>NC_142690.1:7891000-8498000 GCF_056320005.1 Nelumbo lutea
CACCAGAACAGAATCGAGTTGTTGAAAGAAAAAATAGACATATTGTTGAAGTTGCAAGAAGTATTCTATTTGCCTCACATGTCCCTACAAAATTTTGGGGTGATGCTGTTCTCATTGCTATCTACCTTATAAACCATATGCCATATAGGGTTTTAGGGTTTAAGTCTCCCTTTAGTTTTCATCCGGACAAGGATCTTTTTCCTATTCCTCTTCGTGTCTTTGGCTGCACTTGTTGTGTACATATCCCAAGTGTAGAGACATAAATTTGAACCAAAAGCCCATAAGTGTATCTTCCTTGTTTATTCCCCCACACAGAAGGATTATTGTTGTTTTGATCTGAAGACTGACACTCAATATGTCTCAATGGATGTCACCTTTGATGGGCTTTCTTCCTTTTATGGTTCTTCTCTAGAGAGACATTGTCCAAAGGGGGAGGGTTTGTCACAGATGTTTGCTCTTCCTCTTCCTTTTCCAGTTCAGTCTTTTGCTGAGTTTCTTCCTCTTTCAAATGAGTCAAGGGAGGATCAGTCACTTCACTCTCATTTCAGTGTTCCTATTCCTCCTCCTTTACCTCCTCGCCCTTTTTTTAATTCTAGGTTGTACTAATGACTGAGAACCCGAAATGAGCAGATTGTTTCCCCTCCAACACATGAGTCTCGTGCACTTCCAGTTACAGATGAGACAACAGGTACTGTTACAACCCCTTTGGAGCCATCCTTTCCAGACCTTGATATCCCCATTGCTATTAGGAAAGGAAAAAGGAAGTGTACTGCACATTGCATTTCCAAACACCTTTCTTATAGTTTGCTCTCTCCTTCATATTTTGTCTACCTTTCTTCTGTTGCTTCTAACCCAATTTCTAGGCTTGTTTCAGTAGCTCTTACTATTCCAGAATGGAGGGATGCTATGAGAATAGAAATTGATGCTCTGCACAAGAATGACACTTGGGAAGTGGTTGATTTGCCTGAAGGGAAGGTTCCAATAGGCTGTAAGTGGGTTTTTACTATCAAATATCATGCTGATGGCACCATTGAAAGGTACAAGGCTAGGCTGGTTGCAAAAGGCTATACACAGCCTTTGCCCCTATTGTCAAGATGACTTCTGTGAGAGTTTTGCTATCTTTGGCTGCACACTTAGACTGGCCACTTTATCAATTGGATGTAAAGAATGCATTTCTGAATTGAGAGTTACATGAAGAGGTCTATATGTCTCTTCCTCTAGGGATGTATGAAACAGATATGAAAGGAAAGGTCTGCAGGATGAAGAAATCTCTTTATGGACTCAAATAGTTCCCTAAAGCATGGTTTGAAAGGTTTAGAGCTGCCCTTGTTAGCTTTCGCTATGTACAAACACAGTCTAATCATACCCTTTTTGTGAAGAGGAGAGGATCCTTGGCCGTTTACCTGATTGTGTATGTTGATGATATTGTTGTGACTGGTAATGATGTCTCAGGGATGGGATCCTTATCTCTCAGAGAAAGTATGTTCTTGATTTGCTCTCTGAAACAAGGAAGATGGGTGTTAGACCAGTTGCTACTCCTATCGGTATGAGCCAAAAACTCTCTAGTTCAGATGGAATATTGTTAGAAGTTAAGGGAGTCTTCTAGAGGCTACTTAAAAAACTTCTTTATCTATGCATGACTCGCTAGACACTACATTTGTTGTCAGTTGCATCAGTCGGTTCATGCATGCTTTAAGGGATACTCACATGGCAGTAGCAGAGCGAATTCTGTGTTATTTGAAGGGCTCCCCTGGAAAGGGAATTCTATTTGCTAAGCATGGCCATATGAAACTTGAAGCCTACACAGATCTTGACTGGGCCGGAAGCATTGATGACAGAAGATCTACCTCTGGGTACTGTAGTTTGGTGGTAGGTAATATTGTCTCTTGGAGAAGCAAGAAACAATCAGTTGTTGCTCGATCTTCTGTCAGGGCAGAATACAGAGTCATGGCTCATGGAGTTTCTGAAGTATTGTGGCTTAGATCCTTAATGGAGGAACTGGGTATTGAGCATGATAAGTCAATGATGTTATACTGTGATAATCAAGCCGCCATTAACATTGCTCACAACACAGTGCAACATGACAGAACTAAGCATATTGAAGTTCACAGACACTTCATTCGAGAAAGAGTGGCTTCTGGAGAAATGTGTCTACCTTTCATCACCTCTGGAGGATAGTTAGCTGATTTCCTCACCATGGGCATTCCCAAGGCTAAACTCCAGCATGATACTAGCAAGCTTGGCATGATTGGCATCTATTCTCAGCTTGAGGGGGAGTGTAGAGAAGATTGGCCGAATGGCCAATAGGCTGTTTATCCTTTTTTATCTTTTATGTTCTTTGCTGTAATGTGCCTTAATCTGGGATTTATTCTTTCTTATGTTATATCTTTTTAATTTTTTGCCCAACTAGGGGCTTCTCTGTAAATTATCTTTTATGTTATTTGCTGCCACCTTCTTTTTCTTCTTCTCTCCTCTTGAACTCTGATTTCTGCTACTTTCTTTTGATTTTTGCAACTTTCTAAACAGTCCTGTCTTCTCAAAAGGCTGTTTTTCTTCTCTTCTGTAAGTCCCTTTGCTCTTCCCTGAGGCAGTGGGGTTTTCCAACCAAGGAGATTTGGTCTAAACCTATTCCACCTAAATTTGTTATTTTTTGCTGGGAGGTGTTTTATGGTAAGATTAATACCTTGGATTGCTTGTAGAAGAAACGGCCTTTTCATGTGTTTGTCCCCTTAATTGGTGTGTACTTTGCAGGGCTAGTGGTGAGGATTGTTCCCACCTACTTGTATCTTCTTTTTCTAGAGCTATTTGGATTTGGATTTTTTCTTTGTTTGGGTGCAGGTGGAATCTGTCCACAGACTTAAGTCAGCTATTCAATCCTTCATTTTTTGTGTGGCCTACAAAAAAGGAAAATTGATGTGGAGATGTATGAGAGCAGCTGCATTGTGGACAATCTGGGAAGAAAGGAATGCAAGGATATTCAAGGAAAAGGAAATAATTATTCAGGTTGTTGAGGATTGTATATTGACTAGGACCATTCATTGGTTGAGAACTATGGACTTCTTTCATACCTATTTCTTTGATGATAGTTGGAGAAATTGGATAGCGGTGGCTAATTGCCATACAAGGAAGGACAGGGAATTTGCAGTGTGGATCCCGCCACCCGAAGGATGGATAAAGCTGAACTTTGATGGCAACAACCAAGGAAACCCAGGCCCTTTGTTGATTGGAGGGGTGTTAAGAGATACGGAGAGCAACATGCTAGCCTTGTTTTTAGGCTCCATGGGAATAGGAGACTCTAATAGAGCTGAAATTTTAGCGGTGGTACAAGATATACAGATTGCAGAACAATTAGGAGTTCAATACCTAGTAGTGGAAGGAGACTCTCAAATTGTTGTGGGGTGGCTGACAGACCCAGCTTCAGCTATGTGGTAACATAGAGATTTATTGAGGAAAGTCAACTGGCTCACAAGAAACATGACTGTTACCTCTTTTTGGGTGGGAAGGTTTATTTTGGGCTGCTCTGTAATTCTACTTCTGGCTATTTTTGTTTTAATTTGATGTAATAGTTTTTTGAAGAGGTAACAGCTCGTGCCTCTTCTTGGGTTTCCTGTATTGCCTTTTGCTGAATTAATAAATTATCTTTATTCATAAAAAAAGGTTCGCAAGTGTAGCTCTTATTAAGGCGATTCTTCCTAGAGAAATGTAATTCTTTTTCTATGAATCCAATCTCTTCTAAAACTTCTCTACAACTGGGCACCAAAACCTACTCTCCTGAGGATTTTCTCCTAGAGGAAGCACCAAATAGGTCAAAGGTCAAATAGAGATAGAACACTCTAAGCACTCTGCAATAGCCTCCACTTCTCCTAGTTCCAAATTAATCCCTGCAATGCAACTCTTTTCAAAATTGATTTTCAAGTTAGAAAAACTTTCAAAATTTCTAATCAGCATCTTTAAACTTTTCACCCTCTCAATATCAGCCCCCTCACAAAGGATTAAGATATCATTTGCAAATTGGAGATGGGTAACTGGGGTCTCATTTCTACTAGCTCTCTACCCTCTAACTACACCTTCTCTATCAGCCTTAGAGATTAAATGACTAAGCACATCAGCAACTAAGGTGAAAAGAAAAGGTGAGAGAGGCCCCTTGCCTAACACCCCTACTAGCTAAGAAGAAATCCTTCACCACTCCATTCACTAGAATTGAATGGTGACAGGAACTAACACAACCTAAGATCCAATTACACCACCTTTCACCAAAGCCACAATTTCTTGAGATTTCAAGATGGAACTTCCAGTCCACCATGCAATAAGCCTTTTCAATATCCAACTTACACACAAAGCCTTTTCCATCCGATCTCCGCAAATCCTCCACATTTCCATTAGCAATCAATATTTGGTCAATTATTTGTCTTCCTTGTACAAAGGCCCCTTGGGCTTGGCTGACTAAGGAGGGGATAGCTTCTTTAAGCCTCAGAGATAGAACCTTGGCTACAATTTTGTGGATGCTCGTCACTAAGCTAATTGGTCTAAAATCCTTCGAATGACTAGCATCAGGTTTCTTAGGGACTAAGGCCACGAAAGTGGCGTTGACACCCCTGCTCACTATGTGATTGTTTGCAAATTCCTTAAAAACCTCAAACAAAGCATCATTCAGTACTTCCCAACAATCTTGGTAAAATGCCATTGTAAATCAATTTGGTCCAGTTGCCTTGGATCTAAACCCTAAAACCCTAAACCCTAAACCATACTTAGTCTGCACCACCCTTTTCCAAAGCCCTCCTTGACTCTCCCCAAATATTCAAAATCACTTCCCAGCAAAGCAGTTTAGAGATAAGGAGTCTTATCTCCACCCATTGGGTTTTCTTTTAACTTTCCTACTACTGTGCCCTAAACATTTCTCCCTACTAAGCATTTGCATAGAAAGCCTTTCTCTTTGCATTTCCATCTTTACCACATGAATCCATGCCTTGCCTACACTACTCAATCCTCAAACTGTTTGTGTTTATGGATATGGTCAAGAAGCAAGTCTATCTTCTGGCAGTACAATCTATGTATTTTCTAACAATTGCTTATTGGGGAGCTGCATCAAAACAAACCTTGACCAAAATTTTAAAAAGAATTGGTGGGCAATATTAGCAAAAGTAGGGAGCATCTGATCATTTTCGGTTCATATCGGGATTGGACTGTTGGCTTGTGTTGGGTTGGGTCTCGTTGTTCTTTGGTCTCTCATATGGGGTTTAGTTTGTTGTGAGATTGTAAGTTTGGAATTCTGCTTGTTCAACTTAGGGGTGGTGGGCTGTTGGTTGTTTCAGTGGTCGGAGTATTTTGATTCTTGTTTCTTTCTTGTTGGTTTCACTTTTCTTGTAATCTTCACTTTTTTCTTTTAATAAATTTTATTTTATTATAAAAAAAGCAAAAGTAGCTCACAACCATGCTTACATATAGTGTTGACAACTGTACAGAATAATGCTGATTCATGACCTACTAGTGTTTATCTGAAGTTTGATAGAAATTGCAGAGGTATTGATGGGCCACAGAAGGCATGCTAGGATCGGGGGGCATATTACGGATGCTAGAGGCAATCATATATGGTTTTTTAGTGGGGCCTATAGGCTTTTCTGATGCCTCAGAAGCAGAAACTAGAGCCCTTATTCTTGGTTTGAGACTGGCAAAATCCATCAATGCTTGGCCTTACCTCGTGGATGGTGATTCTGGGAACATGATTGGCTGGGCCTACAAATGATGGGGACCCTTGGAGACTTGCTAATCTGCTAAATGTGGTTTAGGAGATACCTGTAGATGTTTTTTGCTCTTTTTGATAGATTCCAAGGGAATTGAATTCTTGGGCTGACTCACTCTCTAAATCGGGGGTGGATACATATATATATATTTTTTTGTGTAGTGAAAACTCATTAATGTTGTAGATGGACTGTTTTTTTTTGGTTTTATTGTACATCCTTCATGTATATCCCCCCTCCCATCTCTTTTGATCCTTTTTTTTTTGAGAAAAAGTAAGGTAATTGTATTAATGAGTATAACTGTAAAACATAACACCATTCGGTCCACAAAAACTCCATGTACAGCCAGAAACTATACAAAAAGCCAACAAAAACTGGTCTCGCTGGAATACATACAAGAGATCCCCAACTAAATCAAGTAAACAAAAAACCCAGATCAAAATACTGATGGTGTGGGATATGCTTAAAAGAGTCCTTGGCTGACAGCCAGGAATGTATAGTAGCCATTGCCCGAACCACCAACTCATCTAAGGAGCACCTTTGACCTTCAAAAATCCTACTATTTTATTTCTTTCCACAGGACCTAGCACACTACATGAGGGATCATACACCACAGCACCTTGCCCCTGCTGCTTAAGCCCGTCAACTTCCAAGAGAAAAGCAGGTCAGCTATAGATATGGTGCAGCACCACCTAACATTTAACAGGGAGCAGAAATGATTGAACAGCAGATGGGCAACCTCACAATGAAGAAATAAATGATCCAAGATTCATCTTCTCCACTACACATCACACATCTTATGGAGGGCAGCACCAGACCCCTCCTGATTAGCTGCTCCTTGGAAAGACATTTACCATGAACTGCTGTCCAGACCAAGAAGGAGACTTTAGTAGGAATGTGAGGGGGCCAATTCTCTTTCCATGGAAAAGCCTGAGACGAACCAGCACTCAGTTTTAAATAAAAAGACTACACTGAGAAAATTCCATCCCTAGTCCACTTCTAAATTCTGGAATCTTGCTGATTTGGATTGAGTTGATTGTCCTGAATTAATTGGAGCAACTCTAACAGATCAGAGACTTCCCAATCATTGAGATGCCTCCTAAACTTTGGACATCAGTATCCTGAATTTCCATGCCACTCAAACTGATCTGCCACCATCACATCCCTGTCTTTTGCTATAAGGAATAGAGAAGGGATAGTCTCCATTAGAGAAGAACCATTGCACCAGGTGTCTCGCCAGAAACTAGTCCTGTTGCCATCCCCTAATTTTAGCCTAATCCCTTGGACCCTTCTCAATTCCTTTCCAAACTGAGCAACCAGCAGAAGTGGGTGTAGGTGGTCCCATCCATAGTTTCTAGTTCCAAACCTTTCCACAATTGGCCGCCTCTAGAGAGCCCAGGGATTAGACTTAAAGAGCCAGAACCATCTACCTAGGAGAGCAGTATTCACCTGCCTAAAGTTTCTCACTCCTAAACCCCCTTCTGAGACAGGTTTGCAGATGGTTTCCCACTTAACCTGGTGAATCTTCTGTTCACCATCCTTCCCACACCCGAGGAAATTCCTTTCTAACTTTTCCATCCTTTCAGCCACCTGTGTTGGGATTGGATACAAAGATAAAAAGTGAATAGGTAGATTAGCTAGGACACTTTTCAACAGAGTAATCTTAGCTCCCTTGGACAAATACCTGGACTTCCAACCCCCCAGCTTCTTCTCTAGTCTTTCAATCAGCGGGTCCCACATGGACTTGGTGTGACATTTTGCTCCAACTGGAAGGCCCAGGAACCTGAAAGGGAGTTTTCCCACTTTACAACCAAGCTCCATAGCATGTTCCTGGATGTTGTTGACCTCCCCAACTGGGATAATTTCACTTTTCTGGAAATTCACCCGTAATCCTGAAATCACCTCGAACCACACCAGAATCATCTGAAGATTACTTAACTGCTCCTTTTCTGCCTGAACAAAGAATAAAGTATCATCTGCATACTGCAGTAAAGGGACCTCGGTTCCTTCCTCTGCCACTCTAAAACCTTCCAAACAGCCTTCAGCCGCAGCTCTTTTAGTTAATCTAGCTAGAGCCTCCACCACACAAATAAACAGCAAGGGAGAAAGAGGGTCTCCCTGTCAAAGACCGCTCGAACTTCTAAAAGTGCCAGAAGATGATCCATTCACAAGTATAGAAAAACTTAGCAGTAGATATGCACACTCTGACCCAATTCCTCCATTTCTGGCCAAAGTTCATTTTCTGCAGCACCAAGTTGAGAAACCTCCATTTTACATGATCGTATGCCTTTTCTAAAACAATTTTGCATACCACCCCATTGCTGCCACTCCTTAACTTCGAGTCTACCAGCTCATTAGCAACAAGAACACCTTCTAATAATAGTCGACTGGGCATGAATGCCCCCTGCACCCCTGAAATGATCTCAGGGAGTACCTTCCTCATTCTATTGGCAAGGGTTTTTGCCAGAATTTTGTAGAAACCCCTACCAAACTTATGGGTCTGTAATCAGAGAGGCAAATAGGGTACTGAACCTTTGGAATCAAAGTTATAAACGTAGAATTTAAGCTACACTCTAAGGATGCTCTATCGTGGAATTCTGACAAAGCCTTCATCACCTCTGGCTTCAGGAAACTCCATCATTTCTTGAAGAACAGCATTGTGAACCCATCATGACCAGGGGTCTTCTCTCCCTCTAGGCTTGTGATAACTCCCCAAACTTCCTCTTTTGAGAAAGCTTTCTCTAGGTCATCTCTTTGAATGTTGGAGATGGCTTCAAACAAGCTCCCATTCAAACCCGGACGGACCGGCCACACTAACTTATATAAATTTTTATAGATTTTCACCACCTCCTTAATAGAGGATTGATCCTCGATAAGCCTGTCCCTCACCTGTAGCTTCTCCAAAGTATTCTCCCTTCTTCGACAATTTGCAACTGCATGGAAGTACTTTGTATTCCTGTCCCCCACCTTCAGCCAAGAGATTTTAGCCTGTTGTCTCCACTTGATCTCTTCCTGGTAAGCTACTTTATCAAAACACATTTTGGCCTCAGTCCTAGCTGCCTTCTCTTCTTCAGATAGGTTCACAAGCTCTTCTTTCCTATCCAGCTCTTCAATGGTGCTTAACAACTCTCCTTTCTTTAATTCTACTGCTTAAAACTGTTTTTCTTCCAGTCTAGGATTTACTCTATCAACAGCTGTAGCTTCTTCGCTAGGATATGATCCTCCATGTCCATTTACTGTTGACTTGTCGAAAAAATGAAGTTGCCTTTTTTTTTTTCAAAAGAAAAAAAGTGGAAATGCATTCATTAATGTTTCAGAATCTCCTACTGGACTTCCTGTAGAAGTCTAGTTGTTTTTTGCATATACTGTAAAAAGTCGTTTGATTATCATCAATGACAATTTATTGGTTCAATTAACCCCAACAGGGGAAAGATTGAGGATGATGTCATCAACAGGATCAAAGCAGGATGGGCATAATGGAAAGGTTCATCCAGTGTCTTACGTGATAGGAGAATATCACTTGGGTGTGACAGAAATGTGAATGTTGACATGGATGGGTGGGAAGGCTAGAATGCATTGGGTCTTCTGTCATTGCAGTGGGACCAGAGAAGTTACTGACATTGATACCCATAATATTTTATTCTGAAAAGTTCACTTGTTTAAATATTTGCTTGGTACCAGTGTTGAGGAGTTATGTTGTTGGCATATCTTTAAGATTTTATGTGAAGCATATTTTCTCCTTGCATAATCCTGTGAGGGATCTTTTGTAAAATTCATGATGATGATGAGTTGTTAGGAGCTTCTGTTGGTTATACTTATGAGGGTAGGGTGAACCTGCATTAAGAGAGCTCTTTGCTTTCATTTTTCTGGGTTCTAATTTGATTGATATTTCTGGGGGTGACTATGCTTTACCTATTTATCTAAATGTGTAATGCTAAATTAATTTGTTTGCTTTGAATTATTGATAATTTCATTTTATTATTGCCTGCAGCTTCAAGAATGCATCGGGTCTGCCGTTATTGCAATGGGGCCAGAGAATTTACTGACACTGATACCCTTAACAATTCATCCTGAAAAGTTAACTTGTTTAAACATTTGGTTGGTTCCAATTTTGAAGAGATATGTTGTTGGTAAATCTGTAGGATTTTTTATGAAGCATATTGTGCCCCTTGCAGAATCTCTTGAGGGAGCTCTATGTAAAGGTATTTGCTCTAATTTTCTATCAACCACCTCTTAGTCTCTTTTTATTTCCGATGATAAGTTCTTAGCCAATCCTATGATGTAAACAAAAATCTGGAGCTTGGGCCTTTTTTCCATGCTTTTGGAGATTCTCCTTAAGAGTTGTTTCATTATTCTTTTTTATCAATAAGGAACACATCATTGTAAAGGATACCTCAATGCCTCATACTGAGTAGGCTACAAGAGGAAGATGATACTTGGAACATGAACAGTAAGCTATAAGCAAATATCAGAGCAAGGATTCTAGACCGGTCTTGAGATCTTCTCCAAAGGGACCTTGCCTTTTGTGGTTTCTGCTTTTTCTTTATTGACGGTAGAATTTTATTTAAGAGAAAAGAAAGTGTGAAAGTTGAACATAAGAAAAATCCAGCAAAAAAAGAAAGAGAAAAAAAAACAAAGACAAAATGTTCGAAGAAACTTCAATATTGGCCATTAAAATGCAAGTGCCTCTCACCTTTTCACCTCTAGTTCCAGATATATGCAACATCTTAATGAATGTTTTAGGATTCTTGTTTGTGAGAGGGAATAAGTTTTTAGTTGTAAAAGTGAATTGATTTATTTGCAACTAAGAAAAGGTGTTTGGTGAATTCCTTTATTTGATGACAGAGATTGATTCACTCTTTATCTTCCCTGATAGTAGGGATGAGTTGGCTTGAAGGTGGATTATGATGAGAAGTTCTCTGTCCGTTCTATGTGGCCCTGGCTAGGGGAATATGTGACTCTATTGATGCAGGGTTTGATGCTTTAATGCAGTAGTTGTCTGTTATTTCTACATGAGGTTCTTGTAGTGGACCATCTGAATAAAAGGAATTGCCATTCCAAACCAGAAATGCATATAAAAGTGATGGGAGGAATCTATAGATAGCTTGTTTGCTCTATACCTGTTTGGGAATTCTTCAATTCATTGTTTAGCAATTCTTGGCTACAAAAAGGAGTTTTGTATTTCTAAGGGAAAAATAAGGATCTTCCTAGATTTTGTAGTGATTCTAGCGGTTTTTTCATGGATTGGATCTTGAGACTCAAGCATTTTGTATACTTTTAATAGAAGGAATTCTGTATTTAGTTGGAAAAGAATCAAACCTGGCAGTTAGTTGGGCTTCCACGGGGAAAGCAATCAGTTGGATGTAAGTGGGTATACGTTGTAAAGTATAATGCTCATCTTTAATGTTGTCAAGGCGACATCTAGGCAACAAGGTGCCCTTGGAGACTCACCTCGGCTAATTGTCAAGCCGTTTTGTACACTGTGTTATAAAATACTTCTATATTTTCAATCCCCATATTTTGAAATTTCTTTTCTTTCTTCTTTTTCTTATGAATATTATGGTTGTCTATTCTTTAACATGAAGTTTATACTTTTCTTATGAAAACTATGGATAATTACAAAGGAAATATGGTTATGGAACCTAGGGAACTACCGTAGGATATATGTTGTTTACTTAAAAAGATTCATCACCTAGGTGATGCCTAGGCATTTGCCTAAGTGACTAGGTGACGAGGCTTCCCTCTGTTGCCTAGCCTTTCCTTGGCGCCTTGAAATTGATGCTCATGGTTTTATTGAGAAATACAACGCTTGACTAGTAGCTAAGGGATATATTCAAAACCATGTATTGATTATCTTGAGACTTTTGCTCTAGTTTCCAGATGAATACTATCTAGGTTTTGATATCTCTTGCTGCTCATTTCTCTTCTTGGCCACTATATCATATGGATGCTAAGAATGTTTTTCTAAATGGTGACTTGCAAGAGGAGTGTTAATGGATCTCCCTCTTGGTGTAATTATTCCAAAAAGTGAAGGCAAGGTTTGTAAGCTAAAAAAATCTATCTATGATCTGAAACAATTGGTTTGATTGATTTTGAAGTGCTCTTAACAATTGGATACTCCTAATCAATGTTCTGAAAATCGTAATTGTATAGTAAATCGTAGAGAAAATCGAATTGAGTAAAATTGTGAATCGTATCATAAATTGCAAGATTATTTCTATTTTTAAAAACTTGTAAAAAATAAAATATAGATATGTTAAAAGAAAAAATAAATATAGAAAAGTGATTCTCCCTTGTTTTTAATCCATATCTACCATGTTTGTACCTAAACAATACAATTTACCACTTATACAATAGAAGTCTAAGGTGATATAATCAAGTTTTACTTGAAAGTCAAATAACCTACATACAATGACTCTTTATCGTATATATGATGGAAAATAAACACAATATATGGTTTAAATAACGTAAATAAGTCAATTTCTAGTAAGGTCTTTATAACAAGTCACCTTTGACAAAACTAAATATTAACAAAATAAAATGAAAAAGTAGTAGACTAATTCTTAATTGAATTGATTTGAATCACAAGAATCGTATAAATCATAAGATTTATGATTCAAATCATAGGATTCAAACAATAATATTGAGTTTTTTTTTTGATAAGTAAAAGATCATTAATTTCATTGAAATCAATAATGGTAGGCATCTTTACAAGCATCCCAAAGGGAGGCACAAGATACGGCCTCACTGTTGGAACATAACTAGTACAGTAATTACAATTGTGCCTAGTACATCTGATCCCTAATTACCCTTTGGTTAGCTAGTGAATCGGCCAATGGATTAGCCTCCCTCCCCACCCACTGTATACTTATATTCATCTACTGTGTTAACCACTGGAACTTCTTCATTTCATTTCTATACCACCAAATCATTGAGTTCGGATTTCTTAGCCAACCTACCACCACCGTGGAGTCCTCTTCAATTACCAGGTTCACCAAGTTCAAGTAGGGATGGCAATTTTCCCCATCGCCGACGGGGACCTGACCATCAGGTGGGGGATTAATAGGAATCCCTGATCGGGGTCGGGGTTGGGGATGGGGATTGAGGTCCCCGCCCTACCCCGACCCCAACCCCGATTATATATTTAAATGCTATTTATATTAAATATATATTATTTATATATATAACAAAACATATTTAAAACATTATTTATAATTTAAAATTTTTATTTATTTTAAGTAAATTTATTTTTCAAAACGAATACTATTATCTAAAAAAATTTCGGGGATTTGGGTCCCCGCAGACGGGGATGGGGAATATGATCCCTGCCCTGAACCCGCCCTGTTGCCATTCCTAAGTTCAAGTCTTTTGCAGTCTGAACACCTTATAAGATTGCAAACATTTCAGCCTTTAAAGAGTCTCCAATCCCCACCAATCCTGAATTAAGTGCTAGAATGATCCCTTCTTTATTTCTTATGACCTCCAGGTCCTGAAGTACCTGGGTTGTCTTGATTGCTCCCATCAAAGTTTAATTTCAGAAAACTTTCAAGCAGAGGTGTCCACACCGACCTTGTTTTTAATCTTCTGCACTGAACTAAATGCTACCAAAAACAAATTCCTCCAAATATCATCAGAGGAGAATTGTCTACATAAATCTAGTGTTAGTAGCCAATGTATTACCTTGATCATTGCACAATCCAAAATTTGTTGTTTGCCTTTCTCCTTCTCTTGAAAGATTCTTGCATTTTGTTCTTCCCATAGGGTCCAAATCACTACTGCTCTAGTACAACCTCTACATTATTCTTCCCCTTCTTTTTGGCCAAGCAAAGGTAACAGTGTCAAATGGTAACTTAATCTCCATTGGCATGTTCCACCTACACTCAAATTGAGAGAAAAACCAATCCCAAATATATGGAGCAAAGGAACAAGAAATTAGTAAATGGTAACAAGATTCACCATCAGATTTGCAAAGAGTGCATCAGTTCGGGGAAATACACAAGAAAGGCCTTTTCTTTTGTGGGTAGTTCAGGGTGTTAATCTTCTCATAATCCACTTCCCAACAAAAAGATTTTGACTTTGGAGGGAATTGGCTAACACCAAACTTCCTTAACAGGAAAAGAAATAGGGGTAGGGAACTGGCAAAGAACAAGAAAAAAAGAGGTAAAAGAAAATAAACCTTTAGGACTTGGACACCAAACTCTTCTATTTGGTTTAGAAGGCTCTAGCCAGGCTTTATCAAGAAGAACTAAAGTCATCGACAAGCAAGTGTCCTCTTCATCCCTCAATCCCCTTTGAATCCCAAAATCTCAGTTATGATCCAAAGGCAATTTAGGAGGTATTGATAACTTGGAGATCATCTCATTCTTATACAAGGAAAGGAAATACAGAGAAGGAAACAAGTCCCTTAAGGCTGGTCACCGATCCACAAGTCTTACCAAAATTGGATTTGAGTCCCCGAAAGTAGAAATCTGCTGAATTCATAAATATGAATAGAAAAGGTAGTTTCTTGAAGAGAAAAGGAGAAGAGAAGAAGAGAAGAAGAGATCTTGAGAGAGCAGCAATCTGGCAGCCTCCTTCACTTATTATTTATACTAAAAATAATAAAGTAGTACAAAGACAACTATGCCCTTATAGGGCGGAAAAACATAAAACAGCGTATATAAGGCTCAAAAACATAATAAAATTTGGACTCACATAATTATTGTGGTCCCCACCTCCTATCTAACAAATAACATAAAACATCTACTTAGAAAAACACCATAAAACTGATTAATCTTCAACACTCCCCCTCAAGTTGGGAGTAAATATCACACATTCCCAACTTGTGTAGATCATGTTCAAGCTTGTTCTTTGCCACCCCTTCAGTGAACATCGGCCAGTTGCAACTTTAAAGAGACATATCCGGTTGTTACCCTTTCTCTTATAAAGTGTCTATCAACTTCAATGTGTTTTGTCCTGTCATGCTGAATTGGATTATGGGCAATATTGATTGCAACCTGATTGTCACAATACTACATCATAGGTTCCTCTGCTTTCACCCAAATGTCACTCAAAAGAGATCTAACCCAAAGAAGTTCTGAGACACCATGAGTTATGGATCTATACTCTGAAAGAATGGTAGGATCCATCTAATGGACGCCATAAAGGTTGCGGAATGGGTGGGCGAATTTCAAAAATTTCCTACCTTCTCTCAACTGGGAATCATATTCCCTAAATTTAGAATACAATATTCGAGGATCCTACTTGAGCCATAATCAAACCAGATCTGTACCAAAAGATAAATGGGAGGAATATACCTGATCCGGAGAAGCAGTATCTCCCAAAGTTGGTGTTCACGCCCAAAGAATGCTCCAAGATCCGTTCCTGCTGAAGATGACACAGCTGTGAATGGAACAGAACCAGCAGGGTGCGTCCTACACACTGGATCCTTCACAAGAATCCTCTGGAAGTACTAAACACTGAATCCTTTTCAGTCTTTCTTGCAAGACTGATGTCAAAAACAGATTTCTTGACTTTCTTCTCTGCAAAGATCTAATCTTGCAAAGGCAGATGGCGGCGGCAGGAGGAGATTTCCAAAACAAAAGGCTGAACTGCTTTTTCTGTTTTTCTGGAGAGTATGAATCAGATCAGATCTGAATTCGCAGGAGGTATCCTATACCTCTTCAAAGTGGTTCGAAATCTCCTCCTTTCTTCTTGATTAAGAAACCTCCTTTTTAGGAGTTATCCCAATCCAAATCAGTATTTGGATAGGGGATAATCTTAATCCTTTTCTGCAGATAGAGTTAGCTTACTCCTGATCTTATCAGGAGGTTACCAGATTCAAATCTAATTTGAATTTGGTCTCTAAGAGTGGATAAGGCTAAAGGCCCAATCCTTTACTAACTTTAATATCAAATTCGCCCCAAGGATGGGTGATCATATCAGCCCACCTTGAAATGGGCTTTTGGCCCATTAAGTGTTCAGTGTTTAATTACTTTCCAATCTACTGCCCAGTTGGGCTTCTTTGTATGGCGTGGGACCCAAGCATTGATCTACACACCAGCCACATGGGTTCGGCCTAGCCTCTAAAACAAGGCCGAGCCGAATTCACTGAAAAACTCAATGAACCCCTTGAGTCCATCATATGGACCCTATGGGCCCAACACTTACATTAAGTGGTCCCTGGGCCAAGCCATCTTATAAAAACCCAGGGACTGTGGGCAGGTGCAAGATTAGCCCATCAGGTATTATCCTCAATGGTCTTACACTTAACCTCTCAGCCCTTAATGATTAAGCACTACCCGACAAGAGAGGACCTCTCCCTCGGCTGCAAGGAACAGTGCCGCACTCTCCTCTCACATGGATCCCGGGAATTAAAACCATTTGCAAACAATTCGAAACCGAACATATATATATATAAATATATTAATTTTGCAAAACAAAAATTCCAACGATTGAAATCAACTGCCGGCAGTTTGGTTTCCATCAGAGAGAGTGCATTCCCGATCATTACCCTTTGTCCGACAAAGTGGCTGATTCTGTCACTATGATCACCCACTCAGATGAATTCTCAAACTGTCTAACATACTCAACCTCTGCACTTGACCTTTCCATAATCGCTTGCTTCTTACTCTTCCAGGAGATCAAGTTTCCACCTACAAAGGTACACACTCCTGATGTAGACCCCCCTCCTATCATCTAAGCATCTTGCCCAGTCTGCATCTGTATAGGATTCTAGCTTCAGATTGTCATGATTTGAGAAAAGAATGCCTCTATCAGGGTGCTTTTTCAGATATGCAAGTATTCTCTCAATAGCTTTCCTGTGCTGAACCAAGGTGCATGCATATACCGACTCACAACATTGACAAAATAAGAAATGTCTAGTCGTGCCATGAACAAATATAGTAGTTGGCCCACTATTCTTTAATATCTCCCCACATCTTTTACCAATTCACCATCCACACCATTAATTCTGTGATTTGGATCAATAGGAGTGTTTGTTGGTTTGGTCCCTAGTTTCCCAATCTCCCGCAGTAGGTCAAGTACATACTTTCTCTATGAGATGAAGATCCCATGCTTGGATTTTGCAACTTCAATCCCCAAGAAGTATTTGAGCTCACCAAGATCTTTGATCTTAAATTCTTGCTGCAATGATTTTTTGAGATCATCAATCTCCTCCAGATCATTTCCTGTAACCACTATATCATCCACATACACAATCAGAATTGATACCAGAGCATCTCTCCTCTTTACAAGGAGGGTGTGATTAGACTGGGTTTGTGTTTATCCAAAACAGATAAGTGCCCCTCTGAACCTGTCAAACCAAGCCTAAGGTGGCTGTTTCAGTCCATATAGAGATTTTCTGAGTTTGCACGCCTTTCTTTTACCAACATTTTCATAAAAGCCTACTAGAATGTCCATGTATACCTCCTAAAAATCACCATTGAGGAAAGCATTTTTGACATCAAGCTGAAACAAAGGCCATGAATAGGTGGCTGCTAGATAGAAAAGAATACGAACTGAACTTTTCTTAGCTACCGGTGCAAAGGTTTCCAGATAATCAACACCATATGTCTAAGTATACCCTTTCGCTACCAACCTTGCCTTGTACTTTTCTATCTTGCCATCAGCCCTATGCTTCACTATGAATACCCATCCACATCCGTCTGTCTCCTTATCCCAAGTTTGGTTTTTAACCAAGGCTTCCATCTCTTCTTTCATGGTTGTTTTCCACTTAGGTTTGGAGAGGGCCTCAGTAACATTCCTAGGTATAGACACAGAATCCAGAAAAGAAAGGAAAGCACGGTATGAGGGTGATAAGGCACTGTAAGAAAGATGGTGTGAAATGCAATGGGCTGTACACTTTCTCTTCCCTTTACGAAGTGCAATTGCAACATCAAGATCAGTGGGATCAATTGCAACAGTGGTGTTAGGTACAAGAACATTATCATTAGAAAACATAACATGCTCAGGCTTAAGAGGAATACCTGGAACTGTATCTGTTGAATTTTAGAGTTTCAGAAGGACTGATAGATAGTGGTGTGGATTGAGGATGTGTGGAGTCAACCATCGTTTGTCGGCGCTGATATTTCTGTAAGGCTGTTCGTAGTGGCTCAGGTAATGAAACTGGCTGAATCGATGGAGGTGTTGGCTGAACTGATGATGGAGGTGCTGGCTTAACCGATGATGGAACTGATGGATGCACCAAAGAAACAGGAAGAGGAACAAAATGTAACAATGATTTAAAAGGCGTGCCTAGGCGCACAAGCGAGGTGCATTTTGGGGTATGCGCCTCGCCCAGGTCCTAGGCACACCTCTTTCAAAAGGGGTGCGCCTGATGCGCCTTGCGCCTCAGCCCAAGCGTGCGCCTTTTTAAAATTTTACACCTCGAGGGGCGTGCTACAAAGGTGACTCGTAGAATCAAGAATGCAGTATGTTTTACATCACATTAACTACTTGAAGCAATGCAATTAAGGAAAAAAAGAGATTGTGGGTTTTACATACTTGAAAATGCTTTATATGTTTGCTTTTATTTTTAAATTTTCATTTGAATACACTTTACATGTTATGTTTATGTATTTTTTTTTTAGACAATAGGTTTTTTAAATAATTTATTTTAAAACTTAAGTTTATATTTTTATTAACATTATTTTTAATATTTTTGCTTTTTTTTTAAAAAGAAATTGGAATTTTCTGGAATTTTTTGATCTTTTATTTGATTTTTTAGCTATTCTTTTGTAATTTTGTGCCTTTCTTAAAAAGGCGTGCGCCTTGCCTTGCGCCTCAGGCGCAAATTGGCTCTTGGGTCATAACAGCCAAGAAAGCAGTACAAAGACAACTATGCCCTTATAGGGCAGCAAAACATGTAACAACATAAATAAGGCTAAAAAACATAACAAAGTTTGGACTCACATAACTACTGTGGTCCCCACCTCCTATCTAACAACTAACATAAAACATCTACTCAGAAAAACACCATAAAACTGATTAATCTTCAACACTGAACAAGCGTCATACTTGACAAACTTGAGGAATTGATGGCGAAAGCTATGGGTTGCTTTCCAAGGTGTTGCCAAAGTAGTCCAACGTGATACAGCCATTGTTTTCAAGTTGCCAAGGCGAGGCTAGGCGATAGGGCGATAGATTGTTTTGGGCAAATTTCTTAAACTACCCTTATGCTTTAGCTAATTGACTAATTCTACCCTTACTACTTACATATTGTCTTAAAATACCCCTACAATTTTTGACAATTGTCTAAAACCTCTCCTACCGTTAACTCTGTCATAAATCATTTACATGTGACAACACGTGACTGATATATTTTTCAAAACTCCCTAAAATACCCTTTTGTTATAGAAAATTCAGGGCACTGAGATTGGGAGGAGCTCTACTTTCTCCAAATTCATTAGCTGAGTTCTAAATGAACCCAGTTCTTTGCTTTGGTAGTGCGGTATTAGATCAAAGGTTTTGGAAACTTCTTGATCCTCTGATCGAATGCCTTGTTAGCCACCTTTGGACAACCGAACACAATTGCTACTATAGGCATCGACAACATGTTATCAACAACATCGAAAGCACTCAGGATGGCATGTGCCAAGGTTATTACTTGTTAGTGTTAGACTTAGCTCCTTACCTTTGTATTTCTCCACTAGTTTTTTTATCTCGGTTAGTAATTGAACTCTGGCACTGAATTTAGTGAAGGGGGATTTTGGGTTGTCAAAGGTGTAGATAGTGTACCAACCCTTTATGACCTTTGGTGTCCTATTCTCCTCCTTCTCCTCGTCACTAGTGTTGTCGCTACGATTGTTATGAACTCTGCCAACAAGATCAAGTTATATGTAGCATTACTTTTTTTATAGTGTGAGAAAGCTATAAAAAATGACAGAGAAGATGAGCAAATCATTACTTAGATGGTGTGGGGGTTGTCACTAGATTTGTGGTTATGCCTTTGGTTCGATCCAAGGCTAGGAAAACATTCCTAGCCATGGTCCTTAGAGATGCCCTCCCGGCTTCACTCAATGTTGCTAGTAAGTGAAACCTAAAATGGATATGCTTTATTCAGGATGTTGTTTATCGGTATCTTACTCTCACCTGTAAACTATAATTTTAAAGGTTTAAATGTATAAATTAAGTACAATAAAGTTTTTTTTATCTACATAAAAGATTAAATAACCAGGGTTTCAACCTTGGAAGTGGCAAAGTGCAGACAAGGTCTTAGATGCAGTAGAAGTTGTAGAAAAACAAGCTCTCTTTGCCACTTCACATGCCGCAACCAGAATGGTCTCCCAAAGGTAAATAGCTAAAACAACTTAACCAATACTTGAGATTTGGTGCCGCCTCCCATGAAGGACGGTGATACTTTGAACTACAGTGTGCCTTTCCCTAAACAATTGAAATATTTGGGTTTGCTGGATTTCTTTTTAAAGTGATATTTGTGTTTTATTGGGTCTTCTTCTACCTAAACGGGGGCTATCGATTGGATGGAGTGAGAGATTACAATTCTTCAAATTTTTTATCAGATGGGTTTTATTTTGAAAGTTTGAGGAATAGTGGAGGGCAAATTAGACCTTTCATTTTTTTCGTTAGCACTTAACGGTGATGTCAATTGTCAGAAAGCTTAAGGGTACTTTATGACAATATCTTAACAGTAAGGGTAGAGTTAGTCGATTAGCTAAACCATAAGAGTAGTTTAGAAATTTGCCTTTTTTAAGTAAAAACCACATATCCTAGGGTAGTTCTCTAGGTTCCATAACCATCTTTCCTTAATAATTATCTATATTTTTCATAAGAAAAATATAAACTTCATGTAAATCGAGAAAATCAACATATTTATGAGAAGAAAAAGAAGAAAGAAAAAAAAAATTCAAAAAGCATATCCTAGAGCAGTTAGCAATGTTTGTGTTGATTAAATCCTAACAAATAAGAAAATAATAAAAAGAAATTAGTTTATAAACACGAAAATGAATATTTTTGTTTAATAATGTCTTTTATAATTATAATCTCAAAAAAATAATAATATAAATGTATTATACAAGATAGTACACAAAATTGCGTGGCGACTTGGCAAGGTGAGCCTCCAAGGGTGGCTGCCTTGTTGCCTAGGTGTCGCCTTAACAACTATGGATACACCAACATCCTAGCCATTCTCAAATCACATTCCAATACCTAAACCACTTTTCTTACTTCTACATACAATCTCTCATTTGATTAGGTGGTGTCTTCTAGCCTAACTTGGCTCCCAAAGGAAGTCCCTCATGATTTTCTTTAATTTCTTTTCTTCCTTTGGTGTAATTCTAGAGATAGAGAGAAAGTAAATTGGTAGGTTAGTCAAGACTGATCTTATTAGGGTAATCCTACCTTTTAAGGAAATATAGTTTCTCTTCCAAGTAGCCAGCCTCCTTTCACATCTCTCTGAAATTGGGTTCTAGAATTTGCCAGTGATAGGACACTTTAAGGACTCGGTTACCGCACGTAAGGCATTCCCCTCCAAATTAATCCTTGCTAGACAACTCTTGTCTAAGTTTGTTTTAAAATTTGATATCCTTTCAAACTTCTTGATGAATTCTTTTAAATTCCTCACCCTCCTAGTATCTTCCCCTTCACAAAAAATTATGATATCATCTACATTTTGAAGGTGAGTAATTGGAACATTGTTTCTCCCCACTCTCCAACCCCTAATCTCTTTTTTTTTTTTTTTTATCAATAACCCCTAATTTCATCTTCCCTGTCAGCCTTAGAGAGGAGTCTACTAAAAACATCCGCTAGTAAAATAGTGACAAGACCGAATACAACCAAACACCTAATTGCACCATCTCTCCCCAAATCCACGCTTTTGCATCACCTCTATTAAAAAGTTCTAGTCCACCAGATCATAAGCCTTTTCGAAGTTCAATTTGCAAACAAATCATTCTCTCCTAGATCTCTTCATTTCCTCTACACATTCATTGGCTATTAGGATTTGATCAATTATTTGTCTCCCTTGAACAAAAGCTCCTTGAAACTGGCTGATGAGGGATGGAAGTATTGCTTTAATCATCAATAACAGAACTTTAGCAATTATTTTATAGATACTAGTCACCAAACTAATGGGTCGGAAATCCTTGGGTTGGCTAGCATCAGATGTTTTCGGAATTAGACCCAAGAAATTTGCATCAACTTCGGGGCTCACAATATGTGTGTTTTAGAATTCCTTAAAGACTTCCAATAGCTCATCTTTCACTACTTCCCACCAATCTTGATAGAAAGCCATTGTAAATCCACGATTAACAATATTATTAAGATTTTTGCATAAAAGGATTCAGACATAAGATTCAAATGGGAACCCTTTGGGTTCATGATTAAAATCATGAATTGTATCGTAAATCATAAGATTTTAATAACATTGCTCCCACTCTCATGTTGGTCATACTCTTTTGGTGATGACTAGTTTGAAATGCAACAACTAAAGCAATTTTTGTTCTTTGAATTTGAAATTAAGGATCTTGGTGGACTCAAATATTTCCTTGGAATTGAGATTGCAAGATCTAGGAAGGGTGTATTCATATCCCATAGGAAGTATGTTTTAGATCTGCTGGAAGAGATAGGTCAACTTGGTCCTAAGTCTGTAGACACTTCTGTCGATCCAATCCACAAAATCAATGGGGCTGATGGTGATGTCCTCCCAAACAAGGGTATGTGCCGACATCTAGATTGAATGCTGCTCTACCTTTGCTTTACTCATTGTGACATACCCTATTCTATATGGTCCTAATGGTCATCTCATGATAGAGGCTTATGCTAATGACAATTGGGCTAGATCCACACCTAGATCCTGTACATTTGTTGCAAGAAATATTGTTTCTTGGAGAAACAAAAAGCAATTTCTTGTTGGAAGATCTAGTGCTGAAGTTGAATATAGATCAATGGCGCATGACGGAAATTGAAATTGTTTTTGATCATCCAAACTATTTTGTGACAGCTAGGCTGCCATCAACATTGCAAACAATCTGGTTCAGCATGATTGCACAAAGCATATAGAAGTTGATTGGCATTTCATTTGTGAAAGAGTGATTAGTGGAGATATGTGTTTACCTTTTCTGAAATCATGTGATCAACTTGCATATTGTTTGACTACAGGCCAAGCCAAATCTAGGTTGAAAGAAAATCTTATGCCTAGCTTGAGGGGGAGTCTTGTGTGAATTGTTTGTTAGTTTGAGGGCACTCTTGTCCTTTTTTTTGTTTCTTGTTATTAAGGGCTTAAATATAATTTGAATGCATAAATATAAATTCTAAGAAAAGTGGCACATCTCCTAACTTTTGTTTTTGGCTCCAAATTCTTCTCTTCGAAATTTTTCCTTTCCTCCTCATCCTCTCTTTTCTTCTTTCTTTCTACCCTTTCCCTTGCAAACTTTCTCTATCTTGTGTGAAGACCAGTGTTTTAAAAGGCGTGGAAGGCGTACGCGACAGGTGAGGCGCCCCCAAAATGCCCTGAGGCGTATGCTAGGGGCATTGACACCTCTTACTCGTATGCCTCAGGTGCAAGAGGCGTACGCCTCATGCACTTTTTTCATGAGGCATGCTAGAGGCGTACGCCTCATGCGCCTTATGCACATCTTATATAAAAAGACAAAAAAAAAAAGAAAAAAGAAAAAAGAAAAAAGGAAAGGAAAGGAAAAGAAAGGGAAGGGAAAGAATCAAAGAAAAAGAAAGAGAAGAAAAAAAGAGAAGGAAAGGGAAGGGAAGAAAAGATAAGGGGGAAAAAAGTGGTTTGCCCCCTACCCCTTCAGTTGGGGGCTTCGCCCCCCAGACCCCCCACCCCCTTTTCGACAAGACCCCCCTTTCAACTAATGTTATGCATCTTTATTCTTCTTAATATAAAAGATTTTTATTAAAAATAAATAAAAAAATGAGATCCCCCTTTCCTCTTCATCCTCCTCCTAAGCCCCCTCTTCTTAAGGAGGCTTACACCTCCTTGTGTTCTAAACTACGCCTCATGCCTCTAGGTAGTGGAACGCCTCGCGTCATGCCTCTGCATTTTAGAACATTGGTGAAGACTGAAAACTGGGGTTAAGTCTATTTGTTGGGTGATGATTCTTTTTTTTCCTTTGCATCACTGTTCAATTTCTTTTGATGATTATAAAAGTTTGTTTTACTAGTTAAAAAATCTGCATGGGCTGGCAAGGTGCCAACCAACTGGTTGGTAAGGTCTCCTTCTAGTCGTAGCGGAGACTTAGGATTGAATCCTGCCTGCTCCCGGGGGGGGGTGTTATGGGCTACTCCTGTTGTGTAGCCCTTCGAAAGATATCAAAAAAGGAATTACAAGACATTAAAAAAATCTGCATGGGCTGAAGTTAATGTTCCTGCAATCTCTCCTAAATGACTCCTAAAGACTGATACACTGAAGAATTTTGGATTACCCAAATCACAGCCACCAATAGACTCACATCAATGATCCATCCAATTAGAATCTATAAATCCCTCTCTAATAATAGAAGTTAAAGGTCCAACAATATGCATTTATTTAACCATTTTAGCATAGCAAGATTTTCTTCTTTAACCAGTTCTCTATTCCTGCATTTTTACACTATTAGAGGGAATAACTTCCTTTATCTTTTTGTAAATGATTGAGGGTTTCTCGCTCTCTTTACATTAATAGAATTTTTTTTACACATGCTCCTTTCAAAAGATTTTATCTTTGTGTAACTAAGATAAGAGGGGTAGGGGAGGTCTATGCATATTTTGAAGAGTAATGAAAATGAAGAGAAAGAACCACTAGATCCAGAAACTAGACCTTGCCATCATTTCTTATTAAGGATTAATAATACCTTCTTTATGGAACTGATAATGAAGCTAGCTCTTTGGTTTTATTATCTATAGGGCTTATCATTTGGTTACCTGATTCTACATGCTAATGTATCTCACTGAAGATTTCCATTTATATCCATGTATGATATGTTTGCTTTTGTTATTTTCAGTTAAAAAGGCATCACTTCGACATGATCTGCAGAGTTATTCTCATGGTTTTTGGGGCCTGCTACCTTCCTTTTGTCGTTATCCTACTGATATTGATCAGGAATTTGAAACTTTAGCCAAACTCTTCATAGCATTCCTCAAGAAAGATGCCTCCTATATTCATGAAAATATAGCCACTGCATTGCAGGTAGGGATCTACTTGAATCAATGTAAGTAAAAGTTTCTTTTACAATTATAATGGACACATCCCATAAAAAAACAATTATAATGGCCATAGTTGTTTTTTTAGTTGTGCGAGGCAAGATCTTATTTGTTATTTTCTGGACTCCGCAGGAACTTGTTAACCAAAACAGGAATATCTTAAAATCTAGTAAGGATGCTACCAAGTTTGTGAAAGAGCCAACTGATTATCATGTAAAAGATTCTTCTGCAGAATCTAGGACTATACCATCTCACTACTCAAAGAAAATTGCAAGAAGAAACATCAAGGTTATTTCATCATGTTCTGTGGACTTGCTTGAGGCCCTTACTGATGTATTCTTTATTTCACCTCCAGAGAAGCGGACTTATTTGAAGGTTCACAGTCTATTTCTAATTTGTTTCTTGTTATTTACACATCTACTTGACACATCTATTTCTTATTTGTGTCTGAACAAACTCTAATGTTACTTTTCCTAATTCTATGAAAGCTAATTTAATTTAAGGCACCAGAAATTACCAAAAATAGTAAATCGCGAGTTTACTATAAATTATAAATAGTGATTATAGATATTACTATTAAGTCTGAAATTCACCATAAATAGTAATTTAAAAGTAATAGTAAATTTCTGGAAAACTTAAAACCCTATTCTTGAGATACCTACAAATTCAATGGAATTGCATCTTAAGTAGTCCCACTTCTTGTTTTTGTCAATTCCTCACATATGAAATTCCTTCAAGATGAGAATGAGGCCAGAAGACTCTTTTAGGTCATTTCTTCCTCTTCAGATCTCTTAACTTGTTTTTTGGATTTCCAAAGACACTCAAATTGACCTAACCAATT
The DNA here is from genome assembly GCF_056320005.1 of Nelumbo lutea. NCBI lineage: Eukaryota > Viridiplantae > Streptophyta > Magnoliopsida > Proteales > Nelumbonaceae > Nelumbo > Nelumbo lutea. The sequence goes on from NC_142690.1 coordinate 7,916,711, forward strand.
AGAAGCTGCAACCTGTGATCTAAAAAAGAAAAAGAGAAAGGGAAAAACTACAAGCTGTACCGTCAGATACCAGCAATGCTTTTGTGAGCTAATATTTGGGATTCTTGCCTTATCCCCATATAGTTGGGATGATAAGGCATGGTAACTTTTATAATTAAATTTTAAAATCATAGCATTACATATTAGACATTCCATAGCTGGAATGCTGATCCCAAAAACAGATCCAGTGACAATACAGTGCAGAAAAGTTCACTCCTGTTTGGTCCTTGTTTGGCTAAAGCATCAGCCAGGCCATTTGCTGTTCTTCTAACCCCTGTGAAGTTTGCTTCAATTTCCTTTGTAAGACTCCAAACTTATCTCATAGCTTGCCTGTGATTCCAGATTCCCAAATTTCCAGCTTTCATCCAGTCTATTTACTAACCTTGAATCCTCTTCCACTTCAATCTGGAGCAGTCCTATCTGTTTAGCCAGCCTCAGTCCTTGCAGCAAAGCTAATACCTTTGCTTTTAATGAATCACTCAATCCCATAGGCTCCAAAAAAGGAGCCAATATTTTTTCTTCCTCATCTCTAAGGGCTCCTACACCCTAAGGTCCTGGGTTACCAAATGAGCTGCCCTCGAAGTTCAACTTTGTTCTTTGTTGTGTAGAAACTGCCCAACTCTCTTGAGACTGGATCTTGAAAATCATCCACCAAGAGCTCCTTCAACAGCTCAGCTGATTTTACCCAGTGCAGTACCTTAATAGTGATACAATCAATCAATTCCTTGAAAGATCCTAATATTTTTCTCCTTCCATACTACCCATCAGACCACATCTCTTGTGGCTCTCCACAACATCTGACCCCTTTTTTTGGTTGCCTGATGAAGCTTGCTTCAAAAAGGCCTGCCACATAAGACCACTACTTTTGTAGTACATCACAGGTATTGGATTGGTATTATTGTAAATAATATTACTCTCTGCATTGATAATGGTTTTCAGTTATCTATAAAAAAGTCATCTCAATGAATCGAGAAAGTAATAGAGATCCGTGTGGGAGGTAGATATGGAACTTTTGTTGAAGGTAGGTAAATTCTTGATAATATCATGATAGCAACTTAACATGTGGACTGAGGACTTAGAGATGGCTAGCTTGGTCTTATTTACAACATAGAACTTTAAAAGGCTTATGACTGTATTGGATTAATGCGCGACGCCTCCTTGGTGAGAAGTTGGGCAGGATGGACTTAGTGGCTATATGGAGGTGATGGATGTATGGATACTTTTATTTTACCTTGTTATCTATCTTAAAGTTTTGTGGGCTGTGGCTAGGGAGCTGTCATTGCCCCTCTCTTGTCTGTTTTGGTGGTAGAAGTACCCATCAGGATGATGGTAGGAATTGACTAATTGAATGATTCTAGTTTGGAAGATAGGAAAGTAATCTAAGCTAGTTGATTATGCATGTATATTAGTTCTTTAATCCTAGATTGGACTTTGGGTTTGAAGATAGTTGATGGTTCGGCTAGTTTGCTGGGAAAAACATGCTTTATTGATGGTATTGTAGAGAGCATATATTTCTGTATTGAATTTTATTCCTATGGATATCCCTATTTTACTCAGTTTGTTTTTTCTTTTTATTAACAAAATCTACTATCCTATCAAGTATCAATTGAAAAGGTTAATACTATCATATCGTTTAAACTCTTCAAAATATCTACAGTTTCAAGGCCATAGATATTAGGTAATTTTTCCCTTTATTCTGGATCTGTTGTGAATATTTCTGAGGGCCAAAAACCAACCATTCTTTGGGGAATCTTTTTTCTTTTTCCATGCTCTGAGATGTCCTTCTAGAAGTTAAATCATGTACAGTCATAATTGTTTTCTTTACTCATTCAGGAGGCTATGAGATGCATGGCTTCTATTGCTGAGACTTCTAAGGTGAAGAAACTTTTCACATCGTCATTAGAGAGGTTCCAGCTTATAAATGGTATTGGTGATAATGCAAATTTGGAGAGTCGTAATGGTATTGCTGATACAAAACAAGGAGGGGATTCGAAGTGTGTGGAGGAAGAAGTTGCAAAGAGGTAAAATGAATCTGGTTTGATGTTATTTGCAATTGTTGAGTTTCCTTATTTCCTTTATCCTAATGTTATTTCATTTATGAATATTTTTGTAGTTTTTTCCTGTTAATTCATTGGTGGTTTCTTTTTCTTGTGACACTATCATTTTACTTCATTGGTGGTTCCTTAATTGGATTAATTGCCCAAGTCAACCCACTGGTTGGGAACATTTAGATCACATATTGATGATGAGAGTCTCCAGTAAATTACCATTAACCTAAACTGTGAGTTTGGGGCCAAAACGCAAAAACACACCCAATGACACATACATAAATTGATTTTATGCAATAATAAATTGTCCGACTGCTCTCACCTGCACTCAGATCCAATTAGGTACATAGCAAAGTTCCATATTATCCACATGCTTCTCAAAGACTTCCTATGAAAGTGGCTTTGTTAATGGGTCTGTCATATTATCCGTTGACGCTACCTTCCTTACCTCTATGTCTCCCTAATAATGTAGGATTTCCGATCGGTGTGCTTTGACTTTGAGTAGGCTCGAGGCTCCTTGGCTTGAGCAATCACCCCAATGTTGTCACACAACAAAGGGATGGGAGATGCAACGGAAGAAACAACTGCAAACTCTTGAACAAATTTCTTTATCCATATAGCTTCCTTGGCAACTTCACTTGCGACAATGTACTCCACTTCAATTATGGAATTTGCCATCAACTATTTGCTGCTCTTCCAACTAACTACACCATATCTCAACATAAAGATAAACCTTGATGAAGACTTTCTATTTACTAATGTTGTTCTTTCTTTCATCTTGATAAAATATATTTTTAAAAGGCAATTAAAACTGTAAAATTATTTTTATGTAGCGATTAAGAATTTGAAACCCTATCATGGACTTGTTTGGGCTTGCCTCAGGGGGCTTGGTACAATTGTACAAAGGTGGCTCATAAAATCAGGAATGCAAAATGTTTTACATCACATTAGCTATTTGAAGTAATGCAATTAGGAAAAAGAGATTGAGGGTTCTACATGCTTGAATATGTTTTATATATTTGATTTTATTTTTAAATTTTCATTTGAATATGTTTTACATGTTATGTTTATGTATTTTAATTTTAGATAATAGGTTTTTTAAACATTTATAATAGTTTTTTTTTTATTTTTTGGCATTTTTTTGTATTTTTTATCCTTGCTTCAAAAAGGCACACACCTCGCCTTGTGCCTCATGCTTTTAAAACTCTGCTGGTGTAATATCTTATGAAATTACCCTCCCTTGGAGTCTCATGAGTTGTGTTTCTAGCTAGGGTTGATTTTGGCTGCTTTATGTATCTTATTGTGCAAGAAAATATAAGAACCACTTTGTTTATGGTATTTTTCTCTTCTTGACCAACTGTTCTATTTCTTTTGGATGTTAAGAATCTTATCAAGCTCTTTGAAGCCCGTGAGAATAAATGGTTTAATATCCTAATGTTGTGGAATAATGCACATTTATTGGTGGAATAATTCACATTTTATTGGTTGCCTCTTGCTACAAGCTATGATGCCTGGATGCCATTACATGCCTGGCATACCTGTGTCAGGTATGATACTGGATGGATGCCATTAGATGTACTCAATAGAATTGACAGTTCTATAGTATGTAAAATTTTATGCTTAACAAGTCATCCTATAAAAGATCTGCACATGATAGAATTTAATTAAACTTTGCAAGATATGAGTCTTCAGAAATGATATTAAGCTTCAAAATTTGATATACATACATGATATAATCATATAGTATAGGATGCCATACCTGTATCCGTGTCCAGGAATCGGGATTTTAAGAAATTGAGAGTTGTTTCCTCATTTTCTTTACCCGTATCTGTATCTGGTCATCATAGGCTACATGTAGGTAAAAGTAAAATGATAAATTACATAGTAACTTATTTACTGGAACAGGTTGATTGTGGTAGAGTTTGCATGCTCTCTTATTGAAGGAGCCAATGAAGACCTCATTGATATAATCTTTAACCACATTAAGCCAGTTTTACAGGTATGATGTTGATTTGATATGTTCTCTTGTATGATATTACCGAAAGTTAATATTTGTTTCTAATAGTCATATATGGTTAAAATAATTTCTCTGTGTTTCTTTTTTAGGCATCTAATGGAATTGGTCTCTCGGAAGCATACTACACTTTGAGCCGAATTTTTGAGGTCTGTATAACCATTTTGCGTTCATGTATCTATATGCAGATAACTGTGAACTAATTGTTTCTGTGGTATTGTGCAGGAACATACTTGGTTTTATACATCACGGTGTGATCAACTTTTGGAACTACTTCTTGATCTTAAGTCACCGATTGATGTCATGTCTCTAAGAAATCGATTTGCTTGTTTTCACTTTTTGTTAATTCATATGTTAAAGGTCAGAACTCAGAATCCCCCTGTTTTCTATTGTTAACTTGAAGCCTTATCACTAATGAAAAAGAATGGTAACAGATGAATGTGCCAGGCATCCTTATTTAAATGATAGGTAGTTTAAGCTAGGGGTGAGCAAAAAAAAAACCCAAAAAACTGAACCGACTGAAACCAAACCGAAAAATCGGTTAACCGAACCGGTCAGTTTGGTTTTGGTTCGATATTCTTAAAAAAACTGACAGTTTTGGTTAACCATTTAAAAAAAAACCGCCGGTTAACCGAACCGACTGATATATACAGTATTTTATATTTGTATAATATTATATATTATATATTTTACATTTTTTTGAAAATCGAATTGAAAGGTTCGAAGAGAAAGGCTGAAAGTCTCAGACTGCCAGTTTCTCAGTTTCTTCAAAAATCGAAACTTTCAGCCTTTCTCTACTAGCTGGACCTACTCATGCGTCATATCTTTATCAAACAGAGAAGACAAAAAGGAGAAAACAAGAAAAAAGAGAAAAGAAGCCTCCCCATCTCCACAATCAAAAGCTCTGGTTGAGGTTTGATCTTTAATTCATGCCATGTAATAATAAAGGTTCACCATGGATGAGCTTCTGCTCTCCAATAAGAAAGTATTGCCTGAGGAGTCTAGCACAGCACCACTGACCAGGGATTTCATCTCCTCTGCTGGGCTTGATCTTGGTTCATCCTTGTGTCAACCTCCGACCCATATTCTCAATACAGAGGCCATAGTTCCTATTCTCCCACCACAGACCACTCGAGCAAAGGCCAACAGTTCTTCCTTTGTCAATCTCATAGCCAACTTGGGTAGAAGGAAGGAGCTTAAGTGTAAGTCCCATTCGGCCCCTTCCTTATTAGCAGATCAAAATGATGTTCCCTCCAGTTCTGTGGAGCAGTGCCCCGCCCCCCGATCGATCCCTTCTATTGTTCGTCAAGCCTTCATCGGTGTAGTCTTGTATATCATGGCTGGTGTTTCCATTTATATGGTGAGAACTGGAAGTTTCACTGGTCATTCTACAGTCAGATTAGTAGATGCATTGTACTTCTCTGTAGTGACTCTCTGCACCGTAGGATATGGAGACATTGTGCCTGATACTACTTTCACCAAGCTATTTACCTGTGCATTCATCCTAGTTAGTCTTGGCTTTCTGTTTTGTCTCTTTGAAGTTCGAAACCTAAACCTTCTCTTCTCTCAGTTCTCTGTTTTAGATTTTTTTTTGTATTTTAAATGCATAAAAAACTGAAACCTTCTCTTCTCTCGGTCCACTGGTTAACCAGTTGCATCGGTTTGGTTTCGGTTAGGGTATTTAAAAAACCGATCAGGTCGGTTCGGTTTGAAAAAATACCCCACGGTTCGGTTAACCAAACCGTGAGCACCCCTGGTTTAAGCTACCTAAACCCTGATTTTTTCATACCGAACTGTGAGCACCCCTAGTCTAAGCTACCTAAACCCTGATTTTGTCATAAATTGTGCACTTCATTCTATCCCCATGGGGGTAATTCCCCAATGCAAATTGTTTCTGTACACCCCCTGTTTAGCCAATTCATCTATTAGGCTATTGGCTGATCTTTGTGTGAATATAAAAGTTGTTCTTTCCCTAGCCATTCTCAGAGAACATTGCTTTTGAACCCTCTCTGTCCTTCTAGTACACTTCACTTTTTTTATTGTTTTTCTTTTATCAGCACAATTCATCACTTACTCAAAAAAAGAAAAAAAGGTCCAGAGATCATAGCCTTAATGTCTCCATGGCTATTCCTGGAAACACCACCAATCCTTTAGGGGCCTGGGTTTCCCAAAGATAATATCTGATGCTCTTAGTTGATGAAGAATACACCAGAATCTGTTAACCCCTAAATATTGTCATCTATATCCAATGAGTAAAAAAGCTTAAACTTTTTTGCCCTATGTACCACTTCACAATAGTGCTTTCTATCAAGCCATTTTTCAGATTGTCCACAAGATAGCTATTTGAGAATCCCCTTGTTCTTCATATTATATCCATGAAGGCAATGCTATGGTCTTCTTTCTTTTTTTGATCATTAGCCTTGAATTGTATTAAGAAAAAGGGAAAAACTTCAGTATCCAAAGAGGATAAAGAGAAGACATTTCAGTCAGCTCAAAGCTGTCAAAGATCATTTGTCTTCTCTATGCTACTTTGATGGCATGTTGAACATGGTCTTGAATTCCAATGCAAGGCATTTCCTTTCACCCATGGTTCAAAGTATTGATACACCCGTGTATTGGCAGAGGCGTATTGGTACTAAAAACCATGTATATTTATATTTTTTTTAGTTTTGTTTTTCAAAAATTGGTTTTCTGGGGATGTTTTTTAAGTTTATTTTTTATTAAAAAAAGGGGTTCCTTGGTATAGCACTTGCTTCTCACTGAACAGCAGTTTATGAGAAGAAATCAAATATACATATATTGCATTCTTGAATTATTTCCTCCTTCTCTAATGCTTTGTTAGGCTTTAAGTTGATAATTTATGGTAATTTTTCCATGAGTGCTTTTTCTGAACAAATTTCTTTTTGTTTCAATCTTTCCAACTTTGTCATCAGTTGAACACATAACTAATTTTTAGTTTATATAATTGTCAATCCTTAGATTTTATATCACATTTATCACTTCATGTACTATTAATAGTTCACCGCAAATGTTGTAAGTTGTCTTCAATGGTTTGTTAATTTTGTCAGATTTGGATAGGAGTAGGACCAGGCAGGCCTGTTATGTCCAGGAAAATGGCAGTCTGAAATGGTTTTTTGAATGCCTATTCTTTGAAGTGTTGACTTGGTCAAAGTTACTCTGAATATGTATTAGTAGGAGTTGGTGTTATACTGTATGATATTAATATTTTAAGTTTAATGTGATGTACATTAGCTTTAAATGATCTTAGTTTTATAGCTGATTAACTTCCCTTTCTCTTTGAAATCTTTTCTATGCTTTGTGCAGAGTGATTTGGAGGAGGAGAAGAGTGCAAAGGTTTTTCTTATTCTCAATGAGATCATACTCAGACTAAAGGATGTAAGAACTTTTTAAGGGTTTGCTTTAAAATGGTATCCTATTTGATTTAATTTTGCTCATTGATAAGTTTGTTTTAAGACATTGTTTTTTGTCTATTTATCTCTCCTTGACTAGAAGAAGAAAAATTAAAAGAGGTTATACTCTGTTCCAATTATTTGTTTCGATTATTAGGATTCTGTTTGGTGCTTTCTTGGATCTTTCTATTTATTTACATTTGACTAAGGATATTAGATTTCAATAACTTAGGAAAATTTTATTGAAACCAGTAGAAGATCAAGATTGTAATCAGTCTTGAATCCTAATAGGTTTTAGGTTTACAAAACAGGAGAAAAGTGAGAGAAAGGAGAAGGAATAGAAGAGAAGCAAGAGAACACAAGGGGTTGAAAGGAGGGACAGATTCTAACAGATCTGCCGCCGCCACTCTCTTATTATTTATAGGTTATGTTTAGTACATAATGGAAAGGACACATCTGCCCTTAGTACTTACATGATAAATAAAGTAAATAAAAACTGAAATAAATAACAACTGAATTAACAAACTGACACTACTATAACTGAAACAAATAACTACACATGCTGTCCTACGAACACAGTGGGGACCACTGCAGTGGGGCCCACATCAGTGTTCTCTACACTCTCCCTCAAGTTGGGAGTAGATATCTATCATTCCCAACTTGGATAGGTCTGTCTCTAACTTCTTCCTTGGTACAGCCTTGGTGAGGATATCTGCGAGCTGCATATTAGATGTGATATACGGAAGACACACTTCTTGTGATGTGACCCTCTCTCACATAAAATGTCGATCAATGTTTAGTTCTGTCATACAGCACTGGGTTGTGGGCTATATTAATAGCTGTCTGATTATCACATTACAGCATTAAGGGCTTTTCATAGTCAATACCCAACTCTTCAAGTAGTGATCTCAGCCATAAGATTTCAGCCACTCCGTTAGCCATTGACCTGTATTCTGCTTCGGCACTGGAGCGGGAAACAACACTCTGCTTCTTACTCCTCCAAGAGACAATGTTACCTCCCACAAGGGCACAATATCCAGAGGTAGACCTTCTGTCATCAACACTCCCAGCCCAATCGACATCTGTATAGACTTCCACCCTCATGTGATTATTGTTCTTGAGCAATATACCTCTACCCGGGCATCTCTTCAAGTATGCTAATATTCTCTCTGCCGCAAGAAGATGAGAAGTTCTAGGGGAGTGCATGTACTGGCTAACAACACTAGCTGCATAGCTGATATCTAGCCGAGTGAGGCAAAGATATAGGAGCTTTCCAACCAACCGTTGGAACATAACTTTGTCTTCAAGAGGCTCCCCGCCCTCTACACTAATCTTGTGATTTTGTTCGATGGATGTATCAGCCGGCTTAACACCCAACTTTCCAGTTTCCACCAACTGATCTAGAACATATTTTCTTTGAGAGATAAAAATCCTCTACTTGGATCTAGCAACCTCAATACCCAAAAAATACCGTAGTGCACCAAGATCTTTCACCTCAAACTCTTGATGAAGGAGTTGTTTGAGGGACTCAATCTCATGGCTGTCATTTCTTGTCACCATAATATCATCAACATATACTGCATAGTGCTAGAGAGGACTCCACCCTCTTGATGAATAGTGTATGATCTGACTGGGCCTGTACATAGCCAAACTTCCCAAGGGCTAATCTGAACCTATCAAACTAGGCTCTAGGTGACTGTTTCAGACCATATACTGCCTTGTTCAGTCGGCAAACCTTCTTACCTATCTTTGTATCATAGAATCTAAGAGGCAACTGCATGTAGACCTCTTCCTGTAAGTCTCCATTCAGAAAGGCATTTTTAACATTCATCTGAAACAAGGGCCAATAATGATTTGTTGCAAGGGATAACAGAACTCGAATGGTGGTCATTTTGGCTATTGGGGCAAAAGTCTCCAAGTAGTCTATACCATAAGTCTGAGTGAACCCCTTTGCAACCAGCCGGGTTTTATACCTTTCAATAGAGCCATCAGCATTATGCTTCACAGTGAACACCCATCTGCATCCCACTGGTTTCTTTCCTTTTGGTGGGTCAACCAGTGCCCAAGTATTATTCTTCAAGAAGGCATCCATTTCGACTTGCATTGCTTCTTTCCATTTTGGAACTGATAAGGCTTCTTGCACTGTTCTTGGGATAGGGACATCGGCAATGGAATTGAGATAGGACCGGTAAGATGGAGATAAACGATCATAGGATAAGAACTGTGAGATGCTGTGAGCTGTAGAAGTGGTGCAATGTTGTTTCCCTTTGCGAATGGCAATAGGGAGATCAAGGTCATCCATAAGAGGGGAAGTGGCAACAGTGGGAGGTGTCTCAGTAGGCTCTGGATCTAGAACTGGCCGGGACTGCCAATGACTAGGATCAACCTGCCTGCATCGCATGTGATAGACTCTCAACTCCGGCTCCCTCTGACCCCCCTCACCACTACAGCCTTCATTACCTAGTGGAATAGGTAAAGGAACAACCCCACTTCCACCAGCCCCACTTCCACTCTCACTGCTCTCCCCCTGAGGAAAGAAACTCAAAACAGCCCCACTCTCACTGCTCTCCCCTTGAGGAGAAACCCTAGGATAATAGGGTGTCTCCTCAAAGAAGGTGACATCCATGGAGGCAAACCTTTTCCCTAAAACCGGATCATAGTAGCAATAACCCTTTTGAATTTGTGCATAACCGAGGAAAATGCATTTGGAGGCCTTAGGTTCAAACTTGGAATGATGAGGCCCAAGAAGTTGAACGAAATAGGTACAACCAAAGGTTTTAAGGGGAACAATGAACAACTTCTCGTTTGGGTATAGAAGGGAAAAAGGGGTTTTCATATCAAGAACCCGGGAAGGAACTCGATTAATGAGATAAACTGCCGTGAGGATAGCATCACCCCAGAAGCGAATAGGTACATTGGAGGTAAACATAATGCTTCTAGCCACCTCCAAGATATGCCTATTCTTCCTTTCGGCAACGCCGTTTTGTTGTGGTGTATAAGGCCAAGTGCTCTGGTGAATAACTCCATGGCTAAGAAGGTAGGAGGTCAATGGCTGAGCAAAGTATTCCTTTGCATTATCAGATCTAAGGACTTAGATTTTGGCCCCAAACTGAGTGAGAATCATCTGATGGAAGTTTTGGGTCAGAGCAAGAACCTCATCCCGAGAACGCATAAGATAGACCCAAGAAAAGCGGGTTTGGTCATCAACAAACAGTAGAAAATATCTGTACCCACCCATAGAAGAGATATGATATGGCCCCCAAACATCAGTATGCACAATATCAAAAGAGGAATTACTCCTTTTATTACTTAAAGAATAAGAGGTTCTACAATGTTTGGCAAACTCACAACTCTCACACCTCAACGTTGATAACTCAACAGACTCAAATAAAGCAGGAAACAGACTCTTCAAAGATTTAAAAGACCAATGACTTAATCGGTTATTCCAAAGCATAACTGAACTCACAGACTGGGAAACAAAAGACTTCTTTCTTATCCACTGACTCCTCCCGACGAGAACTCTCTCCAAGCAGATAGATCCCGTTCATCTCACGCCCAGTCCCAATCACCTTCCTCGTTTCCAAATCCTCAAAAACACATCAGTCGGGGAAAAAGGTTACTGAACAGTTCATGTGTTTGGTAATACTACTAACTAAAAGCAGGTTAGTATCAAGCTTAGGAAGATGCAAGACAGAAGATAAAGAGATAGTATCCGAGAGCTTGATGTCCCCCTTGCCCGAAATGGGAACAAGAGAGCCATCAGCAATGGATACTCTATCTCGGCCAGAGGGCAAGTGATAAGAGGTGAACAATGATGGCAAGCTAGTCATATGGTCAGATGCACCTGGATCTATTACCTAGCAGTGGTCAGTATTACCTGGAGCTGAAGCATGGTAAGCTGAGGCTCGAGTACCTGAATGTGCAAATGCAGATGTGGCAAGAGCTAATGGTTACTAAGATGGCTGAGCTGAACTCCCAACTTCCTTTTTCAACTGAATGAGGGCAGCCCGAACAGCAGCTAAAGTCTCTAGGGATGTGCCTGATGAGGATGTTGAATCAGTGTTCACGACCACATCAGCATTACCCTTCTTATTTCTTAGTTTTGCTGGGACCAAGTGAGGATGTAGCTTCCAACAAGTATCTTTTGTGTGCTTGGGTTTCTTGTAATGTTCACATACCAGATCCCGTTTATCTTCCTTCTTCCGGTCCCTTTCTGGATCACCCCCTGGCTTAGGTTTAATAGCTGCCAAGGCTGGGAAAGAGGGCTGAGGCTGCATCATAACTTTCCTCCTGGTCTCTTCACTATGCACCGGGGAGTATATTTGAGAAAGGGTCACACTATCCCTTGTCAATATCTGTTGTCGCACAATGTCATATTCTGGATTCAAACCAGCCAGAAACTCAAATACCCTATTCGTCTTGACTTGCTTTCTGTGAGTCTGTGCATCTTTGAGACTCTCCCACTCAAGGGTCTCTAGATGGTCAATCTCATGCCACAAGGATTTCAAGGTAGAGAAATAGATAGAAACTGGCTTCTCTCCTTGTTTAAGGCTGTTCACCTCACACTTCAATTCATAGGCTCTGGCAACATTAAGGGGTTGGGAATAGGTTTCTTTCACAACATCCCATATCTCTTTGCCCACAAGTAATTTCGGCTGATATGTGGCTGCATAGAATTACACAACCATGCCATAACCAAATAGTTCTCTTGAATCCACTTGGTGTATGTTGGGTCCTCCTTGGAAGGTTCTTTCACATCTCCCAAGAGGTAACCCAGTTTTCCCCTTCCTCCAATAGCCATCATGGCTGATTGAGCCCACTTTAAGTAATTTGACCCATCAAATCTCATAGTTGTAATCTGAAACTCGGTTTCAGATACACTACCATAACTGTTGTTTCCAAAACTATTTCTCCCTGACCCTTAAACTCCATCTTTGATCAAGAATCAGTGGCTACAAACTGGCAGAGCCACTAAACCAGAAAATAGAGTAAAACAAGCAGGTCTGAAATCTGATATGAAACACAAATCTGATCTGAAACCAACCCAAATCTGATCTGAAATCAATCGCCTATCACAGTATATGCAAGAAATCAACTCAAATCTGATCTGAAATCAATCGGCATGCACAGTACCAGGCAGCCTATCAATCTGAGATGCTATTTTCTGAAATCACTACTGTGGGGCCCACTGCTGCAAGAGCAAAATTAGGGTTTCAACTGTAGGTCTGAAGTAAGTGCTCAGCTGCACTCTCCAAGCAGTCCACACAAGTGGGACTTGTCGTAGGGCAATATGAAACCCTAAAAACTAATCACCTTTGAAGAGGGGGGTTCGGCCCAACAGTCAAACCCTAGAAACAAACTTAAACACAGTTCGACAAGCCAAACCCTAGAACAAACTTGAGCACAGTTTGGCCCCTCTTTCTAGATAGGTCCAACCTATATCGACTGATTGCAGTCTCTGAAACTCAGTAAAAAAACTTGCTTATGTACTTCGGTTTACTGTCTTCTAGGGTTACCTGAACCCTAACCTTCGCTGCCTCTCCTTCTAGATAGGTCCAACCTATCTCGAATGATTACAGTCTCTGAAACTCAATAATTAAAAAAACAAAAAAAACTTATGGATTTCGGTTTACTGCCTTCCAAGGTTACCTGAACCCTAACCTTCGTTGTTGCTTCTTGATTACCAGCTCTCTGCAAGTCGCGACAAGTCTTCAACTGCTGCGAACCTCTTCTGGTAATCTCCAAGATTCAGCCACCGAATACTTCTTCATAAGCTTCCAGCCCTAGCTAGTCCTCATGTGGTCGGCTGGACTAGACACACATGAGAAGCCCTAGATAGGCTCTGATACCAAGTAGAAGATCAAGACTGTAATCAGTCTTGAATCCTAATAGGTTTTAGGTTTACAAAACAGAAGAAAAGTGAGAGAAAGGAAAAGGAATAGAAGAGAAGCAGGAGAACACAAGGGGTTGAAAGGAGGGACAGATTCTAACAGATCTGCCGCCGCCACTCTCTTATTATTTATAGGTTATGTTTAGTACATAATGGAAAGGACACATCTGCCCTTAGTACTTACATGATAAATAAAGTAAATAAAAACTGAAATAAATAACAACTGAATTAACAAACTGACACTACTATAACTGAAACAAATAACTACACATGCTGTCCTACGAACACAGTGGGGACCACTGCAGTGGGGCCCACATCCAGTGTTCTCTACAAAACCCTATATTTGGAAAGACTATAATACATATGACCTTAGGATCTTTAATGAGGTTCGCTGTTATCAGTCCTAAGATCCTTATTGAGGTGAGATCTCTTTCATTAGTGGCTTCCTTGTGATTATGGCACTGTTCGTTGTTAAGGTTGTTGGCACCATCTTGCCCTGTCATTTGTCTCGATTGAGATTATTGGGGGGAGGGGGGATGGTGTTCAGGCTATGGTGGAAGATGTTTCAGTACTTCTGGTGGTGAAGTTTTCTTTTGTGGGAAATGGTTATTGTTTGAACTTGGTGAAACATCCATAGAGTTTACAGGTTCTTGAAGAGAATCCAAATGTTGGGCTCGTGGTTAGGTAGGGGATGTTACTGACTTTCCTACTGTTGTGCCCCTTGAGACACCCTTTTTTGAGAGTGTTGAGGTGGTGGTTTGTGTCATGCTTTTGGGGTCAAGCTCCTTTTTTTTTATTTTTTATTTTATTTTAATGACAGACCTTGCGGTACTTTTCCCCTTTAGATGAGGTGAAGATGATGAAAAGGTTCTAATTGATGAAGCTTGCCAAATGGGTAAGTTGCTTTTGTTGGAAAACATCACGCAACATGAGGTATTGAGGTGCGACTGTGCATGTGGGAAAGCTGCCTGGGTTGTTGTACCCTTGTACTTGTTGCATCATGGTGACACTTCTGCTGGTATTATATTTAGGAAGCTAAAAGAAAAGGCTCATTAATTTGGATAGGCAAGGGCAGGTTATTGGTTGAGAGATGGAGACAGAGGAGGTGAACAAGACGATTCAAAAGCTGTTTTTCTAGAATTTACTGGAGCTATTGTACTGAGTGGAAGCCTGGAAGGAGCCTCAGATATCTACAGAGAGGCATCAAAGCTGGGATAAAACCAGCAAACACCAAGAAATAACAAGCAAAGATACTGGAGGGAGAGGCAGACAAATGGGAAAAAAATACAAATTGCTGAATGCCATTTATTGGTGAAGTTGGAAAGTTAGGGGTAGTTTGTGCTGGCATTGCTGTTGATTTTTTTTGTGTCTTGGATCATCTTGTAATCTGGGGTCTTCTAGGGGTATTGTCCTTTATATTAAGTTAGTCAGACCTCGGTGATCTTCTGTAAAGTGACAGTCGTGTACTTTGGGTTATTCTGGTTTGGTTCTTGTTTTCTTCTCCTTTCTTTCTCCAATAATTGTTGCTGCATTTTTTTTTTTTGATAGATAAATGAAGGTGCAAAGAAAAGGGAGAGCTGCAAGGTGCAAACTCTCACAAGTAACATGTTCAAATTACAACTGAGCCCAGAGTAAATGATCCCTAGTAACCCCTTGTTTAGCTAAAGCGTCTGGTTTTCCATTGGTTGATCTTCTTTCTCATTGATCTCTTAATGTCATGTTACTAGTAATCCATTTGAATTTCTTAATATGCTTCGTATACGCCCAAATTACTGCCTCCAGTTCCTGTAAGAAGCTCAGCTCTAACTGAGTCCTCCACATTTGCCTGTCCCAAAAAGAAGGCCACAACAATTCCTACTTTGTTCCTGAAAACAACCCCTATACCGGAAGGACCTGGGTTGCCTTGGCTGCTCCCACTTCAGAATCTGATTCCCATTCCTGTAATCAGAATCAGAATGGTCTATTCCTATTGCAATCATTTGGTTGGGCTGAATCAGAATCTGATTCCCATTCCTGTTGGAATGGCGTCCCCCCATTTCAGGGAATGACCATTCCCTTCCCCTCCCTTGGGAATGAGAATCCATTCCATTTGATTACAATTCCAAATCCGATTCCTGTCTGAACCAAACAGGTGGGGTGGGGGGGGGGGACTAGACCATTCCAATTCCGACTGTGAACCAAATTTGACACTTATGAGAAACTGTTTGGTGGTAAACAGTAGGAAAGTGTTCCAAATATCATCGAAAGAGAATTATGAGAAACGTTTTTTGCTACTAGATTCCAGTTCTTCCAAATATCATCAAAAGAGAACTCCATTCCGATTCCAACTGTGAACCAAATGGACTCTTATGAGAAACTGTTCAGTGGTAAGTAGTAGGAATTAGGAAAGTGTTCCAAGCATCATCAAAAGAGAATTATGAGAATTCTTTTTGCTACTAGATGCCAGTTCTTCCAAATATCATCAAAAAAGAATTGTGAGAAAGTGTTAAAAGTATCAAGACACCCCGATACAGACCAATGTTCTGAAAATTGTAGTTGTATCATAAATCATAAAGGGGTTTGAATCGAATCGCAAGATTTTTTCTTATTTTTTCAAAAGATGTTCAAAACTCTAAAATATACCTAAATCTCTCAAAAAAACAAAAAAGAAAAAAATGCTTTGCACAAGCTTTCTAACCCATAAACGTCTTATAACTATATAGTAATGACACACTTATAGTTACACTAGTGTCAATAAAAAGCAATATCTTTAATTATCTTGATATGAAATATGAATGAACCATAATTTTTTAAAAGGAACCATAACTATATAGTATAGAGTCTTGTTTCTATTGTTTTAAATTTTAACTTTCAAGTGTTCAACAAAGTAACAAACTACACACATCAAGTCATCAATTAATAATTATCCATACAATTTATACGATAGTGAGACAAACACTACAAATGAAAGTCTAAGTGTAAGTGCTTCATAAATCATAATCTAATTTAAAGGAGGAAGGAAAATATAAACAAGGGAAAAATGAAGAGAGGAAAGAATGTGGCAAAGTCACTGTTTTAATATGAATAATGAAACAAAGAAAACAAATGAACCTTGTTTTCATGTTAGAGAAGAGTGAAAAAATAGAATATATCCCTGTTTTTTCATAAAAAAAAAATGAGAGTGAAAATAATTGAATGATACATGTTTTAACATTAGCAAAAAGAAAAAAAAAAGGAAGCTATTTTTGCACAATAGAAAACACCCTGTTTTAACCTAAAAAGTGCAAATACATATCTGTTTTTGCATAATACAGTTTTATTTTGTGTAAGAAAGAATGAAAAATGGGGATGAACCCCTGTTTTGTGATTAGAAAAAGGGTGTGGGGAATATATCAGGGATAAAGCCCTATTTTCTTGCAAGAAACAAGTAAAATTATTGGGGAAAAGCCCCTATTTTTGTATGGAAAAAGGGTGAAAAGTAAAAGGGCGGAGCCCCTATTTTTATGCAAAAAAAAAATCAAGATAAAATATTATGAAACAAGGGGGAAATATTATGAAACTAGGTACCCCTAGCTTTCATGAAAAAATGAATGAAAAACATGGAATGGAGCCCCTGTTTTCATGCCAAAAAACCGATTGAAACAAATGGGGCGGAGCCCCTGTTTTTATGCCAAAATACCGACAGAAATAAATAGGGTGGAGCCCCTGTTTTCATGCCAAAAAACCAACTGAAATAAAGGAGAAGAAAGAAGAGAAGAGGAAAGGAGGAAGATGAGGAGGAGGAGGAAGAAAGAAAGAAGAAAACAATACAAACCATGTACAGATAATATAAAAACAGTAGAAATAAAAAAAAAAAAAAAACAAAACAAAACCTCTCACCTTTCAATGCAGACAAGTAGAGGAGGTTGGGAGCTTCACCGAAACAATGGAGGAGGGTTTCTTCTCTTCCAGTCTCCTACCAAGTCTTTTTCTTCAATGGTAAGTCATGTTTGATTGACCAAAGTGGATATTCTATGTTTTATTAACTAAATTGACGATTCTGCCCCTCTATGTAAAGACGAAACTTTAAAAAGGAAGAGGGTTAAATGGTCATTTAATCTTAAGTTAATCTTTCAAACTCTAATCGTATGAATTGTCCAAGAATTGTGATTTACGATCTACACTAGCGATTTGCTTACAAATCGTACGATTTATTCAAAAAACGATTTATATATACGATTTGTATCGCTTTAGCCCTGATTCGATTTGAATCGTACAATTCAAATTGTGAATCACACGATTTTGAAAACACTGATTCAGACGGACATAGAGATGAGATCAGGTGTGTTGGTAGAATACAAGGTCATGGCATATAAAAGGGCCCTGCACAATGTTGTTCCCAGCTATTTGGGGTCTTGGGATAGGTAGAATACAAGGCCATCCCGAGATGTTTCCATTACACAAAAAGCCATGGCACACAGAGTGGGTGAAATATTACGGGCCTTATGGCTAAAGAATTTGTTAATGAGTTGGGCTTCCTAGTTTCAGGATCAATGTCTATTACAATACAGTAGTCAATATATTGTACTTGCACATAAACACTTTATCTGTGAGAAAGTTGCAAGGGTTGAAATTTGTCTTTTATTTGTAAGCTCTAAGGGACAATTGGATAACATACTAAGTGTGTAATTAGCTATTGTCATGTTGAAGTTTGTGACAAGTTGGATATGCATGATATATATATTTCACTTGAGAGAAGTATTATAATTTCTAGTGTTACAGATGTTGGGTATTATTGTCCTTATACTCAGGGAGTATTGTAATTTCTTGTCACGGTTGTTCTGTATGATGATCTTGGACATTTTGGCACTAGTTCTGTGGTGCTCATTGGATCTTGTTTGTGATGCAAATAACTTTTATTGGCCATGTAGGTACTTCATAAATCTATTTAAGAAATCAAAATGAAAAAGTCAGCACATGTCTCAAAAAATAACCTTCTATTATTTCTCGCTATAAATCTTCCCATTTTATGTCTTTTGGTCATCTAAGAACATCAAATTATTATAACAGAAGATTCCTTACAAATTCTTGCAAATTGTATGGTCAAAGAAGGATTAAGGTTTGTTTCTTGTAAGTTGCATGTGACGAGGTTGAAATTGAACTTTAGCTTTTCCTAAGAGTTTTCTTTAATAACATTGAAACCTGATATTGCATAAAACTTATCTAATCGTAAGTTTCTTTATTAACATTGAAACATGTAGTGGTCTAATACTACATTATTCATTTGATTTATGCTTGTAAATGTTCTTGCAGTCGAAGGAAGAATCCAGGAAAGCAGCATATGATGTACTACTTTCGATAAGTTCCAGCTTGAAGAGGGATATGTTTTCAAGTGGTACACCTCATCAACGACTGTTTAGTATGGTAACTTTATATTTTCTCCTAGTTACAAATAATTCTATATTTACATGAAAGAAACCTTTTTTTTTAATTGGGTCAAGTATGGAGCTTCCCTACAGAACCAGCCCCTTTTTTATTGATAATGATGTCAAAAGAGAAGTGTTATCATTTGTCAATATGATGAAGTGATGACTGGTTGTTTTTTCCTCTAGTGAATGTGATGACTAATTTGGTGTCTAGGCATTGACTAGTTGGTAGAAAAAAAAAAAAAAAAAAAAGATATGTTTTGAATTTAAGATATTGATGCAATCTCATTCTTGTCCAGAAGCTGAAGTGAAGAGAAGAGAGAAGAGAGAAAGAGAGAGGAGAAAAGAGAGATCTGAGAGCAAGAAGTGTTGCTGGCGGCATCAGCTTTTTGGTATTTATATTAGGTTGACCAAAATATAACATAAAGAGGGGAATTACAATAGTACCCCTGCAGCGCTAACAGAAACAAAAATACAAAGAAAAACAAACTTATAAACAGCCTTTTATACTTGTTTATAAACAACTCATAAATTAAGTAAATATAGATTACATGTATGCAGGAAAAGAATGATGCTTGTTAAATATGCTGCTAGTCAGAAAGGCAGTGTTCGTGATGGATAGATCTAAGGCACCAAGTCCAAATGGTTTTACTATGGCTTTCTACCAAGATTGTTGGGACATTTTGAAAGAAGATTTATGTGATGCTGTTAAGGAATTTGCCGAGAATTATATAGTAAGCCCGGGAGTCAATGCCACCTTTTTGGCCTTAGTCCCTAATAAACCAGATGCTATCCAACCTAAGGATTACAGGCCCATTAGTTTGGTAACTAGCACTTACAAAATCTTGGCTAAGGTGTTGTCTTTGAGGCTGAAAGTAGTTCTCCCATCCCTAATAAGCCAAGCCCAAGGGGCATTTGTACAAGAGAGACAAATAGTAGATCAGATCCTAATTGCTAGTGAGTGTGTGGAGGATATGAGAAGATCGAAAAGAAAAGGTTTTGTTTGTAAGTTTGGATCTAGAAAAGGCCTATGACTTGGTGGACTAGCACTTCATGGTACAAGTAATGAGAAATTGTGGCTTTGGGAATAAGTGGTGCGGTTGGATTTTTGGATGTGTGAGTTCATGCCATTACTCTGTCTTGGTTAATGGAGTGGTGAAGGACTTCTTCCTAGCTTGTAGAGGTATCAAGCAAGGGGCTTTCACCTTTCCTCTTCACTCTAATAGCAGAGGTGCTTAGTAGAATGATCTCAAAGGCTGACAAAGAAGAAGTGATTAAAGGGTGGAGGATGGGTAGGGATGGTACTACGGTCACCCATCTCCAATTTTCATATGATATTTTGATTTTTTGTGAAGGGGATGATATTGAGAAAGTGAGAAATCTTAAGGATCTGGTTAGGAACTTTGAGAGGGTGTCAAATCTGAGTGTCAACTTTGGGAATAGTTGTGTAGCCGGGGTTAACTTGGAGGACAGTCAGGTGGAGGCTATAACAAGAAGCTTAGGGTGTTCTATCTCGTCTTGGCCTATGACCTACTTGGGGCTTCTGTTAGGGGAAAACCCTAAGGAAAGTAGCTTTTGGTGTCCAGTGGTGGAGAGGTTTCAAAAGAAGTTGACTTCGTGGAGGAAAAACTATATATCTTTGGGGGGTAGAATCACATTGATAAGAGCCACATTAGCTAACCTACCAACTTATTTCCTTTCTATGTTTAGGATACCACCTAGGGAAGCTAAGGAGCTAGAGAAGGTGATGAGAGATTTCCTCTGGGAGCTGGGGGAAGGTAAGAAGGATCACTTGATAAAATGGGAGGTGGTATGCCAGAATAAAGACGAGGGGGATTGGGGTTAGGAAATTTGATTAAAACAATAAAGCACTGCTGGGGAAGTGGCTGTGGAGGTGGCCGGTGGAGAGAGAGAGGCTCTGGCATGGGTGGGATGCTAGAGTATCATGGCAGGAAACCTGGGCAACACCATGGAAAGCATTATGGCATCCTTCCTCAATTTCTCAGTTTTGTCTGGCATGATGTTTGTAATGGTAACTCTGTCCTTTTTTGGGAGGATACTTGGGTTGGAGAGGCTCCATTGAAGGACCTATTCCCTTCTTTGTTCTCTGTTTCAAGGTACAAAAAGGAGTCTGTGTCAAAGTTTTGTTCCTTTACGACTAATCCATTAACACCAAATTGGGACTTTGGGTTTCGTAGAGGTCTAAGGGAAGAGGAAATTGTGTCCCTAACAAATCTGCTAAGCTACTTGATACAGTATGTTTGGACCCTTTTGAACCCGACAAACGGATCTGGACACCCAAGCCAAATGGATCCTTCTCTTGCGCTTCTTTCTTTAAATCCATTACTCAATCTACCCCCATTCAGCCTTTCCCTTTTAAGGAAATCTGGTGTAGGCCTGTTCCCCCTAAGGTTATGGCTTTTTGCTGGGATGTGCATTATGGGAAAATAAACACCTTAGACATTCTACAAAAGAGAAGACCTTATGTCTGTCTCTCACCTTGCTGGTGTATCCTTTGCAAGTCACATGGTGAGGACTGTAACCATTTACTAATATCCTGTTCATTTATTGCAGAGTTATGGGAGTGGCTCTTCTCATTGTTTGGGTGCAGGTTGGTTAGTTCAGCGGATGCAAGTTTGATCTTTGATCCTGCTTTCTTCCCTCGGCGACACAGAAGAGGAAGAATTATGTGGGTGTGCAAGAGCAGCGCTGATCTGGTCCATTTGGGAAGAAAGGAATACCGGAACTTTCCAAGAGAAGGAGAGAAACCTAGAAGAGATGAAGGACTGCATTCTAAATAGGGTGATCCTATGGCTAAAATCACTGACCTATTCCATCAATTCTCGTTTAATGATATTTGGAGGAATTGGTTAGCAGTGGCTAATTGTTCATCTAGAAAGGCTAAAATGAGTTTGACGTAGGAGCCCCCTCCTGAAAGCTTTTTGAAGTTGAACTTTGATGGAAGTAGTCTTAGTAATCCAGGTCTGTCAGGGGTGGGAGGGGTACTGAGGAATGAGGCTGGGAATGTGGTTCTTATTTACTCGGGGCCCATAGGAGTTGAAAACTCTAGTAGGGCGGAACTTGCAGCCGCTATCCAGGGAGTACAGCTAGCTGTGCAGATAGGTGTGGAATAACTGATAATAGAAGGGGACTCCAAGGTGGTAGTGGGATGGCTACAAAACCTGGACTCTATAGTGTGGTGTTTTAAGAATGAAATTAAAAAATTCAACTGCCTGACAAGGAGCTTGACAGTGAGATTACAATGGGTGGGGAGATCAGCAAACTCTATGGTTGATGGTCTTGCAAAGCAAGGGGTAAACAGGGAAAGCTTATATTGGGCTCAATTGTAGATTGAATCCGTTTTCTTTTTGTCTTTCTTCCTGCTGTTAGGGGAGGACGCAGCTCGTGCCTCTCCATGGGAAGCTTGTAACTGCATTAATTCTCTATTAATGAAACTTATCTTATTACTTATAAAAAAAAAAAAAAGCTTTAGTGCCGTAGGGGTGCTTTTGTAATTTTCCCTTCTTTTAATTTTTGTATTGGGACTCCCTAGTATAAATATTATTGCTGGTGCCGCCAGCAAGAACTTTTGAATCTCAAATCTCTGTTTTCTCTCTTCTCTCCTCAGTCCTCTCTTCTTTTGCCACTCTTCTACTATTTTTCTCCAAAGATTACATAACATTTTTTCTGATGAATGAAAATAATTTATTAATTCAGAAATTAAGGCAATATAGTAAACCCATGAAGAGGCACGAGCTGTTACCTCTTCTAACAAACTATTACATCAAATTAAAAACAGGAATAAACAGAAATAAAATTACATAGCAGCCCAAAATAAATGATCCCTTGAAGCCTCTTGCTTAGCTAGCCCATCTGCTAAGGTATTTGCTGATCTTTCCACCCAAAGAGAGGTAACTGTCATATTTCTTGTGAGCCAGTTGACTTTCCTCAATAAGTCTCTATACCGCCACATAGCTGAAGCTGGCTCTGTCAGCCATCCCACAACACATACCAAGTGTTGAACTCTTAATTGTTCTGTAATCTGAATACCTTGTACAGCTGCTAAAATCTCTGATCTATTTGTCTCCTATTCCCACAGGGCCTGAAAACAAAGCTAAAATGTTGCTCTACTTATCTCTCAGCACCCCTCCTATCCCCGAAGGGCCTGGGTTTCCTTGGCTGCTACCATCGAAGTTCAGATTTGCCCAACCTTCAGGCGGAGGCTTCCACATTGCAGATTTCTTGTCATTCCTCGTATGACTATTGGCCACCACTTTCCAGTTTCTCAAAATATCATCAAAGGAAAATGTATGAAAAAAATTCATAGTTCTTAACCAAGGAATGGCTCTAGTCAAGATACAATCCTCAACAGTCTGAATGCTTCTTTCCTTTTCTTTGAATACCCTTGCATTCCTTTCTTCCCAGATTGTCCACATGGCGGCTGCTCTATTACCCTTGCATTCCTTTCCAGTTTCTCCAGATATTTTATTACATACTAAACATTTACTTTGCAGTCTTTGTTTTGAAAACAAAGAAAAAGTTAGGGTACATAGTCTAGGGCAAGGAATCACAGCCTTTGTTTTCCAAGAAAGAGTAACCGTGACTATTTGATGTGCCTTTTGTTTGTGGCAACTACACACCAGCATACCTCTAAAAAGGCCATTAACCAATGTTAGTCCCGGCAATCTGGTGTATTGGGAGGGGTAGACTGGATAAGGTCCTTACATCTGGCTTTTTTTTTTACACAGTGGCCGCTCTCAGAGTTGGACTTGCATTTTTTTGGGTGCCAGCCTGAGATTTTACCATTACATGAAGTAATGGTCCTTGTACCAACAAACCACTGATTAGAAGAAAACTTAAAAAAAAAGTCAGAATTACAATTGAGCCAGAATAAATGGTCCCTATTAACCCCTTGCTTGGCTAGAGAATCTTCCATTCCATTAGCTAATTGCGCCCCTTGAAGTACAGCTAAAAACTCCACTCTAGCTGAATCCCCCGCACCAGCTGGTCTCGAGAACAATGCAACAATACCTCCTTATTTCAGAAAACACCCCCTATACCCGAATTGGGTTGCCTTGGCTGCTCCCATCAAAGTTAAGCTTAATAAATTCATCTTCAGGTGGAATCCAAGAGGAAGTAATCTTCTCCTTCTCTGAAGAGCCTTTTGCCACCGTACCCCAATTCCTCCAAATATCATCAGAGGTTGTGAGGAAATGCCCAAGGTTTTAACCCAATGTATCCCCCTTGTTACTATGCACTCTCTTGACAGTGTAGCCGGCCAGAGATAGGTGGAAGAGGAGAGAAGAGAAGAGAAGAGAAGAGAAAAGAAAAGAGAGAGTTTGCAATGCAACAGTACTGGCGGCGCCAGTGTTTATTTAATATATATAGGGCGACAGAAATAACAAGGGAAAAGACCCTTGTGCCCCTGAGTACAATAACAGACAACAGAAATAAAAAACGAAATAAAAAAACACTTTAATTAGACAAATAGGCCCTAACAACTGCAACTAAGTTATTCTAGCATTATTCCAACACTCCCCCTCAAGTTGGAGCATAGATGTCAGTCATGCCCAACTTGTCACACAAATCTTTGTGCCGCACATGATGAAGACCTTTGGTGAAGATATCTGCAAGTTGCTCTTCCGAGTTGACATATGGTGTGCACACTTCTCCACTTTCAAGTTTCTCTCTGATAAAATGTTTGTCCACTTCAATGTGTTTCGTCCTTTCATGCAGAACTGGATTAGCAACAATATTGATGGTTGCTTTATTGTCACAGTAGAGTGAAGTAGGATTGTTTACTACAAAACCCAGTTCACCTAACAGATTTCTTATCCACATGATTTCCGCAACCCCATGAGCCATCGCTCTATATTCTGCTTCAGCACTGGATCTAGCCACCACACTTTGTTTTTTGCTTCTCCATGTGACAAGGTTTCCTCCTACAAAGGCACAATAACCACTGGTGGACTTTCGGTCATTGACTGTTCCTGCCCAATCTGCATCAGTATATACTTCCACTTTTAAGTGACTGTGTTTCTGTAACAACAAACCAGCTCCAGGAAACTTCTTGAGATATCTCAAGATCCTCTCTGCATCTTCAAAGTGAGTTGTCATCGGACTGTGCATGAATTGACTAAGGACACCCACTGCATAGACAATATCAAGCCTGGTCATAGACAAATACAGAAGTCTCCCCACAAGTCTTTGGAACATCTTTACATCTTTCAAAAACTCTCCCTGACTGTCTCCCAGATGGTGATTAGGTTCAATAGGTGAATCTGATGGTTTTACCCCCAACTTGCCTGTATCTTCTAGTAGATCTAGTACATACTTCCGTTGGGAAATAATGATGCCCTTGTGAGAGCGGGCAACTTCAATTCCAAGGAAGTATCGTAAGGAGCCTAGATCCTTCACCTCAAATTTAGTGGCTAAAGGAGCCTAGATCCTTCACCTCAAATTTAGTGGCTAAGAATTTTTTTAGTCTCTAGATTTCAGCCTCCCAATCTCCTGTGATCACTATGTCATCCACATACACAATAAGAGTTGCAATTTTACCTTCACCTCTTTTTACAAACAAGGTATGATCTGATTGGCATTGTTTGAATCCCATTTGTTGGACTGCTACATGGAACTTACTAAACCAAGCCCGAGGTGATTGTTTCAATCCATATAGGGACTTTTTCAACTTGCACACCTTTTGTTCACTGCCTCTGGCACAGAACCCTGGGGGTTGGGTCATGTACACCTCCTCTTCCAAGTCACCATTCAAGAAGGCATTCTTGATGTCCAATTGGTGAAGATCCCAGTCAAGATTTGCTGCCAAGGAAAGGAGAATCCGGATGGAGTTCATCTTCGCTGCAGGGACAAAAGTCTCTACATAGTCCACTCCATATACCTGTGTGAAGCCTCTTGCTACCAATATAGTCTTGTACCTTTCAATAGTTCCATCAGCTTTGTGTTTCACTATGAACACCCACTTGCACCCCACTGGTTCCTTCCCCTCAAGAAGATCTACCAACTCCCACGTACCATTTTTATGTAAGGCATCAATTTCTTCCTGCATTGCATATGTCCATTCAGGCTTTGACAAAGCTTCTGCCTTGGTCTTAGGGATGGGAACACTGTCCACAGAGGAGAGGAAGGCACGGTACGAGGGTGAAACATGCTCATAGGACACAAAGTTAGAGATAGGATGATTAGTGGTACAAGATCTAACACCCTTTCTCTTAGCAATAGGAATATTAAGATCATTGGGGACATGTGAATCAACATTTAAAGGAGCAATGGGAGCAAGTGTACCTGGCTGATGAGACGGATTTGCCTCGGGTGAATCCGATGATGTTGGTTGCATAGTGTCCGGCTCCACGGCTCTTGAACTCTGCTGGCTCTTATGACGACGATGGAAAACCCGGAACGGAGGAGGATCGGGTAAAGGAGGTAGTTAAATCTGAGTCTTCGCCTGTTTCTCCTCAACCCTACTCTCCCCCTGAGGAGAAACCGAGAAGAACGGTTGACTCTCAAAGAATGAGACATCAATGGAAACATAGTACTTACGGGCAATGGGATCATAGCAACGATACCCCTTTTGAGATGAGGGGTAACCATAAAAAACACAAGGAATAGCCCGAGGGTCAAGTTTACCACGAGTAGGTGATAGGTTGTGGACAAAACAACGACACCCAAAGACACGCATCGGAATGGAGGACAGCGGGGCTGTAGGGAACAGGAGCTGATGTGGGGCCTTATACTCTAGTAGCCGAGAGGGCATGCGATTGATGATATATGTCGCACACAATACTGCATCCATCCAGAACTGTTTCGGCACATTCATATGAATCAGCAAGCCACGACCAACTTCGAGTAGATGATGATTTTTTTCGTTCAGCCACACCATTTTGTTGGGATGTCCTGGCACAAGAGCTTCACTAAAGTGACCCACTCGAAGCAAAGAACTTCGTGAGATCACTATGGAAATATTCCTTTGCATTGTCCGACTGGAAAATATGAATTTCCGTTTAGAAGTGAAAGAACACCATGCGTTGGAAATCTTTCACAATTTGTGGCACTTCATCTCGAGATCGCATAGGATAAACCCAAGTGTATCGAGAATAATCATCAATCAACGTAACAAAATACTTATAGCCAGCCGCAGTAGGTAGAGTAACAGGGCCCCAAACATCAGAATAAACAATATGAAATGGAAATTCAAATCTCTTATTTCTTAAAGGTAAAGAGCTTCTACAATGCTTACTCAACTAACAAGTTTGACACTGTAATTGACTCACTGACAAGGACTCAAAAATCTTTGGGAACATAACTTTTAACGACTCAAAAGAAAGATGACCTAAACGACTATGCCATAAATAGGCCTGACTCTCACTCGCCGAACTTGTGGACTCAGTCGCCACTAGACCAGCATTATTCTCCAACTCGTAGAGACCATCCACCATGCTTCCTCTACCAATCGTCTTCCTCGAGGTCAAATCCTAAAACACATGAAGACGGAAAAAAGGTGACTGTGCAGTTGAAAGAGCGAGTAATACTACTAATGGACAACAAATTAATAGGTAATTTCGAAACATGCAGGACATTTGGTAGAGTAAGGCCAAGTGGGAGAGATATGGTGCCTCGGCCAGCTATGGTAGAAAAGGAACCATCAGCCAATCTTACCTTATCTCTCACAGAGAGAAGGTTATATGTCTGGAACAAATTTGACTTACCGGTCATGTGATTTGAGGCTCCGGAGTCAATAATCCAAGGTGAATCAGTAGTATGAGATGACACATGGAAGGCTATGGCATTACTTGATGTAGATGCAAATGAGGTAGGAGTAGGCCCAGAATCCACCTGGCGGAGAGTCCAACCATACAATTCCAAATGTTCACGGAAGGAATTGATAATATCTTCCTTAGGGTCAGAACCGGGATGTCTCTCCTGAGTTACGGAAGGACTAGTCTCTGTCGATTCCAGATTAGCTGAGTTATACCTTCTTTGATTCTGCTGGCCTGGTTTCTTGCCCTGATCCGGTGCTGACTTCTTACCCAAATCCTGTGCCCATTTAGGTTTTCCATGGAGATCCCAGCATGTATTTTTAGCGTGTCGTGTCTTCTGGCAATGAGTGCACTAAAGCTTGCTTTTATCTTCTGTTTTTTTCTGAGTGTCATCCCTTTTAAAACCACCTCCGACATTTGCATCTGAATTTCCCCGGACCGCTAGGGCAACTGACTCCCCTTCTACACCATTCATCACACTTCTTCTGCTTTCTTCTGACTGCACCAAGGCAATACACCTCCTGGACTGATGGCAAATCTTTACTACCCAAGATCTGTACCCTAATGGACTCATATGACTGATTCAGCCCTAGGAGAAAGGCAAACACACGTTGCTGTGATACAAGTGACTTATAGGCTTTTGCATCTTCATCACACTTCCAATTCACATTCTGATAGTGATCAAGTTCTTTCCATATTGATGTAAAATCAGAATAGTACATCGAGAGACTCCTCTCCCCCTGCTTGCAAGTAGAAGATTCTGCTTGTAGTTGATATATCTTGGCATAGTGTCTCTGTTCTGAATAAGTGGACTTCGCTTGTTCCCATATCTCACAAGCAGTTTCAGCCCACATAAAGGTCTTCCTTACTTGTGGCAGCATTGAAACCAAGAGCCAAGACATCACCATACTGTTCTCTTGGTCCCACCTATCATGCTCAGCACTTCCATACTTCGGTTCCTTTACTCTCCCATTGATGTATCCTATTCGCCCCCTAGCAGTGATGTAGAGTTTTATCCCCCTAGACCACTCAAGGTAATTCAGACCATCAAAGGGAATGACAGCCATGGGAAAGCTCATATCCATTCCCCCACTCACTCTATTGTGGCTCCCTGAGATTTCTGAAGTAGCAGAATTCTCAGTCGACATGGTCAAGCAGTTACTCAGTCCCACACACCGGATTTAGGACCCCTCCTTACTCCACAAAGCAATGCTCCACTCAGTTCACACCCACACACTAGGGTTTACCAACTAGGTTGTGCACAAACCGTACCAAATTCTGGACAAAACTGAGGTAATAATCGGCAGTTTCAGACCTGCCTATCAGAATTCTAGAATGGCTAACAGCCACTAATCAGCAGGAGAGATCCTTCTTGCTTATAGTCAACTCAAACCATTGAGAAGACAGGTCAGCATTGACCTACAGTTGTCTTAACACATCAACAGGATCACACCATCCAAGACAACTAGGGTTACACAGGTTCGATAGCATTCAGCTGCCCCAGATTCATAGGGTTTTCACTCGGCCCATGATCAAGGAGAGTAAAGAGGAGAAAAATAGAGGAAGAACTGTACCAGTCGTAGCTATTCTGTAGTCCAGAATCAGATTTCCTTTCTGCTAGCCTGTTCCACTAATCAGTAGTAGGGTTGATCGATCTTCTCTTGACAGTAGGGTTGATCGATCTGCTCTCTTTTAATCAATATTCCTGCTCTGATACCATCTTGACAGTGTAGCCGGCCAGAGATAGGTGGAAGAGGAGAGAAGAGAAGAGAAGAGAAGAGAAAAGAAAAGAAAAGAGAGAGTTTGCAATGCAACAGTACTGGCGGCGCCAGTGTTTATTTAATATATATAGGGCGACAGAAATAACAAGGGAAAAGACCCTTGTGCCCCTGAGTACAATAACAGACATAACAGAAATAAAAAACGAAATAAAAAAACACTTTAATTAGACAAATAGGCCCTAACAACTGCAACTAAGTTATTCTAACATTATTCCAACACACTCCGTCACCACTTTCTCATTTCTTTCTCTAAGAAGCAACAACATGAATATAACAAAATGTAAAATGCTCTATATTATTTCAAACAAGTAGAGATGAAAAAAGACAAGTTTAGCTTTAAACCGGCTCTCTGATTGACTAGGTTAACTTGTTATTTGACTACTTTGCCTAGTCAATTCTTAGTTGTCCTAGACGACTGCATAATGGGTATCAGCCACCTAGTTAGTGATGCAGTTGGTCTGGTCCTCAACTGACTAGTCAGTCAACCGGTTGACACTTTGATACCACTGCAAAAAGTGTTGTTTATAAAATAGAAGCAGTGAAGGTGGTGAATGTGAAAAGGGAAAGAACCAATGAGAGAAGATCCTTGGATTGAGGCATCATTGCCCCAACCACATCTGAGTCTTATCATGGAAGACTATGGCATTCCTTGCAAATTTACTGCAGAAATGTTACACTTATACATCTCATGAGCTTCCCCCTTGTTCAAGGAGAAAGTAGGTTATTAATAATCTTGGAACTTCTGCCAGGAGTATCCATCTTGCACTAAACAATGAGTAATGATGTGGTTGATCTAAACTGCGTCCATGAGGTAGGGGATGTTCTGTATTCCTCCAATGCTGAAAGTATTGCTATGATTGAAGGGTTTCATGTGTGTGTTTGTGTGTGTGTGTGTGTTAGGGGACAGTTGTTGAGTTAGCTCTTTCATTATTTCTTTTGTGATACAAAATAAGCACTTTGATATGAAAGATTTACCTTCCTTTGCTTTGATGCAATATTCATCTCTATATGAATTAAAGAAGAAGCAAGGTTGTTTAAGTAGGTGGTGCCTTGAATGTTAAGAAAGAAGTCTTGAATGGAAAAATGAAATTAGTGAAATCTGTTGGGATCTAGTCATGGTTTTTTCCCTGCAATATATTTCAGACTTTCTCTCGGAGCTAATTGTTAGTAGAAGGCTTTATATGACGTAATTGTGGAGAAGATCGTGAATAAAATTGGCAGGATGAAAGAGAGGAATCCTCTCAAAAGCAAGTTGATACTCATTAAAATTGCCTTTCAATGTACCTCTCACTTGTCACTTGTATCTATTCTGGTGTTGGTGGCTGAAACCTCAGAGAAAATAGAAAGAGAAGTCCCATTTCATCGAGTGGAGTAAAAGGTGGATCTGGTTGGAGTCCCTTTAATCTGACGAATAAAGCACTACTACGGGAGTAACAATGAAGATGTGGAAATGAAATGGATGAGGGCATATCAGTGTTAGCAGGTATGGAGTGTTCAACATGGATGGAACCTGGACCTAATTCTGAATCTTATAGATCCAGTATTTGACATGGAATATATGAGCATGTTTTTGGATTTTCAAATATATCCTATGTGGTGAAATCTGGTTATCGTATTCATTTTTGGAAGAGTAGTATTTACTAGGCAGACCTTACATGAAGCTTTAAAATGGAGTGGTAATGAGTGCTTACAAGAGAGACTTGGTTCAAGATTGTTATTTGTTTCAAATGGAGTGGCATGGGGACCTGAACCATTGCTTGCAGCCTAGGTGATCAAAACCATGGCTTGTGTGGGGCATTTGCACATAATCTTATCCTTACAGTTGGACGTGAGAAGGAAGCTATTCCCTAGCCCCATAACAACCATAAAGAGAACCAATTTTGTGAATTATCCCATACAATGTTGTAGAGAAGATGGGCCGAATGGCCCATAGGTTGTTTATTCTTCTTGTTATTTTGGGTTCATCCTGTCAATGTTAAGTTATTTTTTTTAAGTTCTTTGTAAATTCTGCCCAACTAAGGGCCTCCTTGTAATTACTCAAAAATATCTAATAAAACAGTGTTAGAGGGCTGAGATAGAGACTGTTCGAAAACTATTCTCAAAACCCTCATTGCCGAAACACACAAGTCTCCTCTCCTCTCTTTAGTTTCAACATGATATCAGAGCATATCTGAACTTAAACGTCCTAGGGCTGGAGGCTTAGTCACGTATCGCCTGATTCTTGGAGGTCATTGGACAAGCCCAAGACTAGAATCTCTTGGAGAAGGGGTTCGGTGACCAGGAAGAGTCAGAGAAAAAGAAAAAAGGGGAAGGGGAACAGCTCGGTTCTGTTTTTGAAGCTCGACTGTGCTTGGACTGCTGAAGCTCGAACTATAAGTTGTGCTCAGTTTTCTGGTTCTGTTTTGCATTACCTTCGACTGTGTTTGGACTGTTGAAGTGTTCGAAAATCTTAGCTGTTCTGTACTACCTTCAACTCCATTAAATCTGGTTTAACCCAGAAATTTCTGGGCTGTTTTTCTCTTCTTCTTGGAATGTTAAAATCTGCCGAAACATCCTTGTAACAAGGCTGTGTATTGTTACTCTTGTTTGGCTGTTTTTAGAGGGCTGTACGAACAGTTTTTGGGGTCTTTTCTCTTCTTTGACAGTGGGGTTGTCTCTATTGCCCACACTGTGTTTGTGAAAAGGCATATTCAGCAATACCGATTGGTACTTACTCTTTTTGGCTGAGTGTACAACCTTGAAAAGGTACTTCGGCTAAGTGCACAGTGCCTAGGAATTCCTGATTTCTTCTTAAAGCCTAAACTCAGTGTGTTGCCTCCTTGTGATCGGCTGAACTCAGTGTGTTGTCTCCTTGTGGTCGGCTGAACTCAGTGTGTTGTCTCCTTGTGGTCAACTGAACTTAGTTATTGCTTGTTCTTATCCAGCATACTTGTCGAAATCATCTGAAATCATATTCGGAGTGTTTACATGATGTACTCCTCAGAGTTTGAAAACAAAAGTGGTGCTGAATATGGATTGGGTCAGGGGACTCCAAGTGATTCCTTATTGACAGTGACCACAGTTAAGCTAGATGGAACTAATTATCTGGCATGGTCACAATCAGTAAAGATTCATGTTTGTAGTAGAGGAAAGTGGGGGTTCATTTCCGGGAGTAAGAAGGCTCCCCCAGAAGATGATCCATCCTACGATAAGTGGATGCAAGAAAATTACACTGTCATTGGGTGGCTTGTGAACTCAATGCAGCCACAGATCAGCCAACACTATCTATGGATGAATTCAACAAAGGAAATATGGGATAGTGTTGCTGAAACCTATTCCCAAAAACTAAATGTGGCTAGAGCCTATAAGCCGAAAAGTGATGTGAAGAATCTGAGACAGGGGGAGAAACCATTATCTGTATACTTCTCAACTTTGAAGTCTTTGTGGCAAGAAATAGACTTGATAGAAGTTGTAACCTGGGACACCACCAATGATGCAGAGACCTACAAGAAACTGGTTGAAAGAAACAGGGTATTTGAGTTCTTAACCGGACTTAACCTGGAATATGATATCACAAAACAGAATATTCTTTCCAAGGAGTGTGTATCTTTGTCACAAGCTTATGCATTGGTGAGTAGTGAAGAGAGCAGAAAGGCTGTATAGGTTCAAGGGGTTGATATTAATGATCATTTTGCCAATATGGGGATTAAACCTAAAGGGAATTTTGGAACTTCTAGTAGCACAGGAAAGAAAGAAGTTGTATGTGAGTACTGCAAGAGGCCGAAGCACACCAAAGACAAGTGCTGGAAGTTACATCCTAACCTTGTTCCCATCAGGTTTCAGAAAAAATATGATAGTAAAAGATCAGGAAGTGCAAATGTAGTTGCAGAACAAGATAGTGAAGAGATGTCTGCTTCTGCACAGTTGGCAGCCAAGAGAGCAGAATATGAGAAGTTTGGGAAGATGATCAATCAGCTGAGTGATGTGACCTCTGCTACCCACCCTTCGGGAAATCTACTACTTCAACATTTGCTCATTCAGGTATAAGGGCTTCTGCTAGTCATGCTACTTCTTCAGGTAATCTCAAGATACCTTGGATTATTGACTCAGGTGCTTCTGACCATATGACCAATCTGTCTACCTTGTTTGTTTCATATGACTTACTTCCTGGACGTGATAAAATCACTTTAGCTGATGGTTCACTTGCCCCTATCTCAGGTAAGGGAACCATCAAGGCTACAGATTCCTTGTACCTCCCTTCTGCCCTTCATGTACCTAAACTAAATACAAATTTGTTGTCTGTGAGCAGTTTAACCAAGTCACTAAACTGTTGTGTAACCTTTTTTCCTTCCTAATGTGTTTTTCAGGATCTGGGGTCTCAGAAGGTGATTGGGAGTGGCCATGAGGTGAACGGAATATACCTGCTTGATACTCCGGGACAATGCACTGATCATCTTGGGAATGTTGCTCTTGGATCTGTCTCTTCAGAGTCTGTTAGTCAGATTATGTTGTGTCATTGTCGTTTTGGTCATCCGTCTTTTTTGGCTTTGAGTCTTCTATTCCCTGAACTGTTTAAGGGAATTAGTCTGTCCAGTCTTCATTGTGAGCCTTGTGAATTGTCAAAGCATTGTAGAAGCAAGTATCCTTTGAGAAATAAAAGATCTTCTGTTCCTTTTAATATTGTGCATTCTGATGTGTGGGAGCCTTACCACTTACCCTCCATGGGTGGCTACAAATATTTTATCCTGTTTATTGATGATTTTTCACGATTCACTTGGATATTCCTGATGAAATCCCGTGATGAAGTCCCAAGACTTGTAAAACAATTCCATGAATTTGTTCTAACCCAATTTGATACCAGGATTAAAATCTTCAGATCAGACAATGCAAAAGAATACTTTGAGAAAAACCTATCCTGCTATCTTTCTGACATGGGGGTTATTCATCAAAGCTCATGTGCTAGGACCCCAGAACAGAATGGGGTTGCTGAGAGGAAAAGCAGGCATATTGTTGAGGTTGCAAGAAGTATCTTATTTGCCTCACATGTTCCTACCAGGTTTTGGGGTGATGTTGTACTTACTACTACCTATCTCATAAACCGCATGCCATCCAGGGTTTTGGGTTTTAAGTCTCCCTTCACTCTTCTTCATCTGGACAAAGATCTTTTTCCTATTCCTATTCGTGTCTTTGGCTGCACCTGTTATGTACATGTTCCAAGTGTCCAAAGGCATAAATTTGAACCCAAAGCCCAAAAGTGTATCTTCCTTGGTTATTCCCCCAAACAGAAGGGCTATTGTTGTTTTGATCCAAAGTCTGGCAATCGGTATGTCTCAATGGATGTCACCATTGATGAGTCTTCCCCTTTTTATGGTTCCTCTCCAGAAGGACATTGTCCACAGGGGGGGAATTTGACACAGGTGTTTGCTCTTCCTCTTCCTGTCCCTTGATGTGTCTGCCTCTCCCTCAAATGAATCAAGGTTGGATCAGTCGTTCCATTCTCCTTGTCCTGGTACCCTACCTCTTCGTCCTGCCCTCAATCCCAAGGTGTATCAAAGGCAAAGATCCAGAAATGTGCAGGTTGTTTCTCCTACAACACATTAGCCTCCTACACTTCCAGTCACAAAAGAGACAACAGGTACTGGTTCAGCACCTTTGGATTCATCCTTCCCTGACCTTGATATTCCCATTGCTGTTAGAAAAAGAAAACGGAAGTGCACTGCACACTACATTTCCAAGCACCTTTCTTACAGTTTGCTTTCACCTTCATATTTTGCCTATCTCGCTTCTGTTGCTTCTCATCCTATTCCCAGGTCTGTGTCAGAAGCTCTTAAGATTCCAGAATGGAGGAATGCTATGAAATCTGAAATAGATGCCCTACACGAATGACACATGGGAAGTGATGGATTTGCCTGAAGGGAAGGATCCTGTTGGTTGCAAGTGGGTCTTTACTATCAAATACAGAGCTGATGGTACCATTGAAAGGTACAAGGCCAGGCTGGTTGCAAAAGGCTATACACAGACATATGGGATTGATTATTTAGAGACTTTTGCACCTGTTGCCAAGATGACATTTGTGAGGGTTCTTCCATCTTTAGCTGCTCACTTTGACTGGTCCCTTTATCAATTGGATGTGAAGAATGCATTTCTGAATGGTGAATTACATGAGGAGGTTTACATGTCTCTTCTTCCAGGGATGTATGGAACTGATATAAAAGGGAAGGTATGCAGGCTGAAGAAATCTCTTTATGGACTAAAACAGTCCCCTAGATCATGGTTTGAGAGATTTAGAACAACACTTGTTAACTTTGGTTATGTGCAGACACAATCCGATCATACTCTTTTTGTGAGGAGTGGACCTCTGGCAATATATCTCATTGTGTATGTAGATGATATTGTAGTGATGGGTAATGATGCCTCAGGAATTCAAGATCTAAAATCTTTTCTCCATACAGAGTTTGAGATTAAAGATTTGGGGGAATTGAGATACTTTCTTGGCATAGAAGTGGCTCGATCCAAGGATGAGATTCTTATCTCCCAAAGAATGTATGTTCTTGACTTGCTCTCTAAAACTGGAAAGATGGGTGCTAGACCAGCTGCTACTCCTATTGATATGAGTCATAAACTCTCAGCCTCAGAAGGGACATTGTTAGAAGACAAAGGAATCTTTCAGAGACTTCTTGGGAAACTTTTGTATCTATGCATGACTTGGCCAGATATTGCATATGCAGTCAGTTGCTTTAGCCAATTCATGCATGCTCCTCGAGACACTCATTTGACAGCTGCAGAGAGAATACTAAGTTATTTGAAGGGCTCCCCAGGAAAGGGTATTCTGTTTGCCAAGCATGGTCATATGAAACTTGAAGCTTACACCGATGTTGACTGGGTCGAGAACATTGATGACAGAAGATCTACATCTGGGTATTGCAGTTTGGTAGCTGGTAATGTTGTTTCTTGGAGAAGCAAGAAACAATCGATTGTTGCTCGGTCTTCTGTTGAAGCAGAATATAGGGCCATGGCACATGGGGTTTTTGAATTATTATGGCTAAAATCTTTGATGGAAGAACTTGGAGTTGAATATGACATGCCAATGATGTTATACTGTGATAATCAGGCTGCCATCAACATTGCTCACAATCCAGTGCAACATGATAGAACCAAGCATATTGAAGTTGATCGACACTTCATTAGGGAAAGGGTCTCTTCGGGTGAAGTGTGTCTTCCTTTCATCACATCTAAAGGACAGTTGGCAGATTTTCTTACCAAAGGCATTCCCAAGGCAAAACTTCAGCATGATACCAGCAAGCTTGGCATGATTGACATCTATGCTCAGCTTGAGGGGGAGTGTAGAGAAGATGGGCCATCGGCCCATAGGTTGTTTATTCTTCTTGTTATTTTGGGTCCATCCTGTCAATGTTATGTTATTTTTTTTAAGTTCTTTGTAAATTCTGCCCAACTAAGGGCCTCCTTGTAATTACTCAAAAATATATAATAGAACAGTGTTAGAGGGCTGAGATTGAGACTGTTCGAAAACTCTTCTCAGAACCCTCATTGCCGAAACACACAAGTCTCCTCTCCTCTCTTCAGTTTCAACAAATGTAATATAAATGTATACGCTTTTCAATGCTAAAAAAACCATGCTAATGAACCAGAAACAGGGCCAGTTCAGTTCAAACTGTTTGACCATCAGTCTGAACCTATATGAACTGGTAACATCACATAGGAAAGAGTCAGCAAAAAGAAATAAAATTCAATTTAAGATCAAAATTCTTAATGAGTGAGATGCCTCGCATAAATATTTAGGTTGACCAATTTGGTTCATTTGTTTTTTTCCTTTATAAAAGATTCAAGTTCAATTTCACAGCCAAAGTAGAACTATTTGGCCTAGTTTCATTTTCTACATTTGTAATTATCAACTTGACATGCGCCTATATAGTTATTTTGCCATCTGTTTTGTGCAATATAAAAATGAAATATCAATATCTTGCTTCCCCCTCTTCCAAGATGCTCACGAATTATAAAGAAAAAAGCTTGTTTTTTTATAAGAAAAACACAGTTTTATTGACATGTGTCTTAATATCTTTTGCTGGTCAGTTTTAAATAGCTTTTATTCCATTGTTAGACAGTTTGTTGTGATTGATTCATGCTTTGATCATAATTTTAATTTTTACTGTTTCGATTGTTCATTTTGTCAGATATTGGGTTATCTTTCTGGTCCGTCTCCTCACATAACAAGTGCAGCTGTTTCTGCACTTTCAGTGCTGATATACAAGGACAGTGATCTTTGTTTTTCTGTACCTGATCTGTTGCCTTCAGTTTTAGTTTTGCTGCGAAGCAAAGATATAAAAATTATAAAAGTACCTGGAAAGACCGAACTCATTGTATTATCTTTTTTTTTTTGTCTACTATATTTATTGTTTTAAGTATACTTGACATGAAACAGGCTGTTTTGGGCTTCATGAAAGTGGTGGTATCCTGCTTACAAGTAGAAGACTTGCAGAAAATTCTTTCCGATATAGTCAATGGAGTTCTTCCATGGTCTTCTGTCTCAAGACATCACTTTAGATCAAAGGTACATACAATTTGGGCAGAATCTCTTATTGGCAATGTTTTCTTTTATATTTATCTGTTCTCGACATTTACAGATTTCTGATTATGCTTGTCACTACAGGTCACAGTTATACTGGAAATCATGATACGGAAGTGTGGTGCTTCTTTAGTTCAGTCCATCGTGCTAGATAAATACAAGGGGCTTATCAAAACTGTTTTGGAGGTAATCTTTTTCATTGAATGTTATCATCATAAAACAAGTTACTGGCATGTTGTTTGAGCAGTTCCCTGAGTTTTATTTTCATATACTTGCTTACTGTTCTAGATGTTGCAGATTGCAACAAATTATAAGAAGAATATTAGGGGTCAGACCAGTCAGTTGAAGGGATGAGAGTTAGTCTATTGCATATATTTGACAATTGATGTAGTTTGTTGCTTTGCCTTTTCTTAAAAGAAAAAAAACCATCATCTAAGCCTTTTCCCAACTATACGGGATCAGTTACATGAAGCCTATTTAACTATTCTATTATGTTCAGTGTCATATCCATCATTAAATTATGAACCCTTAAATCATTTCCTATTACATATACCCAAGTCCATTTTGGTCTGCCCCTTAAACTTGTAACAGATCACTTTTCCTGAAAGAAAAGATAAATCCGTTTCATATATATGATTCCATTATACAAGTCAGAATTCATGGAAAGTTATTTGCTTTCTCAGGTTGCATGGAATAAGATGATTGTCATTTGTATTTTGTGATTTCTTGGATTTCCTGTAGAAGCTTTTATATAGTTGATTTTATACTCATTTGCAGCAACGCCATGGAAAGAAAAGTTCTAAAGATGGTAGTACTGAGACGGCATTGGAACTTGCAGATACATCTCCAAAGTGGTCTGGACTCTCTATGAAGCCTACAGAATTTTATTATATTGTTAGTTCCAATTTTCAGGTTTAGATTTCCATCTCTCATTGTGGAACTTGCCCATCTCAGGAGGAAAAAGAGGGCTTATGGAGGAGTAGATGTGCCAGATGCGGAAGATGGTTCCAGGACACTTGGAATTGTGCATAAGAGGAGAGAAAAGAAACGCAAAGTTGAAAATTCCCGCAAAAATGAGCCGCACAAGCATATGGTTAGTGGTACTGAAAATCGAAGGATGAACAAACCTGACTCTAAATCAGGGAAATTATTGAAAGGTCAGCCAATGAACAGAGATAAGAGCAAAAAGAGGGGGTTGAAGAAAATTGCCACAATTGGAGGAAAGGGAAAGGTGGGGCGAAAAAAGGCAGGCAAAGCATTGGTTCCTGATCTTGCTGGTTCTTTGAAGGTCCAGAAGAAAAAGAAAAAATACTAATAACAACTAGACATCTGCATTGAGCTTGGAATATTAAAATGCTTCTGTTGCACATAAAAGCCAGTCGCAGTGCCTCCAGCTACTATTTTAACTGCACGGAAAGCAGTTTACAGTTTCAGAGTAGTCCTGCATATATTTTGCAAAATACCACCACTCCACTGCAAAGCTAGAAGATGATGAAACATTGCGTGGCTTGAATTTCTGAGTTCCTCTTGAAGGTGGAATGAGTACCAGTTGTCAGGAATTCAGTTAATGTGAAGTTGCACTTTGCACATTGGTTTGTCCTTTATCAAGATAATTGATCCTTTTTTTTTTTGTTTTTTAATGACATTAAGATGCTATTGTGCCAACCATTTTTGGTCTCTTTAGATGTTCCATATCAGTTTTTTGTTTCATCAATCTATTTTTCTTGTATTTAAGTTGTGGTTACTGGATAGGCTCGTTACTAGCTACTATTGTTAGTTTTTGATAAAAAGAATTTATATTTATTTGTTGAGGAAAGCTAAACAATAAAACACATATAATTATTTTATATTTCTAATTTTTTAAATAATGATTAATTATTTATATTTTATAATACTTTTAATAATTTTTTATAATACAAAAATAACAATAATTGCTCAGTTTCTAATATTTCTGGTTGAAATTGGGATCAGTTTCACTATGGCCATTTGTAAATTGGCCAAAATCGAATGACCTAATCACTGATATATTTTAGTATTTTTATATTTTAAATATAATTTTTTAATACAAGAAAGTGGAAAAATTCCTATATTTCTTAGTCTCAAATATTTTATATTATAAATTTATTTTTTAATAATGTGAATGTAATTTTTTAAATTTAAAATCAAGTTTTTAATATAATATTTTAAACCAATTAAACAAACTAAAAATCAACCCAAACCAATACAACCTGATTTAGTTGGTTTTCACTAATGGTCAGTAGATTTTGGGTAACCAATTCCTTAAGCTTATCATGTCGATTTGGTTGGCTAAATAGCCTACATTAAGTTAGTCAATAAATAAGTAGTTTAATCTCCAATAATTGTTAAAAATTTATAGCAGAAATGCATAATAATTAAAAATATATTGTTAATAAAAATAATTACAAAATACTAAAAAAATATATTAAGTTAGTCTATAAATATTGTAATCTCAAACAATAATTTAATCTCTAATAAATATCAATGAATAAAGTACATCAAAAATACAATATATGCAATAAGTATTGTTAAGCAAAAGCTAAATAATAGAAATGGGTCATTAACTAAAATACCCCTTATAGTTTCATTGATTTACTAAAATCTACCCTATAGTTAAGATTTTACTAAAACACCACTTATAATTTGTAATGGATTTAATCAATCTTCCATTAGATGATAGTGGAAAATGACAATATTGATCATAATGCTCATTTAAATAAATTTAATTAAAAGAAAATAAAAATTAAAATACCATTTTTGCCCTTTATAAGACACGGGTAACAATTCTATTGGCTATATTTGGTTAATTTTGTTTTTTGTACAAAAAAAAAGTGTTAAAGGGTATTTTTGGAATAAAAAATCATGTGCTTAATGGCAAAACAAACACTCCTTAATGAAATGTTGGTTAAGTAAATAAGTTGTAAAATATATGAGATGTTTTAATAAAATGAAAATCATAAGGTAGGTTTAAGTAAATATGTAAAATTATAAGATGTGTTTTACTAATGACCCTAATAGAATCACATAAGAGTATACAATTGTTTTATATTTTTCAACTTTTTAAATAATTAATAATTATTCATATTTTATATATACTTTTAATAAATTTTTTATAATATAAAAATAACAATAATTAATTTCGGTTAGGTTTATTCATCAAACTGATGAAACTGACCAACTAGTCGGTTTCCTGGTATTTTAGATCGGCTTTGGTTTAAAAATTTCCTAATTTGACCAAGTTTGATCAATTTCATTTTTGCCATTTGTAAACCAACCAAAATTCAACGACCTAACCATGGATATATACATATTATATATTTTATATTTTAAATATAATTTTTAATCTAGAAAAGTGAGAAATTTTCCATATTTCTTAGTCTAAAATGTTTTATATCATAAATCTAATTTTTAAATTTATTTTTTAATAATTGCATTATAATTTTAAAAATTTAATTTAATTTTTAAGTTTAAATCTTTGGAACCGACTGACTAAACCAAAAAATTGATCCAAACTGATACAAGTTGAGTGGGTCGGTTTTCACAAAAAGTTAGTCGATTTTAGTTGACTAGTTCCCCAACCTGACTAGGTCAATTTGATTGGCCAAATAGCCTACGACCGAACCGAACCAACTCATGGACACTCATAATTTCAGCTAAATTAATTGTCATCTTCGATAAATAATAATAATTTAATCTCCAATAATTCTTAAAAATTTATAGCAAAAATAAATAACTATTAAAAATATATATTGATAATGACAAAATATAATAAGTAATAAAAATATATTAACTTAGTCAATAAATAGTATAATCTCAAGTTGTACTTTAATCTCTAATAAATATTAATCAATAAGTTATAACAACAATACAATAAATACCATAAGTTAAATTTAAAAATTTCACTAATAGTAATTTAATCTCTAATAATTATTGAAAGTTTTCTATTAAATAACAAAAACATAATCATTGATAATATATTTATCACAAAAATAATAAATAATGACTGAAATACGATAAATATTAATTTTAGTATATATAATTATATAATAAATATAGATTAAAGAGTTTAAAATTATTATTAATAAATGTTATTTTTTTAAAGCTGTTTTCTTAAATTATCACTTGATATAAGTGAAATTAGTTATTTACAATATTATGTAAAAATATTAAATTATTATTAATTTCAATATTATGTTATAGTTATTTTTCTACTTTTCAGATTTTTTTTAATTTATTACATAATTTCTTTGTTTTAACTATTTAAAATCTAGTTATGTTAAATATTTTGTTATTCAAAATACCTAGTTATTTAAATACTTAAATAATATGTAAAATATTTAAAATTTAAAATATTAGTTATTTACGGAGTTTAATTATCCATAAAATCATAATTTATACTATTATTACATAATTTAATTATTAATTTTGTAATATATTAAATTATTATTAATTTAAATATTATGTTATAATTATTTTTCTGCTTTAATTTTGTTACTTTAACTATTTAAAAACTAGTTATTTAAATATTTAAATAATCTATAAATTATTTAACTTTTTTTCTATTTAAATTTTATTTATTTGAAGCTATTACATATTATTAAATGTTTGAAAAAATTAAAT
This sequence comes from Nelumbo lutea, assembly GCF_056320005.1. Classification (NCBI taxonomy): domain Eukaryota; kingdom Viridiplantae; phylum Streptophyta; class Magnoliopsida; order Proteales; family Nelumbonaceae; genus Nelumbo; species Nelumbo lutea. The sequence goes on from NC_142690.1 coordinate 7,959,252, forward strand.
TGATGATCCAAAAAACATAATTTAAATTGTTTGTACATAATTTTGTGATGTATTTTTTAAAATTATAAAATTATTTATTAGATAATTTCATTATTTTAACTATTTAAAATATAGTTATGATAAATATTTAGTTTTTTAAATATTTAAATAGCCATAAAATATTTAATTGTTTTTGTTATTTGAATACATATTATTAAATATTTATAAAGCATTTAAATTGATGATCTGGAAAAACATAGTTTAAACTGTTAATACATAATTTTATGATATATTTTGTAAAAATATAAAATTATTTTTTGTGTTTTTAATAAATATTTTAATGTTATTATATAATTTTGTTAAAATATTTAAATAATTCTTAAATTTTTTAATCCAAACTTTTTTTAGATATAGATAAATAGATAAAAAATAGGGGAGAGGATAAATAGGATCTAGAGATAATTTAGAAGATAAATTAGAATTAGAGATAATTCTGTGAAAGTGGGGAAGGTATTTTAAGATAAATTTTAGGAGAAGAGATTATTTAAGTTATTGGGAAAGTGCATCTCATTGGTTGTTTCAAAAATGACATGAAATAATAAAACAAAAAATTCAAAAAATGGAGAAAATTTCTTGACCACTTTGTTTTGATATATATATATACCAACAACATGGTACCCATGGCAAGAATCCTAAGGATTTTTTCAAAATTCATCTATATAATTGTTTTGGATGTACTTGTTGATTTTTGTTGCGTCTTAAGTAATTTAATTAATTTGGTTTGGAAGAAAAGAATCGGATTTGTTGGATATTCGCTAATCAGGTGATAGTTGCCACCCTTTTATGTGTGTAGTAATTGGTAAATAAAGTGAGTTTGGGCACAGGGCTTGATGGATATATAACAGTTGTGCATTGGGAATATCTCTCTTTCCATTCATAGGGAGGTGTTCCAGGGGTCTAGATGTGGGAACTTTTTGTGGGTAGCAAATGCAGAGTGGTTAGGGAGTTCAAATCAGCCCCCCACAATGTACCATAGCACATCTATGCCGTATTGAGATGGCAATCTCATGCTTTCATCATTGAGTAAATTTGAAGAAGCTACTAAAACTAAAGTATTGTGCAAAAACCTATTCTTTGGCTAAAGGACAATGTATTTGGGCTTTCTAGATGTTTCACCAAAAATACCAAGTGAGGCCCATCTCACAATGCTAAAAGTTGTTTCACAAAAGCCCTTCCAAACAGGTACTGACTTCTATTAACATGTTTGAGAGTGCTTTTTTGGTCTAAATGGTTTTCTTTTTAAAATGAAATTTTTGATAAAAAACTTTTTTAGTGTTTGGCTGTTTACAAGCTTTTATTATTGATGAGGCCGAATTTGGCCCTCCAATGACATTATGACACCTGGCACTTACAAACAGCCTGGCACTTATAGGCAGCTCACCACAGATAGCTCGCCATCGTGTAGCTTGACAACTAGGTGCAGCCCGGCACGAGCTCAGGCAACTTGCTACTAGGCAGCTCACCATCATGTAACCTGACAACTTAGACAACTTGGCACTACACAGGCAACTCGCCACTAGGCAGCTTGCCACTAGGCAGCTTGCCACCAGGCAGCTCGTCTCCTAATCAAACCGACCACTGCATGACAACCCTGAGGAGCTCACCATTATACTCCGCGTTTTACGAGATTGTGACTTGTAACGGCTGTATTAGCTAACCCACTCCCTGACTTAGACGGAAATGGGCAACCTTACCAGTTGGTGGCTTTATGCCCACCTAACACGAAAGCATGTCCCATTACAACGGGAATCCGGGAACTACTCCACCAAACCCACGAGGACTCCAGTATATAAAGACCTCACCCCCCAGGGGAAAAAAGAGGCGAGAAAATGAGGTGGTAACCCTTACTCTCTAACTCTCTCATTCTCTAATATCATTCTTAGCTCACTACTAAGTGCTAACTTAGCCATCGGAGTGACTTCACCAGGTATACACCCCCAGGCTCTCTGATTCAGTTCTTGTAGGTTCCTCAGCTCCCGCCACCTACAAAGATGAGCAGATCATCTTCAATTTGGGAGTAGCCGGTTCAGTTCCCGTCGTTGCTGGTAGCCAGATCAATTCTTGTAGGGAGCATCTGGGCTGTGTTACGCTAGGGAGCTCCACTTCAGCCTCTGAGTCATCGGCCACTTGGGAGCAGACCAAACGACGAGGTACTTAGCCAAAAAAATGATACGTGACCAGAAACGGTTACATCAATTATCTTTTTGTTTTTGTTAAAAGTAGCTTCTTATAAACTTAAAATGCTAAATAAAGTTTTTTTTTTTTTTTGCATTTTTAAACATGCCTTTTTTATGCAAAAAAACTTGTTTCCAAGTCTTTTTGTTAAAACAGTTATAAAAAAGATCTTTTTGTCAACTAATTTTTTACTGGCTTTTGGCTTTTCAATTCTAAAACCTAAAGCACTCCAAGTGCTTCCAAACGTTAGAATCAATTTAAGGGTAGAATTTAGGGAATCTAGATTTTCTCACAAAGTGTTCTTTACTCACAAAATGGTCTTTACATCCAAATGAATCAAAACATACAAATATGAAAGATATTATTTTCCATGTGCAGTTGCAAATGTATCTTGACTTCTTGAGGTGAGGAATATTCCATGAGTAAATCCAATCTTAGAACTGAGATTTTCACCTCACAGAGTAGTTACAGTCACATCCTACTATGTATTGGGAACATCTCCCATGTATAATGACATACAAATATAAGTGATGTTCCCGATGTGCAGCTGGGAGCCTAAGACATTCGAGAATACATTCTATGAGATTGGTGTCAGCTCTCTGTGAGGAAGAGATCTGCGCTGTTTGAGATTAGATTGGCACTCCACACATACATCTCAACATGCATTAAAAACATCTTTAGTACTTGTTATAGGACATGTTTTTAATGAAACCGTATTCAATTTGTGTAAAGCCCGTTTCAATAGCCTTTATAGCTTTGCATTGGGAATATCTTCTTAATGCAAGGCTATTCAAAGTTCGAACAACATTAGAAAGGGTCTTGCAATGACTGATTTTGTTGTTCAGTGGGGTATGGAACGCCAACATTTAAATACATGGGCCCATGATTTTATTACTGGCGTGAAACCTCATCATTGATTCTAAGGTCAAAAGGATTCAGCTATTCAAATTTATGTGGGGCTCCCATGCGAATTTGCCGAGTATGTGCACTTCATCCTGACTCGTAACTTGCTGCAGAGATCAGCTTCAGTCGGTGCAAACCCTGCACAATTTGCATCGGGAACATCTCCGGATTTCTGTGCTTTATTTCATTCCCAAAATGTATTATGGGTGTTCGAACGGGTATTGCACTGACTGAATCCGGCTCTGCCGGTTTAAGAGAGCCGCCCACGGTTCGTTTCTTCTGTCGGGTGTTGGGTCTGGTGGTCGAGGACGAGAAGCGGCCTGCAGTCTGCACTTCTGTAGTTCTATTTCTATAGTCCCCTGGTCCCAAGTCCCAACAGCACTCCTAAAAGTCTGACGGATAGTAGAATAAAAATCCAGGGAAAGGTTTATCCTAATGCTCCTTCCCTCTCCTTTCCTCTGATTGTCTGAATCTCACATTCATGGCGTTGGTTACTCCAGAGCTCTTCAAATTACATTGTTCAAATGACCCCAAAACCTACTCCTTTCCCTTTTATTCCTCACACATACCTTCGTCCAAAATGACGACCAAGACGAAGAGTAGCAGCCGAAGAACTGTAATTTCCTGCAAAAGTAGCAAGGAAGAGGGAGCTTGGGAGGAGAAGAAAGATGGGTTTGTAGATTACGACAAGGGGGAACATAGAGTTTCAGCTCGGGTGAGTGGGCTCAGGAAAGATGACATCCCGAAGCGGTACCGGTTACGTGTCGAAGGGGACCGGTGGCAAAGAGATTGGACAATCTCTCAGGTTGTTCAGAAAATTCTCAAGCTCAATCGCTGGGATGACATTGAAGGAGTTCTTAATCGGTGGCCTGGTCGATTCGCAAGGAAGAATTTCCCTGTTCTTATTCGGGTATGCAGAAAATGACATATACGATATTCTCTCCTGCCTTTTCTCCTTGCTGCAACAAGCTGAGGATTCGGTGTTTTTTTTAGTTAGATTGACGGAACATGGACTGATGAGTGATGGAATAAACTGAAATTCATAACTTTTTTTTTTTTTTTTATCAAAATGGCACCTATAGTTTTTAGCTCAAAACCGACAATGGAACAAGTTTTCAATGAATCTTTTATTTTGATCATATCAAAGTATCCGATATACACGATGTGCAGGTCTAGAGTCTCTGACTCAAGTGATTTAGAAATCACCACCCCATCTAATGGCCACCATACAATGAGATGTTTAAGGCCTATAAGTTATTAGATCCCCCATGATAAGTTTCACTCAACACCTAATGTTCTATAATATTACCTGAGGACCTTGTGGTCATAGAATGAGTATATTTGTAATAATAGGCTCCCCACAGAGAAGAATTTGTTTAGCTTAAATGTACAAGAAAGTGACTTTAAAAGACCACTTGGAACTTGTATTTCAATCATTGAAAGCAGAAGCGTAGCATGTTTTTGCATAATTCTCCTTTTATTTCTGACAGAGTAAAGGGAAAATCACTTCTTTTCTAGTATAATTGGCTTTTCATTTTTATTAGTATATCTTATTTCTATATTCTATAATAGTTACAAAAGAAGTAGATATCCTGATGAACATTGCCTCAAACAAAGCCATAATGGCCTCATACTATTTTTTCTTTTTGTAGGAGATGACAAAACTGGGTTCGCTTGAACATAGTGTTCAAGTTTTCTCTTGGATGAAAAGTCAAAAGAACTACTGTGCTCGAAATGATATTTACAATATGATGATTAGGTTGCATGCAAGGCATAATAGAACAGATCTCGCACGTGGCTTGTTTTTTGAGATGCAAGAGTGGAGGTTTGTCGTTGTGTTTATATCTCATGTTTTCATAATTCATCACATGAAAAAGTATGTTGCACCTGTGGGTGCTACCCTTGAAAAGTTGAAAGGCATTTCCTTCATTGTCTGATACTCTATCTTGTTCTCAAACCAACCTATGGAGAAAATGCATTTTTTTTTATAAGTTATAACCTTAAACTCCCATTTCATTGGTTTAGTTGTTTGATTGCAAAACAAAGAAATTGGAGTTAAAGGTAATGATTGTTTCTTTAAAATTTTTTCTCCTGAAAATTTACAAAAGGAAAGGACTTAAGGCAAACTCTAGATCTCAGAAATGTCCGATCAAAAGCAATGGTGTATATGGTTTAGAAGCTGATACAGGCAGTGAAGCTCAAGGTACATGTTGAAATAGTTTATTTTATTTCTTGTCTTTTAGTCTTGTCTTGGTAGGGTCTGTTTGGTTGATTAATGTCTTTTCTATTTTTCTGATTATTGTACTTCACTTACAAAGGGGCACAAGGGTCTTTTCCCCTTTTATTTTAGTCGCCCTATATATACTAATAGAAGCTGGCGCCGCCAGCACTGTTCCATTGCCAATCTCCTCTTCTCTTCTCTTCTCTTCTCCCTTTTCTCTTCTTCATCCCTTCTCTTCTCTTCCTCTTATTTCTGGCCGGCCACACTGTCAAGATGGTATCAGAGTGGGAATACTGACTGAGAGAACAGATCGAACAAGCTTCCTTCCTTTTCCAACTTGTTGAATCTGGGCTGAAGAAAACAGATCTACGACTGGTACAGTCCTTCCTTTTTCTCTTCCTTACCCTCCTTGGTCGTGTACCAAGTGAAAAAACCAAATGAATCTGGGCTGCTGAATGCTGTCAGGCCTTTGTGAGGTTTATACCTCTTGTTTTTTTTTGGATCATGTGATCATGTTCCTGTGTTAAGGTGACTGTAGGTCAAGGATGACCTGTTATCTCAATTTTTTGGCTTGATTATAAGTGTTAAGGATCTCTCCTGCTGATTAATGTTCTTAGACATTCTGGAAGGCTGGTAGGTTGGGACTGTTAAACCGTACAGGTCTGAAATCTGCCGAAACTTGCCTTTTTTGTCCTGAAATTGGTACTGTTTGTGCTCAAACTAGCTTTAAACCCAAGTGTGTGGGTGTGGACTGAGTACGTGTGTGGAACAATTTATTTTCGGAGTAAGGAGGGATCCTAAGTCCACTGTTTGGGACTGATTGTCTGTTTTAACCATGTCATCTGAGAATTCTGCTACTTCGGGGGTTTTAGGAAACCATAATGGACTGAATGGGGGAATTGATATGAGTTTTCCCATGGCTGTAATCCCCTTCGATGGACTAAACTACCTTGAGTGGTCTAGGGGAATAAAACTATATATTACAGATAGGGGGAAAATATTATACATTAGTGGAAAAGTGAAGGAACCGAAGGGTGGAAGTGCTGAATATGATAGGTGGAACCAAGAAAATAGTATGGTTATGTCATGGCTCTTGGTTTCTATGTTGCCACAAGTAAGAAAGACATTCATGTGGGCTGAAATAGTTTGTGAAATATGGGAACAAGCGAAGTCTACTTATTCAGAGCAAAGGCACTATGCCAAGATATACCAACTGTAAGCCGAGTCCTTTACTTGCAAGCAGGGGGAGAAAAGTCTCAATATACTATTCAGATCTAACATCGATCTGGAAAGAACTGGATCACTATCATAATGTAAATTGGAAGTGTGATGAAGATGCAAAGGCATACAAGTCACTTGTCTCTCAACAACGTGTATTTGCTTTTCTCTTGGGGTTGAACCCTTCATACGAGTCCATGAGAGTACAAATTTTGGGAAGTAAAGGCTTGCCATCAGTTCAGGAGGTTTATGCCTTAGTCCAGTTAGAAGAGAGTAGAAGAAGTGTGATGAATTGTGCAGAGGGGGAGCCAGTTGCCCTAGCTATCCGGGGAAGTACAAATACTAATGCCGGAGGTTCCTTTAAGAAGGGTGATTCATAGAAGAGAGCAGATGACAAAAGTAAACTTTGGTGCACTCACTGCCAGAAAACAAGACACACTAGAGACACATGTTGGGATCTCCATTGAAAACCTAAATGGGCACAGGATTTGGGTAAGAAGTCAACATCTTATGAGAGTAAGAAACCAACTCAACAAAATCAAAACCAACTCAGCCAATATGGCATCTCAAGAGACTATTCCCAGTTCAGACCCTAAGGAAGAGATTATCAACTCCTTTTGTGACCACTTGGAGTTATATGGTAGGACTCTTCGCCAAATGGATTCTGGTCCTACCCCTTCTACCTCCTTTGCGTCTACATCAGGTAACACTGCCACTGCTCTCCATGTGTCACCTCATACATCTGATTCTCCTTGGGTAATTGACTTCGAAGCCTCAAACCACATGATCGGTAAGTCAAATTTATTTCAGGCATACAAGAGAAGGTTAGACTGGCTGATGGTTCATTCTCCACCATAGCCGGCCAAGGAACCATATCTCTCCCACTCGGTCTTACCCTCTCTAATGTGTTGCATGTTCCTAAATTGCCTATAAATTTATTTTTCATTAGTAGTATCACTCACTCTTTGAATTGTTCAATTACCTTCTTTCCGTCTTCATGTGTGTTTAAGGATTTGGCCTCAGGGAAGACGATTGGTAGAGGAAGCATGGTAGATGGTTTCTACGTGTTGGAGAATAAAGCCGATCTTGTGGCTACAGAGTCTTTGAGTTCGTTCTATGAGAGTCAAGCCTATTTATGGCACAGTCGTCTTGGTCATATTTCTTTTGAGTCATTAAAAGTTATGTTTCCCAAGTTGTTTAAGTCTTTGTCAGTGAGTTAGTTGCAGTGTCAGACATGTCAATTGAGTAAGCATTGTAGAAACTCTTTTCCTTTGAGAAATAAAAGATCTGAATTTTTGTTTCATATTGTTTATTCTGATGTTTGGGGCCCTGTTACTCTACCTACTGAGGCTGGACATAAGTACTTCATTACTTTGATTGATGATTACTCTAGATGTACTTGGTTTTACCCTATGCGATCTAGAGATGAAGTGCCTAAAATTGTGAAAGACTTTCAACGCATGGTGTTCACCCAATTCCAAACTGAAATTCATATTTTCTAGTCAGACCATACACTGTTTGTGAAGAAAGGTGAAGGGAAAGTTGCAACTTTAATTGTGTATGTGGATGACATAGTGATCACAGGAGATTGGGAGACTGAAATACAGAAATTAAAAAAATTCTTAGCCACTCAATTTGAAGCGAAAGATTTAGGAGCCTTACGTTATTTTCTTGGAATTGAAGTTGCCCGCTCTAAAAAGGGCATCTTTATTTCTCAATGGAAATATGTATAGGACCTACTAAAAGATACTGGCAAGCTAGGGCTGAAACCAATTGACTCACCAATTGAACCTAACCATCAGCTGGGAGACAGTTAGGGGAAGTTTTTGAAAGATGTGAAGAAGTTTCAGAGACTTGTAGGGAGACTCTTGTATTTGTCTATGACTAGGCCTTGTTCAAATTCAGGTCTGCCTTGGAGTTCGGCCTGATCGAGTTCAGTTATGTAGAAGAAGAAAGAGTGAGAGAGAAATAGAGAAAGAGAGAAAGAGAGAAGAGAGAAGAGAGAGTTCTGGTTTGAACTGAAAGAGTCAACTTGACTTCTCCCAGTCGGCCAGTAAGTATTTATATTATTATTAAAACATAACTGAAAAGACCTATGTGCCCTTACTTAAGTTAAGAGCACATGTTTCAACACAACATTACATATCAGCAACATCAATCAAGGTATAAAGACAGAAATACCCCTACGCTAACACTCCCCCTCAAGCTGGTGAGTATATATCATATACTCCCAGCTTGTTACATATGTAGTCCACTCTTCCCCGATTCAAGCCTTTTGTAAATAAGTCAGCCCACTGATTTCCTGTTTTAACATGTGTAGTGTCTAGCTCTCCATTCAGCACCTTTTCCCTCACAAAGTACAGTCAACCTCAATGTGCTTGGTTCTTTCATGAAACACTGGATTAGAGGAGATATGAACTGCAGCCTGATTATCACAATGGAGCTTCATTGGAGTGTTAATGTTGTACCCTACTTCCTGTAGAAGGTTCCTTAGCCACACTAATTCACAAGCAGTATGCGCCATAGCCCTATATTCTGCCTCTACACTGCTTCTTGCCACAACCGTCTGCTTCTTACTTTTCCATGTCACCAGGTTACCTCCTAGAAATGTGCAATAGCCTGTAGTAGACTGCCTATCAGACATAGAATCGGCCCAATCAGCATCAGAATACCCTTCTATTTCAAGTTTTCCCCCACTCTTGTATATCAGACCGCGACCCGGGCCCCTTTTAGATACTTCACAATTCTCAGAACCGCATTCCAATGAGAAGTCAGAGGTTTTTGCATGAATTGGCTTATAACACTAACTGCAAATGAGATGTCTGGTCTGGTAATGGTTAGGTAGTTCAGTTTGCCCACAAGTCGTCGGTATCTGCCAGGGTCTTCAAACACTTCACCCATATCACTGCTTAGCTTGGTATTTGTGTCCATGGGTGTTTCAGCTGGTTTGGCACCCAACAAGCATGTTTCTTCTAGCAAATCAAGCACATACTTCCTCTGGCATAGGTTAATCCCATACTTGGATCTCGCTACCTCTATCCCCAAGAAGTATTTTAGTTTACACAGATCCTTTGTCTGAAAGTGATCCTGCAGATAAGTCTTCAGCCTATCAATACCAATGTTATCATTCCCAGTAATAACAATATCATCTACATACACCACCAACAGTATTTTCCTCCCGGAGAGTCATGACTAAATACAAAATGGTCAACCTTGCACTGTTTCATGCCAAACTTCTTTACTACCTCACTGAACCTACCAAACCATGCTCGAGGAGACTGTTTAAGCCATATATAGCCTTCCTTAGTCTGCACACGTTACCATCCTCCCCCTGAGCAACAAACCCTGGAGGTTGCTCCATGTAGACCTCCTCGAGTAAGTCACCATGCAAAAAGGCATTCTTGATATCAAACTGATATAGTGGCCACTCATACATGGCTGCAAGAGAGATCACAACAAGAAACTGACCCTATCTTAGCAACCGGTGAGAAGGTCTCTGTGTAGTCAATGCCATAGGTTTGGGAGTACCCTTTTGCAACTAATCGCGCTTTCAGGCGTTCAACACTACCATCAAGCAAATACTTAACCGTATAAACCCACTTACAACCAACAGCTTGCTTCCCAGGAGGAAGAGTAGCGAGGTCCCAAGTATGATTATGATGAAGGGTTGAGAGTTCTTCTTCCATGGCACGACACCACCCTAGAGAGGCAAGGGCTTCCTGGACATCTTTAGGAACAATAACTGATGATAACAAGGTAACAAACTGGCGATGGGAAGCGGAAAGGTGAGTAAGAGAAACATAATTAGAAATGGGATGAATGGTGCAAGTACGCTTACCTTTCCGCAAAGCAATGGGTAGATCAATCTCAGATGCCAAGTGGGGTTTTGGTGCCGGATCCGTCGACGGAGATGTAGCCGGAGGAGTAGTAGCCGGTGCATGTGGGCGATGTGTATACACATGACGGATAGGTGGGCGTTCAACAGGTGGTGGCACCGGAGGCAAGGATTTGGTCACAACTGAAACAAACTGAGGATTGACAACGGGAAGTGGAAGGGGAGGAGGTGATGAGGAGGAAGAAGCATCACCAAACCCCAAAAAGAACGGAGTAGACTCAAAGAAACTGACATCAGCACACACAAAGGACCGTCGAGAACCAGGATGGTAACACCTATACCCTTTCTAGGTCTGAGAATAGCCAAGGAAGATGCACTTGAGAGAACGGGCATCAAACTTGTCGTTCCCAGGACCCAGATTATGGACAAAATAGACACACCCAAAAACTCTCGGCGTAAGAGGGAACGGAGACAAAGAGGGAAACAAGACCTGAAACGGAGACTGACCATCAAGGATGAATGTTGGCATCCGATTAATCAGAAAACAAGCAGTAAGCACTGCATCACTCCAAAAAGGTTTGGGAACATGCATGTGATGCATTAGGGATCTTGCTATTTCAAGGAGATGGCGATTCTTTCTCTCAGCCACCCCGTTTTGTTGTGGGGTGTAGGTACACGAGGTCTGATGTATAATGCCGTGTTGGTCCAAGTATTCCTGAAATGATGAGGATAAATATTTGCGGCCATTATCAGAACGAAAAACTTTGATGTGGGTACCAAATTGGTTACGAATTTCAGCATAAAATTTTTGGAAAATGGTAAACAATTCACTTCTTTCTTTCATTAAATAGAGCCACGCCATCCTTGAAAAATCATCCACAAAAATGACAAAATATCTGTATCCATTATATGACATTACTTTATAAGGACCCCAAACATCAGAATGAATTAAAGAAAAAGGACTCGACACACGGTTATCAACCCTAGAACTAAAGGGAACACGATGGTGTTTCCCAAATTGACACGACTCACAATCCAAAACAGAAAACCGACTCAAGGACGGAACCAAGGACTTCAAGACTTTGAGCGACGGATGACCAAATCGATAGTGCCACTGGAGAGGAGAAAGAGATGACTAGAGAGCTGTTGAAGTTCTACCACCACCACCGTCAAGATAATACAGTCCACCTGCTTCATGCCTTCCACCAATCTTCATCCCTGTCTTGAGATCCTGAAAGACACACATAGAAGGATAAAAGGTAATTGAGCAGTTAAGTGATTTGGTCAGCTTACTAACAGACATAAGGTTAAAAGGCAATTTAGGAACATACAGAATTGATGAGAGGGATATAGGATCTAGGTCAACATTACCAACACCACAAATTGAGGATGTGGAACCATTAGCAAGGGTGACAGATTGTGATGTTGAGCAATGAGATAAGGAGGAAAACACACTTGGAGTTCCAGTCATGTGATCGGAGGCTCCAGAGTCAATGATCCAGGGATTGGGTGTAGATGCTAGACAAGCCATACCTGAGTGAGCAAAAGTCACCGTATTCTGCTGTGATTGGATAAACCTCTCATATTCATCACGGGGAACACTCACCATCTCCTTCATGGGACCATCTGTGGATGTAGGAGGCAACTGGTCAGATGAATGATTCTCCTGTTTAAAGCTGGAACTTGAGTCACCGGTCGCGGCATGATTGGCTCAGGTTGAGGGAGGACCATGTAAATCATAACAATAGTTGATGGTATGTCCATCCATACCACAATGAGTGCACTTCCTCGGGCCTGAGCTACGTCCTCTACCACGTGCTCCCCCTGAATCTCTGCTCCCAGTACGACCACCACCGCGATTATAAGTAGACTCACCATTGCCACTTCGGCCATATGCAGAACCTCTACCAACACCACAGCCAGACTGAGCTCTTCGAGCTCCACCTCTACCACCATGGCCTCTCGATGCAGCAAAGGCAGATCTATCTGAGATATTAGAGTTCTCAGTAGATCCGATAGAAATCCTCCGAAGTCGAGCAAATACCTCTTCTAGGGACGGAAGAGCTGATCCCCCTAATATCTGAGCCCGTTCTGGTTCATATTCAGACTTTAGTCCCACCAAAAATCTAGTCACATCAAGATGCTCTCTCTGTTGTTGCTGAATCTTGACATCAGAAGTGAGAAGATGATAGACATTCAACTCATTACGTATGTTCCTCATGTTGGCATAGTACTCCTCAAGACTCTGATTGCCCTGTTGTAGATTAAAGTACTCTTGATAAAGCTGATAAACTCTAGGTGTATTGTCCTGCCCCGAATACAATTTTTTCGCATGATCCCACACGTTTTTGGCAGTATCAAGGAACATGAAGTTCACACTAATCCTGGGTTCCATACTGTTCCACAACCATGTGATGATCTGAGCGTCCTCTTGCTCCCAATCTTCATACTCGTGAGAGTCAGAGGAGGGTTTCTCCTCTCTGATATGTTTTACCTTCTTCTTTGCCTTTAGAAAGACTTCAACGTATTTAGCCCAAGGCACATAATTCTCTCCATTTAACTTAATGGAGGTCATCTGAACATTCAGGTAGTCTGTAGGCACCATCACACTAGGTTTATAATCATTACCGTCTCCCATTATGTTATCACCAATTCTGCACACTTGCTGAATTCTATTATCACTGAGATCTGCACACTACACACCACTAGGTCACACCTATCACACTGATTGCAGCACTAATTGTTGCTGGAATGTGTGCTCTTTACACCACAAACCCTGCTCCTACAACTACCTGAAATCTCACCACTATATGATCATATCTCTTCCTTCAACATGCACAAAGAAACCAGCATAAACCCTAGCACTTACTGGCCGAAACACTAGCAAATGATCTGAAACACACCTCCTATTTAATCCATAACTGATATTAAGAACTGAAATCTCTTACCTTATCGCTGAAGTAACAACCATGTGAGCAGGAGAGCAGTTCACACACAACAGCCATGTGAGCAGGAGAGCAGTCCACACACAACAGCCGCTTCACACACAACAGCCACACACAGTTCGGCCCTCTATTCTTCCTCTACTAGGAGAGGGCGATCTCAGAAATCACAGCAACTGACCACATACGACCTGATTGGAGGCATAGAGACCCCCAAGGGAAGAGGGCGATCACTCCTTTTCAGCCCTTTCCCTTATCTCCAATCGAACACAGGAAAAAAGAGGAAAACCCTAGATAGGGTGCGCAGAGAATGAACCCTAGTCAAGCAAAAATCTAGGCAGGTTTAACCTGCTCTGATACCATGTTCGAATTCAGGTCTGCCTTAGAGTTCGGCCTGACTGAGTTCAGTTATGTAGAAGAAGAAAGAGTGATAGAGAAATAGAGAAAGAGAGAAAGAGAGAAGAGAGAATTCTGGTTCGAACTGAAAGAGTCAACTTGATTTCTCCCAGTTGGCCAGTAAGTATTTATATTATTATTAAAACATAACTGAAAAGACCTATGTGCCCTTACTTAAGTTAAGAGCACATGTTTCAACACAACATTACAGATCAGCAACATCAATCAAGGTATAAAGACAGAAATACCCCTACGCTAACAGGCCTGATATTGCTTATGCAGTGGGTGTCCTTAGCCAGTTCATGCACAATCCTAGGACAACTCACTTTGAAGCTGCAGAGAGGGTCCTTAGATACCTCAAGAAGTTCCCCGGAGCTGGTTTGTTGTTCCAAAAACATGGACATTTAAAGGTGGAAGTATACACTGATGCTGATTGGGCAGGGGCAGTTGATGACCGAAAGTCTACCAATGGGTATTGTGCCTTTGTAGGAGGAAATTTAGTCACATGGAGAAGTAAGAAGCAAAGTGTGTTGGCTAGATCCAGTGCTGAAGCCGAATACAGAGCCATGTCTCATGGGGTTGCTGAAATCATGTGGATAAGAAACCTGTTAGGTGAATTGGGTTTTGCAGTTAGTAACCCTGTCACTCTATTGCGATAATAAAGCTGCTATCAACATTGCAACTAATCCAATCCTCCATGATAGGACGAAACACATTGAAGTGGACAAGCATTTTATTAGAGAGAAACTTGTGAATGGAGAAGTATGCACTTCATATGTCATCTTAGAAGAACAACTTGCAGACATCTTCACCAAGGGTCTTCATCATGTGCGGCATAATGATTTGTGTGACAAGTGGGCATGATTGACATCTATGCTCCAACTTGAGGGGGAGTGTTGAAATAGTTTATTTTATTTCTTGTCTTTTAGTCTTGTCTTGATAGGGTCTGTTTGGTTGATTAATGTCTTTTCTATTTTTCTGTTTATTGTACTTCACTTACAGAGGGGCACAAGGGTCTTTTCCCCTTTTATTGTAGTCGCCCTATATACACTAATAGAAGCTGGCGCCGCCAGCACTGTTCCATTGCCAATCTCTTCTCTTCTCCCTTCTCTCTTCTTCCCTTATCTTCTCTTCCTCTTATTTCAGATCAGCCACACTGTCAAGAGTACACAACAGAGACCAGAAGAAAAAAACCAAGGAGAAGATGGAGAAGTTTCAAAGACTGGGGACAGGAATAGAGAGAGAAAAAGAGCAGAACAGATTCAAAAGGACCAATAAGGGAAGGAATTAGTACAAAATGGGAAGGTGAATATCAATAATTTGGTGGAGAGGGAGGTCGAGATAGGAAAGTCTCTTGGTTTAGTCTTTTGGGGAGGGAAAGGCTTCACAAAAATAGCATTTGAGAAGTTTGAAAAAAAGAAAGAGAAGAGAAAAAAAGTAAGGAAGAATACTTGGAGAAAATCAAGGGGTGGGATGAGGAAGGGGGAGAAGAGGAGGGACTGGACGAGATTGAGTGATCTTGGGGTTGGTGGGAAGACAAGGAGAGTGGGAGGAAGTTGAGGTTTCTTAGCTGGATTGTGAGGGGTATGAAAGAAGGAAGGAGGAGGGAGGTGAATGGGTGGAGCTTTGAATTTTTGATAGCAGGAATGGGCAATGTGATCAAGTCTCCAAAGCTGATTTGTTTGAAAATTTCTGGAATTTCCTTGATTTACAGCCTTGTAATGCAGAATCCTTTGTGATTGTATTGGTGTGTCATCTAGACAACCACGGGTGTTAGGATGTAATCTTTTTCTTTTAATGAATTTTTTTCTTGATTTCAAAAAAAATCCATAGATTATAACCTTTTGTGGCCAAATCCATAAGGAGCAAAAATCTATATCTCAATATCTTCCCCAGCAACATTCCTAGCATTTCTCAAAAGAATCATGCCCAACTACTGCTTAATGTTTTGGAATGAACCTACTGTTTCAGCTAAGAAAAAAGAGAAGGTAATTAGCAGCAGGAGTTTGACCCAACAATTTTGCTTTCTCAATAGATATGATATCTGTTGGCTTAAATTGTAAGGAACGTGAAGAGAGGACTATCATTTAAAGAAATTTAGAAGTAGGCAGCAATTTGATCACAGATCTAACACTAAGTGTATGGTTCCCTAAGAGCTTGACTGCCTGACCCTCGTGGTTTTGATTACTCTGTTGACAGTGATATAAAGATGCCATCGTTGTGGTCATTCTGATGACTGGATGACTGCCATGGCCAAGGATGGAGGTGACGAATGTATCGTAGGTTATATCAATTGAGTTCTAAGGATATCACAGTAAGTCAGTGCTTTGAAACAAGGAGAGGTTAGATGGTATGGCACCCAACATTGAGAAGACCACTCCTAGACAGAGAATTGGATAAATGTGTCAATTTGTTCAGTATATTAGAAGCAATTGAAGATTAAGCCTGATTTAGCTGATGCAAGATGGTGGAAAGAATGTATGTTAGGATGTTCAAATTGAAATCTTATCATGAGTTTTTGTTCAGAAATCAGGTGGAACATTCCATAATGAGAGCCTTTGGGGTAGTCCTATCCCTCTAAGAATTGAGGCTTTTGCTTGGTTATTGTCATTTGACATCATTTGGAGTTTTGGACAGTTAACCATTTGAAATCTAGAGGGTATCATTTGGCAAGCTTGTGCTTCATGTGCAAGAATTTTGAGGAAACTGCCATGCATTTGTTCATTCTTTACAAGGTGGCAGACTTCATTTTATCCTACTTCCTTAGTTGTTTAAGCAACTAAGGATCAGTCTATTTCATCATCCTCATGAGATATTTGTTTCTTGGCCATAACATTTCTGGTGGTAAAAGGTAAAGATTGTATGGAGCATGACTCCATTTACAACCTGTTGGGGAATTTGGAGAGAGTGGAATAGAAGAAACAAATTGGGCATCGTTTGGATTAGAATTTGGGCTCTCTGTTTTTTGGATGGGTATAAATTTGGCATCTTTTTTTGATACTGTTGTAGATTATGTGTAGGGTGCTTGCCTTTCTGTTCTTACTTGTATCCTTCTGTTTATGTGTATGTTTGCATATGAAGGCTGTGCCTCATTACCTTCTTTATACATATGTATATTTATAGACAATTTGTTATTCCTCCCCTCATCCTATATTGATAAACTTCTGCTCAAAAGACCTGTCCATTTCTCCAAAACAAGCTTTTATTTATTGAAAAATTGAAAGTTTAGGGGGCTGTTATTAATCAGGCAACCATTTAATGCAAGTTGGAGCATCGAACTGATGTAGACTGTGGGGATCTGCACATGGTCAATCTTGAGGGGTAACATCTGGTGGAGAGTCTGGATTGCTCACATGGTTTCTTCACATGGTAGAATCAGGTGTTGTTTAGGGTCCTTTTCCTCCCCCCTCCATCTTTCAACAAAATTTCCATTTTTTTGATGTGTACCAAAAGGTTCTGTTAATAATTAAGAGAAAACAAACAAATAAGTGGTATTTGCCATCACAAGCTCATGTAATTGTCATTGTTTACTGTTGGAATTGACTGATTTATCTGTCCATCTAATTTAGGTTTGTAATATACTAGACTAGTTAGTAGAAGTGTATCTAGTTAACCATCTTTACTTTATGTGACTTAACAATTAACAATTCTATCCTGTAAATTGTTGTCACTAGGTGCAAACCTGATGCTGAAACGTACAATGCTCTCATTAATGCACATGGTCGAGCTGGTCAATGGCGTTGGGCTATGAATATCATGGATGACATGCTTCGTGCAGCTGTGTGTATTTGTACTCTTCCTACTTGATCAGTCTTAGTAAATGTAACAAACATGATCATTATTCTTTTTATTTCCATATTTAAGTATTTAACCCATTATTCTCTCCAAACTTTAGCATAATGAAGAAGGTTAATATATCTGATAAGGAAGTTTGGAGAGAAGAGAACAGGTTAATAGGAGATGGATGTAAATGTGAATAGCAAGGGAGTGGGGTATATATTGTTCATGCATTTCTTTTTTAGGGGTCTTTTCTTTTATAGGAGCAGTTGTGGTTTTTATCTCAATTGGCAGTGCCTCATCACCTATCTGTGTAATAGTCTTTTTCTTTTAATAATTTTTCATTTACCATAAAAATTTATATTGTCTTGACATATTCTCTTTATAATTGACTATCAATAGTTTATTAGAGTTGGAAAGTTTATTAGAGTTAGAGTTGGAGGTTTAGAGATGTCGAGAATGCTTGGTGTGTTACTGTTCACACCAAGAGACTTTTCATTTTTCTTTACAAGCAAAAATTACAAAGGTGCCCTTGAATAGGTGCTCAAATACAAATATTCATAAAGGATATAAATGCCCTCATACTCTTAACACTCCCCCTCAAGTTGAGCTTATATATTTATCATGCCCAGCTTGTTCAAATTGTTGTCGAGCTTTGATTTGGGAACACCTTTAGTAAGACAATCAGCCAACTGGTCTTCAGACCTCACATAAGGTAGACAAATCTCTCCACTGGCAATTCTTTCTCCAATGAAATGTTGATCAACCTCTATGTGTTTTGTACGATCATGTTGTACAGGATTGTGAGCTATGTTTATGGCAGTTTGATTGTCACAATATAATATCATTAGAGTATCAATCTACACTCCCATTTCTATCAACAAGTTCTTCAGCCACGACAATTTTGAGACACCATGTGCCATATCTCTGTACTCTGCCTCTGCACTAGATTGAGCCACAACTGATTGTTTCTTGCTTCTCTAAGATACGACATTACCATCCACCAAAGTACAATAGCCAGAAGTAGACCGCTTATCATCAATAGAACCTGCCTAGTCATCATCAGAATAGGCCTCTACCTTCAGATGCCCATGACTAGAATACAATATCCCCTTTCTTGGACATCCCTTCAAATAGGCAAGTATTCTATTCACTGCTTGCATATGAGATGATCTAGGCTTGTGCATGTATTGACTGACCACACTTACAACATATGATATTATCTGGTCTAGTCAGACACAAATAGAGAAGGTGACCGACAAGTCTCTGATACACACCTTTGTCAGGAAGGACATCTCCATCATCAACTCCCAACTTATGATTGGGATCAATTGGAGTTTTAGCTGGTTTACAATCCAATTTTCCTACCTCCTGGAGCAAATCAAGGACATATTTCCTCTGAGAAACATAAATGCCCCTCTTTGACCTTGTTACCTCAATCCCCAGGAAATACCGGAGATTTTTGATATCCTTAATTTCAAACTCAGTAGTAAGGAAATACTTTAGTTCAACAATCCCAGAGATATCATCCCCCTATGATAACAATATCATCAACATAGTTATTTTTCCATTTGCTCTCCGAATAAAAGGGTATGGTTAGCTGTGATTGTGAGAAGCAAATTTTTAAGACAGCTTTCTTGAATCTGTCAAACTAAGTTCAGGGGACTGTTTAAGGCCATAAAGGGATTTCTTCAAACGAAAAACCTTTCCTTCACTCCTAGGGATGCTCACCCCTGGAGGAAGTTCCATGTAAACTTCTCCCTGAAGATCTCCATTAAGGAAGGCATTCTTAACATCCATTTGATACAAGGGCCAAGAATAGTGGGCAGCAAGAGACATGATAACTCAATACCGTAAGACTGAGTGCATCCTTTTGCCACAAGTCAAGCTTTATACCTTTCAATTGAGCCATCAACTTTATACTTTTCTGTGTAAACCCACTTGCATCCAATAGGAACTTTGCCTTCTGGAAGAGAAACAATTTCCCATGTCTGGTTTTTTTCGAGTGCCTCCATTTCCTGGTTCATAGTATCCTTCTAATGAGGGAACTACACTGCCTCAGTAACATTGTGAGGGATAAAAATAGAATAAATAGAAGAGATATAGGCGCAATAAGAGGGTGATAAAGTATCATAAGAGACAATTTGAAATAAGATACTTAGGACATGTCCGTCTTGCTTTACGGATTGCAATAGGAAGGTTAAGGTCATAATCTATAAGAGGAGGCTCAACAACAGATTCAACACATGCATCGGAAATAGGAAGAGGTTCAAAATCCAAATTACCTAAGTCCGAGAGGTCAGATTGTAATGGACATTTAATCTCTGGAGTCATCATCTTTTTTCGTCTAATGAACCACTAATGCCAAGACCAAAGAATATGAGGAGGCAAAGGAGGAGGACTACTGCCACCACAGGGAGGTGGAGGAGAAGAAGGATTGACAACATCAGTTGCAGGAATTGGCATACAAAAAGGAGTCGGATCTTCACTAACATTCTCCCCCCTGAAGAGAAGAATGAGAGACGGAGAAGGGAGTTGACTCAAAGAATGTGACATCTTTGGACACATACCGTTTTCCAGAACAAGGGTCATAACAACGATACCCCTTTTGGACTGAAGAATACACCAAGAAGACACACTCGATAGACTTTAAATCAAATTTCAGTCTAAAAGGACTCATGTCATGGATGAAGTAGACACACCCAAAAACCTTGGGAGGAAGATGGAATGTATCCTCATTAGGAAAAAGAAGCTAATGAGGAGACTAGAGGTGCAGGGTCCGCGAGGGAAGTCTATTAATAAGATATACAACTATTTGAGTAGCACCCCCCCAAAACCGAGTTGGAACATGCATATGGAATAACAAGCCTCTGACAACTTCAATCACATGCCTATTTTTCCTCTTCGACACCCCATTTTGTTGGGGAGTATAAGGGCAGGAACTCTGGTGAATCCTTTTTCTTCAAGGAAGGATTGCAAGTGCTTCTCAAAGTACTCCTTGGCATTGTCGGATCTAATAATCTTGATCTTCCTCTAAAATTGTGTCTTCACCATACTGAAGAAGCCTTTCACAATGGAAGGAATTTCATCTCGACTCTTTATCAAATACAACCAAGTATATTGCGAATAGTCATCAACAAAGAGAATGAAATATTTACAGCCACCCATACATGGAATAGAATAAGGTCCCCAAACATCAGCATGTATTAAATAAAAGGCAACATTATTTCTTTTGTTACTTGCAAAAAAGGTGGTTCTACATTGCTTTGATAGTTGACAGACTTCACATTGTAGACCAGAACTAGACAAGGACTCAAACAAACTAGGAAACAAAAACTTCAAGGAACCAAAAGACACATGCCCAAGACGGTGATGCCACAATTTCAATTGACTTAGTTTCTCATCATGACAAGAGTCAGACTAACACATCAACCTTAACATTGGAGACTGACCAAGAAGATAAACTCTGCCATTCGTCATCTCCTTACTCAGGTCCTGAAAAACACATGGAGTACAGAGTTCAGAGAAACGTTATTGGTAAGTTCAACTTCATCCAAACCTGATATTGGGGTGTGGGATCCATCGGTAATGCTAATATTACCTTTCCCTGGTGAAGTCATAATCAACATTCAACCCAGCAAGAAAATAAAAAACTAAGTTTTGTTCAATGTACTTCCTATATTGTTCAGCATCAATAGGACCCTTCCACTCCAAAGCCTCAAGATGATCAATTTTTTTCCCAATTTGATTGTAAGGAGGAGAAATACATGGCCACTGATTTCTCCCCCTATCGCATATTACATTCCTCTCTCCGCAATTGATAGATTTTGGCAGTGTTTTTCACTTGAGAATAAGTTGCAGTTAGTCTATCCCAAATATCTTTAGCTGTCGGAAGGAACATATAGTTACGGGCAATGTGTGGCTGCATAGAGCATACGAGCCATGATACAACCAACAAATTATCCTGCTTCCCATTTGGAATAGTTTGGATCTTCAGGCTTCAGCTTAGCATCCTTAACGGTAATAAATCCGATTTTACCTCTACACCGATCATAAGCTTGGCTGATTGAGACCATTCAAGAAAATTTGTTCCATCAAGTTTTACAGCAGTAATCTGCCCTCCGGCATTGTCATTGCTTCCTGGGAGAACACAGGTAGGTACGCAGACGTCCTTGTGTGAGCCCATCGATCACAAGCCCTCAAAAAAATTTTCTCACCAGCACCATAGTATTCCAACACCAGCTGAACTCCCAAACACCTTTCCCACAGGGTTAGACACGAGTTACAGCCAAAAAAACTAGGAAAAATAGGTATTGGCGGCAAAACATGGGAAGAAAGAATTTCCCAAAAAATTTTTAGGGCTCCAAAAATTCAGGACTACTTCTTGCAGTCCTAGGGGTTTACCACAACTCAAATACAAGAGGTTTCAGTAGCAACCAACCCACCATACAAGCATGCAAGCCCTAAACTATAGATCTGGATTTTTTGCCAATTTTCATCCAAAAAATCCAAAGCAGCTTCAAACCACCATGAAACTTATACCAAAATTCCCCTAAAATCAGAGCGAATCAGCCACCATAAAAAACTCATGAGGATGCTGCCAACTGTACGGATTCCTGACGTCAACCGGCAGCATGCTGATGTCAGCAGGTCTGTTTGTAAGCCACAACCCGCAGCAGATAGTTTCTTTGATTGTATGATGCTCTGATACCAAGTTCGAAGGTTTAGAGATGTTGAAGAGAGAAGAGAAGAAGAAGAAGAAAGTGTTGAGAATGCTTGGTGTGGTACTGTTCACACCAAGAGACTTTTCATTTTTCTTCACAAGAAAAAATTACAAAGGTGCCCTTGAATAGGCGCCCAAATACAAATATTCATAAAGGACAGAA
Organism: Nelumbo lutea; assembly: GCF_056320005.1. Classification (NCBI taxonomy): domain Eukaryota; kingdom Viridiplantae; phylum Streptophyta; class Magnoliopsida; order Proteales; family Nelumbonaceae; genus Nelumbo; species Nelumbo lutea. Next base: position 7,981,644 of record NC_142690.1, read on the forward strand.
ATGCCCTCATACTCGAACAATTAGTTTTTTTTTTCTGATAATAAGATAAAATTCCATTAATGAAAAAGAAGTTTTTTTTTTTTAATCTGTAGCACAGAATTTCATTAAAAGAAATGGTTAAGAGTACACATCAAAATTGGAAGTTAATTCCCAACAAAGGAAATCTGGGTCCTTAAGGTGTATAGGAGTATTCAGCGATGAGGGTGGTAGAGTACTTGCTCTTTTTTCAGGCTCAATTGGGTAGGGTGACTCTCTGAGGGCTGAAATAATGGTGGTGTTGGAAGGAGTGAAGAAGTCTAAGGAATTACTTATTTGCAAACTGGTGATTGAAGGACACTCCAAGATGGTTATTAATTGGCTGCAAAAAGAGGAGGATGTTGGATGGTGGGGCTACATCTTTGAGAAGAGAAGAATTAGAAGCTTGCTACAAGACATGGAGGTCATTATACAATTGGTGAAAAGAGATGCTAATTCATTTGCCGACTGTTTGGCTAAACAAGGGGTGGGGAGAAATCTTTTTTTTTTTTTATTCAGTAAATACGTGTTTTATTAAAATTCAGATTGTAAGCATTTTATACAATTTGATGATGGGACTGTTGATCCCTTTTCCTCACTCTATTCATCCTTCATTACAGTGTAGCCCAAAATAATTGCTGTCTCAATGCCCCTTGTTTTGCTAATCCATCAGCTAGCCCATTTGCACTTCTTCGGACCCATTTAAATTCAGCCTCAACCTCCTTGGCAATCTTCTCCACTTCCCTAATCACATGTTTAAATGTCCATGGGGTGTGGCTGCTATTTCTTGCCCATGAAATTACTACTTTTGAATCCCCTTCCACTTCAACATGTCTGCATCCTAGTTGTTTGGCTAGCTTTAACCCTTGTAGTAATGCCAATAGTTCAGCCTTCAGCAAGTTACTGTTGCCAATCCGCCCTGAGAACATACCCAATATCCTCCTGTCAGGGTTTCTTAATACTCCTAATCCTGAAATGCCTGGATTTCCATATGAGCACCCGTCAAAATTCAGCTTTACTTTATTGCCTTCAGGTGGTTTCCACTCCGGCCTTACTTTAGGAGAAATCAGTTTTTTTGGGCGACAGTGTAATTTTTTTCTTCTCTTTTGGAAGAGTTAAGAGAGTTTATCTCTCCCTTTTCTATTCCTTGTACTGCCGTGCATTTTTAATTTAATGAACCGGTTCTGTTATTGATAAAAAAACCTTCCTGTTACAACTTTAAGCCAATGAATGTTCAGTCCAGAACACTTGCTGCCTATGAACCCCTTGCTTAGCTAAAAAATCTGCTATCCCGTTTGCAGCCCTTTTAACCCATCTGAAGGCAGCTCCCATTTTCTTAGCTAAATGGTTGATTTCCCTTAGTGTTGGCCTATATTCCCAAACACCTGAATTCTTATTATTTGTCCAGGAAATGACCAACTTTGACTCTCCCTCCACCTCCATTTTCTGTAACCCTAGCTGCTAACTATCCTTAGACCTCGTAGAAATGCTAATATTTCACCTTTCAAATAATATCCAAACTAATTGGGCCTGAATACATTGCCACATCTTGCATTCTGCATTTCTGAAATATCCGTCGGGCCTGGATTGCCTAGAAAGCTTCCATCAGTTCAGCTTCACCACATTGGTAAGAGGAGGTTTCCACTCCATCACAACTTTACCTTTCACTATAGAAGAGTTTTCCATTGCTCCCCAAGATCTTATTATGTCATCCATTGAAAATCCTTGAAAGTCCTACAATGTGCAAATTTTACTTTTATGCTCTCTACTATTAACTCTTTGGACTTACTCTTCTCTTTGAATATTCTTTCATTTCATTTTTCCCATATTGTCCATACTAAGGCTTCTCTAACTGCCCTCCACATAATTCTTCCTCTCTTCTTCAGCTGCCTTGGAAAACTTGAGCTAAAGAGGGTTGCCACATCTTGAGGAGGGTCCCATCTGCAATCAAAGAGAGAACAAATGCACCTAGTTTGATGCATCTCTTTAATGAAATTTTATTTTATAAAAAAACACAATTCACAAAAGAACAAGAGATTAGTAAATGGGGAATGGTCTCACTGCTTGCTTTGCAAAGAATGCATATATGGGAGAAAGGCATTTATTAGGTCTTCTTCTATGGAGCACATCACAAGAACTAATTTTATCAAGGAAAGCTTCCCAATAAAAGGCTTGGATTCTAGGGGCAATAGGTCTACTCCAAATCTCTTTCACTGGGAAATCTTTCCCTAGAATGTTTGAGTGGGTGAAGGTGCTAAAAAAAGAAGCACAAGAGAAAACACCTATTTGAGAAACAAACCCTACCCTACTGCCTTCTGTATGTTTGTCCAAGAAAATTGTACCAAGTTTGACCAACAGGTCAATTAGAGAAGAACATTCTCTCTCTTTTAGTCTCTTCTTAAACCAAAGTCCCAAATAAGCCTGGAAATGGAATTAAACCAGAATTTTGAGATGGGTTCTCTCTTATATGTGGACAAAGAATAAAGCAAGGGGAACTGTTCCTTGAGAAGGTGAAGAGGTTTCACTAGAAAAAAAAGGAAAACAAAATAATTTATTTAAGAAACCATTAAGAATCTTAAACATCACTCATGACAATATTCAAAGCCACCTGTAACTAAGGAATGAGAGGTATACATCATTTGGAGGTTCTATTTCCTTGTATACCATACATTCAAATTGGTCCTAATTATTTTGCTTGGGCCACAAAGCCCTATTTTCCTTTATGTTATTTTAATATACTTTTACCTTTACTGTAAAAAGAAAGATATCAGAGGTTCTCCATCTTTATTGTCAAATTTAGGATGCACCCAAATGGCCAAACCCATTCTACCACCATTGAGTGGATATAGGCCACAATTTTTCTAGTAGGGTGATGCTTTTATTTTCATACATGTGTCCATTCCAATGTTTTAAAACATGGGGGCATGACACAAGGCATTCTACCATCCTGAGGCGTGATGTGTAAACCAGAATGCCAGTGTAAGCCTCCTGAGCATGGATTTTTTATTAATGAATTATTAAAATAAGCTAAAATAGGATGATACAAGATGACATCCTATGAGGTTATAAATGTGGTTTGTGGTTTCCTTGAAATTGTTGATAATTGCTAAGGGGTCACATCCTATCTCTCCCTAGTTTATTGTAACTATCATTGAAGGACTTTTTAGGCATCTTTTCTAATGTCTTAGAAGGAACTTGGTGGACCCCCTTAATTAGGTTCCTATCCTCCTTCTGAATAAGTTACACTTTGATAGGAGCTCACAAGTTAATCCAGGACCCTTAGGCATATAGGGGCATTCAAATTTGATGGTAGTGAGTTTTGGGCTTACAGTGGCCCCATAGGAAACATGGCTTTTACTAAAGCTGTGGTCCTCATCCTCTTGACAGGTTAGTGGGTAGTCAAACAAGCTAGCCTCACCTCTTATTTAGAAGGGGATTCAGGTAGTGCTATTAGATATGTCCAAGGTGTAGAAGGTCCATGGAACCTTATCCTAATGAAATAGGATAAAGGTGGCAAATCTTACCTATCAATAAAAAAATAAATAAATAAAAGGTCGAACCTTGGTTGCCATCTTCTCTGAATACAGGATGACTAGAGAGTTGAATTCTATTCTAGATGACCTAGCTATGTCTTTGGTAGAGAGGGCCTTTTATACAATAACAAGTATTTAGTTATTTGCGTACCTAGTTTCTTTTTTTTCATTTTTCTTATATTTTATGGTTTGAAGGGAGATTGTTATTTCACACTTTTTGCACATCATTACACTCTCTCATTAACACTATTTGTTTTCCATACCTCATCAATTTCATTGTCTTGGAATAAATAAAAATTAAGCAGTTTACTTAAAGCTATACTAGGACTTGATTTGGAAGTGGACAAGCTGCTGATTTGAAGCTTATCTTTTTGTAGCATTTGAATGTAGATTCTTATACTTTTAATTATCCTTTGGAATATGGGTGCAGATTCCTCCAAGTCGGTCAACATACAATAATCTTATTAATGCTTGTGGATCAAGTGGACACTGGAGAGAGGCTCTGAAAATCTGCAAGAAAATGACAGAAAATGGAGTTGGGCCTGATCTGGTGACACACAATATTGTTTTATCTGCATACAAAAATGGGGCTCAGTATTCTAAGGCTTTGTCCTATTTTGAATTAATGAAAGGGACAAATATCCATCCTGACACAATCACCCTTAATATAGTCATAGACTGTCTGGCAAAGCTGGGACAATATGGGAAAGCTGTGGACCTTTTCAACTCAATGAGGGAGAAAAGAGCTGAGTGTCGCCCTGATATTGTAACATTTACAAGTATTATTCATGCATATTCTCTTTGTGGACAGATAGAAAACTGCAAGGCTGTATTTGACATGATGCTTGCTGAAGGTTTAAAACCAAATATTGTTTCCTATAATTCACTTATTGGTGCATATGCCTTGCATGGAATGCATAGAGAGGCCCTGTCAGTTTTTAATGAACTTAAAAGTTCTGGCATTCGGCCTGATGTTGTGTCATATACTTCTTTACTTAATGCTTATGGTAGATCACACCAACCTGAAAAGGCCAGAGAAATATTTGATATGATGAGACAGAACTCATGGAAGCCCAATTTAGTGAGTTACAATGCACTGATTGATGCGTATGGATCTGAAGGTTTGTTAGCTGAGGCTGTGGAGGTGCTGCGTGAAATGGAACGTGATGGAGTTCAACCAAATATTGTCACAATATGCACTCTCTTGGCGGCCTGTGGCCGCTGTGGTCAATTGGCGAAAATTGATTCTGTACTTTCTGCAGCTGAGTTGAGAGGGATTGAATTGAACACTGTTGCATATAATTCAGCTATTGGTAGCTATTTGAGTGTAGGGGAGTATGAAAAAGCTCTAACCTTGTATAGATCTATGAGAAGAAAGAAAGTTAAACCTGATTCTGCCACTTTCAGCATATTAATAAGTGGCTCTTGCAAAATGGCAAAGTATGACGAATCACTCAATTTTTTGGGTGAGATGATGGATTTAAAAATTCCTTTATCTAATGAGGTGTGCTCATCTGTAATCTGTGCTTACAGCAAAAAGGCAAGTGTTTTTACAAGATTCATTTGCCTCAATGGTAGATTAACAAAATTCATTAAAGGCTTTCTCTCTAATTTTCAGGGCCAACTTGGTGAAGCTGAATCTTTGTTCACAACAATGAAGATGGATGGCTGTAGTCCTGATGTCATAACCTATACTGCCATGATACATGCATATAATGCAGCAGGTTGGATTGCACTTAAAGATACTGAGGTGATCAGATTCTCGCTTGGAGAAACCCTTTTAATTTCCATTTACTTGGATTTTGCATTTTGCAGAAAACTGGAAGAAAGCATGTGCTCTATTTGAAGAAATGGAAATGGATGGTATCCAACCTGATTCTATTGCATGCTCTTCACTGATGAAAGCTTTTAACAGAGGATGCCAACCATCCAAGGTTCTTCTTCTGGCAGAGTTGATGGGAGAGAGAAAAATCCCTTTCATTGAAGCCACTTTCTTTGAAATTATATCAGCCTGTAGCATGTAAGATTTATGTTTTTGTACATTAGATAGATGATATTTTTTCTATAATTGTTACACTGTAGACATGGGCATGATGGCACTAAAGAAGTTGCATATGCCATGCTGCTTTTCTTATTTGATAAAATTCTTGTTGGTGTCACCGTGTTAGCTACTTTCTGATGGTGCTCATTCACTTTGATATATCCATCAGTTTCTTTGTATTTTGGATATTTATTGTTTTAGAATGAGAACATATTTACTCGTCCTATATTGTCCTAAACTATTTGAACTTCCATAAGGCTACGAGACTGGAGAACAGCAACGGACCTAATTGAAGTGATGGAGGTGTCATTCTCAGAGGTCTCAGTTGGATTAATAAATCATCTTCTGCATTTCCTTGGGAAAAGTGGAAAGATTGAGACCATGATGAAGGTACTAAACGTATTTTTTCTCTCATATTGTTCCTTTCTTTAATTCCTAACTTGTAATAAGATTATAAGGATAATATCACTCTTTACTTTGCAGGTTCAATTGGCATATCAAATAACTGAAATTTTGTTTCATTTATCTCAGAAAGGAAATTTAAAGACATTGATTTCCCTCCTTCCCTCCTATATATTGATCTTGTCAAATATTTTTTCAGAAGAAAGAAAAGCTAATTAAATATTTTAAAAGAATTGTCTTTTTTTTTATAAGTGGTATAAGATTCTTTTCTTTTTTCAAAAGAATTATCTTTGATCCTTGATGGAGTAATTATCTTCCAATGGTAAAGTTTTTGGTCTTTCAGTTTTATCATTCTCATTACCTAATTACATATATGCCGGGGAAGAAACATAGTTCTGTTACTCTATTTATTTCTGAGTCTCAACCTAACAATGGTTGGTTGGCTTCATGTGTCTTGTTATGCCTCTCCACACTATCTAGGGCCATATTTTCTGCTTAAGCACAAAGGCTTCAAGTCTTGTTCATTTACTTCCTTTTCTCTTGGAATTTAATTTCCAGAAATTTGTCTAAAATTCCTGTTTAAAGAGTCTTGATATAGTTACTAAATGAATTTTCAGATTTGTATAGCTGTGTCTTCCCCAAGTCCAGATGCAGTCTCATTTTGCTGAAGATTGCACTACCCAGGATTTCTGCAACTAAAAATTTCAGGCGTAGCAATTGTCTGTTATTTATCATCCTTGGGGTGAAGTTGGAAAAGCAGTATTAATTTTCATTTTCACAATTTGCAGCTGTTTTACAAAATACTGGCATCAGGTGCAGATGTCAACATAGGGACCTATTCAGTTTTGTTGAAGAATCTTTTGGCTGCTGGAAAATGGAGAAAGTATATTGAGGTACCTATAATAACATGTAAAGTTTCTTTGATGTGTAAGAAATGAGTTGTACTAATGCATTCAAAAAGGCAAAAATGCATGTATAGAACCATATAGAAATCAGAAAATTAATTGCATTAGTACAATGCCAATCTTTTAGCTTGGGCTCTTTTTTTTTTTTTGTGTGTGTGTGTATGTTTTCATTGCCCTTTCTTTTACATCCCCCCTTCCCCCCTGTTTTTGAGTTATTGAATACAAGTATAGTTTTCAAGGTGTTGAGGTGAGACTAGGCGATAGTGGGTGCCTTGTAGCCTCGTTGCCTAGGTGATGTTTTTTTTTTTGAATAAAAACCATGAATTCTAGGGTAATTACCTAGGTTCCATTAGCAAGTAGCTACCATCCTTCACTATTAATTGTCTATAATCTTCATAAAAAATATATAAGCTTCATTTAAAACATAGAAAATCAACATATTCATGAAAAAATTGGAAAAAAAAAGAAAATTCAGAAAATAGAAGGGATGAGCCTCTATTTTTGTCCTAAGAAAAGAAACGATGAGAGAAGCGATTTGTTAGAAGTTGAAGGGGTTGGAAGGGCTAGGGGTAGGCCAAAAAGGGCATGGGTAGAAGTAGTAAGAAATGATTTAAGCACCAATAATTTAACAGAGGATATGGTTTAAATAGAATGGATTGGCGAAACAGGATTCATTTAGCTGACCCCATATAGTTGGGATAAGGCATGAACGACTATGATGATGTCTGTGTTTTACTGTAGGGTTGCAAGAAAGTGTTGTGACCATGTGAAATCATTGAAACCAAATCACTCGGCCATGCACTCACTGGGTGATTTGGTTTTTTATTTGATTGATAGCATGTTTGTATTTTATTAGACGGTTGAGTGAAAGTGTCGTGGTCATTTGTACTCATCGCTTAACATGTTAGACTACCTTGATATTTCTAAATTGTTATAGTAAGGTAGTAGACCCTAGAGACAATCTTTTTTATGCTTTATTTGAAACATAGAAAATCAACACATTCATGAAAAAAAAGGAAAAAAGGAAAGAAATTTCAAAAAATAGAGGGGGCTGAGTCTCTATTTTTGTCCTACGAAAAGAAGAAAAGAAAAGAAAAGGTGAAAGAAGATGACGAAAATAATCAATATGTGTTGATTGGATAAAATTGAGTTCTTCCATGCTTATCAATTAAAGTTGTGAAGTCTTTGAGGGTTCAAGGAAGTATACATGTTGATTGAACCCTAACAAATGAGAAAATAATGAAATGAAAGTAGTATTTTAACTTAAGCTGAATAATTTAGTTTAACAATGCCTACTATATTATTATAATCTCAAAAAGTTAAGAATATAAAAGTATCCAGAGAACCATGTAAAAAAAACCTTGGTGGTTAAGTGAGGTGACCCTCTATGAGGGCCTTTGCCTAAGCACCACCTTGAAAAATGAATATTAGTTACCTCTTTTCTCAAAAATGGTATGAACAGCTCAAAGCTTATAGAAAAAGGATTGTCATAAATATCTAATTTTTCTTTCCATCTCTCTCTCTCTCTCTGTTTATTATTTTTATTAATTTTTTAACTATGTCCCAAGTAATGTAAACTTTTTGCATTTGAATACTTTAAGGTTATGCATTTTTAAGGTTGTTTCTGGAAGAAATCATGAAGAATGTGAATGCAGGTACTGGAATGGATGGAAGAAGCAGGAATTCAACCTTCACTTGGAATGTATCGCAGCATTACCTCCTTTGCATGGAAAGGTGGTGGGACAGAATATGCTTCTCTCATACATGAAAGAATGGGTAAGAATATTTATTTGACAATGATATATAACATTATAACTCAGTCTGTATCCATAGCATGGATGTCAAGGCATTACCTTGACAATAAGGCATCCATGATGGGTATCCAGCCTGAACACCATGAATTATGTTAAATGGTGTCTGTCTAGGTAACTACTCACCTACCTAGGTGATAAAGTAGTCGCTAGCTGACAAAAATTGCATTCAAACATTTTTAATTATAGCCTTAGCTGAGTATAGGGATACCATTTGTGGGACAGGTCATGTCAGGTTCAGGTTGAGAAAAATGTGTGCTGAACCTGACCGATTGACATCCCTACCTGTGGTACTTGTAGTCTAGTGCATTCTCTGTAAATGGCCATAATGTGTGTGTGTGTGTGTGTATATAGTGCAATCCTGTACCCATTGGATAGGTAACTGGATAAATATTCTAATGTTCTAAATGCTTTCACATAGAAACCTGAGTGTTAAAATAAAGTGATGGGATTATTACCTCATTGAATGCCTATCATATCCCATCAGATGCCTTGTGTTTGCACCTAATTTCATACAATGAGAAAATATAAAACATAACCATCCATAATTAAAAGGTTGGCATATGTTGTAAATTTGTAACTTATTTTTTTGCATGGAGAGTGTCTCGATACACAACCAGAGAAGAAAAGAAAGAGAAATGGAAAACAATAAGCAACTTACAATCATGTTCCATTGCTGCTTTTGACATGGAAAAAGTTTGATTAAGATTGGCCATTGTGTTCATGGTACAGTCACTTGTGGCTAACTTTGTTGAATAAGGAAAATGTGGCAAATTGGAAAAGATGGGCTACTTGAAAGTTAAATTTTTTTATTAACTTAAATTCTTGAATTCATTCTGAAATGATCCTTGGTAAATATGCCTGTAGCATGCTTGCATGTGTATGCTGGTCATTCTAGATAAAACTTCTGCTTCAGAATTTTATCAAGTATGAGTAATCATGCTTATAACGCTTATGCACATCCTTGCCTTATGGATGAAAAATAGAATACTGTCTACTACCTCTTTGTATTCTAAAGCAATCATTGGCTGCATTTTTTTTGGACTTTGACAGAGGCTGGTGTGTTTGGGATGTTTATTTTTTGCAGTCCTTTCCACTATGCACTGTGACAACTGTGTTTTATTTTATGTTAGGGGAAAGTCTTTTCTGCTTGTTCTTTTTCTTCCACCTTGATTTTTGGTCTTCCTTTTATTCTTTTTCCCTTTTGGTATTCATGATCTCAGTGGCTATCTTCCAATTTAAGTGAATATCTATGATCTTCCATTAGAAGCTTCCAATCAGTAAATTTTGCCATATTAATTGAGGTTTGGGCATTTCACAGGCTCCCTGAAAGCAAAAGCAATGGATAAAATCCCACCAGATACGCTGTACAAAGGGAAAACTTGCATGAAGCATCCTGTACAATGACTGAACAGACAAAAGTCTAATGTCATAATATCAGGTTTAAGGCTGTACAGTGTCCAGAATTCTTTACTAGTATGTACCATTCACTGGCAAGAGATGCTTACTGATATACACATACAATGCAAATGTAAAATCACATATCATAATTGAAATTAATGTTTCTATTGGTGGGAAATTTTTTCCTGATACATGTTGGCATTTATTGATTATTACTGTCCCTAGACTAGGATCATATGTTAAAACTTCATTTTTTTTTACTTCTCAGTTCTCTTCTTGGGTAAATAAAATTAAACCTCTATTACAATGAAAGTGCATAAAAGGATGGTACAGTTGTCAAGCCCTACTAAAGAGGACCAGAGCAATGGATGGTCACATGTATCAAGACATTCCAGTAACCACCCCACCAGATTCAACTGCCCGAGAAAAGATAATCCCCACAGCAACCTATTCATATAATCATATTGAGACCATCTCCCTAAGGCGTTCGGATCTGCTACAAACAAACAAAACTAGGCACATTACAATTTCATGTCTTCTGTCCTTGACATATTCGAATTTTCAAACAACAATGTAAACAAGTGCATATTGAGGACAGGTGGTATAAAACTATGATGTGCCAAGCGTGATTTTGTTACCAGGGGATCGAGACTCCTTGCGCAGAGTTGTCTGATAAAATCCATTTAAATGAGATGGTTATTCTGGACACTAGGGATCTAGTTTATAAGTCTCTCTCCACCTTATTACCTCAACTTGTTTAAGCAGAAAGGTTAAGGCTTAGCATTGCCCCAGTATCTTCTCTAATGATAAATTCTTTAGATTTACGTAATGAAATTAAGCAGTGAATATGGTCCTTGATATGGTGGAAAGAGGAAATAAGAACATTTATGTTGAGACAAAAGTAATGCTGAAAATTAGAGTTGCAATTCCGGTTGTTTGATTTAAGGTGTTCCATAACATGGTTTTGTTTTCGAAAACAAAAACAACTGTCACATGGGCAAAAGCATATTGTTTTTGTTTTCAAAGACAAAATCAACCATTTTGTCAAGCATCCCCTAAACTTAATTGGCTCGGGCCTCTTCAAAATTTAACAATTTCTTAACCTAAATCAACCCAAGTTAGGACTGTGGAATCAATGATAACACTCCACACCAGTTATAAAATACATGGAGCCCACACCTATAAATATTCAACCTCAAACTGTGGGCCCTATATATTTTACCACTGTTGCAGTGGTATGAGGCATTATCATTAGTTTCACAGCCCACTACAGAGTGTTTGGCTAATTCAAATTGGACAAAGTTTGAAGTATTGATACATTTACGTATTGTTTGAGGTTGTAGTTCGCACTTTACATATACTATCAAGGTATGCATTTCTTAAGTATATATACCTCACTTATAATCATCTAGATTTATATATAGTATCATTGATATAGTTTTGGGATTGATAGGAGTTTCTTACATGTATCCATGCATATCCTAATTTTTTTCATGATATCCATGTACATCTAAATTATATCCTGATATGTTTCTTAAATTTCCCTTCTTAATTTTTAGTATATATATATTTATACTTTGAACCTTATTTGTAGTCATCAAAAACCTTATTTGTAGGCTCAGTTTGAAAGGAGTTCAAATACAAATATGTAGAGTGCAAAATCTTATATTTTGTATTATCTTGTTTGTATTTGCATGGTACATATTTGTATTTATACTTTTTCCAAACTGAGCCTTATTATTATTGATATATGTATAGAGATTTATTTGAATTTTCCAAATCTATCCATGTTGTATTAATGTGTCCACTGCATCCATGTTTGTAGATATATATTAAAATTATCCCTGTGGTACTCTCTACATTTCTAATACTTATGAAGTTTTGAACCTTGGGGGTGTGGGGTGGTCCCTCATTTATAAAAGAGGTAATACGATCGAGTCTATCTTGTTAATAGAAGAAACCCAACCACCGTGATAATCTTTCATCTGAAGTATTAAAACTAGATTGTCAATGAGCTAGCCCAGTCGAAGGCAATAGTGTCACATTCATTGGAACCCTCCTACAACTTAATGGCTTGAGCTTAACACATAGCTTTATTTGGCCCGTCCTGGAAGTACATAGTTTGATGTTAAGGTTCAGAATTCTTCAACAAAAACAAGGAGGAGCAACCTTGTCATCCGCCATTGAAAAAGGGGAAGTATGTGTGTTCAAGATGGAGCGATTTTTTTTTTCTAAAGCTGCCCTTTTATATATGGGGTGCCAAAGGCCAACCCCAAGGGTCCGGTGCGAACATGTCATTCTTGAATCAGATTTGAAATCCACCCTGTGGCTCTGTCTCTTAAAGCTCGACATTGCACCAGCTGGATACTTCAATATCTATCTCTTGATTGATACTTTGGATTTGCTGGACCAATATTTTGAAAGATTTTGAAAATTGGATTGGATTGGATGGTCGGACTGGTTGATCTGGGAATCGTCTAGGCAATCGGTTCCATTTTTTTTCTTAAAACCACTCTTGGGCCAAAAATCATTGATTTGGTCAGTGACCTGTTGACTTGGGTAATCAAACTGTTGACCTGTTAACACAGGCAATGGTTTTTGGCCATTTTTTTATTTTAATATTTTATTTTTTAAATAAAAATATACCATCGGTTTGAACTGGACGGTCAAACCAGTGGCCAAAGTGGTTCTGGTTTTGGGCAAGGTTCAAAGTATTGTTACGTATTGGTCAATATGTATCATTCCGGGACCCTTCCAATACGCCTATACAATGGATGTATCGGGGGTCTGACCGGTTCAGGGGATGGAGGGGTCCTAGACCGGCTCCCCTGAACCAGTTTTGAAAAACAAAGAAAGTAAAAAAACAAGTATCGAAACGCCTGATACACCCCTACCGGCGTATCGGACATATCAATATTTTGAACCTTGGTTCTGGATCAGTTTTTAAGACATTATGCTGGAGACTAAGAATGGATATATTCTAGGTCTAACACTATTGTCCTTCGATAAAAGGAAAAAAGAATAGAAAAGAGCTAGTCTAAGAAAAAATAAAATAAAATAAAAACTAGACCCAAGAACAAGTTCAATTTTGAGAAATGGAAACCGAACTCCAACCTTCAAGCCAACCGATACAGATAAAAGAGCCTCGGCCGTGCCTGGCCAGGTTTGACATATTTTAGGCTCTGTAGGGTCTGCTAAAATTGGAAACTCAAAATTTTAATAGCTTAATTAAAGAAATCACCTAAGATGATCTTATAAATAAAGATCTATGAGAAGCTATGGGTTTAACCTAGCCACCTAGAAGATTCCTCAGTCATTAGGTTTGACATATTTTAGGCTCTGTAGGGTCCGCTAATATTCAAAACTCAAAAGTTTTAATAGCTTAATTAAAGAAATCACCTAAGATGATTTTACTTGACCCCATGAATAAATCTCTACGAGAAGATATATGGGCTCTAACAAACATAGCCACCTGAATCAGTCATTAAAAGGTTTGAAGTATTTTAGGCTCTGTAGGAACTGCTAATATTCGGAACTCAAACGTTTTAATAGCTTAATTAGAGAAGTCACCTAAAATGATCTTACTTGAATCCATTAATAAAGCTCTACGAGAAGTTACGTGGTCTCTAACAACATAGCCACTTAAGAAGATTCCTCATCATTCATTAAGGTTTGACATATTTTAGGCTCTGTAGGAAAATCAAAAGTTTTAATAGCATAATTAAAGAAGTCACCTAAGATGATCTTACTAGGCTTCATTAATAAAATCCTATGAGAAGCTACATGGTCTCTAACAACATAGCCACCTAAGAAAATTCCTCACCAGTCATTAAGGTTTGACATATTTTAGGCTCTGTAAGGTCTGCTAATATTCTAAACTTCAAGTTTTAATAGCTTAATTTAAAGAAATCACCTAAGATAATCTTACTGGAATTCATTAACAAAATCCTATGAGAAGTTGCATGGTCTCTAACAACATAGCCACCTAAGAAGATTCCTCATCAGTCATTAAGGTCTGCTAATATTCTAAACTTAAAGTTTTAATAAAGAAATCACCTAAGATGATCTTACTTACCCATGAATAAAGCTCTATTGAGAAGCTACGTGGGCTTTAATAACATAGCCACCTAGAAGATTTCTCAGTTATTTAAGGGCATGGTTTTGAAAACTGGACTGGACCAGATGGTCAAGCTGGTTGACCCAGGAACCGGTCATGGGTCTGGGTCCGGTTTTGGACCCCAAAATTGTCCACCCCGGGTTAGAGTGTTGGACTGGATGATTGGACCATTTGACCTAGGAGCCATGTCTAAGGAGTTGTTTTACAACATGAATGTTTTTGTTTTTGGTATGACCACATTAGCAAAAAAAAAGCAAAAATATGTTCTTGAACTTTATTTTTGTTTTCAAAAGGAAAAACAAGTTGGTTTTATTTTAAAAAACAATGCATGTTTTTGGAATCAACAAATAATGATTTTTATAACAAAAACAAATATTCTATTATAGAAATTTTATGATTTTTGTAACATGTCTTTTGTGTTTATGTTTTAAGAAACAAGTTGTTTTCAAATCAAATGGTTTTGATTTATTTTTTGAACCGACAACAAGAAAAGCAATTCACATTGTAGAACACCCCCTAAATTGAAGGAGTCTCCTATTTGTGTCAATGTTTTAAAAACCAACTCAGAGACCAAAAAAAACCTAGAGAACAAACCATTTTTGCTTCTGGGTTGCAAGTTACCGGTTCAATCGTATGGGTTGAATGGGTCAGATTGTGCCACATCATCACTCTATATTATAAGTATATATACAGTTATATACATACATACATGTGTGTATGTGTGTGGAAACACATATTTTATCAATAAATAATATATTATTATATTTTACATGATATATGCATTATTTATATTTTTAATTTATAAGAATGCTAAAAATTACAATTTGAGGCAAAAAATGGTTTTTTGGCAAAAATGGATGGATGTGTCTACAAAGCTTCCTCTCTGACCTTATCTGCCATATGGAGGATTTCAGTGGCCGATCCAGACTGCCCATAGATAGAGGACCCAATGGAAGGACTTTGTGTCCAAGTTTTTGTTCTGGTTTGACAACAAATTGGTTTTAAGAGAAAAACACAGATGCTTTCTTTTGAAAACTGGTTATATGTGTTTTGTTTTCAAAACTGATATCTGGTTATTCAATATCATATTCCCTAAATCATATTATTTTCTGTATTATAAAATTTGTTTTTTGTTTTAAAAACCACCATTTTGATAGTTTCGAACTTTCGATAATATTAATTGATTTTCTGAAATAAATTAATTTGTTTTTTCCTTTTCAAAACAATAACACAATTCAATAATGAATTTTTTTTGCTTTTATGCTGATATGAATACAAAAAATGCCTTTCTAGTTGTAGAAGACCCCTATATTAATCTCGTACCAACCCTATAGTGGCAATTAGCCTAATACTCAATTCAAAATTTAAGGACCTGTTTGATTTACAGTTGAAATTAGAATCAAAATCCTCTAGAATCAGAATCAGAATGGTCCATTCCCATAATCTGTCTGATTTAAATAGGAATGAGAATGAGAATTGGAATCAGCAAGAATGAGATTTTATTCCCAAGGAAGAGGGAGGGAATGGCCATTCCCTCAAATGGGGGAATACTATTTCAACAGAAATGAGAATGTGATTCTGATTCCGCCCAACCAAACAGTTGGAATCAGAATAGCCCATTCCGATTCTGATTCCAGACCTTTATTTATGCGAACCAAATGGGGCCTAACATTTTTTTAATTAAAGATTCACCAGTATAGAGTTTATTTTGAGAATGTGGTAAGGTTTGCTAACCTACCCACTTAACCCCATTCTATGTAAAAAGTCAAATTTCTAGTTAATGACCCTGTACTGAGTACAAGACAGTAGTGAAAGACATTATGCAAATTATGAGTAGTACCAATTTTGTTTGGGACCCATATTATTATTAGGCTTAGGGCCCATTTGGTTCATGGGAATAGAGGTTTGGAATTCAAATCGGAATGGATCAGTATGAGGGAATGACCATTTCCTACTCCTCCCTTGGGTTTGAAATCCCACTCTAGCTGATTCCAGTTCCTGTCAACAAACAGACTTCTGATTCCAACTATGAACCAAATTAACCCTTAGTTTTTCATTTGATTTAGGAAGGTCCATGGAATTTCTTTTCTTTTTCACTTTATCTAATACCACTCAAACCAATGTAACATCATGAAAAAGCCTTTCCATGTGCTGAGTAATTTTTACATTAGAAAACCACATTAGAGATTATTTATTTAATATTTTATACAAGAGATTATTTATTATTTAAGGATATGAACCAACATTCTAATTTGAATCAAGACACCACATTTGTTTGGACATATGGTTCAAAGTATCAATACCCAAGGTATGCACAAATCGAAAATCATGGAGAGTTTTTCCAACTTCCATATTACATCTCTTCCTTCCTCTTCCCTCCCTCTTAGGGGTGTAAATGGATTCTAGATCCCATCCTATTTTGTTGGATTCAGATCTTTGGATCAGATCGGATAAAAAATAGGATCTGATCATAAGTTGGACCAGATTTGGATCATTCCTATCTGATCCGAGAAGATCCAATAACACATCTATGTTATTTAGTTATTTATAAATATATTATTTATATTGTATTTTTGTAAAATTGTTATATTATTATTTTTTTTATAAAAAACATGTATATATATGATGAAAATAATTGAAAAGATACTTATATTTTTTGTTTTTCTTTTTGAAATTATTACATTTTATTTTCCTTTTAATAATTTATTAATTTTTTAAGAAATTTAAATCAGATCGAATTAGATCCGAAAAATTCAACTTTTTCATTGGATTCAAATTGATATCCATATTTACAAGATCCGATTTAATCTTCGAATCAGATCGAATTTAAATATACCCCGACATGACATAAATATGCTCCAATTTTATCTAAAGCAATGGGATACCTTGTGAAAGTTGGAGGCCCTCTAGGTATATAACACTTTGATACTTTTTATTTTTTAACTCGTATGTACTGAGGCCAGTTGAAAAAATAAATTGTAAGATGCCTTGCGTTGTTTGTTACTAGCAGATCGAGCCTTGTCAATTTGATTTTTCTTGTTACAATTGCTGCCTCCCTCTCTCCCAACACAAAGTTCTAGAGCCTCCCGTTACATTGGCATTTTTTGCATAAACGCGCATAAATAAACCCCACCACTTTTGTCTGTTTGACAAGAGGCTGATATGACTAATTATCTAAAACGCATCGGAAGATAAACACCACCCCTCCAAATGATCCAGCTAGCAAACCTGTGAACTTCTATTGCACCAACCACTCAAATTGAACATATGGTTCAGTGGAAGGTGTACACATATAAATACAAATTTGTAGAGTACAAAACCTTGTATTTTATATTATTTTGTATCAATTTATATTGTACATATTTGTATTTGTATTCCTTTTAAACTGAGTCTTAAGAGTTTTTACCACTCAGATCTACATCAGTGCTCTCTTAATCAGGACACAAAATACTAACAATTGCAGTCTTTAGGTCCCATCTTAATTTGCTATGTGATGGATATTCAGAAGATCAGGCCATGAGATAGTAGAAATAGGATTTTTTCCGCCATCCAATATTTCCAATGCACTGTCATAAATTTTGGATTAATCTTCAATGTGAATTGTTTTTCTTGTTGTGGGTCTCGAAAAATGAAAACAAGTAAAAATCAATCGGATTTGAAACTAAGAACATGTCATTAAATTTCTGGTTTGAAAAACATATTTTTTATCATTTGTTATACATCATTGTACTTCCAAACTTGTTTTCATTTAAAAAACCGTCATTTTGATGTTTTGATAAACGAAGCCAACTTATTTCTGCTTTCCAAAAATAGTTGGAATAAGGCATGGATGATGACGATGATGAAAACACAAATTTTCATGTAGCAAAACACCACATTGATGGGAGCCCAGATCTCCTGAAAGCAAAAGCCTAAGGTTAAATTTATTAGGAGATGTTCCCAATGTGTGGCTGGATTCTCATTCTTTTTATAGTGTGTGCAGAGTTTTTGCTTTGAGAGTATCTTGTCACCCATAATGGAGAATCACATTCATACCATTGAAGGTTGGACACATGGATAGTACCTGGCCATCGCCCAATGTTGGGTTCCTATAATGAGAAAATTAATGGATTATGAACCCAATGTTAGCATTTTTTCTCATACTTATCAGCTCAAGATCTACCATTTTACCACATACTCTTAACATATATCCATATATTCTAAGAAGGCCCAGGATTTATGGACCTAAAAATTTGTACCTACGCCCAGAAATTTCTCTAGCGGGCTGGGGTGGGCAATATGGGCTCGGGCAGAAATGATCCAGGTTTTTTATGTGCTAAAAGCATCCAACAGAAAAGGCCCAATAGTGTTGCACAATGACTGGGTGGCAAGGCCCAATAACATCAATGCTTCTCAAAAGAAGACCTCCGGAGCCTAGCCCAGCCCAGCCCAGTACTATTCAGAGATCTCTCCTCGCAGTTTGTGCATGTTAGTTCTCACTTCTTAGCAAGTAAAAGGGAATAATCAAGACTGACAAAGATGCTTGACAGGTGGCCAGCCTGACAAGGTGGCCACGTGGTCATTAGTCATCATAGATAGCCGTTAGGAGCCGGTGGTTATTAGTAGAGAATTTTCTCGAAATTACGGGAACACCCTCAATAATTATTACGTGAAATGAGTCCTAAAAGGGGGACAAAATATTTCAGGCTTCAGCTGTACTTACAGAGAACAATTTAGATTTAACTAGGATGGCTGTTTTAGTAATTTGACACACGAAATCCGTGCTGCCATTGTTCTTCCTGCCTGCCTCCGCACTCTGGAGCGAGGAACGAAGGAAATTTGAATAAAGAAGAGTAAGCTTTCGAGTGTTACTTAACTGCCATTTCTTTCAACTGTGCTTGTTATGATTCGTTTCTCTCTCTCTCTCTCTCTCTCTTTGGATCGCTTTGTTTTAAGAGGGTTGTTTAGTTTCGAGAATTGGAGTTAGGGTTTCGTTTGGATCATGGCTTCTTCTTCTTCCGAGCCTGGATTGAAGGCTGAGGGAGGGGGAGGGGGTGGTGGAGAAACTTCCGAGGCTGTAATGGCGAACGATCAGCTTCTGCTCTATAGGGGATTGAAGAAAGCTAAGAAGGAGCGGCCTTGTACGGCCAAGGAGAGGATCAGCAAAATGCCGCCTTGTGCTGCCGGAAAGAGGAGCTCAAAGTACAGAGGAGTAACCAGGTAAATCAATGGATGGAGAAATAAGTAGTTTTTGGATGTAGATAAATGTAATTGGATCATTATTTATTGAACTTGTTAACTTTTGAACTGTATATTTGGTTAAGAATTCTAAGGTCGAGATTCCATCGATAATTCGGTTCTGGGCATAATAAGTGGATGCTTGAAAGTGGAAGAAAGTAACGGTGTGGGAGACTGACAAATATCGCATGAGAAGAGAAGGAACATTCTTCCTATATATATATATATATATATATATATATATATTTACATAGATCAAGAATTCCTGTGTGTTTTTGAAATACTTCGGGTTTGTTCATTGTAATAACTCAAATGTTCCGGTTTGCTAATTACATTATAATACTATATGGCATAAAAGGAACCCATTCTATTATAGTTACAAGATCAAGATTTTCTGAGTGTTTTAAAAATTTTATCTTTTTTTTGATAGGTTGAAAATGTTTTGATTCAGGAATCGGGGAATACATTGTTTGGGATTTTCAGGAGTGACAGGAAATAATGTGCAGAGCCCAGAACAGTTTCAGTGAACTGAAGTTATGGAGTCTGTTACTACTTTTATTGGAATTCAAGAAGATTGAAGGCATCAGGTGTACTGATAGAAATAAGTTACTATGCTGTGGAGTGAATGTTAGAATTACTTTGGATCTTAACAGCCACAAAACTGTAAAGAAATAATGCAAGTGAATAATACGAAAATGTTTTGTTCTTATTCATGACTTGATCTAAATCTGATAAAAATCTTTGCTGCCTTTAGTTTGGAAAAGTAGTAACCAACTTTGATGGAATCTTCTTTATTTCTTGTCTAAGTTATATTCTTTTTCTTTGCAGCTTGTGCTCTAGTGATAACTTTTGGACCACATGTGCTTTTGTTCATTCCTACTAGTCTATAATTAGTTTTTAGTCTTGTTACTTCTAGATTTTGTATAGTTCATTTTGTTACTTCTAGATTTTGCTTTTTATTGGTTATCATGTTGCAATGTTGCTAATTGTGGTCCTATTTATTACTTGGTTAGTTTCTCCTATACTTTGTTTCTCTATTTAGTTACCTGTTGCCAATCTGTTAGAATTGCCACCTTTTCTCATCCTTAGGAAAATTATTGCATTAGATTTAACAAGGTTGAGGAAGGATGAATGAAGTCATAGAACTAGCTTGTTACTTAAGTGCTCACACGGTCAGAAGTTGGTGGTTGAAGTCTTTTCTATATGCATGCAGATTGCATAAATAAATGTGTGTAAACATGAAATACATATGCTTTAGATCATCATCTTCCATCAATTATACAAACTATATGTGATTATCCATGTGAATCTGTGAATCATTTTCATCATTATGTTCTATTTGGGGCTATATCTTCTGTTCATCTTTGCTCCTTCAAAGTCTTTTTCATTATCCTTGATTTTTGTAATTTTGGTTCATCACTTGTGTGCTTTTTCTCCCCTGGACCTCCATTCAGGAAAAAAAAAAATAATAACCAAAACTTTAAGAAAGAAAAAACACCAACACAAAAAGAGGAGGTCCCAACCTCCCACGAGAAAAAACACCTAAAACATCTAAACTCTCCTATTTAATTTTCTTACTTACAGGAGATATGCCATAGATTTTATCAAATTTCTTCTCTAATAAGTTTTCTATGTGGCTTATGTAATGATATACCATTGCTGATGGATGATTCTAACAAAATATATAGTATGTAATATCATAGTATATACCATGCGGTAGGGAAAACTTTTTACTATGTTGTGCTTAGAAGTTTAACTTATATGCCAGGTTCTCTGTGTGCCTGTTGGCCTAGATTCATTGTTTTTTTATCTGCTTTGGTGCCTAGGCAACAAAACACTTGGCGATATGAAGCTTTGTGGAACTGTGTTTTATCTATACAACTGTGTTTTTTGATCTAAGTTCCTTTTAAACCTATGAGGCTTTGTGGAACTTTGTTTTATCTATACAACTTCTATCATCTTCGTTTACTAGGTTTTCTCATTTAGTATTTCCTTTTGCATGTCCACTGATTGATGATTCTAGCTGTGCAAAATGGCAGGCACAGATGGACTGGGCGATATGAAGCTCACCTTTGGGATAAAAGCACTTGGAATCAGAACCAGAATAAGAAGGGAAAGCAAGGTACATGTGCATTTTTCTGGTTTTCACCCTTCTCTATGCATAATTATGTGTTACAGGGAACAACTACTTCTGAAATATCTGACACTGGTTTATAACTTGTGTGGAAAATGGTGGATGGATGATCATTTGCCAGTTTACTTGGGTAAGTTGGTGAACTATGAAACTTATTTATCTTGAATCTAATTGAACTCAACTTGTATTATTTGGTTTGAGCCCTTTTTATCTTCTGCCTATGTGTTATAGGTGCATATGATGAAGAAGAGGCTGCTGCTAGAGCATATGATCTGGCTGCTCTAAAATATTGGGGTCCTGGGACACTAATTAATTTTCCAGTAAGCTTAATGCAATATTGCCTTTTCCAGTTTTCCAAATCAAATTTTTTTCTAGAGGTGTCTCAATGGAGTCTGATCATTTTCAAGGACAAAGTGCTCTTGTATATAGATAGATGATGTGGCAAATCTGGACTATCCATCTGGAAGAGGAGTCTAGATTGGTTATGCAGATGGTGTCCATGTTGAAACCCCTAAACCTGTTGGTTTCTCTTTCCCTACAAATAGAAGTTCAATACCCAGATCTTCTGAGAACAAGGAGAAAAAGAATTCCCTTTTGCCATGTTTGGGAAGCCATTTCCTCCAAGTGAAAGCAATGGATCTTTACTGGTGCTAATCTACTTATGGTCCTTTGCCTAATTTGCAATGCTTATAGTAGAGGACCTAGGTCATGGTATTGGTTGATCTTTCCTATACATGTGGCCTTGCTCCTATTTGTGGGCTTGATGACCAAATGGGTGGTAGTTGAAATGTTGGATTTCATGTCTTTGCCACCTATTTGGGATCTTTTACATAGACTGGTTTCCTATGTGTGGCCAGACAAGCAGGATACCTTATATGGTGACAAAGGCAAGGACATTTTGGTCCTAGATGCTTCATTGGCATTAGCCTAATGTTTCAGCATGATTTGACAACTATGAGTGATCTCTCCTTCTCGTGGGAGGTTGAGGTTGTAAGCTTCACACTGTTCCTATAAAGAAGAAATTAAGCAGAACCAGGTGGTGTCATATAGGTACATTCCTTGGCTTGATATCTCAACAATCCTTGGTATTCCCTATATTGGCCAGTCTATACATTGTAGTAGGGGTAGTCTTGGCATTATCCTCCCTAGTTGTTGGACTTTCCAGGGACATTATCAAGTTGCCCAGATAGCAAAAACTCCATGCCACGGTGCAGTCAAAGGCTACATGTGCTGGCTTCCTTCCATGTTGAATTGGGTCAAGAAGTGTTGAGGAGTGGTGAAAACTTCTAGGTCATTCATTTTTGGATGAGTTATGGGTCAATTGACCTGTAAGTTGTGGTTGAGGGCTAGGTGGTCTAGGCCTGGTTTGAGATCTCATGGTCTGAGACCCCTGAAAGGCAAATTGGCAGATGGATGCTGGGGTCGCACTTGTCATATGAGGAGAGGGTAAGGTGGCTGAACAGTTTGACCCCTTTTGTCCAACTGCTTGCATTCCAAGTACAAAATGCAGACTGTTGAGGCAGCCTATAGTACATTTTCTTTACTAATTACAATGGTACACTTTATCTGCTGTTATATGTTCCTCAGTTCTTATTAACTCGTTGATTACATTTTAAAGTCTCAGGATATTAAGTTTAGTTTTACTTTCTAATTATGAGGTTCTGACCATAGACTTCCTTTTGACAACTGAATTTTGGTATTTTTTTATCAACATTTATTATTGGTTTTCTTTTTGTATGCATCTTTTAACAACTTTCTACCTTACCAATTTCAAAATAATAATAATAATAATAATAATAATAATAATAATAATAATAATATATTATTATTATTATTATTATTATTATTATTATTATTATTATTATTATTATTATTATTATTACATGTTGGCTTGTCAATGATTTCTCATTATGTAAATTACATGTATTTTGTAACTCTATGATGCAGGTTACTGATTATTCAAGAGATCTTGATGAGATGCAGCATGTTTCAAGAGAAGAATATCTTGCATCTCTCAGAAGGTTTGCCAATATATTGCATCTTAGATACTCAATTGGATCTGTCATTGCTGATATTAGATGATCACTGTTTGCAGGAAAAGTAGTGGTTTCTCAAGAGGAATCTCTAAATATCGTGGACTCTCTAGGTATGTTTTCATCCATGAATTTTTGTATATATAGGTGGCTTGCCAAAAAGAGATAAGAGGGCATTTGTATGTATGGAAATATATGGATAGATGAGACTCCTTGGAGCATGTGGATCCTGGAAGTTCATTGCCTCACATTCATGGAACACTATCAAGTTATAGTATTACCATTAATCAGAACTTTTGGAAGCTATTTCTCATTACATGTTTCCACTGCAATAATTACCTGTTATTCATTGAATAATTACTTCCTTTTGGTGCAAATACGAATTTATTTTAAGCTGATAAAAAAAATATGAATCTATTTTATAAAATGTTTACCAGGAAATTAGTTTTATCTGTTGGCATGCTTGATAATGCCAAATATACTTGGTCATCAAAACAAGTAAATTATCATCGGAAAGGAAAATGGAAGAAAAAGTTTACTTGATAATAATACATGGTATTTTTTTTTTTCTGGTGTTGATGCTTTTGTCTTTTTAGATCATGGATACCTGAAAATATGTAACATACTATTTTTACAATATCATGTTTACTACATTTTCCTTTATTTTAGGCCACCACAAAGCAGTCAATGGGAGTCATCCTTTGGCCGTATGGTTGGGCCTGATTATCTTAACAGCATACACTATGGTAAGTGCTCAACTATGTTAAATCAAGGTTCATATCTCTTAATTACCCAAATTCATGTCTCTTATTTGCTTTTACCCAAACAGCCAAGATTTATTAATGAAATAAAATATTTCAGTTGTTGGGGAATCCATACATATGTGAGGTCTTTGTTGACAATATATGCTGCCTTTGAACATTATATGCTGCCTTTTTTCACCTTCTAAATTGTTTACTTATCAGTTGATCTCTTTCTTGTAAAAAGGTACAGGTGAAGATGCAACAACAGAGAGTGAATATGCAGGTGGTTTTTCCATTGAGAGAAAAATTGATCTGACAAATTGCATCAAGTGGTGGGGCCCCAATAAAATCCGTCGTCCAGAATCTCTCTCTAAATCTTTAGAAGAAACAAGACATGGTGGTTCAGAAGATATTGGCAATGAGCTTAAAACATTAGAATGGACCATCAAACCTACTGAGCCATACCAATTGCCTCTTCTGGGCCTATCCTGTGAAGGCAAAAAGCATAAAGGGTCTCCAGTATCAGCATTGAGCATCTTGTCACGCTCTGCTGCCTATAAGAGTTTGCAAGAGAAAGCATCAAAAAGGAAGGACAACAATGACAATGATGAAAATGAGAACAACATCAACAACAGGAAAATGGATTATGGAAAGGCAATAGAGAAACCGACAAGTGGTGAGGGTGGGAGTGACAGGACAGCAATCACATTAGGCATGAGTGGGTTGCCACTTCATAGAAATTTGTACCCATTGACTCCTTTCCTTTCTGCACCAATTCTTACCAACTACAATGCCGTTGAGCCTATAGCAGACCCCATTCTTTGGACATCACTTGTTCCCATCTTACCAACTGGAATTTCTCGCCCTACAGAGGTTAGTATCCCAGCTATTTAGCTGTTGCTTTAATTTGGTAATTTGGTTACTTGGAAAGATGAAAAACAACAATAATTATCTTCATCTTAAGAACACAAGTTTTGGAAGTAATAAAAACCATTTCTATTTATTTGAAGATGCCAGGGAAAGGTATTAAATGATGAGACACCCAAGTTACAGGGCTCTTTGACAATGCAAGGCTAGAGCTAATGTTAGGTGGAGAGTACAAACCCCTGTGCACAGTTGAGATGAGGGGTATCCTCAATTGTTTTAGTATGATAGTTTCCTTTATGCATGAAGTGTCGTTCTATGCTGCTACTTCAAGGTGTAAATATGCTTCCCGTCAATTTATTTTGTAACAAAAATATATTATCCATATTGCAGGTTACCAAATCTGAGGCAGATCCAACATATACTCTCTTTCATCCAGGGGAATAAATGATGTTAAGTTTACTGAGTCACTGTAGCTACATATCTCCTTTTTGTATGTAAGTAAATTTTATCCATATTGCATAGAATTATTTCAGCCCATGTTGCATAAAATGATTCCAGTGTTGCGTCTGAACTAGAAGTCACGATGGTGTGTTTGTAAATTGTAAGGCATACCCAAAAAACCACAAATCTCTATCCTTAGCATCGCTCATACCAATGAACAATCCAACCAAATTGCTCAGTTTTACTCCGTTTAACATTGCACTTCCAGTAAGCAAGTTGGATGAATTTGCAGGCCAATAAATCAAAATTAAGGCATGGCCCACATACATACACATGCACTAACGCGCACACACACACACACACAAATAAAGAAAAGTATTAATTGTAACAGAAATATCATAATGGGGCCTTACAAAACTAACTTATTTCAATTTCCAAATCCTGTTAGAACTCTGAAGTTTGAACTGTGTAGTAGTAGGATGGATGACTTCCTGTGGAACAGGGTCATAAACACAAATAGATCAATACCCCTCACCCCAAATAGACCACACACACAATAGAAAAAAGGGGGAAATAAGAAAGATAGGATTATTATAAACACATATAACAAATCAATGCCCATCACGCCCTGCCTTAAACTTTTTGATAGTATCTTCTTTTTTAACAGGAACAAAAGGTTTTTCTTCACTTAGAGATTTCGAACAATCGGTGACAACGCTGAGGCCTCCTTTAGCCTCACGAAGACAACAGGCACCTTTGGTTCTTTAAGATACACATGTACTAGAGATGTCCTTCCCAAACAGCAGCTCCTTTTCTGCATCTTCTAAATAGGAAGCGAAGAACTTGAAAATATGGAAAAAAGCCGGAAGTAATTCTATAAGATTTACTGACTTGTTTGTGCCTAGTTAAGGGCTGAAGAACTATTGATAGAAGTATGCATTCATGTAATCATGTTGTTCTTCATTCAATGCATTGTATTAATTTGTTGTAAGATTAAAATATCGATGCAATTGTCTTACATATTGGAATCAATGTATCGAGATACATTTGGATACACCAATACAAAGTTTTTTTTAACAAAAAACTTTAAAATGATGAATGCTTAAAAAATAAAAAATAAATAAATGTTTTTATTGGGTTGTGTTAAAGCTATCGAAACATCTTTTTTATGTTTCCTCCAATGCCCAAGCATTTTTTCCACCTAATGATGCCTTACTGTTAAAAAACACTATGAAAATGTTTTTCATCATCTTCTCGTTTTTTTCAAGGGAGATGCACAAAACGTTTATTAAATAAACGACAATGCAACTAAACAGCCCCTATGTAGATATCGTCCATGAACACTCCCTATTTGGAGCATCTCATCCTACTCCGCTCTTTTTCATCTATTGCATCTTAATGAAATGGAGAATATACTGTTTTTATCTTTTTTTTTTGATAAATGAATATACTGTTTTTGTCTTTAAAAAACAAAATTCTTGGATTTTGATGCTTAAACATATATTGGTATATACAGGGAAACTGGTTTCAAAACCATGCAGGTTGTGGTTTCTTTTTCTAAGGCAAAATTTTTGTTAATGGAAGAGGGCGAGTTTCAGTTTCCCTCGCAAAAAGAATGATTACAAAAAGTAGGAGTGGAAACAAGTAAACATGGATACAACAGAGAACAAATCACGCTCCACTGACAAAAAAAACCCAATTCTTAATTATTTTAGCCATATTTTGATATAAAATAATTTTAAAAGACAATCTGCAATCTTTCGCCTTTTGATAATATTTTTGCATTTTTACTGAAGGATCAAACCAGATGCTCAAACTGTTTGGTCCATAACCCACTTAACCAAAACAATTTTGTATGCGACCCAAGTCTGACATTAGAAAGGGGTTCTGAACCTATCTCAACCATAATGCGAGTCTGTGACATTGATTTGATTGCAGCTTTTAAATGCTGTTTCTGCTTGAGTCACCAAGAAATTCAAGCCCGATTGACGGGTCAGTTATCCAATAAAGATGGTGTTTGGTATTGATGTAGCTTTTGGAAGAAACGGTACCAACTCAGTATTGGAAATGCGTTTAACAGAAAAACGCCTAAAAAGCTATTTGGTTGAGCCGTTTACGGCTCTCAAAAATCGTGTAAACCATTTATTTAAAAAACATCAATTTTGATGTTTTTCATTTTCAAGACTGATTTTCACTGTTTAGCGTTGAAGTGTAAAAAAATCGTACAAAACGTTTATCTTATAAATGCCATCGATAAAAAGCAACATCAAAATATCCTTTCAAGCAATTCAGTCATCAGGATTTGCTTATCAGGCCACAATGAGGAAAAATTTACTTTTAACGTGCGAAGAGCTTTTGATTTATATGAACTGTTCAACCATTTACAAATGACTTACAAAAAACTGAGGTGGACTATAATTTCCCCAGATGATAAGACGATGCCAGTGGTGAATGGTGATTAATCGTACATCATTGACTTGCTGCAAACTGACATCACCTTTCTCTGTTTAAGTGAACGACTGTACATTATGGGTTTGCGGCAAAATGGTTAAAAATGGTTTCAAGTGTTGATTGGCTAATGCTGTATTCAGCCACTCCGAGTCTACTCCTGAAGATATCAAATGGAGTTTAGGTAAAAGTAAAGAGATGACTGATAAAACTAGAAAAATTATGGCAAGAATATCAAAGAAATTAATGTATTGCACCTGTTTCGCTCCAGGTGTCCAAAAATATCAGCTAGCGAGGAATCCTCTCCATATGGCAACTGTAATAACATTTTGGATCAAATAAAGCCACATTGAAGTAAGCAGACGCAAATTTGTGTTTTTTCTCAACTAACCACCATAAACTGGCACAATATGATTCAATGTAACACACTACTGCAGTAATTTCTTTCTAATTATAAGTTCATAAAATGAAATAATTGAATATAATGCAAAAAGTTAAAGTTACTAAGGCTCTTTCTAAAAAGTATAGATACAAATATGTACAGTGCAAATACATACAAAATAATACAAAATACAAGGTTTTGCACTCTACATATTTGTACTTGTACTCTTTCCAAACTGAGCCAAAGGTATGCAATATTTAATAGAAAGGCCATTTAATTTGCAATTCATTAAACTATAAAGTAGGATTACAAGAAATGCCTCTAAACAAGATTGAAAACGTCTAGTTAGGCACTAAATTCCCATGAAAATGATAATTAATTAGCAGAAGCTTATCTATACTAATATTAAAAGTGTGAATGAGGTTTAGATTATGAAATTGTTTTGACTAAAATACTCTAACTCTATAAACTTGGGCTCCAATTTGAGCTAATACTTCTATTAAATTCGTTAAATCTTATATTTAAGGTATTAAGTCTCATTTACTTTCATTAAATCTTATATTTCAAGCACATTAAATAAATGAGCTTTGTGGACTTTTCTTGACTAAAACACCCACCCCTAATTATGAATTTAATTTCTTTAATTATGTAGGCAAAAAATGTAATTTAAAGTACTATCACTTTCCACTTCATTAAATTTCCTCTCATTAGGGTATTAACCCTCATTCCCTCACCTCAGATACTTTATTTGAAGTAATTTTGTTTCTCACAAATAAATTCTGCAAAGTAAATCTATATCTAATATTTTTAATAATGTGAAACCTATGTTCAAAACCAACATGAAAAATAATTAAAAAAACTACCCTTTTGCCTAATTGGCAAGTAAATAGTTCAACCATCGACATCAAAGGGGTCAACCAATGTTCTCATAGTTAAATGATGAAACTCTAAAAACAAATATAAATATAAATATTACAAAAATTATAAAAAAATACGAAAAAAAATTTAGGGCACATCTCTAATATAATATATTTATCGTATCAAACAACATTAAGCATGCTAAATAAAAATATTTTTATTCGATGGAAATGAAACGCAAGATCTAAAACTAACCCAAAAATGAAACCATTTTCCTATTCAAGTGGTGGGTCAATGATTCAACCTTTTTTAGGTCAAATGGATCAACCCGTGATGTCATAAATGAATAATAAAAATTAAAAAAAGATATACACAAAATTTATTAAAAACATAGAAATTTTGTAAAAAAGAAAGAAACATTTGGATGCATCTTTAATATTATGTATTCATCATATTAAACAAAAAAGAAAACTGTTTTTACATCTAATTAATGGTCAATGATTCATAGGGAGGCAAATTAGGTGGACTTAACACAAGCTTGAATCGACCTAGCTCGTAATTTTAGACAGGCTACTTGACTTGGGCCTAAGCCTAGGTTCAAAAGTTTGTGCTCTTTTATTTTTCGAGTTGGGCCCAAACCTATCCCTTAGGTAGCTAAAACCAAATCTGATTATATACATAAAATCATAAATACATATATAGCACATATTTGCATACATGCATGTATATACAATTATACACATACATTTTATGTCAAATTTTGTCATAATTATATAATAAAAACTCAAAAAATAGATAGAAATAAAAAATAAAAAGAACACTAAATTTTCTCAATAAAATTTGTGTACATCTGTAATACCATATATTTATCATACTAAACAAAAATAAATATGATAAATAAGAAGTATCTTTATTAACAATGAAAATGAAATATAAAATCTAAATAGACCAGCACACCCATGCTTTTATTACTTATCCTTTTTAAATGCTTCTAATAAGGATATTGGAATTATTAATACTATCTGAAATTACCAGTGCAACACACGTGCGCATTTACCAATAGTTCATAAAAATGTTATAGATAAATAGAAACCATGAAAACATTAGTAACATGTCTACGATTTGGACAGAACTGCAGAAATGATAAATAAACATCACTAGTAGCACTCGTTATACAACAAAAATATAAAAGACTAAATACAAGATATATCATATTATGTTCCTAAACTTATCTGACACTTTATACTGATTAAAAAAATAAACTTGTCTGGCACTGTAAACCAATGTTGTCAGTCTCAGAACAGATAAAAAACTGGAATTCTTACTGGATCATGGGTTTTATAATTAAGTGGCTGTTAACCCATTCAAACCATGAAAACCATCATTTAATTGGGACCTAGAAAGGTCACTCATTCAAGAGATCACGAGGTCAACTATACAGAACTATACAATTAGAGCTGTAAAGTGGGCCGGCCCACCCACGGCAGGCATGGCCCATATACACACACAGATCTCTCTCTCTCTCTCTCTCTCTCTCTATATATATATATATATATATATAAATTTTTATTTTCAATTTTATTATACTATTTTATTCCAATTTTATTGTATTTTTTTTTTCAATTTTATTTTATTATTTCATGTATAAACAATTGTATACATCAAAATTCATATGGATTTTTTTTTTCAATTTCTTGTTTATCTTATTACTTTATTTTAACATTTTCATTATTTATTTTTCAAAATTTCTAAAAAACTGCCCATGACCCAGCCCGACCCAGCATGATCCACCTGGGCTTGTGCTGCGGGCCATGCTAGGTTTCCCTTTTGAGGGGTTTCAGGCTAGGCAGGCACGGCCCACCCAAGACCTTAGATAATCGCAACGAACATTGGGTAATGCCCCTTGGTTATGCAACATTTATTCGTGTATAAATTAGAGTTTAAAGTAGTTTTGTTCAAAATCGGAACCCCTCAAAAGGGAAGGCTACTGGATATGGAACCACAGGCATTTTTAAACCAAGCGGCCACTTTCAGACTTGAACCCATGTTGTCACGCTTCTAAGTCTGCAATTTTACCATTGCACCAAGCAATGAGCCCTATAAATAAATGTTCCATAACCATGAGAAAAAAAAGAGTAAAACATCCTCCATCTTATAGATATCCTATAAAAAGATTTGTTTCTATTCAGTATATTCTTGATCAAGAAAATGAAATCTAAGCCAAAGTATGATGATGTTGTACATTAAAAGTTACAAAAAGTTAGCTGTCACCTATGATAACCAGAGAAATCTGTACATGCCTAGCGAACCGCTATCAGACAAGATATGTATCCAATGACACTGGATATTGCATGGACAAGCTTGAACAAATGTTGTCATGCTAGTTGGCCTGAGATTTTACTATTACACCAAGCAATTGCCCCTAGGTTGTCATGAAGATGTTGGATGTAATAATGGAACATTTAAAACAATCACCTCAAAACATAACCATATACAGTTGCATCATTTTTACCTGATATTTAATACTCAGCCCGTTGCACCCATGCAATGTTGCTCCAGGAAATGAAGATAAAATAAACGAATCAATTTTGGAAAACTTTTCCTTTGCCAACCACCATTCTGAAAATATCAGCAATGGAATGCCACCTGTATAGAAACACAAAAACTAAGCCAATAATGTATTGAGACATTAAATAGAAAGAACAATCCAAGAAGACCCTCAAAGAACAATATCACGATATTCAGTATTTTATTTTTGTGAGCATAACAGCATGTAATAACTTCCCTCATGTACAATCTACAACACTTCAGCTATCAGTTTAACAGTACTGAGGGTAGGAAAAGGAAACCAGTAGAACAATATATTGTCTTCAGGTATAAATGTATGCGGTAAGTACAAAGCAATATCTTAAAACTTGGAGCAGACTCGTTGGTTAGACCTTCTGAAGTTTTAACTGGATATGCTGATCTATGAATAGGCCCCCTCTATGGCTCAATCCAACTTAGAGTTAGGACATAGATAAAAAACCAGATTGAACCATAAACTTTCTGATAGCATGAACAAACTACTAGCAGATTTGTAACTACATCTATTTTAATTTCTTTGTAAACTAATCCGATGTCTTGAAAGTAACATCATTGGACTTCGGCTTGACCTGAACTCTACGATTTGCTTTTCTTTTTCAATTGGCAATATATCATCCCTTCCCCACAGAGAAATCAGCACTAGTTCACTGCTACTTCAAACATACAATCAGTAAAGAAAGCATTCTAATTGATATAGAGGGCAGGATAAGTGAGAACAGGAAACAATGAAACCTAGATTAAATTCATTTTGGCAACCGGTGAACCAAAGCTTTGAAACTCATATTGGCTTGTCTGATTGAACCAGGTTAGACATGAATCAGGACCTTTCCAGGTCAGAAATATGAACGACCAGAAATATATTTAAAACCCATTAACTTATGTCAAACCAACAGTTGAACTGTGAACCATCCAACCAGTTTAACTATTCCAGTATTTTTTCATAGTTTCTCTTGACAGTGTGGCCGGCCAGAAATAAGAGGAAGAGAAGAGAAGAGAAGAAGAAGAGAGAAGGGAGAAGAGAAGAGAAGGGATTGGCAATTTAACAGTGCTGGCGGCGCCAGCTTTTATTATAATATATATAGGGCAGCAGAAATAAGAAGGGAAAAGACCCTTGTGCCCCTGCTATAAGTGAGTACAATAACAGACATAACAGAAGTAAAAAAAAAAAAATAGAAATAAAAAACGCTTTAACTAGCCAAGCAAACCCTAACACCAACAACTAAATTATTTCAACACTCCCCCTCAAGTTGGAGCATAGATGTCAATCATGCCCAACTTGTCACACAAATCTTTGTGTGGCACATGATGAAGACCTTTGGTGAAGATATCTGCAAGTTGTTCTTCTGAGCTGACTGTAAAGAACACTGATGTGGGCCCCACAGCTGTGGTCCCACTGTAGAATGTACCTAGTCATCCTAGGGTTAGCTGATGGTCAATCTGTTATTCTAGTTGTTATTTATATTTTAGTTTTATATTGTTTTGTGTTATGTAAATACCAAGGGCAGATGTGTCCTTTCATGTAACTAGCATAACCTATAAATATTAAATAGAAGTGGCAGCGGCAGAATATTGAGATTATGTCCTTCCCTTCAAATCTTGTGTTCTACTGCTCTCTCACTACTCTTTCTCCTCTTTCCTCTATCCTTTCTCTCCTTTTTCGAACCTGAAATTTATTAGTGCTCAAGACTGATAGCAGTCTTGAACATCTACATGGTATCAGAGCAAAGTTAGGGTTTCTCATGTGAGTCTAGTACCAGCCGACCACATGAGAATCTCCTAGGACTGGAAGCTGAAAAGATGGAGTTCGCAGATTGATTCTTGGAGATCACCAAAAGGTTTAGCAGCTATTGAAGGCTTGTCACGGTTGTAGAGTGTTGGTGGTCAGGAAGAACCAGAGAAGACTAGGGTTCAGGTAACCTTGGAAGGCAGCGAACAGTTTTTTCTTGTAAATTATTTACTTTCTAAGAGAAGTTCTATCAGAGAAGATAGTTTGGACCTATCTGGAGAGGGCGGCCGAACCATTCTAGGGTTTTCTCCCTTCTATTCTCTAGGGTTTTACAGCAAACCCTACTGTTGGGCCGAACTGCCTTAGCTTTGTTTCTCTCTACTCTAGGGTTTGAAAGTGATCTTGCGGCAAGCCCTAGTGTTAGACTGAACCTTGCGATCTACCTGGAGCTGTCCTCAAGTTTTTTGTTAGCACTGATCAGATTTTAGGGTTTCATATTAACCCTATTGCAAATCTATCTGTACGGTACTGATTGAAATGTGCAACTGAAATGTTCACTTTAAGGACTGATTAAAACCCTAAATCTGCCAAGCATATCAGACCTACTTCTAAGCTGTTTTTTCATATCCTTTTGGGGTTTTCGAACTCTCTTAAGGGGTGAGAACTGTACGGACAGCTGCTGTTGTGTTTGCTAGTTGGTTTCAGATCAGAGTTATACTAGTTTTGTGCACATACACTGTGAATACAGATCGGTCCTACACTGTTTTGATTGTGATTGGTAGTCCAAGTTCTGTTTTTGAGACTTGACCGAGATGGAGTTTAAAAATCAGGCAGAAGGCAGCTTTGGGAACATCAGTTATGGTAGTGTTTCTGAGACGGGTGGTCAGATTACAACCGTAAAGTTTGATGGATCAAACTATTTGGAATGGGCCCCATCAGCCGTGATGGCTATTGGGGGAAGAGGTAAATTAGGGTACCTCTTGGGAGATGTGAAAGAACCCCCCAAGGGAGACCCTACGTATACCAAGTGGATCCAAGAAAACTACTTGGTTATGACATGGCTGTGTAATTCTATGCAGCCTCATATTAGCCGAAATTACTTGTGGGCAAAGACAGCTAAAGAGATATGGGATGTTATGAAAGAAACTTATTCCCAACCCCTTAATGTTTCCAAAGCATATGAATTGAAATGTGAAGTGAAAAACCTTAAACAAGGAGAGAAACCGATTTCAATATACTTCTCTACCTTGCAGTCCCTGTGGCGTGAGATTGATCACTTAGAGACTCTTCAGGGGGAGAGTAGTGAGAGTGGGGCAGTTCCTTTACCTATTCCATTGGGTGATGAGAGCTGCAATGGTGAGGGTGGTCAGAGGGATCAGGAGTTGAGGGTCTATCAGAGGCGGTGCAGGCAGGTTGATCCCGATCATCAGCAGTCCAGGCCAGCTCCAATCTCATCTACAACTCCAAGTCCAGGTATTACAATCCCAGGGCCCACAAAGACTTCCTCTATTGTTGCCATTTCACCTCCTACATATGACCTTGACCTTCCAATTGCTGTCCGTAAAGGGAAACGACATTGTACCACATCTACAGCCCACTGTATTTCCCAGTTTTTATCCTATGATCGCCTATCTCCTACCTACAGGTCCTACCTTAGTTCCGTTTCCAATGTCTCTATTCCAAGAATAGTGCAAGAAGCCCTATTCGTCCCGGAATGGAAAGATGCAATGCAGGTTGAGATGGATGCCCTGTTGAAAAATAACACCTAGGAGGTAGTTGATCTGCCCAAAAGAAAGAAACCAGTTGGCTGCAGATGGGTATTTACTGTGAAGCATAATGCAGA
The DNA here is from genome assembly GCF_056320005.1 of Nelumbo lutea. Classification (NCBI taxonomy): domain Eukaryota; kingdom Viridiplantae; phylum Streptophyta; class Magnoliopsida; order Proteales; family Nelumbonaceae; genus Nelumbo; species Nelumbo lutea. The sequence goes on from NC_142690.1 coordinate 8,017,147, forward strand.
TGGATCCATTGAGAGGTATAAAGCTCGGTTAGTTGCAAAAGGGTTCACCTAGACTTATGGCATAGATTACTTGGAGACCTTTGCCCCGGTAGCCAAGATGACCACCATTCGAGTTCTATTATCCCTTGCAGCAAGTCACACTTGGACTTTATACCAAATGGACGTGAAAAATGCTTTTCTGAATGGAAACCTGCAGGAAGAGGTTTACATGCGTTTGCCTCCTGGATTCTATGATGTAGAAACAGGTAAGAAGGTCTGCCGGCTCAACAAGGCTTTGTATGGTTTGAAGTAGTCACCTAGGGCTTGGTTCGATAGATTCAGACTAGCCCTTGTGAAGTTTGGTTACGTACAGGCCCAATCAGATCATACTCTATTCATCAAGAGGGTAGAGTCTTCCTTGACACTACTGGCAATATATGTTGATGATATTGTGGTGATAGGGAATGATAGCCATGAGGTTGAGTCCCTCAAACAACTCCATCAAGAATTTGAGGTGAAAGACCTTGGTGTATTCTGGTATTTTTTGGGTATTGAGGTTGCTAGATCCAAATAGGGGATCTTTATTTCTCAAAGGAAATATGTCCTAGACTTGTTGGCAGAAACTGGAAAGTTAGGTGTCAAGCCTGCGGATACACCCATTGAACAGAACCACAGGATTAGTGCAGAGAGTGGGGAGCCTCTTGAAGACAAGGTTATGTTCCAGCGGTTGGTAGGAAAGCTCCTATATCTCTACCTCAATTGGCCAAATATTACTTATGTTGTTAGTGTTGTCAGCCAGTACATGCATTCTCCTAGAACCACACATCTTCTTGCGGCAAAAAGAATTTTAGCCTACTTGAAGAGATGCTCGGGTAGGGGTATACTGTTCAAGAACAATAACCACATGAAGGTGGAAGTCTATGCGAATGCCGATTGGGCTGGGAGTGTTGATGACAGAAGGTCTACCTCAGGATATTGTGCCCTTGTGGGAGGTAACCTTGTCTCTTGGAGAAGTAAGAAACAAAGCGTTGTCTCCCGATCTAGTGCTGAAGTAGAATACATGTCCATGGCTAACGGAGTGGCTGAAATCCTATGGCTAAGATCTCTACTTGAGGAGTTGGGTATTGAGTATGAGAAGCCCCTGATGCTGTATTGTGATAATCAAGCAGCTACTAATATAGCACATAATCCAATGCAGCATGACAGAACCAAACACATTGAAGTTGACCGACATTTTTTACAAGAGAGGGTCTCATCTCAAGAAGTATGCCTCCCTTACATCACATCCAGTATGCAACTAGCAAATATCCTCACTAAAGCCGTATCAAGAAAGAAGCTAGAGGCGGATCTATCCAAGTTGGGAATGATAAACATTTACTCTCAACTTGAGGGGGAGTGTAGAGAACACTTATGTGGGCCCCGCAGCTGTGGTCCCACTCTGTCCATAGGGTAGAATGTACCTAGTTATCCTAGGGTTAGCTGATGGTCAATCCATTATTCTAGTTGTTATTTATATTTCAGTTTTATATTGTTTTCTGTGTTATGTAAATACCAAGGGCAGATGTGTCCTTTCATGTAACTAGCATAACCTACAAATATTAAATAGAAGTGGCAGCGGCAGAATATTGAGATTTTGTCCTTCCTATCAAATCTTGTGTTCTATTGCTCTCTCACTACTCTTTCTCCTCTTTCCTCTATCCTTTCTCTCATTTTTCGAACCTGAAATTTATTAGTGCTCAAGACTGATAGCAGTTTTGAACATCTACACTGACATATGGAGTACACACTTCTCCATTTACAAGTTTCTCTCTAATAAAATGCTTGTCCAACTCAATGTGTTTCATCTTATCATGCAGGACTGTATTAGCAGCAATATTGATGGCAGCTTTATTGTCATAGTAGAGTGACATAGGATTGCTCACCGCAAAACCCAGTTCACCTAACAAATTTCTTATCCACATGATTTCAGCAACCCCATGAGACATCACTCTATACTCTGCTTCAGCACTAGATCTAGCCACCACACGTTTTTTACTTCTCCATGTGACAAGGTTTCCTCCTACAAAGGCACAATGCCCACTGGTAGACTTTCTGTCATTGACTACTCCTGTCCAATCTGCATCAGTATATACTTCCACCTTTAAGTGACCATGTTTCTGGAACAACAAACCAGCTACGGGAAAATTCTTGAGGTATCTCAGGATCCTCTCTACAGCTTCAAAGTGAGTTGTCCTAGGATTGTGCATGAACTGACTAAGAACACCCACTGCATAAGCAATATCAGGCCTGGTCATAGAAAAATACAAAAGTCTCCCTACGAGTCTCTGGAACTTCTTCACATCTTTTAAAAACTCTCCCTGACTGTCTCCCAGATGATGATTAGATTCAATTGGTAAGTCAATTGGTTTTACCCCCAACTTGCCTGTATCTTCTAGTAGATCTAGTACATATTTCCGTTGGGAAATAAAGATGCCCTTGTGAGAGTGGGCAACTTCAATTCCAAGGAAATAATGTAAGGGGCCTAGATCTTTCACCTCAAATTGAGTGGCTAAGAATTTTTTTTGGTCTCCATATTTCAGCCTCCCAATCTCCTGTGATCACTATGTCATCCACATACACAATAAGAGCTGCAATTTTCTCTTTACCTCTTTTCACAAATAGAGTGTGATCTGACTGGCATTGTTTGAACCCCATCTGTTGAACTGCTAAATGGAACTTACTAAACCAAGCCCGAGGTGATTGTTTCAACCCATATAAAGATTTTTTTAACCTGCACACCTTTTGTTCACCGTCTTTGGCACAAAATCCTGGAGGTTGGGTTATGTACACTTCCTCTTCCAAGTCACCATTCGAGAAAGCATTTTTGATGTCCAATTGGTGAAGTTCCTAGTCAAGATTTGCTGCCAATGAAAGAAGGATCCTGATAGAGTTCATCTTGGCTACTGGAGCAAAATTCGCTGCATAGTCCACTCCATATACCTGTGTAAAGCCTCTTGCTACCAGTCTAGCCTTGTACCTTTCAACAGTTCCATCGGCCTTGTGTTTCACTGTGAACACCCACTTGCAACTCACTGGTTCCTTCCCTTTAGGAAGGTCCACTAGCTCCCAAATGCCATTTTTGTTTAAAGCATCAATTTCTTCCTACATTGCATTTGTCCATTTAGGTTTAGATAAAGCTTCTGCCACATTCTTAGGAACGGGGACATTGTCCACAGAAGAGAGGAATGCATGGAATGAAGGTGAAACATGATCATAGGACACAAAATTAGAGATAGGATGATTAGTGGTACAAGACCTAACACCCTTTCTCTTAGCAATAAGAATATCAAGATCATTGATGACAGGTGAATCAACATTTAAAGGAACAAACATATCAATAGGAGCAAGTGTACCTAGCTGATGAGACGGATCTGCCTCTGGTGAATCCGACGATGTTGGTTGCATAGTGTCAGGTTCCACGGCTCTTGAACTCTGCTAGCTTTTATGGCGACGATGAATAACCCAAAATGGAGGAAGATTGGGTAAAGGAGGTAGTTGAGTTTAAGCCGCCTGTTTCTCCTCAACCCTACTCTCCCCCTGAGGAGAAGCCGAGAAAAAAGGTTGATTCTCAAAGAATGATACATCAATGGAGACATAGTACTTGCGAGAGGTAGGATCATAGCAACGATACCCCTTTTGAGATAAAGGGTAACCAAGAAAAACACAGGGAATAGCCCGAGGATCAAGTTTACCTCGAGTAGGGGACAGGTTATGGACAAAGCAACGACACCCAAAAACACGCATCAGAATGGTGGACACCGGAGCTGTAGGAAACAAAAGCTGATGTGGGGCCTTATACTCTAGTAACCGAGAGGGCATGCGGTTGATGATGTATGTAGCACACAAGACTGCATCCATCTAAAAACGTTTTGGCACATTCATATGAATTAATAAGCCACGGGCTACTTCGAGAAGGTGACGGTTCTTTCGTCAGCAACACCATTTTGTTGGGGTGTCCTGGCACAAGAGCTTCGCTGAAGTGCCCCACTCAAAGCAAAAAACTCTGTGAGATCACTATGGAAGTATTCCTTCGCATTGTCGGACTAGAAGATATGGATTTCCGTTTGGAACTAAGTGAACACCATTCGTTGAAAGTCTTTCACAATTTCTGGCACTTCACCTTGAGATTGCATAGGGTAAACCCAAGTGTATCTAGAATAATCATCAATCAAGGTAATGAAGTACTTATATCCTGTCTCAGTGAGTAGAGTAACAGGGCCCCAAACATCAGAATAAACAATATGAAATGGAAATTCAGATCTTTTATTTTGCAAAGGTAAAGAACTTCTACAATGTTTACTCAATTGACATGTCTAACACTGTAACTGACTCACTGACAAGGACTCAAACAACTTTGGAAACATAACTTTTAATGACTCAAAAGAAAGATGACCTAGACGACTATGCCATAAATAGGCTTGACTCTCACTTGACAAACTCATGAACTCTGTAGCCACAAGACCAGCTTTATTCTCCAACACGTAGAGACCATCCACCATGCTTTATCAATCGTCTTCCCCGAGGCCAAATCCTGAAACACACATGAAGACGGAAAAAAAGTGACTGAACAATTCGAGTGAGTTATACTACTAATGGACAGCAAATTAATAGGTAATTTCGGAACATGCAGTACATTAGGAAGGGTAAGGCCAAGTGGGAGAGGTATGGTGCCTCGGCCAGCTATGGTAGAAAAAGAACCATAAGCTAGTCTCACCTTATCTCTCCCTGAGGGAAGGTTATATGTATGAAATAAATTTGACTTACCGGTCATGTGGTTTGAGGCTTCGGAGTCAATAACCCAAGGAGAATCAGTGGTATGAGATGACACATGGAAGGCAGTGGTAGCATTACCTGATGTAGACGCAAAAGAGGTAGAGGGAGTAGGACCAGAATCTATCTGGCGGAGAGTCCTACCATACAATTCCAAATGTTCACAAAAGGAGTTGATAATTTCTTCCTTAGGGTTAGAACTGGGATGCCTCTCCTGAGTTACCAAAGGACTAGTCTCTATCGACGCCATATTAGCTGAGTTATACTTTTTCTGATTCTGCTGGCTTGGTTTCTTGCCCTGATCAGGTGTTGACTTCTTACCCAAATCCTGTGCCCATTTAGGTTTTCCATGGAGATCCCAACATGTATCTCTCGTGTGTCATGTCTTCTGGCAGTGAGTGCACCAAAGTTTACTCTTATCATCTGTTTTTTTTCTTAGAGCCACCTTTTTTAAAAACACCTCCGACATTTGTATCTGAATTTCGTCGGACAGCTAGGGCAACTGACTCCCCTTCTACACAATTCATCACACTTCTTCTACTCTCTTCTGACTGCACTAAGGCATACACCTCCTGAACTGATGGCAAGTCTTTACTACCCAAGATCTGCACCATGATGGACTCATGTGAAGGATTCAGCCCTAGGAGAAAGGCAAAGACTCGTTGCTGAGATACAAGTGACTTATACGCCTTTGCATCTTCATCACACTTCCAATTCACATTCTGATAGTGATCAAGTTTCTTTTACTCGCAGCCGCCTCTTCTTCTACTCGCAGTTAACTCTCTCATCCTTCTTTCTTTTTTTTTGGTTGCTGCAAAGAAACCCTAGGGTTGGTCGTAAAACACAGCTAGACCTACATCTAGGGCTTCCCTTGGTTGTAGGGCCCAAGGGGAGGTAGACCCAAAGGCTGATGCCCTAATAGACGCAGTACAACAGACTGTAGCCATTCGGCTAAGATAGATCTGTGTAGAACAGATCTAGGCGGAAGGACTAATCTTAGCAGTCCTAGAACTGTTCGTGGGTGAGGTTATAACCTGCGATAGCAGTGCTTAGCACACAGTAGAAGCCAACACAGCAAGTTGCAGGTTGCGGCAGCAGTGATTAGAACACAATAGAAGGTAGCACAACAGAGTATGATCTGTGACAGCAGTGATTAGGGCACAGTGTGCAGCGTAGTACTCGGTGTTTCAGCTCTGTGTCGGGTTCTCAGGACTGAGTTTACAGTGCAGCAAGTTCCGTAAGTGTGAAACAGTTCACTATATATTGCGTTTATTGTTTTGACATTTACGAGTAAGTGAAGAAGTCTTCCATATCCGGGGAAGTGTCTTCTAGAGATGTTAGGGCTTGTGGGAGATCTCCTAATCTGGAGAATCCAAATCTACACAGTCTACAGATCACAAGTGTGTTGTTGGATGAGTACAACTTCAGGGAATGGTCTGTCTCAGCCTTGCTTTTCATCACATCCCGGGAACGCACTGGTTACTTGGACGGGCAGAAGAAGGAACCAGAAGTGGAGAGTGCTGAATATGCAGCTTGGCACAAGGAGAATGCTACAGTTATGTCCTGGCTACTTGCCTCAATGACTCCAAAAGTAGCTAGGACTGTTCAACATTTCTCCACGGCTGCCAAGATATGGGAAAAAGTTTCTAAAACCTATGGGCAGAAAAAGAATAATGCCAGAATTTACAGACTGAATCAAGACATTGCTGCCTTGAGGCAGGGAGATATGCTTGTTGCAACATATTTTGCTACACCAGAAGGACTATGGGAAGAGTTAGATCACCACCTTATTATTGATTGGGAGAGTGCCGGAGACAAGGAAAAGCATGACAAACAAATTGAAGAGGGTAGAACATTTAAGTTTCTGGCTGGCTTAGATCCTATATATGAGAGCATAAGGTCCCAAATTCTAGGAAGGGATGAAAGCCAGACTTACATCATGTTTACTACCTTGTGAGGAATGAAGAGGTGAGAAGAAAAGAGATGCAGGTTGATACTCAAACGAAACTAGCTGAACAGTCTGTGGAGCATTCGGCCCTAATCTCTACAAATCAAAGGGAAAATAGGCACTCTGACAAGAGACATCTGAAGTGCACCCACTGTGGAGGGGAAAGGCATGTGAAAGAGACCTGTTGGGTTCTCCATCCGCATCTAAAGCCAGCTGCATTGAGAAAAGATAAGAAGCATCTGAAGGGTCAATCTGCAAGTGTAAATCTAGCTACGGGTCAAAGTGATGATGGTTCAAAACACTCATCTACAGTTACTTCCTCTTCCATGGGACATACTACTAATTCCCCCCGAACCGGGTCCTTGGGTTTTACTGCCGATGAGGTAGAGGTACTTAGCCGGGCCCTAGCCCGTCTAAGGACCAACTCTCTTCCATCCTCCTCCCTTGCCAGATCAGGTATTGTCTCTGCCTTTAGTGCAACTAGTACTATTGATCCTGTCTCTTGGATTATTGATTCTGGTGCAACTAACCACATGACACACATGTCTTCTCTATTTTCTTCCTATCATTTAATGTCTGGTCAAGATAAAATGAGGGCTGCTGATGGTTCTCTCTCTACCATCTCTGGGAAAGGATTGGTTGACCTAAGCAAGGACCTCTCACTCAAATTTGTCTTGCATGTCCCCAATCTTTCTTCAAATTTCTTATCTGTTTCAAAACTTACCAAAAATTTGAATTGTAGCATAACCTTTTTCCCTACTCATTGTGTCTTTCAAGACAGATTGACGAAGAGAACGATTGGGAGCGATCATGAGTATGGAGGTCTCTACTACCTTGATGTAGACATCAGTTCGGCCTTGCAAACATCTGCTAGTTGTAGTCAGTCCAATGTGGAGTCAATAGCTAGGTTACATCTGTGGCATGCTAGGCTAGGTCATTTACCTTTTTCATCTTTGGAAGTGTTGTTTCCAGAATTATTCAAAGGTGTTTCAAGTCAAGAGTTAGTTTGTGAAGTCTGTCAACTATCAAAGCAATGTAGAACTGTTTATTCAACTTCGAGTAATGAAATTCGAGCTTCTTTTGACTTAGTCCACTCTGATGTTTGGGGCCCCTCTCCTATTATTTCTGTTGATGGCTTTCGATTCTTTATCAGTTTTATTGATCACTATTCTCGATGTACATGGATCTACTTATTAAAAGCACGAGAAGAAGTGCCGTGGGTAACCATGACATTTTGCAAAATGATTGAAACACAATTTGGTACGAAGGTCAAACAATTCAGGTCAGATAATGCTGTTGAATACTTTGAAAGGTCCTTGAATCTGTTTATGGAGGATGCTGGAATGATTCATCAGTCATCTTGTGCTAGTACCCCCAACAGAATGGGATTGCTGAGCGCAAGAATAGGCACCTATTGGAGACTGCTCGAGCCTTACTATTTCAGCACAAAGTTCCAAAAACCTATTGGTCTCAAGCAATCTTTACTGCATCATATCTGATAAATCGAACGCCATCCAAGGTATTGGGGATGAAAACTCCTTTCTCTGTTCTTTGCCCTCATCTTTCTGACTTTTCTCTTCCACCGAGAGTCTTTGGTTGTGTATGCTTTATACATGTCAAGGATCCGAAGAAGACCAAATTGGATCCTAGGGCTACAAAGGGAATCTTTTTGGGGTACTCTCCTACTCAGAAGGGATACAAGTGTTATGATCCAGTCACCAAGAAAAATATGTCACAAAGGATGTGGTATTCTTTTTTCTGCTATATCCCTATCCCTATTTATTTGTTTATTTGTTCCCGCATATTCTGATCTTTCTAATGATCTAGATTCATGTCATGATCTGTAAGTAAAGTATAAGAAAAGGAGTAAAGAAAGAAAAAAAGAGTTTTTTCCATTGATTATCAACCGATTTGGCAATAACCAAAGGATAGTAATCCATGTCGCCTAGCAGCACGACGCTTGTATTGCTCTCCCACAACCCCGTTTTCACAGTTTAGGCTGCTCCCATTTTGCTCGCCGCTACTACGGGAATCGCTTTTGCTTTCTTTTCCTCTAGCTACTAAGATGTTTCAGTTTGCCAGGTTGTCTCTTGCCTGCCCATGGATTCAGTAGTAGTTTGAAAGGTTGACCTATTCGGGAATCTTCGGATCTATGCTTATTTTCAACTCCCCGAAGCATTTCGTCGCTTACTACGCCCTTCCTTGTCTCTGGATACCATGAATTCACAGTCAATAGTTAATGGTTCCAACTTGCTCTGAGTTTTTCATTCTGTGACTGAAAATCCACATTTATTTTCTCTTTCAATAGAAAAGAAAAAGGGAAGTTTTTAGGCATTGTATGTTTTGAGATACTATACAATACAATCAATCGAAGGTAGGTCGAACAGAACACGTGTGTACCACCTTTCGAAGGAACAGGAAAAATTACAGTACATAATATATATTATTTCTTAGAATTCTATTATTTCTTATATAATAAATATAGGGTAAATAACCGGAGTTTTGGCCCTGATTAGGGAAGGACCTGAGAAACTTTCTAGTTATGAATCGGGTATAGAACCAATGGGCGATGCTTGGTTACAATTCCGAATCCGTTATTATATGTTTGCTCTAGTTTTTGTTGTTTTTGATGTTGAAACTGAGTCTCAATCTTATTTTCATTCTTCCCAGAATCCTCTTCAGGGGGAGACTAGTGGGATGGAAGAGGATTCTTCTGTTTCCCCATTCTTTGTACCTCTCTCGACCTCAGACCTTCCATCTTCTCCTCCTGATCCACCTAGTTGTGGTATCCCGGGTGAATCTAGTGAGGCTCTCATTGTACCAGCTACTACTAGTGATGTTGCAAATATCACTGAAGACTCCAGCAGGCTGCAAAGAGATCAGAATCACCTACAACAGAAGGAAGAAGGGTCCTCTAACGCATGACAACAACCAATTGGACTCGGATCAACCTGTCTCAGAAACTCAAGGTAATCCTATCAGTTCCTCTGACTTCGATCTTCCTATTGCCCTTCGTAAGTTTACTCGTTCTTGTACTATCAGACACCCCATTGCTGATTTTGTGTCTTACTCACATTTGTGTCCTCGCTATTGTTCTTTTGTGTCTGCTCTCTCTTCTGTGCATGTTCCTACCATGTATTCTGAGGCAGTATCTGACCCAAAATGGAAAGAGACTATGGACGAAGAAATGAAGGCCTTAATGAAAGTAAGGACTTAGGAATTAGTGGATCTACCAGAAGGGAAAGGCACTGTTGGATGCAAGTGGGTGTTCACTATGAAGCATAGGGAGGACGGGTCCATTGAGAGGTACAAGGCTAGACTGGTAGCAAAAGGGTTTACTCAAAAAGAAGGGATTAACTACAAAGAAACTTTTGCTCCGGTGGCAAAACTCAAAACAATCCGAGTTCTATTATCATTAGCTGCAAATTTTTCATGGGAGCTACATCAGTTGGATGTGAAGAATGCTTTCTTGAATGGCGACCTGCATAAAGAGGTGTTCATGGATCCTCCACCAGGTTATGGTTTTGGCAAGAAGGTATGTAGACTAAAAAAGGCCCTATACGGCCTTAAGCAGTCCCCTCGAGCTTGGTTTGAGAAGCTATGTGGGTCATGAAGAAAGGGGGTTACACTCAAAGTGGGGCAGATCATACCCTATTCATAAGGAAGGGAAATGGCAAACTTACGACACTTATTGTCTATGTGGATGATATGGTAATTACAGGGGATGATCAGGAAGAGATTAAAAGACTAAAGGAGGGTTTGGTTGCTGAATTTGAGATCAAAGACCTGGGCCAACTGAGATACTTTCTTGGGATTGAAGTTGCAAGGTCCAAAGAGGGCATCTATATATGTCAACGGAAATACATCCTTGATCTTCTTCAAGAGACAGGCATGATGGGGTGTAGGCCAGCAGATACTCCAATAGAACAGAATCATGGTCTACAAGAGTCAGTAGGAGAGGACTACCTTGATAAAGAAAGATACCAAAAGCTGGTGGGGAAGTTGATTTACCTGTCCCACATTCGCCCTGACATTGCTTATGCTGTACATGTTGTCAGTCAGTTCATGCACACTCCTAAAATTCCTCACATGAAAGCTGTGGAAAGGATCCTCAGATATTTGAAGTCTTGCCCGGGGAAAGGGATTCTGTTCAGGATAAACAGTAAAATTGAAGTTGAAGGATATACTGATGCAGATTGGGTTGGTTCTGTTGGGGACAGGAAGTCTACTTCTAGGTACTACACCTTTGTTGGAGGAAATGTAGTTACATGGAGTAAAAAACAGAATGTGGTTGTTAGATCTAGTGCAGAGGCCGAATACCGAGCCATGGCTCATGGTGTTGCTGAACTTTTATGGCTTAGGATCCTGCTTGGTGAACTTGGAATAAAGATTGAGTGTCCTCTCAGGTTGTACTGTGACAACAAGGCTGCCATCAACATTGCAAATAACTCAGTGCAACATGATAGAACGAAACATATTGAGATAGACCACCACTTTGTTAGAGAAAGAATTGTCTCAGGAGAACTCTGCATTCCTTATACTCCCTCCGAGATGCAGATTGCAGATGTTCTGACTAAAGGGCTAGCTACAGTGAAATCTGTGGACTTACTTGGCAAGCTAAACATGATTGACATCCATGCTTAGCTTGAGGGGGAGTGTTGGTTCGGCTGTCTTAATTTGTATGTTTATCTTTGTTGGGTCTTAAGTCATTAGTTATTGGGCCTTAGTTACTGGGCCTAATCTTATTTAGTGTTTATTTTGACTAGGTGTCCCATCACTAATCAGGGGCATTCTTGTCTGTTCATGTAACATTATGTAATGTCCTTATATATAGTAGATTAGGGCTGGCTGAGGATGATTCTGCAACCCATCTCATATCTTCTTCTTCTTCTCTACTTCTTCTCACATTCGACAGCCCTATTTCAGCAAACAGGCAATATTCGACAGATTTCAGACCTGTACTGTTTAACAGTCCTAACCTACCAGCCTTCCAGAATGTCTAAGAACATTAATCAGCAGGAGAGATCCTTAACACTTATAATCAAGCCAAATAATTGAGATAACAGGTCATCCTTGACCTACAGTTGCCTTAACACAGGAACAGGATCACACGATCCCAAAAAGCAAAGGTATAAAGATCTGACAGCATTCAGCAGCCCAGATTCATTTGGTTTTTTCACTTGGTACACGACCAAGGAGGGTAAGGAAGAGAAAAAAGGAAGGATTGTACCAGTTGTAGATCTGTTTTCCTCAGTCCAGATTCAGATCTCTGTTCTGCCCAGATTCAGCAAGTTGGAAGAGTGAAGTCTGTTCGATCTGTTCTCTCAGTGAAGTTTGTTCGATTTGTTCTCTCAGTCAGTATTCCTGCTCTGATACCATCTTGACAGTGTGGCCGGCCAGAAATAAGAGGAAGAGAAGAGAAGAGAAGAAGAAGAGAGAAGGGAGAAGAGAAGAAGAGAGAAGGGAGAAGAGAAGAGAAGGGATTGGCAATGTAACAGTGCTGGCGGCGCCAGCTTTTATTATAATATATATAGGGCGGCAGAAATAAGAAGGGAAAAGACCCTTGTGCCCCTGCTATAAGTAAGTACAATAACAGACATAACAGAAGTAAAAAAAATAGAAATAAAAAACGCTTTAACTAGCCAAACAGACCCTAACACCAACAACTAAATTATTTCAACAGTTTCATTATATAATTATCAATTTATTTTAGTGTTCTGCTGATGTAATGATCACCTGGTAGTCCATTTAGGAGACTCCATGCAAAACAGCCTTTATAAAGGGCTGTGAATTTCTAAAAGGCAATAAGATCTAAATCCAACTTCTGTTCTCTGTCACAAATTCAACTGGATACCACATCAGTGACCTGGTCATGTAAATATTTTGAGGAATTTGGTACATTAAATAGAAATTAATTGATGTGTTGACTTCTTGAAAACCTGATTCAGTGAGAAATTGGTCTTAATGTTCACCAATTCTTTCTCCAAATTATTGTCTTATAATCCATGACATTTATATCATATATGTCAGGTAAAATAAATTATATACAGAGCTTCCCTAACTAAAAGTGATGGAAACATTGCAAAATCTAGTTTATATTATCAGACACATCCAGCATTGATCAACTTTTAAAATACTTGGAAATAACAAAATAGCTATTAGAGAAGAATTTAAATGAAGGTGTACAGGATGAAAATACCATCACGTTTTAGTTGCTCTGATAATTGCTCACCAAACACACTATCAGTAACATGTATAGAAGATAAAAGCGCCATTATTCTTTCTTCATTCCCAAGCCAGTGTCCAATTATCATAATCATCTCTTGTGACAAGCTAATCTCCGCCACCGAAACATTTTCTGGTGTTATGGAGTCAATTGCTCCAATGCAGACTTCAAGGTCACTCAATATGCTTCTTGAATGGCATTGAACCTCAAAAAGCTTATCTTGAATTCTTCGGCACAGTTTCTCCAACTCTGTAGAACTGACCTCAGTAGGCTTCACCTAAATGAATGAACAGAGTTTTTTTTTTTTCTTGAGAAAGAAAATGTATAGTGTATGAACATTATATCTAAACATAACTTATCAAAAAAAAAAAAAACACTATCAAAACACATGAACAAAATAATAGTATAACCAGAGTCATTTAATACCTCTAGCTCAAGATGATTCCCAAAACGTGTTTTCAGATGCTGGGGACTTCCAATGCATCGAAGCCTACCGCCAACCTTCAAGTTTCATAATGAGAGAATGACCTTGTCAATATTTAATACCCTTGATCTAGGCTTATGCATATCAATGTAATGCCATACCATTATTCCAATCCGCGTACACAAGGCCTGAGCTTCATTCATGCTATGAGTAGTCAGAATAACTGCTGTCTTCCCCAGTCTGGTTGAAAGGCGGGATATCACTTCCCACATAAATCGTTTGGCAATGGGATCCATACCTATAGTTTATGAGTAACAGTAGAGAAACGATGTTCAACTCCTCAATAGAGAATGATTTCATCATGTGAAGAAGGAAAACTTATGCCTAATTGCTTATTGCCATAATAACTCAACATGCTAGGTGTTAGTGTGTTACTGTTCAGTTTCCTGCAACTTAAATATGCAAGCAGGATTTTCATTTATATCAAGCCAAATTTTTGTAGTTCAATAAAGTGAAAGTAACAGATGGCCTAAAATTGATCATAGCAGTCCATTTGAGATTCTAAAAACCCAACTCTGAGAATTGGTTTCATTAACATGTTTACTGATCTTGGTATTCCAACAGTATAATGTTCCAATAGCACCACGCCTTTGAATGGCAGAAACTACTAACTCAAGCATTTTTTTTTGTGAATAATGAGAAGTTTTATTAATAGAATTATAAGAGGTACACAGAGAAGGTTCCCAAAAAGAGGCGAGAGATGCAGCCTCAGATCAAAACAAAGAATTACAGCTTAGCCCAAAACATCTGATTCCTATGCACCCCTTGTTTAGCTAGTGAGTCTGCTAACCCATTTGCAGATCTTTCCCATTGGAAATGGACAGACATGTTTGTAGTTAACCATCTGAATCTTCATAAAACCCCCCAATAGGACCAGGCTACTGTTTCTGGCTCTTTTAACCATTGGATCACCAGCTTGGAATCATCTTCAATTAAGAGCTGTTCACAATTCAGCTCCTTGTAACACTGCTTGAATTTCTGCATTAACTGAATCCCCTACTCCTATAGGGCCAGAAAATAGAGTGATAATTAACCCTTCTGCATTTCTAAACACTCCCCCAATACCAGAGGTTCCTGGATTGCCTAGGCTGCTGCCATCAAAGTTGAGCTTAATGATACCTTCTTCAGGAGGTTTCCATTCTACAAGCGGCTTACCATCAAAGTTGAGCTTCCCAATTTCTCAATAAGTCATCAAAGGACAATGGAGACAAGAGTTCCAAAGTCTGCACCCAGTTGATGGCTCTATTAAGAAAGCATTCCCAAACATTGACCTCATTCCTTTCCTTCTCATAAAAATTTCTGGAATTTCTTTCCTCCCAGACAGTCCAAACCAGTGCAGCTCTAACACACCTCCACATTACTCTACCTCTTTTCTTAGGCCACCTGAGGGTTGTAGGTTCAAATAGATCACTAATTTGCATCGACATTGTCCACCTGCACCCAAAAAGACTAAATATCTTTTCCAGAGACCTGCAACAAAAGGACAGGATATTATTAGATGGTAGCAACTTTCTCCATTTGCTTTGCAGAGGACACACCAATTGGGGGATATTTGTAGGAAACTGTGGACCCCAGATTAGTTTACTCGTGGAACAGCATAGATTTAATTAAGTCTTGATTAGGATTAGCTTTCCTAGTAGGATTAGTTTCAATCTTATCTTATCTTATCTTATCTCATCTTGCCATTTAAACATTTAGTCATAATACAATTATGAAAGCATGTATATAAATTCAAAGGGTGGGGTGGCTGTTTAACACAATCAACCACTCTCTTCTCCTAAAACCCTTCCACGAGTTCTTCTCCATCTCTCTTCTTCTCTTCTAATTTTCTTTTATTTTCCGTTCAAATCTGTAGACTTGTACGACTACTTGGTATCAGAGCTTGGATTAGAGATTCTCATGTGAGTTTGATCCAGCCGACCACATGAGAGTTGCCTAGGGCTGGAAGAATAGAGAAAGCTCTCTTCGGCTGATTCTTGGAGGTTATCTACAGCAGCAGTCCAAAGATTGGATCGTATCTTTGATAACAAGGAAGAATCAGAGGAAGAGAACAGGATCAAGATCAATAGAGGTGGCGATCAGAATTTCAAAGGATTTCTGTTCGATCAGTACTAGAGGTTGTGATCAGAATTTCAGAGTATTTCTGTTCAAGATCAGAATTTCCCCTTCAAGATTAGAGGATCAAGATCAGTTCTTGATCAAGACTAGAGGTGGCAATCAGAATTTCAGAAGATTTCTGGTTCAAGATCAGTTTTTTTTCTCTTCAAGACTGAGAGAGACGATCAAAACTCCAGAAGTTTTCATCAAGATCAGAGCTTTTCAGAATTTTCTGGTAAGTTTTTCAATCTTTCTTAAGATCGGCAGTAAGAATACCTTGATATAAGAGGTACGGAAAAAACTCTAGAAGATTTCTGTTAGGCCTTTTTAGGGTTTAAGAGAAAATCCTCAAGTTTCAGGGCTGTTATTGCTTCAGGACTTGTCTCCCTCAATTTCTTTGCTCTCTGGAAGATCCAGTAGAGCTGTTTCAGCAGGACTGTTACAACAGAACTGTTACAGTTTTTTTACTGCTATCAGTCTCAATAGGCCGACTGTCACAGAAATTAGGGCTTCTTTTACTACTATTACCTGCTGCAGACCTAGTAGGCTGACTGGTACAGTTACAACTGTAAAGTTTGATGGTTCAAACTACTTAGAGTGGGCCCAAATCAGCCATGATGGACATTGGGGGAAGAGGAAAGCTGAACTACTTGTTGGGGGATGTGAAGGAACCAACTAAGGAGGATCTCACTTATGCTAGGTGGATTCAGGAAAATTATTTGGTGATGACATGGCTGTGCAACTCCATGCAACCACACATCAGCCGAAATTACTTATGGGCAAAAACAGCTAAAGAAATATGGGATGTTGTGAAAGAAACCTACTCTCAGCCCCTTAATGTTGCTAGGGCTTATGAGCTGAAATGGGAAGTTAGAAATCCCAGACAAGGAGAGAAACAAGTCTCTGTTTATTTTTCAACCCTAAAATCTCTGTGGCATGAAATTGACCATCTTGAGACAATAGAATGGGAAAGTCAGAGAGATGCACAGACTAAAAGAAGACAAGTTGAAACTAACAAAGTATTTGAGTTCCTAGCTGGTTTAAATTCTGAGTATGATATTATAAGACAACAGCTGTTGACAAGAGAGGGTGTGACTTTGTCTCAGGCCTATTCCCTAGTGCACAGAGAGGAGACCAGGAGAAAGGTTATATTGCAGCAGCAGCCTTTCGAATCTGCCCTGGCAGCAATTAAACCCATGTCTGGGGGAGATAAGGAAAGGGATATGAAGAAAGAGGCTAAGAAGGACCTAGTGTGTGAAGATTGCAAGAAACCTAAACACACTAAAGACACTTGTTGGAAGTTGCATCCACACCTAGTTCCAGCAAAACTCTGAAACAAAAAGGAGAATGCTAATATGGCTGTTAACACTAATAGTGCAGCCTCAAGAGGCACTCCTCTAGACACCCTAGCTGCTGTCCGAGCTATTCTGAAACAGTTGGAAAGTGAAGTTAGTAACTCAATATCATCTCCTCAGCCACCATTAGCTCCTTCAACCTCATATTTTGCTCAATCAGGTAATCGGGCCTCAGCTTATCATGCTTCAGCTTCAGGTAATACAGAACATTATTGGATAATAGATTCAAGAGCATCTGACCATATGACGGGCTTGCCATCACTTTTTTCTACCTATCATTTGTCTTTTGGCAAAGACAAATTGTCCATTGCTGATGGATCCCTTGTCCCTATTTCTGGCAAAGGAGACGTCAAGTTGTCTAATGCCATTTCCCTATCCTCCGTCTTGCATGTTCCTAAGCTTAATACTAACTTGCTTTCAGTTAGTGCTCAATAACCTTTTTTCCTGATCGATGTGCTTTTCAGGATCTGGAGGCAAGGAAGGTGATTGGGACTAGCTGTGAGATGAATGGAATCTACCTACTTGGAGGAAGTGCTCATTAGGAAGATAGTGAAACTAAGAAATCCTTCATTTCTCAGTCTATTGATCAGGTGATGCTTTGGCATAATAGGATGGGTCATTCATCCTTTTAGGCCTTGAAAAGTTTGTTTCCTAGTTTATTTGAATCTGTCCAAATGCCTAATTTGAAATGTGAGAGTTGTGAGCTTGCAAAACATTGTAGGACAACCTATTCGTTAAGTAATAACATGAGCAATATTCCTTTTGAAATTGTGCATATTGATGTTTGGGGACCCTATCATACCACTGCCATGGGGGGGAGGGTACAGATATTTTCTATTATTTGTTGATGATTATACTCAGTTTTCCTGGGTTTACCTTATGCGTTCTCGAGATGAGGTCCTAGCATTAACCCAGGTCTTTAATAAAATGATTTTAACCCAATTTGGGGTCAAAATTAAAGTTTTTAGATCCGATAATGCAAAAGAATATTTTGCAAACCCATTAGCCTCCTACCTGCTTGACCATGGGATTATCCATCAGAGTACCTGCCCACATACATCACACCAGAATGGGGTTGCTGAAAGAAAGAATAGATACATACTGGAGGTAGCCAGAGGCATTATATTTACCTCAAATGTGCCTATACGTTACTCGGGGGATGTTGTTCTTACAACAGTATATCTCATCAATCAGATTCCCTCACGGGCTCTTGACATGAAATCTCCATTTACCCTTCTATACCCTGATTAAGAATTGTTCACCATTCCACTTAAAACCTTTGGTTGCACTTGCTTCGTTCAGATCCTTGGCCCTCATCGTTCCAAATTTGATCCTAAGGCCTCCAAAATGTATTTTCCTTGGTTATGCACAAATTCAAAAGAGATATTGCTGTTATGAACTCACTTCTGGAAAAATATTTGTCTCAATGGATATCAATTTTTTTGAGGATAAACCCTATTATCCACGGGTTTCTCCTCAGGGGGAGAATAGTGAGGCTGGGATTAGCACATTAGAAGTTCCTTTACCAATCCCATTAAGTGAAGGGTGTAATGGGGAAGGTTGTCAAAGGTGCAGGGAAATGAGAGTCTATCACAAACGATGGAGAAGGTTGATTTCGGACATCAACAATCCGGGCTAGTCCCAGCCCCCTCTGCAAATCCAGATCCTGATACCACAGTAGCCCCAATTCCTTCTGCAGATCCAAATCTAGGTACCACAAATACCATAGATGAAAGACATCCTGTCATGGAGCCTTCACCTTCATTAGATGATCTTGACCTTCCCATAGCAGTCCATAAGGGCAAGCGTTGTTGCGCCACATCCACAGCTCACTGCATTTCTCAGTTCTTGTCCTATGATCATTTGTCTTCCTCCTACAAGTCTTTTCTTGCATCCATTGCGAATATTTCTATTCCCAGAACAATACAAGAAGCATTGGCAGTACCAGAATGGAAAGATGCAATAAAAGTAGAAATGGATGCCCTCATTAGAAACAATACCTGGGAAATAGTTGATCAGCCCAAAGGAAAGAAACCAGTTGGATGTAGATGGGTATTCACTGTGAAACATAATGCTGATGGTTCTGTTGAAAGGTATAAGGCCCGATTAGTTGCAAAAGGATTTACTCAGACATATGGTATTGACTACTTAGAAACTTTTGCACTAGTAGCAAAGATGACCACTATCAAAGTCCTATTATCTCTTGTAGCTAGTTACTCTTGGCTGCCATTAATATGGCTCATAATCCAGTACACCACGACAGAACTAAGCATATTGAAGTGGACCGGCACTTTATCAGAGAAAGGGTTACATCTCAAGAAGTATGCCTTCCCTACATCACCTCCGACATGCAGCTTACAAACCTTCTCACCAAGGCTGTTTCAAGGAAGAAATTAGAGGAAGATCTGTGCAAGTTGGGAATGACAAAATCTACTCCCAACTTGAGGGGGAGTGTAGGAAACTGTGGACCCCACATTAGTGTACTCATGGGACAGCATAGATTTAATTAAGTCTTGATTAGGATTAGCTTTCCTAGTAGGATTAGTTTTAATCTTATCTTATCTTTCCATGTAAGCATTAAGTCCTATTACAATTATGAAAGAATGTATATAAATTCAAAGGGTGGGGTGGCTGTTTAACACAACCAACTATTCTCTTCTCCTAAAACCCTTCAACGAGTTCTTCTCTATCTCTTTTCTTCTCTTCTCCTCTTCTCTTCTAATTTTCTTTTATTTTCTGTTCAAATCTGTATTCTTGTATGACTACTATATTGAGACAAGGTCGTCTTCTTTGCAGGTTGTCCTAAGTGTTTAGTTTCTCAAGAGAGGCCTCCCAACAGAGAGCTCCCACTATAGGAGGAATGGGTTTAGACTAAACCTCTTTGCATTGGAAAGACTGAGAGTTAGGGTCAAAACACAAGGAGGAGAAGAATGAGGAACAAGAGAAGGTACCCAAAGAGTTAGGGGACCAAATATGTGCATCTAGTTAAAAGGGTCCAAGGAAATAAGATCAAGCAGGCTAAGTAACTGTTCGGTCTAGTCAAGCTCAAAATCTCTCAAATCTCTCCTGAAACCCAAATCCCGGCTAAAGCCAGAAAACAAAGAGAACGAGACAAACCTTTGAACTGGTTCATTTTTAAAGCAAGAGAGGGAATACAAGGAAAAATGTCCTTGAGGGTTGAGTTACCAATCCATAAATCCTCCAATAAAAGAACCCTATCCCTGGTACGAACATCATGCCTGATTAAGTTTAAGAATTGGGGAAGAATGCCACAGATTGCTTTCCAAAGAGAGTTCAACGTAGCCCTTTGAGAAATGCCAGCATCCCAACCATTGCCTTCTGCTCCATGTATACTCCCTACAACTTTGAGCCAAAGTCTTTCCTTTTCCAAAGCCATTTACCCAATGGTGCTGAACTTTTCTTCCCTAGGTTAACCAATCCTAGACCCCCTTGCTCCTTTCTCTTGCATATTAATTCCCATCTAACCAAATGATCCTTCCTTCTCCGGGCTCCCATAAAATGTCCCTCATCATCTTCTCTACTTTCACCACCTCCCTTTGTGGCATCCTAAAAGTAGAAAGGAAGCAAATTCGGAGGTTTGCTAGGGTGAATTGGATTAAAGTGTTTCGACCCCCAAGGGACACAACTTCTTTTCCAAGCCACAAGTTTCCTAAAACAACTTTCCACCACAAGGTTCCAAAAACTTCCCTCCCTAGGATTGACTCTTAAAGGTAAACCCAAATATCTCAAAGGCCAACTAGATGTCAAACAACCTAATGCCTCAGCTATCTCACCCAATTCCTCCTCCAAATTCAGCCCCACTACACAACTCTTTGAAGGTTGATTTTTAACTTTGACACAACCTCAGACAGTTTTATCACCCCTTTCAAATTCCTTGCTAACCGAGGGTCCCCAGACTCGCAAAACAGGATAGTTGTCATATGCAAATTGTAGATGTGTAACAATAGCACCCTCTCTTCCAACCCTCCAGCCTCAAATCAAATTCCGCTCTCAAGATAAGTCTGCTGAAAACATCTGCTATCAAGGTAAAAAGGAAGGGAGAGAGGGGATTACCTTGTCTCAGTCCTCTAATAGCTGGAAAAAAATCTCTAACCACTCCGTTAACCAGCACCGAATAATGAGCAGCTGCCAAACAACCTTCAATCCAACCACACCACCTCTATCTCCAAAACCAAAATTTCTCAAAGTTTCTTTCCCCTTCTACTGATGTCCTCTATACATTCGTTAGCTATTAGGACTTGATCAGTGATTTGTCTACCTTGGAGGAAAGTCCCTTGTAATTACTTATAGTAAGAGAGATAAGGAAAGAATTTGGGTAAATTCATGCTACGTCTATGCCATATAGACTTCATTACAAAAAAAGAATTCAGAATGCTGACTAATCTACCCAAGAGAAGTCACTAATAGAAACACTACAATGAATGGTCCCTACATAGAAAACAACAAGTTCAACATCACTCATGCTGGAGATTTGAAATGGAGAATGCCTCTATTTCTGATCTCTCATTTGAATTCTTGGGAGATGGCCACCATAAAAGTAGGGGACTTGGCAAACTCAATCAGCTGGATGTTGAAGCCTCAGAGTGGCCCTTGGTGACTGTCTTATCTTTTGAAAATCAAGGGAGATTACACTTGCAGATTCTCTGCAATATTAGCATTGGGTAGATCCCTAGGAAATTTAGTTCTGTAGCTGATGGGCTTGCCAAGTATGGTTTAGTGTTTTTTTTTTTTTATTTATGTTTTATTTTTTTAGGGTGATAATCCACTGCCTTTGTAATCTTTGGGCAGGACTCTAATACTTGTATACCTTGTACAACCTATGATGTACATTTGTCTTTCAAGAAAGAAAATAGCCACCTTAAAAGCTTTAATAACTCAGTTATGGGTCATTGGTAAAATGGCATAGTCTTTTCTCCCACATCGATTTGAGGTCAGATAGAATCCATAGGTTAAATTTAATAAAATTTGAAGTGGTATTATCCAGGGGATTGGAAATTCAGTTTCACTGGGTGAAGAGAACTGCAAATGCCTTTGCAGATAATTTGGCAAAGCAAGGAGTGGGAAGGGACCAAATGTTTTGGGATAATTTGTAATTTTCTTTTCTTGTTCTGTTGGGGAGAGTTAAATCATTTTATCTCTCCCCGGAGTGCTGTATGTAATCTTGTTTCTTATTAGTATTATGAGTTTCTGTTATTGATAAAAAAAAAATAAAATTGAAATGGTATTAAGGTGGTTTCTATATCCAAAGCTTATAGGTTCAGCTATGGTAGAGAACAGAAATAAAACTCCTCCATTGGAATAGCATGGAATACTTTGCAAGACATGTCAACCTCTACTTATAGACTAATAAGAAACAAAAAAAAAAGCAATTTTCTCTTTGACTTTGACCATGACCTGCCCTACCCAAAAATCAGTCATCTGCCTTTAGTTGAAGTACTTCCAGTTGTCTGACCGAGCTGAAAATTTACATTATTAAGCATTAAGCACTATAAGTGTACTTCACCTCCTCTAATTTTCAGCCAAATCACCCAAGGTTTGCCATCTGACCTCTTTTCTGGCTGATGGTGCATTCTGCAGGTCTGTCATCTGACCTCTTTTCCTCAATTTCTTCCTTTAAGACTTGCTGAAAACCTTCTTGTATCAGTTGGGCTCAGAAAGGACCATTCTGAACTTATAAACTTCACCTTTCCAGCTGTAAAAATTCAAACATACAGGCCCATCCAGCATTTCCACCTCCTAACTATGACTGAGAAGGTGGTCATTCTCAGCATAACATCAATTATAATTGACTATTTAGCGAACCTCGAAGCTAAGCATTTCAATGAATGACAATGTTGGACTCAACAACATAACATTTCATTTATTTAGGTCCCAAGTTCCTTCAATTCCATCCTCTTATAGCATTTCTAGAGGAGTGATGAGGAGAAATCTGCATTGTGGAAACTTCAAATTGTATTTATTCTGGTGTTTGTTTGAGGTTTCAGCCTTTTTTCCTTTGTTGCAGGATCTATGAACTTTAGATTTCCTATTCTCCTTATTAATAAAGTTTAGAAATGGACATAATAATCCTTGCATTCTAAAGTAATTTATTACAAGTACAAAACAGTATTTACAAGAAATTAGACTATTGTACAAATATATTTCTAGAAATAAGGAACAAATAGTAAAGTGATGTTAGTCATATGCTGATTAGAATGCAAATACTTGTGGCAATGAGAAATTCCAACTGAGGAAACTACATTACTCAGTTACTATCTGAAAATGGAAGGTCAATTCCTTGTTTCTCCATTTTCTAATGACATTAAAAGTTGCTCTTTTAGAAATTTTCTATAAGACTCTGTAATCAATATAAAAAAGAAAGGAGATGGAAAGTCTGAGAACATTCTGTATTTTCAAGAATCTGGCAGCCATGTCTGTCCCCATATGACTATCTGAGTAGGTTAATAGGCATTCATTCTCAAGTTAATTCATGGCTTATTAATGTTCACTGTGGAGATGTATGAGAGCAGCTTTTTCCTGGACAGTTTGGGAAGAAATAAATCAAAGAATTCCTCTGAAAAAGAAAGAAGGATGTCATCATAAAAACAATAACTATTAGGGTGGTTCATTGGGTCAAGACTATGAGAACCTTTGAAGGTATTTCAGCAGGAGATATTATCAAGAATTGCAAAGAAGTGGATTGTTCAGCTCCTCTTAAATCTGTGACTAGTCCAGTTTGGTCCCCTCCAGTTGTTGGGTTTACAAAGCTGAATTTTGATGGAAGTAGTGAGCGCAACCCAGGCCCTTCAGGTATAGGAGGAGTATATAGGGATGAGGAAGGAAAAATTATTGCTATGTATTTCGGTCCCATTGGAGTAGGAATCAGTCTTGAATCCGAAAGTAAAAGAAAGATTTCAGATGGAGAAAAGAAGAAGAAAAGAGGGAGAAAGCAGAAGCACACGAAGGGTTTTAGAAAAGGAGAGAGAGGGTCGAATAGAATCAATCTGCCGACCCACTCTTAATATTTATATATTTGTTTACATGGAAAATAAACTAATAATAAAGCTGAAATAACAAGCTGTAACAACAAAACTGAAATAACTACCAACCAACACTGACATAACTAACAAAGAATGCATGCTGTGCTGCCATACGAACACAGTGGGGACCACATCAGTGTTCTCTACACTCCCCCTCAAGTTGGGAATAGATATTTGTCATTCCCAACTTGCATAGGTCTGCCTCTAACTTCTTCCTTGGAACAGCCTTGGTGAGAAGATCTACGAGCTGCATGCTGGAGGTGATATACGGGAGACACACTTCTTGAGATGAAACCCTTTCTCTGACAAAATGTCGATCAACTTCGATATGCTTAGTTCTGTCATGCTGTACCGGATTGTGAGCTATATTAATAGCAGCCTGATTATCACAAGCTATGTTAATAGCAGCCTGATTATCACAATACAGCATTAAGGGCTTCTCATAATCAATACCCAACTCTTCAAGTAATGACTTCAGCCATAGGATTTCAGCCACACCATTAGCCATCGATCTATATTCAACTTCAGCACTAGAGCGAGAAGCAACACTTTGTTTCTTACTCCTCCAAGAGACAAGGTTACCTCCTACAAGGGCACAATATCCAGAAGTAGACCTCTTGTCATCAGCACTCCCAGCCCAATCAGCATCTATATAGACTTCTATCTTCATTAATCATTATTCTTGAATAATATACCCCTACCTGGACATCTCTTCAAGTATGCTAATATTCTCTCAACTGCAAGGAAGTGAGTAGTTCTAGGAGAATGCATGTATTGACTGATAACGCTGACTGCATAACTGATGTCTGCTCGTGTGAGACAAAGATATAGGAGTTTTCCAACCAGCCGTTGGAACATAGCTTTGTCTTCAAGAGGCTCTCCACCCTCTACACTGATCTTGTGATTCTGTTCAATGGGTGTATCTGCAGGCTTAACACCCAACTTTCTAGTTTCTGCTAACAGATCTAGAACATAATTCCTTTGAGAAATAAAGATCCCGTGTTTGGATAGATCCCTCTCCAACAAAAAGACTTCTTATCTTCATGATCTTTCCAATGAGAACTCTCTCCAACCAGATAGATCCCATTCGTCTCACGGCCAATCCCAATCACCTTCCTTGTCTCCAAGTCCTGAAAAACACATCGGTCAAGGAAGGTTACTGAACAGTTCTGATGTTTGGTAATACTACTGAGTGAAAGCAAGTTAGTATCAAGCTTAGGAACATGCAAAACTGAGGATAAGGAAATGGTATTAGACAACTTGATGTCTCCCTTGCCAGAAATGGAAACAAGGGAACCATCAGCAATGGACACTTTATCTCTACCAGAAGATAAGTGATAGGTAGTGAACAGTGATGGCAAACTATTCATATGGTCAGATGCACCTAAGTCTATTACCCAACAATGTTCAGTGTTACCTGGAGCTGAAGCATGGTAAGCTGAGGTCCGAGTACCTGAATGAGCAAAGGCTGATGTGGAAGGAGCTAATGATGATTGAGATGACTGAGCTGAATTCCCAACCTCCTTTTCCAACTTTGTTAGGGCAGCCCGAACAGCAGTTAAGGTGTCTAGAGGCGTGCCTTTTGTGTCCGATGAGGATGCAGAATCGGTATTAACAGCCATATGAGCATTACCCCTTTTGTTCCTCAGTTTTGCTGGGACTAGATGAGGGTGCCGTTTCCAACATGTGTCTTTAGTATGCTTAGGTTTCTTGCAATGTCCACACACTAGATCCCGCTTATCTTCCTTCTTCATATCCCTTTCAGTATCACCCCCAGACTTAGGATTAACCGCTGCCAAGGCTGGTGGGAAGGGCTGATGCTGCATCATAACCTTCCTCCTGGTCTCTTCACTATTGCACCAATGAGTAGGCTTGAGAAAAGGTCACACTGTCCCTTGTTAGTATCTGCTGTCTCACAATACCATAATCAGAATTCAAACCAGCCAGGAATTCAAAATCCCTATTAGTCTCAACTTACTTTCTATGAGTCGGCATCCTTTTGACTTTCCCACTCAAGTGTTTCCAGATAGTCAATTTCATGCCATAGAGATTTCAAAGTAGAGAAGTAAACGGTGACTGGTTTCTCTCCTTGCTTGAGGGTATTAACCTCACACTTCAATTCATAGGCCCTAGCAACATTAAGGGGTTGGGAGTAGGTCTCTTTCATGACCTCCCAGATCTCCTTGGCAATTTTTTCCCACAAATAGTTTTGGCTAATATGTGGCTGCATAGAGTTGCACAGCCATGTCATAACCAAGTAGTTCTCCTCAATCCACTTGGTATACATTTGGTCTTCCTTGGATGGTTCTTTCACATCTCCCAATAGATAGCTAAGTTTTCCTCTACCCCCAATAGCCATCATGGCTGATTGGGCCCATTCTAAGTAGTTGGATCCATCAAACCTCACAGTTGTAATCTGAAATGCAGTCTCAAACATATTACCAGAATTGCTAGTGATCAAAGGCTTTTAAAGCTATTGTAATAGAAAACAACACTTAAACAACTGATAACAGCCAGCCTAGGTCTTCCACAAACAAGGGGAAAACAGAATTCTGCATGAACTCGGTTCAGATCAAATCTGAAACCAATCGACAGTTCTGAGTGTAAGCAGTCCAATTCTTGATAAAGGTTCTCACCCCCAAAAACAGGTTTTGAAGCTGAAACAAGTCTAGAACTCACTTAGAAAACAATCTGGAATACTGAAACAGATTAGGAATTACCCAAAAGGTGAAAAATATCAGGTTTGATTGTAGGGTTAAGGAAAACTTGGAGAAATCTTTGTGAGAACAAAAACAATTCTCAGCCGCACCTTCCAAATAGGTCCACAGTCAAGTCTAGTCGTAGGGTTAAGAACAAACCCTAGAAAAAAACCAAAGAACTCTGATCGCCTCTGAGAAAATAAGGGAAAGCTCAACCGCTCCTTCTAGATAAGTCCAACCTATCTTTGACTGATGACAGTCTCAAGAAAAGATAAAAAACTTACCCAGAAAACTCTGATCACCACCTTCAATCTTCGCCTGAACCCTAATATTGATCCTTTTAACCTTCTCTGATTCTTCCTGATTACCAAAACACTCTCCAAGCCTCTACAAGCCTTTGGACAGCTGCTAAACCCTTCTAGTAACCTCCAAGAATCAACTAATGAATAGTTTGTAGAGAAGATGGGCCGAATGGCCCATAGGTTGTTTATTCTTTCTTGTTATTTATGTTTTTCTATAATGGGCCTTATTCTGGGCCCATCCTGTCTATATTAAGTTCATTGTAAATTCGCCCAACTAAGGGCCTCCTTGTAATTATTGAAATATATCTTAATAAAATAGTGTTAGAGTGCTGAGTGAGGGTAGGTTCAAAACTCTTATTCTCAGACCCTCATTGCCGAACTCTCAAGCTCTCCTCTCTTTAGTTTTCTTCATGGTATCAAGGCATACCTGAACTTCAATATTCTAGGGCTGGAAGCTTAGGCTCGTATTGCTTGATTCTTGGAGGTCATTGGAAGTGCCCAAGACTAGAATCTCTTGGAGAAGTGGTTCGGTGGCCAGGAAGAATTAGAGAAAAAAAGGAAGGGGACAAATCGGTTCTGTTTTGAAGCTCGAACTGTAAGTTGTGCTCAGTTTTTTGGTTGTTCTGTATTGCTTTCGGCTGTGTTTGGACTGTTGAAGTGTCCGAAAATCTCTGGTTGTTCTGTATTACTCTCGGCTGTGTTTGGACTGTTGAAGTGTCCGAAAATATCTGGTTGTTCTGTACTACCTTCGGCTGCCATTGAATCTGGTTTAACCCAGAAATTTCTGGGCTGTTTTTTCTCCTTCTTGGACTGTCAAAACTACCGAAACATCCTTGTAACAAGGTTGTGGATTGTTTTATATTTGGTTGTTTTGGGGAGGTTGTACGAACTGTTCTTGAGGTCCTTTTTTTCTTTTTGACAGTGGGGTTGTCTCTATTGCCCACACTGTGTTTGTAAAAAGGGCTATTTCAGCAATACCAAGTGGTATTTACCTTGAAGTCCAGATCTGAAAAGGTACTTCGGCTGAATGCCTAGAAGTTTTTGTTTACTTCTTGAAGGCTGAACTCAGTGTATTGCGTTCTTGTGGTCGGCTGAACTCAGTGTGTTACCTTCTTGTGGTTGGCTGAACTCTGTTCTTGCTTGTCCTCATTCAGTATACTTGTAGAAGTCATCTGAAATCATATTTGGAGTGTTTACATGATGTACTCCTCAGAGTTTGAAAACAAAAGTGGTACTGAATATGGACTGGTTCAGGGGACTCCAAGTGATTCCTTATTGACTGTGGCCATAGTTAAACTAGATGGAACTAATTACCTAGCATGGTCACAATCAGTAAAGATTCATGTATGTAGTAAAGGAAAGTGGGGGTTCATTTCTGGGAGTAAGAAGGCTCCCCCAGAAGATGATCCATCCTACGAGAAGTGAATGCAAGAAAATTACACTATCATTGGGTGGCTTGTGAACTCAATGCAGCCACAAATCAACCAACACTACCTATGGATGAATTCAGCAAAAGAAATTTGGGACAGTGTTGCAGAAACCTATTCCCAAAAACTCAATGTGGCCCGAGCATATAAATTGAGAAGTGATGTAAAGATTTAAGGCAAGGGGAGAAACCTCTATATGTATATTTCTCAACCCTGAAGTCCCTATGGCAAGAGATTGACCTAATAGAAGCTGTAACTTGGGACACCACCAATGATGCAGAGACCTACAGAAAATTGGTTGAAAGGAACAAGGTATTTGAGTTCTTAACTGGACTAAACCCAGAATATGATATCACAAAACAGAATATTCTTTCTAAGGAGTGTGTCTCTGTCACAAGCTTATGCATTGGTTGAAAGAATGGTAGGATCCATTTAATGGATGCCAAGAAGGGTGCGGAATGGGGGGCGAATTTCAAAAAAATTTCCTACCTTCTTCCAACTGGGAATCATATTCCCTAAATTTAGAATACATTATTCAAGGATCCTACTTGAACCATAAACAAACCAGATCTGAACCAAAAGGAAACAGGAAGGATTATACATGATCCGAAGAAATAATATCACCCAAAGTTGGTGTTCACGCCCAAAGAAGTGACCATGATCCGCTCCTGCTAAAGATGACACAGCTGTGGATGGAACGGAACCAGCAGGGTGTGTCCTACACACTGGATTCTTCACAAGAACCCTCTGGAAACCTTGAACACCGAATCCTAGTGTCTTTCTTGCAAGACTATTGTCAAGAACTGCTTTCTTGACTTCCTGTTGCTGCAAAGATCAAATCTTCCAACAGGTAGTGGCAGCGGCTGAAGGAGGAGAAGTCCAGGGACGAAGAGGGCAGAATTGTCTCTTCTCTCTGGAGTCTATGAGAGATCAAATCTCAGATTGCAGGATGTGTTTCTTGCTTACTCAAACCCCCTAGTTCGAAATCTGATATTTCTGCTAGGGTTTTCTCCTCTTTCTTCTTGATTAAGAAACCTCCCAATATTTTGGGAGTTATCCCAATCCAAATCAGTATTTGGATAGAGGTTAATCTTAATCCTATCTGCAGATTAAGTTAGTTAACTCCTGATCTTATCAGGAGGTTACCAGATTCAAATCTAATTTGAATTTGGTCTCTTAGAGTGGAAAAGGTCAAAGACCCAATCCTTTTACTAACACTAATCTCAGATTCGCCCTATGAACTGGTGATCATATCAGCCCAGTTTGAAATGGGCTTTTGGCCCATGAAGTGTTCAGTGTTTAACTAGTTTCCAACATGTTGCCCAGTTGGGCTTCTTTGTATGGCGTGGGACCCAAGCATTGATCTACACACCAGCCACATGGGTTCGGCCCAGCCTTTATTACAAGGCCCAGCCGAATTCACTGAAAGACTCAGTGACCCCCTTGAGCCCATCACATGGACCTTATAGGCCCAACACTTACATTAAGTGGTCCCTGGGCCAAGCCATCTTATAAAAACCCAGGGACTGTGGGCAGGTGCAAGATTAGCCCATCAGGTAATATCCTAAATGGTCTTACACTTAACCTCTCAGCCCTTAATGATCAAGCACTGCCCGACAAGAGAAGACCTCTCCCTCGGCTGCAAGGAATAGTGCCGCACTCTCTACTCACATGGATCCCGGGAATTAAAACCTTTTGCAAATCTTTTGAAACCGTACATATACATATATATATATATCTTATTTTGCAAAACAAAATTCCAACGATTGAAATCAACTGCCAGCAGTTTGGTTTCCATTATAGAGAGTGCATTACCGATCATTACCATTGTTCGACAAAGGGACTGATCCTGTCACTATGACCACTCACTCAGATGAATTCTCAGACTGCCCCAACATGTCCAGGTTTTGACCCCCACTAAGGATCTCACTGATTGACACATCAAAGACAGCCCGATCCTGTCACTATGACCACTCACTCAGATGAATTCTCAAACTACCCCAACATGTCCAGGTTTTGACCCCCACTAAGGATCTCACTGATTGACACATCAAAGACAACCCGATCCGACACCTAGTGATGTGTCATAATCAAGTCTAGGGGTCAGGTGTAACTTTCCAGTTTTGCCCATCTATCTCCAAAGTCTAGGGCAATACTAGAAATCTGGTCCGGTTCAAGGGTTCAAGCAATCCCATACTGCATGTGCCTTAGGTCTTACCCTGATGGCCGAAACAAGCCATCCCAACACTTGGTGGCACACCAGTATCAGCCTTGGCAGGATAAATCTCCCCAGACTTATCCAATGGCTGTGAACATTTAAAACTAACACAAGTTTCTATAAGTGTCCAGTTTTAGGGTCTTACATAGAATTATACCAAACAACATGAATCAAACATGCACTTTAATTTATTTCCACTAAATAACAAAAGTACATCAAATCCGATTGAAGCTAAGGGCATACAAGACTGTCTAACATTGGTAAGTAGTGAAGAGAGCAGAAGGGCTGTCCAAGTTCAAGGAGCTGATATTAATGATCACTTTGCCAATATGGGGATTAAACCCAAAGGGAATACTAGAACTTCTGGTGGCACAGGAAAGAAAGAAGTTATATGTGAGTACTACAAGAAGCCGAAGCACACCAAAGACAAGTGCTGAAAATTACATCCTAATCTTGTTCCCATTCAGTTTCAGAAAAAACATGATAGTAAAAGATCAGGAAGTGCAAATGTAGCTGTTGGGCCAGATAGTGAAGAGATGTCTGCTTCTGCACAATTGGTAGCCATGAGAGCATAATATGAAAAGTTTGGGAAGATGATCAGTCAGCTGAGTGATGTGACCTCTCCTTTCCAACCCTTC
The DNA here is from genome assembly GCF_056320005.1 of Nelumbo lutea. Taxonomy (NCBI): domain Eukaryota; kingdom Viridiplantae; phylum Streptophyta; class Magnoliopsida; order Proteales; family Nelumbonaceae; genus Nelumbo; species Nelumbo lutea. Next base: position 8,048,369 of record NC_142690.1, read on the forward strand.
AGGAAATCCTACTACTTCAGCATTTGCTCATTCAGGTATAAGGGCTTCTTCCAATCATGCTACCACTTCAGATAATCTCAAGATACCTTAGAGTTGAATATGACAAGCCAATGATGTTGTACTGTGATAATCAGGCTGCCATCAACATTGCTCACAACCCAGTGCAACATGATAGAACCAAGCATATTGAAGTTGATCGAAACTTCATTAGGGAAAGGGTCTCTTAGAGTGAAGTGTGTCTTCCTTTCATCACATCTGAAGGACAGTTGATAGATTTTCTCACCAAAGGCATTCCCAAGGCAAAACTTCAGCATGATACCAGCAAGCTTGGCATGATTGACATCTATGCTTAGCATGAGGGGGAGTGTAGAGAAGATGGGCCGAATGGCCCATAGGTTGTTTATTCTTTCTTGTTATTTATGTTTTTCTGCAATGGGCCTTATTCTAGGCCCATCTTGTCTATATTAAGTTCTTTGTAAATTCTTGCCCAACTAAGGGCCTCCTTGTAATTATTCAAATATATCTTAATAAAATAGTGTTAGGGTGTTGAGTGAGGGTAGGTTCGAAACTCTCATTCTCAGACCCTCATTGCCGAACTCTCAAGCTCTCCTCTCTTCAGTTTTCTTCACAGTTCTTTCTAAGCTTCCAGCCCTAGGCAATTCTCATGTGGTCGGTTGGATTAGACACACATGAGGAACCCTAGATTGGCTCTAATACCAAGTAGTCGATCAAGACTACAATCAGTCTTGAATCCAAAAGTAAAAGAAAGACTTCAGATGGAGAAAAGAAGAAGAAAAGAGGGAGAAAGCAGAAGCACACGAAGGGTTTTAGAAAAGGAGAGAGGGTCGAATAGAATGAATCTTCTGACCCACTCTTAATATTTATATGTTTACTAATTGTAATAAAAAGGCTGAATTGCCCTTAATGCTTACATGGCAAATAAACTAATAATAAAGCTGAAATAACAAGTTGTAACAACAAAACTGAAACAACTACCAACTAACACTGACATAACTAACAAAGAATACATGCTGTGCTGCCATACGAACACAGTGGGGACCACAGCCATGGGGTCCACATCAGTGTTCTCTACATAGGGGATTCCCTAAGAACTGAGGTAATGGCGGTTTTGAAAGGGATAAAGAGAGCAAAGGAATTAAATATCAGAAAATTGGTTGTGGAAGGTGACTCAATGTTGATCATTGGCTGGCTGTAAAAGGAAGAGAAAGGGATATGGAAGTTTTCAAATGAGAAAAAGAGGTTTAAATGGCCGACCCAGGACATGGAGATTAAGCTTCAGTGGATTAAGAGAAGTGCAAACTCCTTTGTGGATGCACTTTCTAAACAAGGGGTACGAAGGGTCAGTCTCTGTTGGGCAATGTTGTATTATAAGTTTATTCTCAGGGAGGGTTAAGAGATTTTACTCCTCCCCTTGCTTTGTTATGTTTGCTCCCCTTTTTATTAGTTTTAATAAAATTTCAGTTAATTATCCAAAAAAAAAATAGAAATTATTGTAGTAGAAATATATTAGAAATATAATACTGGCAGAGCCTAAATGTAAGTTCATAAAATGTCCATATAATCAAGCATGACATGTCAAAAGCAACATTATGGTTTGCTTTAGAAACAAATTGAGATATTAAACATCATTAAAATTTTCTCTAAAAAGCAATAATTAGTGAGGACAAGACCTGTAGATGGCTCATCGAGAATAACTATAGGAGGATTTCCAATCATAGCAATTGCAACAGATAGTTTGCGTTTGTTTCCTCCACTAAGAGAAAATGATGGTTTGTTAGAATGCTTGAACAAATCAAATTCCACCAACTTTTCCATGACAACCTGCCCAGTCAGATGGATGTCATTATAAATATGGGAAAGATAGAAGAAATTCTGTTGGTGTAAGCATTTTACGATAAGGATGAGATTAGCAAAATATTAGGTTTTGGTATTCCATACATCTTTCATTCTGTTTTCTGAAACTCCTTTAATTCTTGCATAAAGCTCAAGATGCTCTTGGACTGTTAGAAACTCCAGCAGCGCATCAAATTGTGGGCAGTAACCAATCTGGGCATGTAAAACACAATAGGATCATTTGATCTAGGTTTCATCCTAATGTTTTTAAATAATGATTAATGACCATGTCATTGCAAAAATAAATGGAGTGATGACGTTAAAAAATACATGTCGACGAGCAGTCTTGGGCTTTGAACATATATCATTGCCAAAAATATAAGCAGTTCCATCTGTTGGACACTCTTCCCCTGTATGCAACATTCAGAAAAATATTAGAAGCAAATAAAATTTTATAATGGATAATTCTGATTACAAAAATCTAAAAATCCCATACTTGTCTAATGATGTGAGAATTTTCAACAGTTATATATAATATGTATTAAGAAAGAATTAATATCCTCTTTCCAAATTTAGAAGACTAATGCTTCTGCTTAGCAGGTGGACCTTGGCACAATGGTTGGGTTGCTCCGTTGCGACCTCAGTTACCAGGATTCAAATTTTGGAAACAGCTTCTCTGTGTATTTGTAGGGGGTAAGGCTGCATACATCTGTCCCTCCCCAGACTCCACATTGGTGGAAGCCTCATGCACTGGGCTGCCTTTTTTATGTTTCTGCTGAGCACACCCCAGATTTATAGCCATTTATAGTCTTCTTTGACTTGGAAGTTGGAACCTCTAATGCATATAACCACTTGGATGGGTTGAAAGAGGTCCTTTATATGGTGGTGGGTCCCACTCAGATCGCTTTTGTACATGGGCGTCAGATTTTGGATGGGATTCTGATTGCAAGCAAATGTGTGGATGCAAGGATAAGAAGTGGGGAAGGTGGAGTAATTTGCAAAATGGATTTGGAAGGCATATGATCATGTAGAATGGGGTTTCTTGGAGGAAGTGCTAAGTAGGATGGGTTTTGGGGAAAAATGGAGAAGTTGGATGTTTGTGTGCATCTCATCAGTATCCTTTTCAAATTTGGTTAATGGAGTGTCAACAAAATTCCTTGAGGCTTCAAGGGGTTTGAGGCAGGGGATCCTTTATCCCCCTTTCTATTTGCCCTAGTAGTGGAAGTATCGAATAGAGTAGAAGTAGATACAGGTTTGTCGGCTAGTTTCAAGATTGGATTTGCTAGTTTAGCCATTTCTCATCTTCAATATTTTTATGACACTTTGATCTTCATGGATGCATCTGTAGAACAAGCTTACAACTTGAGAGGAATCCTCAAAAGCTTCCAATTGCTCTTGGGGTTAAAAATCAACCTAAGTTTGATGATTGGGGTGGAAGATATTCAGCAGGCCTGTTTGGAGGAATGTGCTGGGGCTTTAGGATGCCTCATTGGGGAGTTCTCTTTATCATATCTTGGGCTCCCCATTGGGGCTAGGGCAGCAGCTCCACATGTTTGGAAACCTGTTATTGATCACATTGAACAAAGGTTGGCAGGTTGGAAAGGAAAATACCTCTCCTTTGGGGGAAAAATCACTTTAATAGTGTGTTCTATCCATTACCCATTTACTACTTGTCTTATTTTCAAAAAAAATAAAAAATTTATTACTTGTCTTTGCTTTAGGCTCCAGCTTCGGTTCAAGAAGAAATTGAAAAATTACAGAGACTTTCTTTGGAATCTAAAGGTGGAGAAAAAGAAATACCATTTGGTGAGTTGGAACCTGGTTTGTAGGGCGAAGAAGGATGGGGGATTGGGAGTGAGAAGGGTGGGAACTTTTAATAAGGCCTTGTTGGGGAAATGGGTTTGGAGGTTTGGTAAAGAGAGGGAAACACTCTATGGAGAAGGATGGTGGCCTGAAAATATGGAGTGGTGAATTTTGGGTGGGATGTGAGGGAAATTTGATCTACTTATGGAGTGAGTTCTGGAAAGGGATCATGAAATTTAACTCTTTGATTCAGCCTTTTCTTTTATTGGAAGATGGGGAATGATTCAAGTGTGAGATTTTGGGAGGATAACTGGATTGGGGTTGAAAAGTTGTGTGAGCTATGTCCTAAGCTTTACAGTCTAAGTAAGAAGGGTGTACCTATTTCTCAATGCTAAATTTTGCAATGGGGCAGTGGTGTGGTGTCCTGAATTCAGAAGACCTCTGTTGAATTGGGAGACAGAGGAATGTGTGGGGCTGTTGGAGAAGCTTCAAGAGGTGGAAGTAAACCCATCACCTTCCAGATGCTAGATGGTGGAAAGAAAATAGAAACGGAAGATTTTCTGTCAAGTCTCTACATAATGCTCTGTCCAGAAATCAGGTAGAGCCTAATTCAGTTAAAGGGGTTTAGGGGAAGTCAGTTCCCCCAAGGGTGGTGGCTTTTGCTTGGCTCATTTCAATGGGAAGTATCCGTAGAGGAGATGGGCCGAATGGCCCATAGACTGTCACTTCATGTTATGTTATGTTTCTCTCTGTTATGGGCCTTATTCTGGGCACATACTCTGTAGTGTTCTGTTTTTGTATTTTTCTGCCCACTCAAGGGCCTCTCTGTAATTTATCAAAGATTAACTTAATAAAAGAATATTAGAGTGTTAGAGGGAGGTTAAGTTCGAACTCCTCATCCTCTAACTCTCCTTGCCGCAGTTCTCTCTCTCTCACTTCTTCTCTAATCTTCTCTAATCTTCTCTTGTTAGTTTTTATGGTTTTCTAGCACGGTCTCATACTTCTAGGACTGTTTTTCAACTTGGTATCAGAGCGGGTCGTTACTTGACGTGTCCCTCATGTGGTTCTAGTTCAGCCAACTGCTTGAGGAGGTTCTAGGGCTGAATGTTTACAGTCATTCGCCTGGTTCTTGGAGGTCATTGGAGGGTGCCCAAGTTTCTATACACTTGGAGAAGGGTTCGGTGACCAGGAGGAATCAGGGAGCAAGTTTTTTCAGCCTGATTTGAAATCAGAGAAAAGGGATTTCGAAGCTAGCTCAGAGAGCAAAGAGTTCGGCCTGGTTTGAAGTTCAAACCAAAGATACTGTAAGTTGTTTTCTCAGTTCTTTGCTGAGTTATTTTTTGTTATTTGGGAGGACTGTTAAAACATTCAAAGCACCCCTCCATTCGGCCCACTATTGCTGGACTGATTTCTGGGTTATTCTGGAAGTGTTGTTCGGCTGTTATTGGGCTTCCAAACTGAAAGAAGGGTAGGATCCATCTAATGGACGCCATAAAGGTTGCGGAATGGGTGGGCGAATTTCAAAAATTTCCTACCTTCTCCCAACTGGGAATCATATTCCCTAAGTTTAGAATACAATATTCAAGGATCCTACTTGAACCATAATCAAACCAGATATGTACCAAAAGATAAATGGGAAGAATATACCTGATCCGGAGAAGCAGTATCTCCCAAAGTTGGTGTTCACGCCCAAAGAATGCTCCAAGATCCGTTCCTGCTGAAGATGACACAGCTGTGGATGGAACAGAACCAGCAGGGTGCGTCCTACACACTGGATCCTTCACAAGAATCCTCTGGAAACACTAAACACTGAATCCTTTTAGTCTTTGTTGCAAGACTAATGTCAAGAACAGATTTCTTGACTTTCCTTTTCTGCAAAGATCTAATCTTGCAAAAAATATGGCGGCAGCAGGAGGAGAACTCTAAAGGCGAAAGGGCTGAACTGCCTTTTTCCTTTTTTTTGGAGTATGAATGAGATCCTATCTCTTCAAGGTGGTTCGAAATCTGATATTTTCTCTTTCTTAGTTAGGGTTTTTCCTCCTTTCTTCTTGATTAAGAATCCTCCTAATTAGGAGTTATCCCAATCCAAATCAGTATTTGGATAGGGGATAATCTTAATCCTGTCTGCAGATAAAGTTAGCTTACTCCTGATCTTATCAGGAGGTTACCAGATTCAAATCTAATTTGAATTTGGTCTCTTATAGTGGAAAAGGTCAAAGACCCAATCCTTTTACTAACACTAATCTCAGATTCGCCCTATGAACTGGTGATCATATCAGCCCAGTTTGAAATGGGCTTTTGGCCCATGAAGTGTTCAGTGTCTAATTACTTTCCAATCTGCTGCCCAGTTGGGCTTCTTTGTATGGCGTGGGACCCAAGCATTGATCTACACACCAGTCACATGGGTTCGGCCCAGCCTCTAAAACAAGGCCCAGCCGAATTCACTGAAAAACTCAATGAACCCCTTGAGTCCATCATATGGACCCTATGGGCCCAACACTTACAATAAGTGGTCCCTGGGCCAAGCCATCTTATAAAAACCCAGGGACTGTGGGCAGGTGCAAGATTAGCCCATCAGGTATTATCCTCAATGGTCTTACACTTAACCTCTCAGCCCTTAATGATCAAGCACTGCCCGACAAGAGAGGACCTCTCCCTCGGCTGCAAGGAACAGTGCCGCACTCTCCTCTCACATGGATCCCGGGAATTAAAACCATTTGCAAACAATTCGAAACCGTACATATATATATAAATATATTAATTTTGCAAAACAAAATTCCAACGATTGAAATCAACTGCCGACAGTTTGGTTTCCATCAGAGAGAGTGCATTCCCGATCATTACCCTTTGTCCGACAAAGTGGCTGATTCTGTCACTATGATCACCCACTCAGATGAATTCTCAAACTGCCCCAACATACCCAGGTTTTGATCCCCGCTAAGGATCTCACTGATTGGCATATCAAAGGCAGTCTGATCCAACACCTAGTGAAATGTCATAATCGAGTCTAGGGGTCAGGTGTAACTTTTCAGTTTTGCCCATCTATCTCCAAGGTCCAGGGCAATACTGGAAATTTGGTCCGGTTCAAGGATTCAAGTAATCCCATACTGCATGTGCCTCGGGTCTTACCCTGATGGCTGAGACAGGCCATCCCAACACTTGGTGGCACACCAGCATCAGCCTTGGCAGGATAAATCTCCCCAGACTTATCCAACGGCTGTGAACATTTAAAACTAGCACGAGTCTCTATAAATGTCCAGTTTTAGGGTTTTACACAGAATTAAACCAAACAATATGAATCAAACATGCACTTTATTTATTTCCACTAAATAACAAAAGTACATCAAATCAGATTGAAGCTAAGGGCATACAAAACTGTCTAACACAAACTGCTGAAAAACTGATTTAAATTAAGTGGTACAAGCCTCTACTTTAGTTCAGCTGCTTCTTGGACCTAGACAAAGTGTTCTTGAAGTGATTTCTGCTTGTTAACAGTGAAGTGTTGACTGTTGCATACATAGTGTTTGTAAAAGGTCCTCTTAGGTACTATGGACTGTTTCTTTGTTCTCCTTGGGAAATTATTGTTGGGAACCAAGAATACATATTGTTTGGAAGCCTGTTGATTGTTCCTTGAAGGCTGAACCAGGGTTTCTTCTCTTTGAAAGTGCTGCCACCGAACTTGGTTCTCACGGCTGTCAGTTCTGAACTGAGTTAGTGTGTTGCTGTGTTTGCTATTATTTCAACTCAATCTGAGTTCTTTGAAGTCAGATCACTTTTAAAGGCTTGCCGAAACCCTAATTGAAGTTGTTATATAATGGACTACTCAGAAATTGAGAACAAGAGCACTGCTGAATATGGACATAATTCGGGAACTACAATTGATTCCTTGTTGGTTGTAACTACAGTTAAATTGGATGGAACCAATTATTTGGCCTGGTCACAATCCGTAAAAATTCATATTTGCAGTAGAGGAAAGTGGGGGTTTATCTCTGGGAGCAAAAAAGCTCCCCCAGAGGAGGATCCCTCCTATGAGAAATGGGTGTAGGAGAATTACATAGTGATTGGGTGGCTTGTGAGCTCAATGCAGCCACAGATTATCCAACATTACCTGTGGATGAACTCGGCTAAAGAAATCTGGGATAGTGCTGCAGAAACTTACTCCCAGAAGTTGAATGTTGCCAGAGCCTACAAATTGAGAAGTGATGTGAAGAATCTAAGGCAGGGGGAGAAGTCACTTGCAGCATACTTCTCAACCCTGAAATCTCTATGGCAAGAGATTGATTTGATAGAGGTTGTGACATGGGATACCCCCAAGGATGCTGAAACATATAGGAAATTGGTTGAAAGGAATAGGGTCTTTGAGTTCTTGACAGGCCTGAACTCTAAATACGACATTACAAAGCAAAACATCTTGTCCAAGGAAGATGTTTCATTGTCACAAGCATATACTTTGGTTAGCAGTGAAGAAAGTAGGAGGCAAGTGCAGGTTCAAGGAGTCGGTATCAATGATCATTTTGCAAATATGAGAATTAAACCCAAAGGGGTTACAGGAGCTCACAGTGGCACAGGAAGGAAGGAAGTGGTGTGTGAATATTGTAAGAAGCCGAAACACACAAAGGACAAGTGCTGGAAATTGCATCCCAATCTTGTACCTATCAGATTCCAGAAGAAGATTGATAGTAGAAAGATAGGAAGTGCACATGCAACCACAAGCACAGATATAGAGGTTGAGCCTACCAGTGCACAGTTGGCAGCCATGAAAGCTGATTATGAGAAGTTTGGAAAGATGATCAGCCAACTTGAAGGTGTAACTTCATCATCCATCCCTTCTAGAAGTCCAACCACCATTGCATTTGCTCACTGAGGTATAAGGGCTTCCGCTAACCATGCATCCACCTCAGGTAATCACAAAACCCCTTGGATCATAGACTCAGGTGCTTCTGATCACATGACCAACCTTTCCACTTTGTTTGTTTCATATGATTTACTTCCTGGTCGTGACAAAATCACCTTAGCTGATGGTTCTCTTGCCCCTATTTCTGGCAAGGGAATTGTCAAGGCAACAGACTCCTTACTCTTATCTTCCACTCTTCATGTGTCTAAATTAAATACCAACTTATTATCTGTAAGTAGCCTGACCAAGTCATTGAATTGTTGTGTAACCTTTTTCCCTTCTCACTGTGTCTTTCAGGACCTGAAGTCTTAGAAGGTGATTGGGAGTGGCCATGAAGCGAATGGAATATACTTGCTCGACACGCATGGCCAATGCTTTGATCATCCCAAGAATGTTGCTTTTGGTTCTACTTTTTCAGAGTCTGTTAGTCAAATTATGTTGAGTCATTGTCGGTTGGGTCATTTACCTTTTTCTGCTTTAAGCCATTTGTTTCCAAAACTGTTTAAGGGAGTCAGTGTGTCCAGTCTCAATTGTGAGTCCTGTCAGTTGTCAAAGCATTATAGAAAAAATTACCCTGTGAGCAATAAAAGATCATCTTTTCCTTTTCATATTGTGCACTCTGATGTGTGGGGGCCTTACCACTTATCCTCTATGGGGGGTTATAGATATTTTATCTTATTTATTGATGACTTTTCTAGATTCACTTGGATATACTTAATGAAATCCTGGGATGAAGTCCCAAAACTTGTGAGGCAATTTCGTGAGCTTGTTTTAACTCAATTTGATACCAGAATTAAGGTTTTCAGATCTGACAATGCAAAAGAGTATTTTGAGAAGAGTTTATCCTTGTATCTCTTTGACATGGGGGTTATTCATCAAAAATCCTGTGTTAAAACCCCTAAACAAAATGGAGTTGCTGAGAGAAAAAATAGACATATTGTTGAAGTTGCAAGGAGCCTTTTGTTTGCCTCACATGTTCCCACAAGATTTTGGGGTGATGCTATACTTACTGCTACCTATCTCATAAACCGTATGCCATCCAGGGTTTTAGGGTTTAAATCCCCCTTCTGTCTTCTTCATCCAGACAAAGATCTCTTCCCAATTCCTCTTCATGTGTTTGGTTGTACCTGCTATGTTCACATTCCAAATGTGCAGAGACATAAGTTTGAACCGAAAGCCCACAAATGCATCTTCCTTGGTTACTCCCCCACACAAAAGGGTTATTGTTGTTTTGATCCAAAGACAGGCACCCGACATGTCTCTATAGATGTTACCTTTGATGAACTTTCTCCTTTTTATGGTTCCTCTCAGGAAGGACATTGTCCACAGGGGGAGAGTATGTCACAAGTTTTTGCCCTTCCTCTTCCTGTCCCAGTTGAATCTCTTGACAAACCTGTATCCTCACCAAATGAATCAAAGGAGGATCAATCACTTCATACATCATGTCCTAGTGCCCCTATTTCTTTACCTCCTCGTCCTACCATAATCCGAAAGTGTATTAAAGGCAGAGATCCAGGAATGAGCAAGTAGTTTCCCTTACAACAGATGAGGCTCATACATTCCCAATCACAGATGAGATAACAGGTACTGCTTCAGCTCCTTTGGAATCATCCTTCCCAGACCTTGATGTCCCCATTGCTGTTAGGAAAGGGAAGCGGAAGTGTACTGCACACTGCATTTCCAAACACCTTTCTTATGACCTGCTTTCTCCTTCATACTTTGCCTATCTCTCTTCTGTTGCTTCTAACCCCATTCCTAGGTCTGTCTCAGAAGCCCTTGGGATTCCAGAATGGAGAGATGCCATGGAGATCAAAATGGATGCTCTACATGCAAATGATACTTGGGAGGTGGTGGATTTGCCTTAAGGGAATGATCCAATTGGGTGCAAGTGAGTTTTTGCCATTAAATACAGGGCTGATGGAACTATGGAGAGGTACAAGGCCAGACTTGTTGCAAAAGGCTACACACAGACATATGGGATTGACTACCTGGAGACTTTTGCCCCTGTTGCCAAGATGACATCTGTGAGGGTTCTTTTATCTCTGGCAGTTCACTTTGATTGGCCTCTCTATCAGTTAGATGTAAAGAATGCATTTCCGAATGGTGACTTACATGAGGAGGTCTACATGTGTCTTCCTCCAGGGATGTATGGGAAAGATATGCAAGGAAAGGTATGTAAAATGAAGAAATCACTTTATGGTCTCAAACAATCTCCTAGAGCCTGGTTTGAGAGATTTAGAACTGCACTTGTTAAATTCGGCTATGTTCAGACACAGTCAGATCATACTCTGTTTGTGAAGAAAAGTAGTGGTCTCAAACAATCTCCTAGAACCTGGTTTGAGAGATTTAGAACTGCACTTGTTAAATTCGGCTATGTTCAGACACAGTCAGATCATACTCTGTTTGTGAAGAAAAGTAGATCTCTAGCAGTGTATCTCATTGTGTATGTTGATGACATTATAGTGACTGGTGATGATGTCTCAGGCATTCTGGCCCTTAAGTCTTTCCTCTGTACAGAATTTGAGATTAAGGATCTGGGGGAGTTGAAATACTTCCTTGGCATAGAAGTTGCTAGATCCAAGGATGGGACTCTTATTTCCCAAAGGAAATATGTTCTTGATTTGTTGTCTGAAACTGGAAAACTGGGTGCAAGACCAGCTACAACTCCCATTGATATGAGTCACAAACTTTCAGCTTCGGATGAAACTTTGTTGGAAGACAAAGGGGTCTTTCAGAGACTTCTTGGGAAGCTTCTGTACCTGGGCATGACTAGGCCAAATATTGCGTATGCTGTCAGTTGCATTAGCCAGTTCATACATGCTCCTAGAGATACTCATATGGCAACAGCATAACGGATTTTGTGTTATCTGAAAGGCTCTCCAGGGAAAGGAATTCTATTTACCAAGCATAATCATCTGAAACTTGAAGCCTATACTGATGCTGATTGGGCTGGAAATTATGATGATAGAAGATCTACTTCAGGGTATTGCAGTCTGGTGGCTGGTAATGTTGTCTCTTGGAGGAGTAAGAAACAATCTGTTGTGGCCCGATCCTTGGCAGAAGCAGAGTATAGAGCCATGGCACATGAAGTCTCGGAATTGTTGTGGCTAAGGTCCTTAATAGAAGAACTTGGGATTGATCATGACAAACCCATGATGTTGTACTATGATAATCAGGCTGCCACAACATTGCTCACAACCCGGTATAACATGATCGAACCAAACATATTGAAGTTGATCGACACTTTATTCGAGAAAGAGTCCTCCGAAGAAGTGTGTCTTCCATTCATTACTTCTGAAGGACAATTGGCAGACTTTCTCACCAAGGGCATTACCAAGGGAAGGCTTCATCATGACACTGGCAAGCAGGGCATGATTAACATCTATGCTCAGCTTGAGGGGGAGTGTAGAGGAGATGGGCCGAATGGCCCATACACTGTCACTTCATGTTATATTATGTTTCTCTCTGTTATGGGCCTTATTCTGGGCCCATACTCTGTAGTGTTCTGTTTTTGTATTTTTCTTCCCACTCAAGGGCCTCTCTGTAATTTATCAAAAATTAACTTAATAAAAGAGTATTAGAGTGTTAGAGGGAGGTTAAGTTCGAACTCCTCATCCTCTAACTCTCCTTGCTGCAGTTCTCTCTCCCTCTCTTCTTCTCTAATCTTCTCTTGTTAGTTTTTCTGGTTTTCTAGCACAGTCCCATACTTCTAGGATTGTTTTTCAACTGCATCCTTAGCGGTGTCAACGGTATTCGAAAATCCAATTTCGAATTCAAGATTCGACATAATCGAATCAAATTCAGATAATTCGAATATCTAATTGGTCAAATTCGAATATTCAGAAGACCTCTGTTGAATTGGGAGACAGAGGAATGTATGGGGCTGTTGGAGAAGCTTCAAGAGGTGGAAGTGAACCCATCACCTTCCAGATGCTATATGGTGGAAAGAAAATAGAAACGGAAGATTTTCTGTCAAGTCTCTATATAATGCTCTGTCCAGAAATCAGGTAGAGCCTAATTCAGTTAAAGGGGTTTAGGGGAAGTCAGTTCCCCCAAGGGTGGAGGCTTTTGCTTGGCTCATTTCAATGGGAAGTATCCTTAGCGGTGTCAACGGTATTCGAAAATCCGATTTCGAATTCGAGATTCGACATAATTGAATCAAATTTGGATAATTCGAATATCTAATTGGTCAAATTCGAATATCCTTTTCATACTGAATAGCTAATTGGATTCAAATTTGGATATGACCTAATTCGATTCAATAAATATCTGAATTTGACCGATTATTTAATTCTTATATATAATATATGAAATATTTAAATGATTTATATAATTTATATATAAAGTAATTAAATTATATAAATAATTTATATATTTATATACTTTATATAAATAAAATATTTATGTTATATATTTATTAATTACCCTAAAATAATTAATTGGTCGAATTCGAATTCAAATTGAATCGAATAGTTGGATATTTAATCGAATTTGAATTCGAATATTAATTTTCAATATCCGTCGGATATCGAATCGAATTCGAATATTGCCTTATTTTATTCGAATTCGATCCGTTTACACCCCTAAGTATCCTGACTCAAGACAATCTAAAAAAAGAAAGGCCATCAGTTTTCTAGTAGAAGCCCGCTTTGCTTGTCTGAAGAGGAACCTATCCTTCACCTACTGGTGCACCGCAGATTCATTAGGAGTATTTGGGCCTATTTTTTCAAGCTGTTGAACATGGATGGATGGGATCCTAGTGATTGTATGGAGATATTTGGCTGCTGGACGAGGGTGAATGGAAGCATCAAAATAAAAATCATCTGGAGCTGTATTTCTTTTGCTATATGCTGGGAAGCCTGGGAGGAAAGAAATAAGAGAATATTCGAATGGAAATCGAGAAGCAACAAAGAGTTAGGGGTTGCAATCAGTTCAAGGATTGTAGGGTGGGTTTTAGTTTTGCTAGAATTCAAAGGATTAAGCAAAGCAAATTTCGGAGATGACTTCTGGAACACTTTGAATGTTCAAGTCTAATTGTAATCTTTTTGTTTCTTCTTTGGCTCTCCTTTGTAAGAGTTGGGGTGACTTCTTGTCACCAAAACATTGTATTTTTTCTGACCGATTGAATGATTGTTTTCTTTATTGATCTTCAAATATATATATATATATATATATATATGACTATATGTATGTATGTATGTATGTATGTATATACGTAACCACTTGGAACAGCAATTTTCTATGTGCACGGCTAAAACTATGTTAGACTAACCCTCATTTCATCACCTATAGAGATTATATCTAGGTTTCCATGAAAGCCTCTAAATTCTAATTCTATCTTAGTCCTGCTTCTCATCTATATTGATATCATAAAATCCTTAACACTCATTTTATGGGTGTGTTATTTCTTGATTACCCCAAACCCCATTCCATACAACATTGTTGTTCCTGTAGCCATCTTATAAAAATCATCAAAAACAAAAAAATATATATATATTTGTGAGACACTTTTACTTGATGGAGAAAAAAAATAATAAGAAATCTCATAATACCAGATAACATTGATAAGGTGGTAGTTTTCCCAGCTCCATTTGTTCCTAGAAAACCAAAGCATTCTCCTTCTTGAACAGAGAAACTTAATGAATGAACTGCAACTTTTTCAGTCTGATTCCTTCCTCCAGGATAGACCTGAAATTGGAATTAGAGATTGGCTACATCACATGAAAAGTTATATCACAAAATCAGAAGGAAGATGCTCCAATTTGATAAAAAGTTTAGTTACATAAACCACAAAATAAAGTACCTTCCGAAGATTTTGCAAGTAGATTATAGCATTTTCAGCAGAACCAGAAAGCACTCTGTGTCGTTCAGCCTGCACATCTACATCTTCATCAACATCAAAAGCAGAAACTTGAGATGATGATGAATTCAGAAAGGGTTCTAAAAGACTCTGGGAAGTGCCATCAGGGTGATTTCTAAAAATCCTCCACCATTTCTTCATTGTGTAAGATGTTAACTTGTGAGGAGGCAAGAGTTCAAGCCCAATTGTGAAAATGAAGTAAACAATACTCTGTTGCAGATGACAAAATTTGAAAGAGATAGATTTAATTCATTGTATGCAAGTAAGAAAATATGACAATGTTGAAACAGATTGTAAATATCAAATGTTAGACTACAACAGATGACATAGAAGGTATCTAATTCCAATTTCGTAGGCAGACATACCAATATAGGTATTAACTGACACCATATAGTTTGGAAGTGAATTAGTTAAGTTGAGCTGACATACAATATGGGTATTGAATCTAACAATATGTGCATGGACACTATGTACTGATACCAAATTGCAATTATTTTTACTTTTTTTCATTGCTTTGTGTTAATATAAATTGATATTAAGCATTAAAGACTGATGTGCGGAAAAATCAATATGCTTTTATGCAGTAGTCAACTTTGTCATATATCCTCCATTTGTCTTGATATTCCTTTACTGAATTGTACCACAGCATGTTGATTCAATTGAAACTAAAAAATCAGTTAAACATTTTATGCAAATCTCTCATTTTTTTATTGATAGTCATACAGTAATATCTTTAACCACAATAGTTCACAAGCACCCAAAGCCATGGCATGGCATGCAGCTTCTGCACTAGATCTTGTCATCACTAATTGCTTATTACTCCTCCAAGCATCCAGATGTGGAGCCCTAGGAGAGTGCATAAACTAGCTCAATAGATTTGTAAGAGAGATAATATTAACTTCCCTGTAAGTTGTTGAAATCTTCCCACATACTAAACAGGCTCTCCACTACAGTCATCTAACTTCAAATTCAGATCCATGGGTATACCTATTGGTCTTGTTCCAAGCTTTCTTGTTTCTTGTAGAGGGCTTAATTCTCTGGAAAATAAAAATGTCCTCTTTTGATATGGATAAGAAATATTTTAGAGGACCTAGAGACTATCCCATTACACGATAAGGATGGTAGCGGCTTCTCTCTTCTTCCTTACAAAGAGTGTATGATAGGCATGACTTTACTAAATCCTCACTTTTTAACAATATGACTCCCCAAACTAGAACCTTAGAGACTGCTTCAGCACATAAATTGCTTTCTTTAACCTTCACACTTGCCTTCCTGATTAGGAAGAGTCACTTTTAGGAAGAACAGACATCTTCTTTCTTCCTTTAATTTGCATACAGTGATATGTACTTTATATCAAGTAAATGAAGTGGCCAAGCTTTGTTCACTGAGAGAGTATAATTCTGATGGTATTCATTTTGGCTATTGGAAAGAATCCCTTCTCATAATCAATTTCATAAGTTCGAGTGCGACAATACCTTGTACCTATTCATAGAACAATTGGGCTTCTTTTTGATAGTAAAAGCTCATTTATAGCATATTGATATCTTAGCAACAAGGAGAGAAACCAGATCCAAGTACCATTCTTGATGAGAGATTTCTTAGTCATTGCCTTGTTTTACTTGGGGTGACACAAAGCAACACCGATAATGGATGGTAGGGGTGCAACTTGGTGTGGATTATCTGGTTAGCCTGAACCCATTCCAAAAACGTCAGGTTGTATTAAAGGGTTAGGGTTTAAAAACGTGAATCCGGCTTTGGGTTAGGTTAGGGATGAGGCCTTGAGCAACCCAACCCAACCTGAACCCAAGAGAAAGGCCCTTGAGCATTCACATTCATTAACAAAAATGGCCAGATTTCCACATACTAAATTGCCAGTGGGGATTCAGCCCCATATTTCCTCTCTTCCTCTTCTTTCATAGTTTCGTTAAAGAACCAATCATCCAAATACCCCCCCCCCCCAATATATTTTAGGTAGTTCCAAAGCCACATATGTTATAAAGTTATTAACAGGAATCCCTCCTATCCCTTTAAGAGTCTAAGAGGTTAACTCTTACAATGCTAGTGCATTGCATGTCCATGTAGATATTTTACATTGTACAAAAATATCAAATTTTACATAAGAAGCAAGGGGTAAAATCAATAATGTGCAAGTTTTTTTAATAATATAGCATTCCAACATTAAAAAAATAAAGGAGGCACACTATATAATCTCGCATCTGTAATTGCAGTATATTACCAAACAAACACAAACTGGAAGATATAGAATTCAAGAAACTAATCTAGTTAGCCAACCTAAAATAAAATTATATGTCTTGTTTAGAACAGTATGGTTTCATATCAGGCACACTGATTGTTCCTCAACCACTAGTTAGATGGGAGAGATATATTATGTTGTTGGTACCTATCTAATCTATCTATGAAAGAACAAAAGAGGAAAAAAGACATGCACAATGTACAAGATCAAGACAGCACCTCAACACCTAAATAACAGATAGAAGCACCAGTCACATTCCAGTTAAGAATTCCATCATCAGATCCATGTTTAAATCCTTGTCGTCGAAGAGCCAATGAAGCAAGCCCATCCGCAAAACAGAACCCTGGTGATAATCTAAAAAAGTTCTGCCATAAATTATACAAATATCAGTAAAAGAGGTTATGCATTTGAAGATTAATGAATGATTGTAGCAGTTGAGGCAGCTAGGCAATGTTAAGGCATTATGACATGGCAGGGTAAATTCATGTTAAGATGACAAGGCATTGTCTAGGTGAGAAAAATGAATAAATAAACGTGTAACAATATATAAGATTATCATAATGTATAATTATATGTAAATTGTAAAATATTAAACTGCAAATTGAATTACAAAATGGTTAAATGAAAACTTACACTTGATTTTCATTAAAAGACAAGATTTTTGAATAACCTCCCTGGTTCAAAATGAGGTATACACAATCATATTAATAGCCGTGGGGAGGGGAATAAAGAGTTTTTTGTACTAAGGTTTTGATATCTATACCACCCAACTAGTTTGTTTGCTTAGGTGGTAGGCCTCCGAAATTCCTACGCAATCTTTAATTACACTGCTTTGTAGTATCTTCAAGGGAAAAGAAATAACAACGTTGAGATGTGATTAAGACTAGGCCCTAGGGAATCCCTAACTTCTGGAGAGAACTTTAGCAGTATTTTTAAATATGCGCCTTTTGCTTAAAAGGTCCAAAAATCCTCTAATAGCTTAAAAGGTCCAAATTTGGAGGGAGAATATATGCTGATAAGTACTACAAAAAAGGAATACAAGCTGATAAGTTTGTATCCTTCGGTATCTAATGTGACACTTTTGTTAGTAGTCATTTCTCTACAAATGTTCATACCTTATATTTTACAATCTTCTCCTTGCTTACTAGAAATGAAATAGGTAATCATCATCGGAAGCTGATTTTGAAAATAATATGGAATTGGATTCAAATGAAGGATATATTGACAAGAGAGGTATCTATATGTGGATATTAATCTCTCAGTGGAGGGTGTCTTGTCCTCACCCTCACTTTTCAGTTTCATACTGATTAGAGATACTTGGCATGCCTCAGATTGCACCACATGGCATGGACCAGATCAAATCCTAGCCACACATCACCAACTGCTTCCAACCACTCCTAAGGCAAGGTTAGCCTTAAAAGGGGGCACTCACTTCAAGGTAAAGATCTAGATTACCATTCTCGACTATTAAGGACTAAACTCTAAGCTCTCGTCTCTTGCCTGGTCCGACCCCTCTCTAACTAACTTGACTGTTAAGAGTCTCCGTCCCTAGGATAACACCTAGGGCCTCTAACGTGTGTTCTTCTCTTATTTACAGGTTGGACCAATCGGCCTTGGACACTAAGGAAATTACCTTGTTGCCCTCGGTCCCATATATGGTAGAAACAATCGGTGTCGTCTGTGGGAACGTTTTCAAGACTTCCCTTAAAAACAACATAACTTAATCCACCAAGTTTCCGACATGGCTGATAAGCAAGACAATACTCCTAACACTCAGAACTTAGTTATGATGGACCAATTCAAGTTGGTCCTAGACAGGCTGGATAACCTAGCCCAGTAGTTAGACGAGGTAGAGCATCCGACCGGAGGCTGCCCACAAGGTGGCTTCCTCGTCAGGAGCCAGGGACAATATAGTGGGCGATCCACCCATACGCTACGGGGCCAACACCTAGTCAGCCAGGGGAAGGCCAACCCCTCAGAATCCAACAACAGTAGCCAATGGGCTAGCAAGCCCCCGTCAAAGACCTCTTTTCTCCCCAACCCGAGAGGTGAACTTGTGGGGTCCCACGTCAACTGTAAGGACCACGATCACCACCATCGTCGTGCAAAGAGCAACCGGGATGACAACGGGCGCTTTGGCCACTACAATCCTCCTTCGAGGGCTGAAGGCCGACGCTACACCTCTCCCCCACCAATGTCTGACCTTCACGATCTCATTAACAATTGCTGAGCTCGCAAGGCTCAAGAGGTACCAATATCTAAGTACTTCAGGAACAAGGCCAACCCGTCCCACGTGAAAGAGAACCTAGACAAGGTCAAGGTCCTGATTGACCGACGTCTTGGTGACATTTAGGCGCAAAAAGGCGCCATTCAAGATCAGATCTGACAGGTGAAGGTGGGCTGAGGTGATGCCTCCACCAATTAGAACCTCTCATCTACCCAAATGGAGGCCTTCACCGACTCCATCACCTCGGAGCCATTCCCACCTAACTTTAAGCCTCCCACCTTAGAGACCTATGATAGGAGCACAAGTCCGGACGACCACTTGAAGAGCTTCAGAGCCCTCATGCTCCTCTACGGGTACTCCGATGCCTTGATGTGCCGAGCCTTCCAAGCCACCTTCAAGGGAGCAGCACGTAGATGGTTCTCCACACACCCCCCTCGGTCCGTCAACTCTTGGGACCAGTTTGCAGATCTCTTTCTCTCCCACTTCGTCAGCAGTCGACGATGCCAAAAGACCGTCGTCTCCCTAACGTCCATCAAGTAGAAGCGCAAGGAAAACCTTCGGGCATACATGGACCGATTCAACCAAGTGGAGCTTGAAGGGGCCTTGACCCCTCGGTCTCTATGCATGCAGCCATTAGCGGCCTCCAACCCGACCCTTAGTTGGTCCATCTCCAAGACACCGCCCAAGAATAAAGCCAAGTTCTTGAAGAAAGTCCAAAAATGCATCGCCACCGAGGAGACCGAAGCCAACAAGTTCTCCAGGAACTAGAGGCCGAGGCTAGCCAAGGGGTCACCTACAAGAAAATGAAGGAAAGGGATGGTCACGACCACAACCACATCAGGAAAGACAATGAGAAGAAGCTGTCGATTCCTTCCTTCAACAAATACACACCACCAAGCTCTACCTGAATGCATATACTAATGCAAGTAGGGAAAGAGGAATACGTGAAATGGCCGGCTAAGTTGAAGAGGAACCCTAAAAGAGATAACCCCAAGAAGTATTGCAAGTACCACCGCGACACCAATCAAGATACCGAGGACTGCTACAAACTCAAGAACAAGATCGAGTCCCTCATCCACCGCGGGCGCCTGAAGGAGTATGTCGGGGGCGATGCCGGTGCCTCGTCCTCACAGCAACAGCAACAAGCCAGGACCCAGGCCCGTCACCCCCTAGCTGGAGTCATTTAAGTCATCATTGGGGGCTCGGCCTCAGGTGGAGCATCTGCCTTGGCCCGGAAGGCATATGCCAAGCAGTACAACATCCAAAGCCCAATGCCTAAAAGGCCTTGGCCAAAAGACTCCATCTCCTCCGACGACAACCTGCAAAGGGTCTCACTACCCATGACGTGTGTTGGTGGTGTCTATGACCATCACCAACTACATGGTGAAGAGAATCCTCTTGGACAGCAACTCTTCGGCCAACATCTTGTTCTATGACACATTTGAGAAGATAAAGTTGACGCCAGATTGATTGCAACCTATGGACATGCCACTAGTCAGGTTCTCCGGAGCAGTCATCAAGACTGAAGGAAAGATAACCCTACCAGTCAGAGTAGGAACCACGCCTCAGCAAGTCATGGCTGGGTTCTTGGTTGTGAAGATAAGCTCCCCATATAATGCCATCATAGGGAGGCCAGCCCTTCATGCACTCAAGGCGGACATCTCATCCTATCATCTCACCATGAAGTTCCCCAGCGAGCATGGCGTGGGAGTAGTCAAGGGGAACCAACAAGCGACCAGACAATGCTACGTCGCAGCACTAAAAGGCGAGAATAAAGAAGCCTTATTATTGGAAGGGCTTGACCTCAGGGATGAACCAGCGACCCGAGGCCAACTGGTTGAGGACCTCATCTCAATTCCCCTGACAAAGCTGAGCCCAAGAAGTGTTAGATAGTGTACGCTCTTAGCTCCGATCACATTGATGTATAGATACATTTATTGTAAGTGAATAAAGTACATTATTGTTTCATGTTGTCATTGGTATGTTTCTATGAAATTACCCCTTAAACTGGACGCGTATGAGACTCCTATTAGTTTAGAATGTTCTCAGCCATTGGATAGACTTGTGGAGTTTATCCTGCCAAGGCTGACACTAGCGTGCTACTAAAGAAGTTTGAGCAATTTGTCTCAGCTGCTAGGGTTAGACCCGAAGCACATGTAATGTGTGTTTGATTGAAGCACTAAACCCGGACCACTTTCGAGTTATGCCCTGGACCTTGGAGACTGATGGAAAAAATTGGAAAGTTACACATAACCCCTAGACTTGATTATGGTACTCCACTAGGTGTCGGATCGGGCTATCTTTAATATGCCAATCATTGAGATCCTTTGGGGGTCAAAACCTGGGCATGTTGGGGCAGTCTGAGAATTCACTTGAGTGTGTGGTCATAGTGATAGGATCAGCCCCTTCGTCGGACAAAGTGAATGATCGGGACTGCACTCTCTCTGATGGAAACCTAAACTGCCGGTAGTGGATTTCAACCATGTTTAAGATTTGTTTTGCAAAATATATTTATATGTATATATATATATATATATATATATATATATATATATATATATATATTATGTTTTAAGAAAAGTGTTTGCAAAAGGATTTAATTCCTGTGATCCATCTGAGCAGAGAGTGCGACACTGCACCTTGCAGTCAGGGGAGAGGTCCTTCCCTGTTGGGCAGTGTTTGATCATTATGGGCTGAGAGGTTAAGTGTAAGAAACCATTAAGGACTAATTACCAGATGGGCTATATCTTACTTAAGTCCATTATTCTTGGGTTTTCATAGGATGGCTGGATTCAAGGATCATTTAATAGTAAATGTTGGGCCCATTTGAGCCCATAGTGATGAGCTTAGGGGTTCACTGCATTTGGTAGTGAATTCAGCCAGGCCTTTTCACAGAGGCTGGGCCGAACCCATGTGGGCTTATGTGAGGTCATTGTTGGGGTCCCATCCCATACAAATTAAACCTAAGTAGGCCAGCAACACTCTTGGGTTGTGAGCCATACATCCAATGGGCCTAAAGCCCATGATTAATATCATTAATCAAGATGTCACATGACTGCTTAAGCTGTCATGTGACATGGGGTGAATCTAGGTTTGGATCTGGGTAATGGAGCACCTAATCTTATAAGATAAGGTCTATCTCTAAAGAGAGTCCAAATCTGATTTGGACCTGGATTATCTCCTAATTAGATTAGGAAATAGCTCCATAAGAGATTATAAAAGAGGAGGGGGCGGACCAGTCCAAGACAGCTTCATATTTTTGCAATTTATGGTCCTCTCTGCACCCTTGTCTCCTAGTTTTCTCCCAGTTCGACTACAACTTGGGACTGATAAAGATCAGTTCTTTCTCTCTGATTTTTGCAAGAAAAATTCAGAGAAATCTCATGCTCACCTCCCTAGTTCGATCCAAGGTGTTGGATTGTAGTTTTGCTCAAAACTGCATTGTTGAACTGGCTTCACTCCAAGCTGCGCCATCTTCAGTGGAAGTTGGTTTTGGGATTTGATTTGGGCGTGAACTACCACTTTGGGAGCTACATTTGTGGAATCCGTATTAGGTATACATCTCCCTCTTGTTTGGTTTCAAATCTGATCCGGTTTCAGTGCAAGATCGATCCTAGAACAATGCAGTTTTTCTAAAACTGGGAATACGATTCCCGAAAGGTTGAAAGAAAATTTTTGAAATTTCACCCAATCATCCAACATGGTTTGGCCATCCATATGATGGACTCCACCTTCCTTCAAGAAGGCGGAACGAGTCAGGTCACGCAAGACACTTTCTGAACTGGCTAAGCGTAGACCCGAGCTGTAGGCCAGTTCAGAAAAAGAAGAGGAACTTTGCACCAAAGCGTTGGAAAGCCATTGGAGAGGAGGTGGATAAGTTACTCGACGTCGGCTTCATCTGAGAGATCTCAACAAGGCCTACCCCAAAAACAGCTTTCCTTTGCCGAGGATTGGCCACCTCATCAACGCCACCACAGGGTACGAGTTGTTAAGCTTCATGAACGCTTTCACCGTGTACAACTAGATCAAGATGCACCCCGGTGAGGAGGAGAAGACCTCATTCATCACCGAGCACAGCACCTACTGCTACAAAGTGATGCCTTTTGAACTGGAGAATGCCAGGGCCACCTACCAATGGCTAGTGAATAAGATATTCAAGGACCAGATGGGGAGGAACGTCGAGGCCTACGTCGACGACATGGTGGTGAAAAGCCTAAAGGCTAGCTAGCACACCTCGGACCTCGGCTAGACCTTTGAGGTGCTAAGGAAGCACAACATTAAATTGAACCCCAACAAGTGTGCCTTTTGCATCACCTCGGGCAAGTTTTTGAGCTTTGTGGTCACCCAACGAGGCATAAAGGCCAACCCCGAGAAAATACAAGCCATACTTGTCATGGAGCCCCCTTGGTCCATCAAGGAAACTCAAAGACTCGTTGGTCGAGTCGCAACCCTCAATCGATTCATGTCTAAGTCAGCCGACCGCCGCATACCTTTCTTCTGAGCTTTCAAGAAGCTCAAGGACTTCCAATGGATTGAAGAGTGTTGGAAAACCTTTGACGAATTGAAGTTCTACCTCACGTCGCCTCCTTTGCTCATGTGGCCCCTCCTAGGAGAGACCCTATTCTTATACCTCTCAACCGGGGACGAGGCCGTCAACTCAATTCTAGTATGATAAGACAAAGGAATTCAGAGGCCAGTTTATTATATCAACAAGGTCCTTTGTGATGCCGAGACCAAGTAACTGAGGCCCTACTTCTAGGCTCACAGCATCTCGGTACTGACCAACCAACCCCTCAAGTCAGTGCTCTGCAAACCTAAGACCTCGAGTTGGCTAACCAAGTGGGCCGTCGAGCTATCAGAGTTTGACTTACACTATCAGTCGAGGCCTGCAATAAAAGCACAAGCGTTGGCAGACTTCTTGGTCAAATGCACTTTCAGTCGTGCCCCCAGCCAGGCCCCCGAAGAGGATGAGAGGCCTCGGCCTACTTGGATTTTGTTCATGGATGGATCCTCCAATGCCAAAGGAAGTGGAGCCGGCCTCATATTCCCACCCCAAACAACAAGTTGGAATATGCGTTGCGGTTCAACTTCCCTACCTCCAACAATGAAGCCGAGTACGAGGCCTTGAAGCGAAGGTGAACTAGGCATGCGCCTTTTGAAAGTGTTGTGTCTGGGGCCTAGGCAAGGTGAATACCTTAAAATGTGCCTCATCTATGCACCTAGGCACACTTTTTAAATCAATGGGTTTTATGAGGTTTGGTGTAGTTGATAGAGAATGTAATGGACTTCATTGCAGAAAATTCAGTTTCCAGCTTGGCTGCAGCTGAAGCTCTGTAGATATTATGAAAGGAGTGATCCTAGCAAAAACTTGCTTTAAATAATACAATTTTGGAGACTGATAGCAAAGTATTGGGTAAATTCCCTTGTAGGATGCCCTGTTTAAGTATAGTTTATTCTTTGTGATGTCTTATAGATGGTTAAAAACTGGGGTATTATTTTTGAAACAGCTACATGTCCTGTAAAAGCTTCTCATATTGTTAACGGTATGAGTGTCGTTAATCAAAGGGAGTTTTGTGGAAACCCTCCAATTTGGTCTTGCTACTCTGTCAGTGTAATTGTGTGTTTGTTTGTCACTTTTTCTTAATAAAATATTTTCTTCAAGCAAAAAAAAAAACGGTTTAAAGGGGAAAAGGGTAGAAGAAACACACAGAGACTAGTCAACATGAATAATAATATTAATATTAATATTAATAACAACACCACCAACAACAACAATAATAACAATAACAATAATAGGGAATTTACTGTAGGCCTAATCTTTTCTTTTCTTTTCTTTTATGGTAAGCACTCTGACTCTTTGTTTTCTTTGTCTTTTTTTTTCCTTCTAGGGGTGTTAACAAAGCAGTAAAAGACTAGTGGCATAATTATGTAAACAGCAATTCTTGGATATAGAGGTTCTCTTTCTCAACCTTACACAGCAGACAAATTAATATGCTTCTGTAGATACCCAACCCAAAATAATAGTAAATTTTAAATATATGACAAAAATTATTTGAAAAAGACAAAGGAAATATATGTAAGAGTCATAAGAGAAAACTAACATTCAGTGTCACACTAAACTACAGTCATAAATGCAATGATTCTAAAATGTTTTAAGTAAACTAACCTTAAGAAACAAGTTTGCATGTTCAGTTGCTGGAATAAGCCCCATTATGAATGAAATAACCATGAGAATGAGTCCAGTAAACAGGTGTACCAAAAGAACCACATTCTGCAATAATTTTAGATTTGTTAGCATGCCCATGAGGGTGTGAAGTAGGAGGTGTCACAATTATATGGGAAAAGAAAAGGAAGTGCAACCTGCGCAATAGAGTGCTCAGAAAAGAAAAAAGTGAGACAATATGTTGATGCTGCGATTGCTAATCCATATTCTAGAAACAAGAAGATAGTTGGCAAGAAACAACCATTTCCTATGAACTGATCCAGACCTATAGACAAAAAGTAAACCCATGAATTCCCTTTGTTCTCTTGGTTAAACTATCAAATAAGGTTTAAACATAACCATGAGAAAGTTGGTCAAAAGATGTTGCGATACAGAAAGGAAGTAGCTACTATAATGTAATAATTCTGATAACATCAAACAAAATGAACTACAATCATCAGGTCAGTCTGACAAGCACCAAGAATACAAGATGATTGAAAGAACTGCAATATTCTGGAGAGAAAGTCTAGTTAAATTGTATACCAAATATGTAAAAGAGAATTATAGCGAAGGATGAAGGAAACAAGAAGCTGATAAAGTCCCATATGTACGTGGAAGTCCAATATGACAGTACAGACACCTGAGGAGATATTAATCTTGATTAATACAACAATATAAAATAATATAAGAACTATCCTTGAGAACATATAATTCTTTAAATGAGAAAACATACCCCACTAATAAGTTGCTGATGCTTTGCTTTTACTTCACGTTCCTGCATCAATTAATACCATATACTACTATGCATTAAATTTACTAACACGCCAACTATGATACAAGATCACTACACAGTAAACTTGTAATAGAAAATATTTTAGTTATCTTAAACTATACAATGTATGTCCAGCTTGAGCTAAATTTATGAAATAATATTTGCAACCAACATAATATGTAATTAACAACATACATTTCTTCACTAGAGCAAAAAGAAGCACATTACCTTTATTAAATCAAATTAAATATTTCAAAGAAAAACCCTAAGCACAACATAAGAATAGCAGGATGCCTGTATTAGGAATTCCTGTATCAACCCTAAGCACAACCCAATCAGTTAGCCAATATCCTTATAAAAGGAGTTCCTGTTCCTCATCATGTTGAACTTTGTAACAAGTTCAGAATGATTGATATGTATAACCCAACTTGAAGGGGGACTCCAAAAAAAAAAGAAGCGGGACTATGGGCACAAATCCTAGATTCCTAAGTTGTGAGGTGAAAGAGTGACCCCTAAATTACCTTAGCCTACTGTTGGGAGGAAACCCAAGAGCAGAGAGTTTCTGGAAACCTATCCTAGAAATATTTTGTAAAAAACTGGCTATGTAGAAAAGGAGCTATATTTCTTTAGGGAGAAGAACAACTCTAATTAAATCCACTCTAGCAAATTTACCTAATTATTACCTATCCACCTTTAGGATCCTGGTCAAAATAGCTAAGCAGTTAGAGAAGATTATGAGGGACTACCTTTTGGAACCGGGGGAGGAAAGAAAGGGTCACTTGATAAAATGGGAGCAGGTATGTAAATCAAAGGAATACAGCGCTACTAGGAAAGTGGCTCTGGAGATTCCCCCTAGATGGAGATAGGTTGTGGCACACAGTCATTGAAAGCATACATAGTTTAGGGGAGAATGTCTGGGATGCAAAGATGGACTCTTACACTTCTTCAAAATCACTGTGGAAAGAAATAATAGAGGTACTCCCTTTATTCTTAAACTCCATTTGCTTTCATGTGGGATGTGGGAGTAAAGTCCTCTTTTTGGGTAGGTGGCATGCCCCTTTGCCAACAATTTCCAATCCTCTATTCCCTGACAACTTACAAGTTTGAGTCTGTCTTCAAGTTTGGTGCTTTATCCCCAACAGGGATTAACTGTGACTTTGGTTTCAAGAGGAGCCTAAGGGAAAATGAATGTGAGTCACTCATTTCTTTGTTGTCCTCTTTGAAGTCTGCTTACTTGGACCAAACACACCTGATGCTAGGGTTGGGATCCCCTCCCTTGCTGGCTTGTTCTCTTGTACTTCCTTCTTTAATCTTTTAGTCCGCCCCAACTCCGCAGGATTATCTTTTCCAGTGAAGAAAATTTGGTATAAACCTATCCCACCTAATACAAGCTTTGTGTTGAGAAGTATTCCTTGGTAAAAAAAACACATATGACATGCTACAGAAAAGGAGGCCAAACACTTGCCTTTCTCCTCATATGTGTGTTCATTGTAAGGCTAGTGATTAAGCCTTGCCTCACTTATTAATCTTCTGTCCTCTTGTGGTTTTCCTTTCGGAATATTTCTGTTCTCTCTTTGGTTGCAGATGGACCCCCCCCCCCCCCTCAGTAAGAAGTGATAAACCTTTTCAACCCCAATTTCCTGAGACCCAAGGAAAAGAGAGGGAAAATCATGTGGAGGATTTTAAGAGCTGCCTTGGTTTGGAGAGTTTGGGAGGAAAGAAACAGCAGAATTTTCAATGAGAAAAGCAGGTCCAGGGAGGAGATTGTGGAAGCTATTTCAGTGAGAACTGCTCTCTGGGTAAAAACATTGGAAATGTTCAAAGTCTTTTCAGTTAATAATATTATAAGAGCTTGGTATGAAGTGGCATAATTAGATAGATGCACTGAAGAGGTGAGGATGGAATGGAAGCCCCCAACTGTAAACAAACTGAAGCTAAACTTTGATGGTAGCTCTATGAGCAACACAGGAAGAGCAGGTATTAAAGTTATCAGAGACCATCAAGGTTCAATGGTGGTTTTGTGTTCAGGACCAATCGGCATGGGAGATTTGATAAATGCAGAAACTTTGGCATTGTTACAAGAAATAAGAAAAGCACGGCAGCTTGGCATTAGAGATTTGGAAGTGGAAGGTGACTCACAACTAGTGATCAATTGGGCAAAGCATCACAAGGCAGCACCTTGGAAATACAAAATGCTCTCAGGGAAATTGATGTTATTGCAAAGCAATTGAATTCACAGTTCAGCTGGGTGAGAAGGTCTGCAAATAGGGTAGCAGATGTATTAGCCAAACAGGGAGTTGATGGGCAAAACCTTTTTTGGGCAAACTTGTAAAATGTTACCAACGGGTGCTTGTATTTTCAACAATTGTATTATCCTTAATTTTCATCTTTAAAGAAATTATTTGCTGATCAAAAAAAAAAAAAAGATTGAAGGGGGACTAGTGGAGGGGGGGGAGGGGGGGTAGTTCAGTCTTTTCCCCTCTTGTTATGGTTGCCTATTATAGGGACTACCACCCACTTACTTTTTGTTAGAATGTTAGAGTGATGTTCGGCGGATAAGAGTTCTTATTAGCCCATTCTTATGTTTAACTTATCTTGTAACTAGGCTTGTGTTAATGGGCCTGGGCCTAATCCTGTTTAATGATTTAGGTCATCTGGGTGTCCCATCACTAATCAGAGGCATCCCAGTAATTTCTTGTACCTTGTACCATATTCATCTATAAATAAAGGACTGGTCGACTGGATAGAATAGTTCGACATTCTCTTCAGTTCTGTGGTTCTCTTCTCCTCCTTGCTACTTCGAGTATAGCTCTTCAGATTACATGGTATCAGAGCATTAGCTCCTTCCTGTTTCAGCAGGCGTACTCTTTTCTCTTGCTGTCCTTTCATCTTCTCTCTTCCTTTTCTGGGTTGCTGCAGTGAAAACCTAGGAGTGTAAGAGAGTAAAGCAAGTTCGAACCTAGGGTTTCTCTTGGTTGTAGGACTCAAGGGAAGTAAGACCCAGAGAGGTCTGTATAGGACAGACCTGGTTGAGGGCTGATTCAGCAGTCCTAGCACTAGCCGAGAGGGGGAGAACTTCCTCTACAGTTACAGCTTCGTGCTCCAGCAAGACTTGTGCAGAACAAGTGGTAAAGACTTAGCTCCTTCAACTTCAGTTGCAGTCTTGATGCATCAGAACAAGTGGTAAAGACTTAGCTCCTTTAGCTTCAGTTGCAGTTTCGGTGCATCAGCCTCTACAGTTGCAGTCTTAGTGCATCAACAAGACTCTTACAGAACTGCGGCAACTTCAGTTACAGATTTTCTTCAGGTCGGTTATCAGCCCTACTCTTGGACTGAACTGGTTCAGTTACAGACCTTTACCTTTTACCAGAACTGCGGCAACTTTTACCAACACTGTGAACTGGTTCAGTTACAAACCTCTACTTGCTACTGTACCCGTACTGTGAACTGACCAATTTGGCCAGTCCTTAACAGAATCACCTATAGTACTGTGAACAACTCTTGGACTGAAGTTAGGATGTCCTCACTATCCGGTGAAGTTTCCTCTAGAGATAACAGACCTGTTACAAGGTCCTCAAACCTGGAAAACCCTAATCTGCACAGCTTGCAGATTACAAGTGTGCTGCTAGATGAGTATAACTTCAAAGAGTGGTCTGTCTCAGCAATGCTGTTCATTACCTCTCGTGACCTCACAGGCTATTTGGATGGAGACAAGAAACAACCAGAAATTGGCAGTCCTGAATACACCGTGTGGTGCAAGGAAAATGCCACAGTCATGTCTTGGTTGCTGGCCTCTATGACTCCTATGGTGGCCAGAACTGTTCATCACTTCCCCACAGCTGCTAAAATTTGGGAGAAAGTATCTAAGACATATGGCCAGAAAAAGAACAATGCTAGAATCTACAGGCTGAACCAAGACATTGCAGCCCTAAGGCAAGGAGACATGTCCGTGGCAACCGACTTTGCAACACTAGAAGGCCTCTGGGAAGAGCTTGACCACCATTTGATCTTGGATTGGGAAAATGCTAATGATAAGGGGAGGCATGATAAGCAGATTGAGGAGGGCAGAGCCTTCAAGTTTCTGGCGGGTCTTGACCCTGTATATGAAGGTATAAGGTCACAGATTCTAGGGAGAGATGAATTACCTGAGCTTCACCATGTCTACTACCTGGTGAGGAATGAAGAAGTAAGGAGAAAGGAGATGCAAGTTGACTTCCAGACACAGTCAACAGAACTACCTAGAGAACATTCAGCCTTAGTCTCCACTAAGGGGAATAGATTTTCAGACAAGAAGTCCCTCAAGTGTACACATTGTGGTGGTGAGAAACACACAAAGGAGAAATGTTGGGTCCTGTACCCTCATCTGAAGCCAGCTGCTCTGAGAAAGGACAAAAGGCAATATAAGGGCCACACAGCAAGTGGGAATCTTGCCACCAACAACAGTAGTGACAACTCACAGAGTATTCAGACAGTGTCATCTTCCACCGCAAGGCAGGCTGCCGACTCCTCTGGACCAAGTACTTTGGGCTTCACAGCTAGTGAGGTAGAGGTTCTCAGCCGGGCATTAGCCCGTCTGAAGAACAATTCTTTAGCTTCCACCTCTCTTGCCAAATCAGGTACAACCTCTGCATTTAGTGCATCTAGTTCCATTAATTCTACCTCTTGGGTGATTGATTCAGGAGCCACTGACCATATGACACATATGTCCTCCTTATTCTCCACATATCATCTGTTGTCTGGCCAGGATAAGATGAGAGTAGCTGATGGGTCCCTCTCCACCATCTCTGGAAAGGGGGTGGTTGACCTAAGCAAGGATCTCTCTCTTAAATCAGTCCTACATGTTCCTAGTCTTACCTCAAATCTGTTGTCTGTTTCAAAGCTTACAAAAAACTTGAACTGTAGTATAACTTTCTTTCCTTCTCATTGTGTCTTCCAGGACAGATTGACGAGGAGAACGATTGGGAGTGGTCATGAGTATGGGGGCCTCTACTATTTTGATGAAGATGTCAGCTCAGCCTTGCAAGCTTCTACTACTAGTCCGGAAAGTGTGGAGTCAATAGCTAGGCTGCACTTGTGGCATGCTAGGCTAGGTCATTTGTCTTTTTCTTCCTTAGCAATGTTGTTTCCCGAATTATGTAAGGGCATTCTGAGTCAGAGTTTAATTTGTGATGTGTGTCAAATGTCAAAACAATGTAGATCAATGTATCCAATTTCTAGTAATGAAATTCAAACCCCTTTTGATTTGGTTCATTCTGATATTTGGGGTCCTTCACCCATTGTTTCCATTGATGGCTTCCATTACTTTATCAGTTTTATTGACCATTATTCTCGGTGCACTTGGATTTATCTGTTGAAAGGACGTGAAGAAGTTCCCCGGATAACTATGATGTTTTGCAAGATGGTTGAAACACAATTTGATAAAAAGATCAAGCAATTCCGTTCAGACAATGCAGCTGAATACTTTGAAAGATTCCTGAACTCATTCATGGAAGATGCAGGCATGTTACATCAATCATCATGTGCTTACACCCCTCAGCAAAATGGGGTCGCTGAGCGCAAGAACAGGCATCTATTGGAGACAGCTCGAGCCCTTCTTTTCCAGCACAATGTGCCCAAGCAATATTGGTCTCAAGCTATTCTTACTGCATCTTACCTGATAAATCGGATGCCATCTAAGGTACTGGGTATGAAGATCCCTTTCTCTGTTTTGTGTCCCACTCTTCCAGAATTTCCTCTTCCCCCGCGGGTTTTTGGTTGTACATGCTTCATACATGTGAAAGATCCAAAGAAGACCAAGCTGGATCCTAAGGCTACAAAGGGAATATTTTTGGGGTACTCTCCTGCGCAGAAGGGGTATAAGTGTTATGATCCTGTCTCCAAGAAAAAATATGTCACTAGGGATGTAGTCTTTTTTGAGTCTCAACCCTATTTCCAGTCTTCTCAGAATCCTCTTCAGGGGGAGAGTAGTGGGTTGGAAGGGGATTCTCATTCTCCCTTCTTTTTTGTTCCCATTTCATCACCTTCCACTACTACTAGCTGTAACATTCCGGGTCAACCTAGTGAGACTTCCACTGAGCCAGTTGCTTCTCTAGATTCGGCTGATGCTCCTGAAGGTTCCAATAAACAAGAAAAAGAGATACTTACATACAGTAGAAGGAAGAAGGCCCCTCAACCTCATGACTGCAACCAGTTGAACTCAGATCAATCTGTCTCTGCAATCCAAGGTAATTCTGATTCACTCAATTCAGATTTGGATCTTCCTATTGCTCTCCGTAAGCCTGTACGTTCTTGCACCACTCGGCATCCCATAGCCGATTATGTTTCTTACTCACACTTATCCCCTGCCTATCATTCCTTTGTGTCTTCCCTTTCCTCTGTATGTGTCCCTTTCAGGTATTCAGAGGCGGCATCTGATCCGAGGTGGAAAGAAGCCATGAATGAGGAGATGAAAGCCCTAATGAAAGCAAGGACATGGAAATTGGTGGACCTGCCAGAAGGGAAAGGCACTGTTGGGTGCAAGTGGGTATTCACAGTAAAGCACAGGGAAGATGGGTCAATTGAGAGGTACAAGGCCAGACTTGTGGCAAAGGGATTTACACAAAAGGAAGGAATTGACTACAAGGAAACCTTTGCCCCAGTAGCAAAGCTCAACACAATCAGGGTTCTACTGTCACTAGCAGCAAAATTCTCTTGGGAACTTCATCAGCTGGATGTGAAGAATGCCATCCTAAATGGTGATCTTCATGAAGAGGTATTCATGGAACCCCCACCTGGATATGATGTTGGAAAGAAGGTATGTAAACTAAGGAAAGCATTATATGGTTTGAAGCAATCTCCCCGGGCATGGTTTGAGAGACTTTGTTTGGCCATGAAGAAAGTAGGGTACACTCAGAGCAGTGCAAATCATACATTGTTTACAAGGAGACAGGATGACAAACTTACAGCACTCATTGTGTATGTGGATGATATGGTGATTACTGGAAATGATGTGAAAGAGATGAAGAGGCTGAAGGAGTTCTTAGCTTCAGAATTTGAGATCAAAGACCTGGGAAATCTGAGATACTTTCTTGGAATTGAAGTTGCTAGATCAAGAGAAGGAATCTACATATGTCAAATAAAGTATGTGCTAGATCTCCTATAAGAAACAGGCATGATGGGGTGCAGGCCAGCAGACACTCCAATAGAACCAAGCCATGGATTACAAGAATCAATGGGTGAGGAATACTGTGATAAGGAAAGGTACCAAAAGTTGGTAGGAAAACTGATATGCTTATCCCTTACTCGGCCAAATATTGCCTATGCAGTGCATGTTGTCAGTCAATTCATGCACTCACCAAAGGCCCCTCATATGAGAGCAGTGGAAAGAATCCTCAGATACTTGAAAACTTGCCCAGGGAAAGGAATTCTATTCAGAAAAAACAGCAGACTTGAAATTGAAGCCTACACTGATGCTGATTGGGCTGGGTCCGTTGGAGACAGAAAATCAACCTCAGGTTACTGTACATTCTTGGGAGGAAACCTAGTCACATGGCGTAGTAAGAAGCAGAATGTTGTGGCTAGATCAAGTGCAGAAGCAGAATACCGGGCTATGGCACACGGAGTTGCTGAACTCTTATGGCTCAGGACTCTCCTTAATGAGCTTGGTATCAAGACTGAGGGTCCTCTCAAGCTGTATTGTGATAATAAAGCTGCTATCAACATTGCCAACAATCCTGTGCAGCATGACAGGACAAAACATATTGAAATTGATCGACACTTTGTCAGAGAGAGAATTATTTCAGGAGAACTTTGTGTACCTTATACTCCATCAGAGATGCAGATTGCAGATGTATTAACTAAAGGGCTGGCATCAACGAAGTTCAGGGACATACTTGGCAAGCTAAACATGATTGATATTCATGCTTAGCTTGAGGGGGAGTGTTAGAATGTTAGAGTGATGTTCGACTGATAAGAGTTCTTATTAGCCCATTCTTATGTTTAACTTATCTTGTAACTGGGCTTGTGTTAATGGGCCTGGGCCTAATCCTGTTTAATGATTTAAGTCATCTGGGTGTCCCATCACTAATCAGGGGCATCCCAGTAATTTCTTGTACCTTGTACCATATTCATCTATAAATAAAGGACTGGTCGGCTGGATAGAACAATTCGACATTCTCTTCAGTTCTGTGGTTCTCTTCTCCTCCTTGCTACTTCGAGTATAGCTCTTCAGATTACACTTTTGAATCTCCAAATCATTCTTTTCTCTTGTCTATTTTCTCTTCCACTTACAAGATTATCCTAACCCCCTAGAAAAATATAAGACTTCTTCCAAGTTGCTACCTTCTTAGAAAACCTATCCATAATTGCATCCAAAAAGGCTATGGATTTGGGTTCCTCCTAGCGGCAAGCCTAAGTACCATAATTGACAAAAAAAAACCTGTTTATTAGACTAATTTTGGTTTTCTGGTTTTAACTTTGGATTCTGAAAGAAATACTATGCTTCCCTGACTTCAAAAAGTTGTTCAACTTACCTGGATTTAGACCAACTGGATTCCTTCAGATTAATTGTGAAACTTACAAAATAGTAGCAAGGATTATATTATATTTCTACTCTGTAAATAGAAGTCAAAGGTTGAAGTGCAGTACTTGCATGAAACAAGGAAATGAACAGCCATGTCTTTCACACCCAAAAAAAAATATTAAATCTTCTCTGGAAAAATCAAAATCAGCTATTTATTTCCAATCACTAAGGCAATACACTCTTAATTGCATGAAACCAGCAAGATATGCAATCAAATGAACAGGGTAGCCACTCTTAATGATAAATTTGCACACATAAACAAGAACAATACATTACAAACCATAGTAGTAACCTAGGATGAAATGGTGAATGGACAAATTGAATGACAGAATATCAAAATGTATCAATCTTTCGCTAAAAGACATACCTTAACAATGGACACTGCAAAAGAGGCAGGAATGAAGGAGAAGGCAATATTAACAATAATTGCAGCAGAGAATGCATCAAGATCCTACAAAAATGTTGATGAAACAACAAACTTTGAAATTTTTAAGATTTACATTTATAACTAGTGATAAAAGTTTCCAAAATGAAATGAAGCTTAACAACAGTTTGAAATAAATACATTTTACATATTAGGGAACTCATCTTCTGGTTATCCTCTCTGTAACCTAGATTTATTGTATTATCTTGCTCACAAATATATGAAAGGAATGACAATACAGAATTAGTTAAAAGTTGTAAACATAAATGTAAAGATAGTAGCATACATGACGCTGTGCATGCTGACTCTTTGTCATTGGCAATGGATGATTGCGTGTCTGAAGCCTCATACTTCCATTACGAGCTGAAAGCCTTAAAATTGCAGCATTCATCAAATTTATATAGGTAGGAGCTGCATGCTGGCAAGAACTGTTGTGAAGTACAGTATATCCTAAACTTCCATCAGCATTCTCATCATCCATAACAATTGCCCCATACCTACAAATAAATACAGAAAAAAAAAATGAAAGAGAATGTATTACCACCCTATCACTATAAATGAGATAATTTAAATAAAATAGCAATTTCATAAACTTCAAGCACAAACTTTACCAGATAAAGAGGTCTTACATTGGGTGTTAAAAGTTCTCAATCATAAAAAGTCTTTGATACAGGTCAAGTGGGAGACTCTTCATGCGAAAAATAAAATGTAAGATTCAAAATGAAGAATTTTTGTTTTTATCACCTCACATGAAAATAAGTGTGTAAAATTTTCATAAGTGGTGAGACTATCAATCATTTCCATATTTCCTGTGGCTATGCTACTGATACTTGAAAATGCTTTACCACTTGTTTTTTCAGAAAAAGGTGATTGTGTTGTATTAGATATCAAGAAGTACAGTATATGAAGGGATGTATAAAGTATCATAAAAGCAATAACGAGCAGCTCCACTGATGCAAAAACTATGTAGGCACAGATCTGTCATAATACAAAAATGCTCTCTGTAGAGATAATGGGCCTTAATTTCTTTATTTTTCTTTAAGTATTGTTTATGACTTGTGTTAGTAGGTAGTGGGCCTGTTTTTCTTTTTTTATTGTCGTATTTAGTGATGGATGGCCTACTAAGGACACTCATGTAATTGTCCTTATTTTTTACAACAAAAGAATAAAACAGATCATTTTGGGCTGAGTAGAGATTAGAACTCTCTCACTTCTTCCTTCCCTTTCTTCCTCTTCTTCCTCTACATTTCTCTCTCCCATCTTCTTCAATCTTCTTCTTCTCTTCTGTTTTTTCCCTTCTTTAATTCAGATTATTGCAGGTGGGATCTACAACTTGTTATCAAAGCGGCGCTCCAGCCTTCTCTTCTCTTCTTCTTAATCCCATACACAAGTTGTATGGAAAGTTGATTGGTTAATTGGTAAACAAGTATCCAGCCCACTTAGAGGAGGTTTCTGGAGAAGATTGCAGTGCTGGTTTGGGGCCCAAAGCAGGTTCTTGGAGAGTTTCCCGAAAACCCTAGCTAATTGGAGAGCCTTTTGATTACAGGGTATAGAGGGAGTCTAGAAGTGGCGCTTGGAGATAAATTAGAAGCATTCTAACTATCTTTGAGATCGACCGAAGTTGGAAAGGTTTCTGAAGCCTTTGGTAGGAGTGGCTAGACTTTCTCCCTTTCTCCTGTTTAACGGGTCTGGTGAAAACCCTAATTTGGTTGTTTGAAGAGCAGTTTTTGAATTAGGACAGTAAGTCTTGACTCTGGAATTTTTCGGGTGATGCAGTTCTTACAGTGGTTTTCTTGGTTAATTGGGTGCATTCTCATGTTCTTGGATATAGCACTCCATTCATCCTTCTTTTTCTTAAGGGGGAGATGTTCCATATTCCTCTAAGAGTGTTTAGATGTGTATGCTTTGTCCATGTTCTTGGTCCTCACTACTCAAAGTTCGACCCTAAGGCGAGAAGTGTGTCTTCCTTGAGCATGCAGGAAATCAGAAGGGGTATAGTTGCTATGACCTAGTCTCTGGGAGTCGGTGTGTTACTATAGATGTCACCTTTTTTGAGTTCACATCTTTTTTTGTAGAGGGTTCTTCATCTTCTTAGGGTGGAGTGTTTTGGGGAAGGAAGTGAGCATTCTATACCACTTCCAGTTCCAGCCCCTTTGTCCACTCCAGTGTCTAACCCACCTATTTCACCCACTTTAGAACCTCCCTTGCATCCTGTTTCTCAGTGTTTTACACGACAGTGCCTATGACTACATAGGGAGGTTGATTCCAAAACATAGGAACCCACATCACTCCCTATCGGCGCATCAGAGATTCTAGGTTCGACTGACACTGACCCAGATATGCCCCTTCCTTCCTCTGATGGTTTAGTTCTTATTGATACTGCTACCCTTGCTCCTAACCCCATTGCAGATGACCTTGATCTTCCTATTGCACTCAAAAAAGGAAAGAGAAAGTGTACTGCTCATTGCATCTCACACTATCTTTCCTACAATGGATTATCTCCTTCCTATCGAGCCTTCATTCCCTCCCTCAACTTCGTGTCTATACCCAAGGGTGTTTGTGAGGCTCTCTCCAAACCTGAGTGGAAGGCAGCTATGTACGAGGAAATGAAAGCCTTGATAAGAATCAGACGTGAGAGATTGTGGATCTATCAGAAGGCAAGGAGACAGTTGAATGCAGATGGGTTTATATAGTGAAATACAAGGCTGATGGGAGTATAGAAAGGTTTAAGGCGAGGCTGGTTGCAAAAGGGTACACACAGACTTATGGCATAGATTACTTGGAAACTTTTGCACTAGTGGCAAAGATGAGCTCAGTCCAGATTCTTCTATCACTAGCAGCTACGTACTTTTGGCCACTCTTCCAAATTGATGTGAAGAATGCTTTTCTCAATGAGGATTTGCAAGAGGAGGTGTATATGAATCTTCCTGCTAGTTTCTACTTTCTACAATGATGTGGAAAAGAGAAAGGTATGCAGGTTGAAGAAGTCTCTATAATGGTTTGAAGCAATCACCTAGAGCTTGGTTTGACAGGTTTAGTGCATTGGTTGTATTTGGATATACTCAAACTCAATCTGATCACACATGCTTGTGAAGAGGAGGGGGTCACTGGTGTCAGTTTTGATAGTGTATGTGGATGACATTATGGTTACAGGAAATGATTTGAGTGAGATTGATGCCTTGAAGAAAAAATTGCACAATTAGTTTGAAATTAAGGATCTTGGGGAGTTGAAGTACTTTCTGGGTATGTGGATGACATTATAGTTATAGGAAATGATTTGAGTGAGATTGATGCCTTGAAGAAAAATTTGCACAATGAGTTTGAAGTTAAGGATCTTGGGGAGTTGAAGTACTTTCTGGGCATTGATGTGGCAAGGTCCAAGCATGGGATCTTCATCTCACAGAGAAAGTATGTTCCAGGCCTACTATAGGAGACGGGGAAACTTGGGGCAAAGGCAGATGATACACCTATTGATCAAAACCACAGTACAAATGTTTCAAAAGGTGGACTAGTGAAGGATGTTGGGAGGTATAAGTGATTAGTGAGGCGATTGCTATACTTACGTATGACACGACCAGACATCTCTTATGCAGTGAGTGTGGTGAGTCAATACATGCATGCCCCACGAGTTCAGCATTGGGAGGCTATTAACAGGGTACTTTCCTATTTGAAGGGACACCCAAGTAGATGCATATTGTTTTCTAACCATGGACAATTGAAGTTAGAGGCTTACAAAGATGCTAATTGGGTAGGGTGTCTAGATGACAGGAGATCTACATCAAGAGTTTGCACTCTTTTTGGAGGTAATCTAGTTTCATGGAAGAGTAAGAAACATACAGTTGTGGCAAGGTCAAGTGCAAAAGCTGAATACAGAGCCATGGCACATGGTGTTTCAAAGCTCCTATGGATCTATTCCTTGTTAGGTGAGACTAGGATTGAGGCATAAGAACCTATTGTGCTATATTGTGACAATCAAGCAGCAATTAACATTGCCCACAACCCAGTTCAGCATAATAGGACGAAGCACATTGAAGAGGACAGACATTTTATAAGGGAAAGGGTGACCTTCGGAGAAGTTTACTTTCCATAGCTTGCATTTGACTTGCAGCTTGTTGATGTTCTTACAAAAGGTGTTGCAAGAAACAAGCTGGAGAGTTTATTCCCAACTGAGGGGGATGGTTGAGTTGTGGGCCGATTTTATTTGTTTTTTATTTGCATAACTTAGTTAGGTAGTTGTCGGGCCTTAGGCCCATTAGTTTACATTTAAGTTAAGTGTGACTTTTCAGCTTCTTACAAGTAGCCGACTTACTAAGGGCACACTTCTACTTGTACACTCTTTATTTATGAGTATATAATCTAATGGAAGGGGTAGCCAGATTAGATTTTTGGCTTCTCCTCCATTCTCTTCTATCTCTCTTCTCTCTCTTTCTAGCAGAAACCTTTTCTTCTCTTCTTTCTCTTCTTTCTCTTCTTTCTTTTACAGATTTTATATCAAAACAAGTTATCAAAACTTTTCTACTGAACCACTTCTTGTTATTGCACTAACTCTTGGCCGACCACTTTTCTAGAAAGGACCATACCTTTTGTAGTCTGTATGGAAAAGAAGATGATAGATCAAGGTTATTGTCTACTAACACCTGATAATCCCCTCTTTTCACATAGCCATTTAAGTCGCTACATGGGTTTTCCCCTTCAATTCTATCGCCACATGTAGTTGAAACATTCCCCATCCCTTTAAGATTTTCAAACCGCTTCCATCTGGAAGTCTTGAGACTTGCATAGGTCTATCTTTTTTAATTAATGAACTTAAATCCATAGATGGCCTTTCGTCTTCAACATGACAACGCTCTGGTCAACATCCTTTCAACTTCCCTACCCCTTTAGCTTCCTTAGAGAAGAAGTTAACAAGGAATTTGAAAATACCCACCAATTGAATGCCATGTGGCTGCAGGCTAGCCACACATACATTTCAACCTCGAGTTGTTCCTTCCACATATGCAACTCTACTGTTGAAAAAACCCAGACTTTGAAGCAACATCCATCATCCATCATGTAGAACTTCTACCACTCACATATTACTCTCCAAGCTGTCCCTAACCACTCAATTAACTGCAAACCACAGCTTTTTTAGATGCAAGGAGCTCACCAATACAAACCACTACACATCTCCCCTATCATTCTAAACAACTCCGGAGGGTGAAAGGAAGCCCTACAAGACCTACTTCAACAACTTTCAGCTGATGATGAATCTGAACCATGTTTGCTTCCGGATGCCAACCTAATAACAAGAGAGTGTCTGCTTAAAACGGTTTCAAATTGACTTCTCTATACAGTTTTCTTAGCCAGGACTTTCTAAACTTCCAACCAACTTAGTTGAATCTTCCCTTTGGAGACTACTATCGTCACACTCCAATCTCCATACTTTGTACCAAGGCTTTTGGCCTCGGAATACTTATAGCACAGCCCTCCCCATTCTTCTCAAACCCATCCTTCCTCGAGCCAAGTCTTGAAATTTCAAGTCCGAAACCCTCTATATCAAACCCAAGAAACATATCCACCCAGTTGACCTCCAGCCCTCAGGGATACAAATGGTCTAATGTTCACACATTTCTCCAAATTCCATAACACTTGGGAATCTCCCTTCCCTTTTTTTTCTTGGCGAAAAACTCCTCTTACCTCGATCATACTCTTTTTCCCAAACCCTATTTCTGTAGAAATGCACTGCCCCATCGATAAAATCTTTGAGCCACTCTGCTTCGTTTTTGTTTATATATATGGGCAGTCCAATGCACGACGCTCCTACCAATGTGGGGTCTGGGGAGGGACAGATGTATGCAGCCTTACCCCTGCACATATGGAGGCTATTCCCAAGATTTAACCTCTGGTTGCAATGGAGCAACCCAACCGTTGCGCCAAGGCCCACCCTCATTTTTGTTTATATAAATAGAAATCCACAATTCAAATTGTTATGTTCATAAACATAAGGACGAAATTTTGACTCAAACTACTTCACAAGGAACCAGTTTGCGTTCACCTAGTGATTTGAGAAACCATGTGTAGTTGTATTTTTCAGGGAATATTTACCAAGGGAAATTTTTTAGGCCTGCAGTAGTACACTTTTGGATGGTGTTTTGTGTATCTTATTATGTTTTTTTTATTAACCAGATATGTTTTCATATTCCATTTGGAATTGGTTAACGTTCTCCAAAAACTTGCATTATTAGCATTTTAACCTTTGTCTTACAGACAGAAAAATAAACTGGGGAAGAAAAAAGATTTGAAGACCATGAATAGTGAAATCCTACAAAGGTGAAAGACAAACCATCTTGCAATTTTGACAAATGGAAAAATTTTTAACAGATATTAGAACCTTCAACAGAATAAATAGATTAAGAATACTAGGTGCCAGAATTCAAGATAACACACCTTGACTGATATGATTCATTCAAGCTAGTCATTAAAAATCCACTCATAGAAATAAGAATTGGGCCCAATATTGGTCCAGCAACTTCAATAGCGTCAACAAGAGCCTTATCAGAATTGGGGAATTTGTATGAACTTGGTTTGAACCTCTGAATCCAACCCCCTTCCACATATTGTGCAACCTGCAAGTTGATGACACTTTAGGTTGGAAAAATCATCAGAAAAGACCTACAATAATTTCAATGATGATGAATGTGGAAGAGAATTCCACAACGATAATGGCATCATGCATCAAACAAGATCAGAAAATTTATAGAAAACAAATTGTGCAAAAGTCAACTAAGATCAACAAACCTTTCTTGCAAGAGGCCAAGACAAATCAAAAGGAATTGGACCTCCACCACCCCCACCTCGTAACAGAGGGTTAAAATGTGACGTTGTGAATGTCACAGACTGCTGATCAGGATGTGGCTTAAGCTTGAGGAAAAGAAGTCCAAAAAGCAAGAAAACAGCAGGAATAAACAGTTGGAAAACAATTGTTCTACGGTCTCTGCGAGCAGATATTACCCTCTTTATGATAAGAGCTTTAGAATGCTGCCAGAATGTAGATTTTGTGATAAAACAAAAGCTACAGCATTGCATACTTAAGAAGCCTATGAAACTGAAAACTGTAGCAAGAATCAAGAAACATGCTCTGACAATTGTACTACACATTGTTCCAAGAATCTTAACGAAATTTCCACAGGGTATTTTGGAACTTAAGGTTTTTGATTGAAGATGCTGATGGCAGGCATTAGAAACCACAGAATTAGAACTGACAAGATCCGTATTCCGCTCAATATGCTCAATTTTGTCAATGTCACATCCAGCAACTCTCAGGAAGACCTCCTCCAAAGTTGTGACTGAGATACCATAACTCTCAATGCCTAGACAACACACTTCATCAATAGAACTTGTTTCAGAGATATTGGCTGGTCTTCTCATACAACTTTCAATCTCACGGAACATACTTTCAAAGGAAGATGAGGATGCTATCGGAAGTCTGAAGGAAACCTCTGTACCAACCTGAAATGTTAGACAATACTGTTAGCAATTCTAATAACCAAAAAATGAACAAAAAAAGAAGTAAAAGAAGATCAACATTAATTGCATGAAAGTAGAATGAGATCATCCTGGTTAAATAATTGTACAAACAGAATCAGTTACATTAATCTCAAATCATATCAAAATCAAAAGATTATTATTTTGGTAAAAGAAAATATCCCAAGCAAATAGAAACAAAGTGGCTAAGACAGTGCAGGTCACAGACCGTATATTATCATGAAATTCCTTTATGCCCAAGACTATCACAATTCTAACCAACCATATCAAACAGATATTTTGATGAGCGCCCCAAAAAAGGAGGGAAATGTAAATATTTTCTTAATTTCTTTGTTTTCTTTTCTTTTTCTTTTGTAGTTGGATCCCAAATAGTTGTTTGAGGTAGCTTTGAAATCAAATTGGATCCAGAGGTATTTTCATCATTTTATAATTTACATTCTGGTCGGGGGCAATTCGGTGCACCTTTGTTAGGTTTTGGTCCTTTAGGTGTTTTGTAACTGAAGTTCTTTCTTTATTTTATTTTATTTTTTTTTTGTGGGGGAGGGAGAGAGGGGGGTTGTTTTATCTTTTAAGTTATTTTTGTTCTTAAGGCTGTGTTTGGTTGCAGTGCAATTTTATTTGCACCAGTACAAATGCATGGAAGTACAACCGAAAAAAATGCAAATTCTTGCTTGATTTTGTTTTGGGTTTTACTCTATTCTGTTTCATGTCTTAATATACTTCATTTGTACTGCAATAAAAAAAAAAAAGCTAAATTTCGAAACAAGAATAGGTCAGAATTTACACTCAGATCATTTGCACTGCCATAGCTTTGCA
The DNA here is from genome assembly GCF_056320005.1 of Nelumbo lutea. NCBI lineage: Eukaryota > Viridiplantae > Streptophyta > Magnoliopsida > Proteales > Nelumbonaceae > Nelumbo > Nelumbo lutea. The sequence continues at coordinate 8,091,559 of NC_142690.1, forward strand.
TCAGTGCAAATGTATTTGCTTTACAGCCAAACACAGCCTAAGGAGTTGTTATTTGTAAGGGGGGTTCTAGGGGATATTGGTTGGCTTCTCCAACGAGTCATTGAGTCTTGTAAAAGAGATGGGGGTTACTTCTGTGGGGTCACTTTGGTTCTTTCTCTTTTATTTGAGTTGTAGTTCAACCCTAGGTAGGATTTTCAAGTATTGGGAGCTTGGATTTTGAGGAGTCAACGCATTGGGCACCTTCCGATCCCTCTATCATTGTGTCAGCAAAAGAGGCCAACTTGATGCCATTATTAGTGTAGTAGAACAATTCCAAGAGAAGTTCTACATCTGGTTCAATTCTGAAATCCATGAAAATTTAGTTTGTGGTTTTCAGCTCTCTATTACTTTGCTTACTGTTTTTCACTTAAAAGTACTGTTTGTATTTTGTTTGCTTGCCCACATCATATTTAGTGAATATAAGGACTTCCAGTTCTACATTTGCTCATTCAGGTATACGGGCTTCTGCCAATCATGCAACTATCTCAAGTAATCGTAGGATCCCTTGGATAATTGATTCTAGTGCTTCTGACCATATGACCAGTCTTTCCACCTTGTTTATTTCTTATGATTTGCTTCTTGGCCGTGATAAAATCACCCTAGCCGATGGCTCTCTTGCTCCTATCTCTGGCAAGAGAATCATCAAGGCTATAGGTTATCTGTTACTTCCTTCTGCTCTTCATGTACCCAAACTAAATACAAATTTGTTAACTGTAAGCAACCTAACCAAGTCTTTGAATTGAAATGCAACCTTTTTTTCCTTCCAATTGTGTTTTTCAGGATCTGGAGTCTCAGAAAGTGATTGGGAGTGACCATGAGACGAATGGAATATATCTGCTGGATACTCCTGGACAGAACCAAGGACAACCTGGGAAAACTGCCTTTGGATATACATCTAAGAATCTATCATTCGTGTCATGTTATGTCATTTTCGTTTGGGTCATCTTTCTTTTACTACATTGAGTCATTTATTCCAAGAACTATTTAAGGGAATTAATTTGTCCAATCTTCATTGTGAGTCTTGTTAGTTGTCAAAACATTGTAGAAGCAGTTACCATTTGAATAATAAAAGATCTTTTTCTCCATTCCATATTGTGCACTCTGATGCGTGAGGGCCTTACCACTTACCCTATATGGGTGGCTACAAATATTTTATCTTGTTCATTGACGATTTTTCACGATATACTTGGATATTTTTTATAAAGTCCCGTGATGAAGTTCCCAGACTTGTGAAGCAGTTCCATGAATTTGTTCTAACCAAATTTGATACTAGAATCAAAATTTTCAGATCTGACAATGCAAAAGAATATTTTGAGAAAAACCTAACCTGTTATCTCACTGATTTGGGGGTTATTCGCCAAAGTTCCTATGTTAGGACTCCAGAACAGAATGGAGTCACTGTAAGAAAAAACTGGCATATTGTTGAAGTTGCAAGAAGTATCCTGTTTGCCTCACAAGTCCCTACAAGATTTTGGGGGGATGCTATCTTCACTGCAACCTACCTAATCAACCGTATGCCATCCAAAGTGTTGGGTTTTAAGTCTCCTTTCAGTCTTCTTCATTCGAGAAAAGACCTTTTTCCTATTCCACTCCGTGTATTTGGCTACACTTATTATGTACACATTCCAAGTACCCAAAGACATAAATTTGAACCAAAGGCCTACAAGTGCATTTTCTCAATGGATGTCACCTTTGATGAGTCGTCTTCTTTCTATGATCCTTCTCAGGAAAGACATTGTCCAAAGGGGGAGAATTTGTCACAGTTGTTTGCTCTCCCCCTTCCTGTGCCAGTTGAGTCTTTTTTTGAGCCTCTTTCTACCTCAAATGAGTCAAGGGAGGAACAGTCATCTCATTCTCATTCCAATATTCCTATTCCTCCGTCGTTACCTCCTTGTCCTCTCTTTAATCCCAGGCTATACCAATGGCAGAGAACTAGAAGTGGGCAAATTGTTTCCTCTACACCACATGAGACTCCTACACTTCTAGTCACAAAAGAGACAACAGGTACTGATACAGTCCCTTTGGAGCCATCCTTCCCAAACCTTGATGTCCCTATTGCTATCAGGAAAGGTAAAAGGAAGTGTACTGCACATTGCATTTCCAAACACCTTTCTTATAGTTTGCTCTCTCCTTCATATTTTGGCTATTTTTTCTTTTTTTTGATGAATAATAATAAGTTTATTGATTCAGAAGCAACTTTAGAGTGAGTTCATACATCATCCCAACGAGAGGCACGAGCTGCAACCCCTCCTTGAATCTTACAAGTAAACTAGGAAAGAAAAAAAAGAATCACAACTGAGCCCAAAATAAATCTTCCCTATTTACCCCTTGCTTAGCTAACACATCTGACAAAGTATTTGCTGATATCCCCACCCACTGTACAATGACCAACATATTCCTCGTCAACCAACTAAATTTCTTCATTTCATTCTTGTATCGCCACATAGCCTCTTCAGAATTTTTCAACCAACCCACCACCACTTTGGAATCCCCCTCGATTATTAGGTGTTGTACCACAAGCTGGTTTGCAAATTGCAGCCCTAGTACAGCAGCTAAAAGTTCTACCCTGATGGAGTTCCCAATTCCCAAGGGACCTAAGTAGAGCAACAAAATCTCTCCCTTCTCATTTCTCCAAGCACCCCCCCACTCCGGATAATCCTGGATTACCCATGCTACTTCCATCAAAGTTCAACATTATTGAGCCTTCGGGTGGAGGAGACCAACTTGTAATTGATTTGTCCTTTAAAGATGAGCACCTTGCTACTGCTGACCAATTTCTCCAAAGGTCATTAAAGGAGAATTGATGGAATATTTCCAAGGTCTTCAGCCAATGTATTGCCCTGCTTAACACATAGTCTTTCAAATCTTGGTTGTTCCTTTCCTTGTCTTGAAAAATTCTGAGATTCCTTTCTTTTCAAAGAGTCCAAGTCAAAACAGCACGAGCACATCTCCACATAATTCTCCCTATTTTTGTAGGCCAATAGAAGGTAGAATTGTTGAAGAGCATGTGAACTTCTACTGGTAGACTTCAACTACCCCCAAACAATGAAAGTAGCCAAGCCCAAAGGTCTGCAAAAAAGGGACAAGATACTAGTAGATGGTAACAATCCTCACGTGAGCTCTACAGAGGATACGCCAATTAGGAGAAATACAGAGAAAAGGTCTTCTCTTTTGTAGGTTGTCTAAAGTGTTTACTTTCCCATGGAATACTTCCCAACAAAAAGCCATAATTTTTGGGGGGACTGGCCTACACCAAATTTCTTTTGATGGAAAGGGTTGGTTAGTAGAAAGTTGAGAGATGGACTTGAAGAAAGAAGCACAAGAGAATGTTCCATTGGGTCTAGGAGTCCAAACTCTCTTATCTGGCTTGGAGGGATCCAAACAAACCTGATTAAGACAACCAAGCAAAATAGAAAGAGACTCAATTTCAGCATCCCTAAGTCCTCTACGAAACCCAAAATCCCAAGTAGGATCTAAGGGTGTTCCCAAAGGTGAAACAAATTTTGAAACCACCTCCTTTTTGTACAAAGAAATAGAAAAAAGCGAAGGGAACAAGTCCTTTAACGGTGAGTCTCCTACCCAAATATCCTCCCAAAAAAGAACAGAGTTGCCAGAACAAACTTACCTGATAAAATTGAGGAATTGAGGAATTGAGGAAGGGTGTTGTGAACTTCCACGGTGCTGCTAGGTTAGCTTGCCTTGATACACCAGCATCCCATCCAGTCTCTGACCTCCCATGAATGCTTCCCACCACCTCATGCCACAATCTCTCTCTTTCCAAAGGCCATCTCCACAACCATTTCCCTAACAGAGCTTGATTCTTTCCAATAACCCTCCCAATTCCTAATCCCCCCTCTTCTTTACTTCTGCACACAATTTCCCAATTAACCAAGTGATCATTTTTTTCTTGTCCCGACTCCCATAAGAAGTCTCTCATCAACTTCTCTAATTTCCTAGCTTCCCTAACTGGTATCCTAAAGACAGACAAATAATAGGTAGTTAAGTTAGCCAAGGTAGCTCTTATCAGGGTAATTCTCCCTCCTAAAGAGATATAGCTCCTCTTCCATGAGGCTAATCTCTTCTCAAACTTTTCTATCACTAGGGTCCAAAATCTACTCTCCCGAGGATTTGCCCCTAAAGGAAGCCCTAAATATGAAATAGGCCAAGTAGAGGTGGAACACTCAAGACACTCCGCAATAGCCTCGACCTCCCCTACCTCCAAATTTATGCCCGCTATGCAGCTCTTTTCCAGATTTATTCTCAAATTAGAGACACTTTCAAATCCTTTTACTATCTCCTTTAGGTTTGCCACCTTTTCACTAAGACCTTCTTCACAAAAAATCATTAGGTCATCTGCAAACTGAAGGTGGGTGACGGGGACTTGGTGTCTCTTTATTCTCCAACCCCTAATGGCATCTTTGCTGTCAGCCTTAGTAATGATCCTACTAATCACATCAGCTACTAAGGTAAAAAGGAAGGGTGAAAGTGGACCCCCTTGCCTGACACCCCTGCAAGATGGAAAAAGGTCTCTCACCGTACCATTTACCAGAATAGAGTAGTGACAAGTATTGATACACCCAAAGATCCAACTACACCACTTGTCCCCAAGTCCACAGTTTTGCATAACCTCCAATAGAAACTTCCAGTCCACCAAATCATAGGCCTTTTCAAGATCCAAATTACAAATGAATCCTCTCTTACTAGACCTTTTCATTTCCTCCACACACTCATTCGCAATTAAGATCTGATATGTTATTTGTCGCCCTTGAATGAAAGCCCCCTGGGTTTCACTAATGATGGTAGGGAGGACTGTTTTGATCCTCAATGAGAGCACTTTAGCCAGAATTTTATAGATGCTTGTCACCAGACTAATAGGCCTATAATCTTTTGGGTGGTTGGCATCATTCTTCTTAGGCATCAAGGCCAAAAAGGTGGCATTAATTCCAGGGCCTATAGTGTGATTGTCTGCAAATTCCTTAAAGACTTCAGCTAGATCCTCTTTCAACACCTCCCAACAATCTTGATAAAAACCCATTGTAAAGCCATCTGGACCCGGAGCCTTGGATCTATCCATTAGAAAAACAGCTTTCTTAATCTCTTCTTCCTCGAAATCCCTTTCCAGCCACCTTGCCACTCCATCAATTCTTGGCCAATCTACCCTTTCCATGACCGTCCTCTCTCTCAAAGGCCTTCTATAAATCGATTTGAAGTGGTCCACAAATTTTTTGGCTATGTCATCTTGGTTGGTAAACACCTCCTCTCCTATCTCTAGCTTGGTCACAAAATTCTTTCTTCGTCTCCCATTTGCCAAATCATGGAAGAATCTAGTGTTCCCATTGCGTTCCTTAATCCACTTGTGTCTAGATTTTTGTCTCCAACTGATTTCTTCCCTCAATAACACCTCTTCCAAATCATTTTTTAATTGTCTCCTTAACACTCTGTCCTCCTCAGTCAGCCCATTATGAGATTCCTTACATCCAAGTTCTCTATTCGAGAGATTAGGCCCAATTTTTGCTCCTCAATTCTACCAAACTGATATCTATTCCACTCTTTTATTTTGGCTCTCAACCTTTTTAATTTCTTGTGAAACTTGATCCCCTTCCATCTTACTCCCCTCTCCTCACCCCACCACTCCTTCACTTTTTTCACAAAATCCGGATGGGTAAGCCACATATTTTCAAATCTAAAAGGTTTGGGTCCTATAGGAAAAGACTCAGTACCTATTTGGATAGGACAGTGATCGGAGGTGACCCTGGGTAACGCCCTAACAACCAAGTTTTCCAAACTATTCTCCTAGGCAAGGTTAAATAAGAATCTATCCAACTTCGAACACAAAGGGGTTCCGGAAGATTGGACCAAGTGTAACTGGCTTGCAGCAGAGGTATTTCCTTCAAATCATAATCCTCAATAAAACCATTAAATTTCCTCATGCTTGTTGAGATTACCTGTTGGGGATTACTGGTTTCATCAGAGAATCTAATGACGTTAAAATCCCTGCCCAGGCACCAAAGACCATCCCATAGCCCCTTGATTGCATATAGTTCCTCCCACATCTCATTCCTCTCTCTATAGGATTAGGGCCATAAACATTGGTTAAAACCCATACACACCCATTCTCTACATTCTTGCACTTAATGGAAACTGAGAATCTGCATATCAATTCTTCCACTACTTCCACCACATCCTCCCTCCACAGTGTTACAATCCCCCCCGAGGCTCCCCAAGAAGGAGACGAGTTCCAACCTAAACCTCTAGACCACCAAATACTCCTCACCCATCTCCCATCTAATTCCATCAATTTGGATTCTTGTAGCAGCACAATCTCAGGTTTTTCCCTTCGGAGTAGGTCTTTGATCACCATTCTCTTCCTTGCACTCCCTAACCCTCTTACATTCCAGCTAATAATTTTCATCAACACAAAGTAGCAAAAGAACCCAAGAAGAGGCCATATTCTCCTTATTTTAGGCCCTTCCTCCTATCCCCTCTACCACTGAATTCTAAATCCCCCTCAATGTCTGAAATTAGCCTTTCCACTTCAGATCTTTTTTTCTTATTTGTTCCTTCCCCCCCCCCCCTTCCTAATACAGCAGTCATCCTCTTTCTTTTCTCCATCCTTTCCAGCCAATGTCTGAGGAAGAATTTTACCCTGCTCACACTTATTTTGGCTACAGCATCTTTCTCCGAGTCCTTCCTTTTTATTTTGTTCCTCCATCATTGTACAGATGAACTCCCAAATTCTGTCCGCCTCCTCCTTACTACTTCCTTCCAACACCCTCTCTCCTCCTTCGACTATCACCCTCTCTCTTGCATCAGAACCTCCAGGATGGGAAAATGGAATATCTGTTACAGGCAGAGCAAACAAGTCAGTACCTAAAACCCAATACCCAATACCTAGGTCAGTGTCAGAAATTCTTACTATTCCAGAATGGAGGGATGCTATGAGAACGAAAATTGATGCCCTGCATGAGAATGACACTTGGGAAGTAGTTGATTTACTTGAAGGGAATGAACCACTGGCCTGTAAGTGGGTTTTCACCATTAAATATCATGTTGATGGCACCATTGAAAGGTACAAAGCTGGGCTGGTTGCAAAAGGTTATATACAAACATATGGGATTGACTATTTGGAGACCTTTACTCCTGTTGCAAAGATGACCTCTGCAAGAGTTCTGCTATCTTTAGCTGCACATTCAGATTGGTCGTTTTACGAGTTGGATGTAAAAAATGCATTCCTGAATGGAGAGTTACATGAGGAGGTCTCTATGTCTCTTCTTCTGGGGATGTATGACACAGATATGGAGGGAAAAGTATGCAAGCTGAAGAAATCTCTTTATGGACTTAAACAGTCACCTAGGGCATGGTTTGAAAGGTTTAGAGCTGCCCTTGTTAACTTTGGCTATATATAGACTCAGTTTAATCATACCCTCTTTATGAAGAGGAGAAACTCTTTGGCAGTATATCTTATTGTCTATGTTAATGATATAATCGACTGGTAATGATGTAACAAGGATTAATTATCTTAAATATTTCCTTCATACAGAGTTTGAGATCAAAGATCTAGGGGAATTGAGATATTTTCTTGGCATAGAAGTTGCTCGATCTAAGGATGGGATCCTTATCTCTCAACGAAAGTATGCTCTTGACTTGCTCACTAAAACAGGGAAGATAGGTGCTAGACCAAATGCTACTCCTATTGATGTGAGTCATAAACTTTCTGCCTCAGATGGAGTATTGTTGAAAGATAAGGGAGTCTTCTAGAGGTTACTTGGGAAGCTGCTCTATCTGTTCATGACTTGGCCAAACATTGCACATGCTATCAGCTGCATTAGTCAGTTCATGCATGCTCCTAGGGACACTCACATGGCAGCAGCAGAATGATCGGTGTTATTTAAAGGGTTCTCCTAGAAAGGGAATTCTATTTGCTAAGCATGGTCATATGAAACTAGAGGCTTACACAGATGCTAATTGGGCCGAAAACATTGATGATAGAAGATCAACTTCTGGTACTATAGCTTGGTGGCTTGTTTCTTGGAGACGCAAGAAACAATTAGCTGTTGATAGATCTTCAACCGAAGCTGAATAAAGAGCCATGGCTCATGGAGTTTCTGAACTATTGTGGCTTCGATTCTTGATGGAGAAACTGGGTTTTGAGTATGATAAGCCATTAATGTTAATAATCAGGTTGCCATCAACAATGCTCACAATCCAGTGCAACATGACAGAACCAAACATATTGAAGTTGACAGACATTTTATACGAGAAAGAGTGGCTTCTGGAGAAGTTTGTCTACCATTTATCTCTACTGAAGGACAGTTAGTTGATTTCCTTACCAAGAGCATCCCCAAGGCTAAACTTCAGCATGATACTGGCATGCTTGGCATGATTGACATCTATGCTCAGTTTGAGGGGGAGTGTAGAGAAGATGGGCTGAATGGCTCATAGACTGTTGTATTATTTCTTTTCTTTATGTTCTTTGTTGTAATGGGCCTCAACATGGGCCTTTCTTATGTTATGTCTTTTTTAAATTATTCACCCAATTAAGGGCCTCTCTGTAAATTACTGAAATTAAGTTAATGAAAAGGAGTTAGGGTGTAAGAGGAGATTAGATTCGAAAATCTCTCTCTGAACCCTTAGTGTTGCCACCTTCTTCTTCCTCTTCTCTCTTCTTGATTCTCTGTTTCTGCTGTTTTTTATCACTTTTCTGCACCTTTTCAAACAGTCTATTTATTTCAGAAGGTTGTTTTTCTTCTGTAACAAAAGAAACTTCGCTTGAATGATGAATTTCCACAGGCTGGTATCTTAGATGTGGAAGCATAGGTTGAAGTAAAAAGGATGCTCATGCATCCACCACTTCAACTACAAAATGTGGAAATTTACATTCAGCTTCTTCTTGCCATATTATTCAGAAGGAAATATGTCATCCAGAAGATAATATGCATCAGATATAAATGGCAGCAAGCCAGCAATTTATGAATGCTGAAAATCAAGAAGCTCTTTATTAGGTATTAGGCTTTTTTGCCACTTCATCTGTTCAAAGTACATGTTTAGAGAAAACCCTACAAGACCAACTATAAAAACCTTCATCCCTTTCAGCATCCATTATCCAATAGTTTACTTCCAGATTTTAAACATTCTCACATTATAAAGAGCAAAATATGCAAGCACCTGATAGAGAAAAAATAATTAACTAGATAAATATTAAAACTGACAAAAGAAACTAATGAGAACATAATGAAAGATGAATACATCGCTCAAGCGTGTTGCATCTGGAACATGACGATAAACAACGTCAGCAGCTACAGAAGCACAAGCTGATGTCTGAAGAATTCAGGGAAAGGCATATCAGTCATCATCAGTTAAATATTATAATAAAACCTACTCAAGGAATTTCATGGTGAAAGATATCAAAACATGAGCAAACCTTGACCAAAGTAAGAGTATAACCAACACCATACTGATGCTTCAGGAAAAGAGAACTGCGCCAACAGGAAAATGATAACTGAGAAATAGATGCCATGGATTTAATAAATCCAAAAGAAAAACAATTAGAACATCCTATTAGTGGAAAAGCTAGTTAAAAGTAAGCAAATTGTAACACTCAAAAACACAAAAATAACCTCCTTTTTGCCCAAAGTATTACAGGAAGCAAAATGAAGAACAAAGAGCAACCCAATCTGTTACTGTTTTTCCAAATGTCAATTCCTTCGAGGCAATCCAACCCTAGCCTTCAGGGGTCATGAAATTTTTTTCTAGTCTGCTATCTCTATCTTTCTTTCTTTCTTTCTTCTTTGCAAGTAATTTAAGGACAATGCAATCTCACACAGCAATGTGTACATCAATCCACTAGAACCATGGGGGATTGAAAGCAGAGAACAAAGAAGAAAAGCAAGAGCATCAGTCAAAGAAATTGTCAGGCAATTTTTTGTAAAATCCCCAGACCAGTTTGAAAGATCCCATATTTTAAACACATCTACTGGATCCTCTGGAATATTGTATTCTGCTGCTTTTTTGTTTGAAAGAAGATAAAGCACATATTGTTTTATACTAGTAAATGCGCATGTGCATTTGCATGTGATAATTTCAGAAAACAAAAAGAATTCCAGTACCCTTATCAATAATCCATGAGACTAAAATAAGTAATCAAAGCATGATGTGATGTGGATTTAAATTCTTTATTCCATTTCCACTGTTAATAAAAATACTTCTTATTTATCATATTTATTGTTTTTTAATATGATAGATATTTCATATTAGAGATGTGCACAACTTTTATCAACAACTTTTTGTATTTTTGTATTTTATTTCTTTCTATTTTTGAGTTTTTATTATTTAATTATGGCACCATTTGTTGACCCATTTTACCCAAACAACTGGACGGTGACCAACCACTTAGATGGAAAAACAGTTTGTTTCCAAGTTGTATTTTTATTCCATTTTGATCATTAAGAAAAATAGTTCTCATTTATCACACTTACTGTTGTTTAATATGATGAATACATAATATAAGAGATGTACCCAAATGGGTTGAACCATCAATTACCTTACCCATTTGACCAAAATGGGTTGAACTATTGACTCACCACCTGAATAGAAAATGTATCATTTGATTATGACATCTTATTTTATAATACTTATTTTCGTTTAATATGACAAATATAAAATATTAGAGATGTGATCATGGACTGACCCATTTAACTTGACAGTTGAACTACTAACTTGCCACTCAGATGGAAGAAATGTCTAATTTTCAGGTTGGATTTAAACACATAGGTTTTGCATTGTCAAAATTATTGGATATAAGTTAATTAGTAGAACGATTCCATTCCCTTTAGATAGTAAAGGAAGAACAAAAAAATGACGCAACCCCACTCCTTCGGAAAATGATCCTGCCTGAACCCCAAAAAAATCTTTGAGAATAATTACAATGTATTACATTAATGGCTCACAAGTTCCTCCTAATTTCTGTTAAAATAAATCCACTTCATAAGCATAAACTCCTTCTGCAACTATGCCTCACCCGTAATGAACAAACTGGTATCATTGCAGACTCGGTGTATGATCCCATCATGGTCTTTTTAGGATGCTCCAACTTCATATCATTATCTGATCAACTTATGTTAATAACAAGGTTTGCTTTAATAAACAAAAAAAAAATCCAAGCAAATTCCTATATGTCAGCACTTAGTACATGGTTTTCCAAGAGCACAAGTATAAGTAGATTCGAATTCTGCTCATATCACTCTTTAATTTTTTACCAATGTAAACTCTTAATTAGCACCCACCCTTTTTTCTTCAAAAAAAATGAATTTAGAAAGTTTGTTGTTGAATAGTTTTATTATCCTTTAGCATTATGAAGATTTTCATATAGATAGGATAGGAGTAGGAAAGTTGTAAGAGAATTGAAGAAAAGTGAAAAAAGGGAAAGATTTGGCATCCCAAGGCATTGGTACTTATTTAAATAAGAGCAGGAGATGTCTCCCATACACACAAATATATGGAGCATGCTTTGGTTTCCTTACATTGTTTTTCTTTATTTTATTTTTTCCTTCTTTTTCTTGAGTAGGGTGGAATAATTCACATGTAAAACATATAGCATGCATGATGCTAACATATTTGACTAAGAATGGAGTTAAGTTTAAGTATATGCTTCTTTTATTAATTAAGAGAAAAGTTAAAATGGAAAGAACCTTCCACAGCATCTCAAAGAGCCATTAGCCATTATAGCAATCCGATCTCCTAGCACATCAGCCTCATCCATAGAGTGTGTTGTCAATAAAATTATCCTCCCCTTTTTTATCTTCTTGATCAATTGCCATGTCGAACGCATTGAATATGGATCCATTCCACTAGTAGGCTCATCAAGAATAATAACCTGAAAAAATGCAATGACAAATGCCTCAATAAATGTCAACAAAAATGAACTTTGGGCTTTAAGCAGATGTGACATGGATAAAGAATTAACAGGAAAATGGTTTTCGAGGTTTGCTTTTGAGAGAGATTCCCTTTGGATAAAAGAGATAGTAAGTATGAGTTAGGCACGGAATGGAATTCTAGAGAGGTGCATTGTGCATTCCTCTTATATGTTTGGATCTATAAAGGAATTATAAAATTTCACACAGTTTCCTTCATTGCTTATTGTACTAAATTTCTAGTTGGGAATGGTAGATTGAGATAAATCACTCCAACATAACTGTCAGTCAATGCTTTGAGATAAGGTTCCTAGGTGGTTGAGTGTTCAGGTTTTAAAGGCCGGAAAAGAAGTTTTAAGAATGCATTTATCTGTTTTATAGGTAGGCAGAGTTGAAGAATAATTCACGTAAAGCTGAATGTAGGGTCTAGATGCTGAAAGAGTGTTTGGTTAACAAATTTACTGTTAGGTCTTTGTATGAAGTGCATGTTAGAAATCAAGTAAAGCGTTTTTTTTTTTTTTTTGTATTCTTTTTGAAGAAGATAAGTATTATATTAAAATAAATAAGAAGAAAGTATACAAGAGTATACAAGAAGAAGCAACCAACAATCAAGTAGAGCAATTTGATTTCAAAAAAGTTTGGGGAAATCCTATACTTCCTAGAGTTAAGCTTTTATGTGGTTATTATCAATGAATAGTATTCTGATCCTTATTCATCTAAAATCAAGAGGATTTCAGTTGGCTAATCAATACATCATGTACAGGAACTATGAAGATTTGATCCATTTATTTAGCTAATGCAAGGTGTTTATCTCAATTGGGTCATTCTTCTTTTAACTGTTCATAAGACTGCCGGTAATGCCATCAGCAGCAACGTTGTAATTTCAATGTCACCATCAATATCGATTGGTAAGAAAGCTAGGGAATTGTGGAGTGCAGTTTTATTTTCAATTCATTGCAGTATATGGAGGGAGAAAAAATAGAAGGGTTTTCTTTTTTTTGATAAAAAAGAGTTGAGTTGCTAACTCATCTAGGGTTTTCTTAGTTAGATCCTTCTGTTTAATTCTTTATCAAGCCAACCCCGGCTTCCCTAACAAGGCTATTTGGGACACTGTTGTACCCTCCAGTATTTCCATTTTATCCTGGATTGCCACATAGGGGAAATGTTTTGCCACTGACAATTTAAATAGAAGAGAGATGGCACCGGACTCCACCACCTGCACCCTCAGTCAGTCAATGAGGGACAAAGTGGAAAGAGATGAGGGAGGTAAGGAGAAGGAAGAAGGTGAGAAGACTAATGAAAAAGAGAAGGAAGATTCTGTGGCTGATTTTGTAGGAAACTGGGGAGACTGAAAAATCTAAATGAATTAAAAGTCTTTCTGAGAAGAAAGGATGAAGGAAAGGTGAGGAAAAGGAAGTTAAATGAAGCTGAAAGATTAAAACTTGATGTAGAAGGGGAAAGGGAATTTAGAGAGAGAAGGGGGAGGAGCAGAGGGAACAAATAGAGGGTAGAGTAAAAGGGGCTGATTGTTAGGTGAAATGAAGATTTTAAGTTGGAATGTAAGAGGGCTGGAGAATGTAAGAAAGAGGACTATAATAAAGGTAGTATTAAGGAAAGAACGCCCAGATGTAGTGATTTTCCAGGAATCTAAATTGGCAGAATTTGACTCAAGGTGAGCTAAAAGTGTATGGGAAGCCAAGGGGAATTAATTGGGTAAGGTGTCCATCTTGGGGGACATCAGGAGGCATGGTGACCTTGTGGAAACAGGAGGCAATAGAAGGAATTAAAGAACTTATTGGAAACTTTATTGTTTCCATTAAGTTTAGACAGAGGTCAAATGGATTTGAATGGGTGTTGACAAATATATATGGCCCAAATGGATACAAAGAAAGACAGGGGATGTGAGAGGAAATTGGAAGACATTAGAGGACTTTGGGAAGGACCATGGTGCATAGGTGGAGACTTCAATGTTATTACTTTTATAGAAGATACTAACAAATTGAGGCAAAGAATCAATACAAGCATGAGGAAATTTAAAACCTTTATAAACAATTTTGAGATAAAAGAAGTGCCTCTCCTGCATTATAACTATACCAATTCCAACCTTCAGACTACTCCCATATGTTCTAAACTTGACAGGTTTTTTTACCAAAAAAAAACTTGACAGATTTTTGTTCACTACAGATTGGGAGGAACATTGCAAAACCATGATTTCCAGGGCTTTTCCTAGGGTAACATCTAATCATTACCCTATTACTATTACTAAAGAGTTGGGTAGTAGAGGTTCAGCCCTGTTCAGATTTGAGAACATGTGGTTGTCTCACCCTAGATTTGTCGAGAAGGTAAAAGACGGGTGGAACAACAACAACTCAAGGGTAAATTGGTAGGGAATGAAGTTCTTTGGAAATTAAAGGAATTAAAAGCCAAGATAAAAGAATGGAGCATCCAACAGTTTGGAAGGATTAAGAGAGGAAACAAGAGATTATTAGTCAAATTGAGGATTTGGATGCCAAGGAAGAGGAAGTGACATTTAAGGAAGGGGATAAGGAGATGAGACGGGCCTTGAGGAAGCAATTGGAGGATCTTTTGTTTGAATAAGAATTAGTTGGAAGAAGGAGAAATTCATATAGAATTGGAGATTAATACAGTGACTCACAACATTTGGAGATTGCAAGGGCATTTGTGAAACATTTTAAATCCATATACAGGAGACCCCTAGAGAATTAATTGTAGTTATATGGATTGGATTGGCCCAAATTATTTGAGGAGTTGAAGTTATGGATTGAAAGGAGTATTGATCTAGAGGAAATAAAGGAAGCAATATTCTCTATGAATAGATCTAAGTACCGGGTCTAGATGGTTTTACAATGGCTTTTTATCAAGATTGTTGGGACATTCTTAATCTCATGTACTTTTGCTTTTGCTATTTGAGATTGGTTCTTTTCTTTGTTTGGTTGCTGGTGGACTCCCCCTCCAAGTGTACAAGGTTTGTTTGCTTCTTCCTTTGTTAGGTGGTCAAAGAAGATGGACAGTGTAATGTGGACATGTGTACGAGCTGCTATTTATTAGACAATATGGGAAGAAAGAAAGTCATGAATTTTTACTGAAAAGGGAAGAAGTAAAGAAGCAATAATTGATGTTGCAACTATCAAAGTGATGTAATGGGTAAAATCATTAGAGCTGTTTAAAGATATATCTACAGAGGTATTTATTAGAAACTGGAAGTGGCTAATTCAGCCCCTAAATTTATCAAATTCAACTTTGATGGGAGCAGTCAAGGTAATCTAGGACCTTCAGGTATTGGAGGAACCTTTAGATATGAGGAAGGGAAAGTTATTGTGCTGTATTCCGGACCTATTTGGGTGAGGGGTTCTCTTAGAGCTGAAATCATGGCAGTATTGGACGGGCCAAGGAAGGCTAAGGAATTGAATGTACAACAGATTATTCCAGAAAGAGACTAATGTGGTTATAGAAAGGTTGCAAAAGGAAAAGAGAAGAATATGGATATTTGCTAATGAAAAGAGGGAGCACAAATGGTTAACTCAGGGAGTAGAAATTCAGATTCAATGGGTAAAGAGAAGTGCCAACTCATATGCGGATGTACTTGCTAAGCAAGGGGTGGGAAGGGAACAAATGTTCTGAGCAGTATTGTAACCTGTTTTTTCTTTCTTGGGGAGGGTTAAGAGAGTTTACCTCTCCCCATAGCTTTCTGTTGTACCATGCTTATTTTTCATATTAATAAAATGTAATGTTATTGATCCAAAAAAATCAGCAAACCATTTGCTCCCGTAGGGCCTGTTACATAGAGAATTTTCCCTTTTGTCATTATATGGGCTATATTGAGGAAAAGGAATTGTAGGATTTTAGAGAAAAGATGCAAATCTACTGAAGTTCTCAAGAGCCAGGAATGAGTAGGAATTGTCTCTTCCTGACACTATATGCACAAAGGCTTAAGAGGAGTAAGATCTTGCTTGTTCTTTGATGATCGATCCTTACTCAGTCTTAGCTGATCATCCTTTGTTTTTCCAAAATGATTTTATTGACTTGGGCTGTGCCGTGCATGGCATGAGGTAGGAATTGTCTCTTCCTGACACTATATGCACAAAGGCTTAAGAGAAGTAAGATCTTGCTTGTTCTTTGATGATCGGTCCTTACTCAGTCTTAGCTGATCATCCTTCGTTTTTCCAAAATGATTTTATTGACTTGGGCTGTTCCATGCATGGCCTCTACATGTACATGGGTAGGAGATAACAATTGCGTATGATTCCATTAAATCATTCTTCATGATTAATAATATTTCCACATTTTCTTCAAAAAAAAACATCATAAAAGAAAATGCCGTGTACCTTACTATTTCCTATGAGTGCAATTCCAAGAGACAGTTTTCTCTTCATGCCACCAGAAAGGGAACTTACAACTGTGTTGACTTTATCTGCCAAACCCACCTGACAACGGTATCATCAGTATAAACTTATTAAAAGAGATAAAACAAAAAAATAAATAAAAGCTTGCAGGATTGAAGAGCAAAAGAAAAGAAAATATTGGGTCATTGAAATTGTTTAATTAACAAAAACTTCTTGAAGATAATATGCTTCTAATTAAGTCCACAGACTGAGTAAGAATTTTCTTCCCCAAGGCATGCATATCCATGTGCAAGGCATGTATATTTATGTATCAGTGAGGCAATTTATACAAAACACTACCATATCAAATAAATAAATAAATAGTACCAATATAAATTATTGACTCTAAATAACTTCTACTGAGTTCAAATATTCAACCCACCCATCAATTATTTGGTTGCCTAAATTATCAACAGAAGGGATTTCACTGTTTAGTACATACTAGCAAAGGGGCCTGTAGTCAACTCATCTCAACCAAACTTCATCCAATGCACACACATTTTAAACCACAGCAATATTTCATGGAATAATTGGTTACACAAGTACTACAAACTTACTTCATCAATCATTTCAGTCACAATGTTGTCCAATGACCCTTCATCACCCCCCTTCAAAATGGCAAATATTTCCAAATGTTCCTTGACCTGTAAGGTACAATTTCTTATGTAGATTTAGTGTCACTATACAAATAAAGTGCTACCAGAATCACACATAATGCAAGCCAACCCAAGAGAAAATACCTATTAACAAATTAGAGAAGAAAAGTAGAAGAGAAAGAAGACAATGAAGGGGAAACACTGATGACAGTACCACTATGGCAAAAAAAACAAAAATTTTTATTGCAAAACCCTATAGACACCAATGCATGCTCAAATCTAATTTTATAACCTTTTAATAACTGTAGTCCCCAAACAAGTTACAGGACAATTAAAAACTTGCTAAGACAGACAAACATAATTTAAGTCCTGTTGTGGGACCCAAAAAAAGTAACACCAATAATCCACTAGCCTGGAAAAAGATACCAAATCAACCCCAAAGCAATGAAATTAAATATGAAGACATTAAAGGCTGGTACAAGACTGGACAAAAGGTCAATTGTTCCTCTTTCCTAACAAAATGTGACCACACATATATGTTAGGAGAGCAAAAGTAGTGCAAACAACAGGTGAGAATGTTCATGATCAAAGATGAACCCAAAATTCCACATGTTAACCAGCCACTATTCAATCATCTACAGAACTAATTCAGCCATCTAATGGGATAAAACTATTGTCAGAGTTATATTTCTTTAGTGTTCATTTAAAACTGAACCATTGTAATTTTGACTTTTTTGAACTTGATTACTTATTTAGAGACCTTTTTATTTCCGTTGTCATGAGTGGCATGGGAGAAGAGAGGAAAGAAGAGAATTATGGAAAGATAAAGAAAAATTGGGACTACGAACCAAAGCAAATCTATCTGTCTCAAATGAGACTATGAGAGAGATGCTTTATACTACAAAATAGTCCTCAATGGGGAAAATATTACATTAAAATCCCTGATTATGAATTTTCTTCCTAAATTACCCTCTTTCATCATACATAATAGAGCTTCAACACTCCAACAATTTCATATTTTAGGGCATTAGGAGATTTAAATAAGCTCTAACACAAGATATCCAATGACCAAGTTCCATAAATACAACAAACTGTCCAACTTAAGATGAGCTTCGACAACTGATTTGTATGGTTGGCAGATATATGGTTACCATAATATAAGGTAGTAAAATTGCAACCACCAGGATGGAGACTCTAAACTTGTGAATAAAATTGCAACCATAAGATAAGATATGGTTAACGTAAGACAGTTGTGAATAACTTTTGTACCAATAACATAAACCCTTTTCGAATGAAAAAGATAAAGAAAGTCAAAAAAATACAGAAACAAAAAAGAAATAGAAACTTGTGAATAATTTTTCTCAAACAAATTATCGTCTTCCTCATTGCTGTGTACAGACAAAAATTGTCATTGTTTCATCCTAATTTTATAACTATGAATCTTATTGTCCCTTTGATTGATTTTTAGATGCTTTCAAGTGGTATTATAGTAAGGTTCTTGTCCATTTGAATTCACATTGATACCCAAGAACGAGATACATGCCCCCAACAGTACATTCATGACTCAAAGTACTGAGGACACTACAATGTTGAGGGTAGGACTTCGATGGAGGATTCTCCAGGCTGTGGTAGTCCATAGATTATGTTGCTGAGTACTTTTTTTATAGATTATATATTACGCTGCTGATTGGAGAAGAATAGAATCTTTGAGAACAATGGTAGGGACAGAAAAGCTAATGAAAATGAATATAAAATTTATAGGTCTGGCAATCAAAGGGGACAACAGTAGAGACAGCAAAGCCCATTAGATACATGCTCCACACAGTATACTCATGACTCAAAGAACAACTCAGGATGCTACAATGTGCAATGCGAGTGATAGGTACAAGATGTGCAATGGTGGTGAAGATCTAAGATAATGCAGCAACAAATCAATAGTTAATCACAATTGGAGCCTTGCAAACCTTGGTGGATGGGCAAAATTACTTCTTCTAATGACAAAGCCAAACGAAATCAAGAGAATCTATGGACATGTAGAGTATCAAAACATATACAGAAGATTGATATTGTTAGTGTAGGGGTATTTCTGTCTTTATACTTATGTTGAGGTTTATGATCTGTAATATTATATTAGAACTAGTGTCCCTCACTTAAATAAGGGCACATGTGTCTTTTCCATTATGTTAGTAATATAAAACATGTCTGGCCGAATGGGAGATGTGATCTTTCCATAATTCGAACCAAACTTTTCTTCTCGACTTTTCTCCTCCTTTCTCTCTCTCTTTCTTTCTTCCTTCTTCTTCTCTCTTCTTGGCTGTTATCAGACTAACAGAACTCAAAGGCAGGCCGAATTATAATATGGTATCAGAGCACAACAAAGCAACTCGGATCTGCCCAGATTTCTGTTTTCTGCGCACTCAATCTAGGGTTTTCCCTTGATTTCTCTGCCACCGATTGGAGATAAGGGAAAGGGCTGAAAAGGAGTGGTCGCCCTCTTCCCTTGGAGGTTTCTATGCCTCCAGTTGTGCTGTTCATGGTCGGTTGCTGTGGTTTCTAAGAAGCCCTCCCCTAATCGATGAAGAGAAGAGGGCTGATTCATGTGGTGCAGTGGGTGTCTTGTGTGGACAGATTTTCTTCTTGTGTGATTTGTTTTTCGGGTGATGAGGTAAGAGATTCCTATGCATATTTTTGTTATGAATCAAATAGGAAGTATGTTTCAGAACGTATGATGGGATTTCAGACTGTAGTGTGCTAGGGTTTATGCTGCTTTTTATGTGATTCGAAGGGGGAGTGGTTCTCATATAGTGGTGATTTCAGGTAGTCGTAGGGTAGGGTTTGTGGTGTAAAGAGTGCAACCTTTAGCAATAACAAGTGCTGAAACCAGTGTGATCAGTGTGATCAAGTAGTATGCAGTGTGCCGAATTCAGTAATAACAGAATTCAGCAATGGGAGATAATAGTGATAGCAAATCTAATGTGATGATACCTACTGACTACCTGAATGTTCAAATGACCCCCATTAAACTAAATGGAGAGAATTATGTACATTGGGCTAAATCTGTAAAAGTTTTTCTGAAGGCAAAGAAGAAGGTGAAACACATAAGGGAGGAGAAACCCTCCACTGATTCTCATGAGTATGAAGACTGGGAACAAGAGGATGCACAGATTATCACGTGGTTATGGAACAGTATGGAACCCAAGATTAGTGTAAATTTCATGTTTCTTGACACTGCCAAAGATGTGTGGGACCAGGCTAAGAAGTTGTATTTTGGTCAAGACAATACAACCAGAGTATATCAGATGTATCAGGAATACTTTAATCTACAACAGGGCAATCAGAGTCTGGAGGAGTACTATGCTAGTATGAGAAACATTCGTAATGAGTTGAATGTTTATCACCCCCTCACTTCTGAGGTCAAAATTCAGCAACAACAGAGAGAACAGCTTGATGTGACTCGATTTTTGGTGGGCTGAAATCTGAGTATGAACCAGTTCGGGCTCAGATACTAGGAGGGTCAGCTCTCCCTTCCTTAGAAGAGGTGTTTGCTCGACTTCGGAGGACTTCCATTGGATCTACTGAGAACTCTAATGTCTCTAATAGATCAGCCTTTGCAGTGTCAAGGAGTCGTGGTGTTAGAGGTGGAGCTTGAGGAGCTCAGTCTGGCCGTGGTGGTAGCAGTGGCCCGTTATATGGCCGGAGTGATGGTGGTGGACCTACATATAACCGTCGTGGTGGTCGTATTGGAGGTAGAGATTCATGGGGAGCCCGTGGCAGAGGACGTGGCTCGGGTCCGAGGAGATGTACTCATTGTGGTATAGATGGACATACCATTAATTATTGCTATGACTTGCATGGTCCACCCTCAACTTGGGCCAATCATGCCCTAACTAGTGATACCAGTTTCAGACAAGAGAATCGTTTAGCTGATCAGATGCCTCCTACATCCACAGATGTTCCTGGGAAGGAGATGGTGAGTGTTCCCCGTGATGAGTATGAGAGGTTTGTCCAATCCACATCTCAGCAGAACACGGCTACTTTCGCACACTCAGGCATCGCTTGTTTGGCATCCACACCCAATCCCTAGATTATTGACTCTAGAGCCTCCGATCACATGACTGGAACTCCAGGTGTGTTTTCTTCCCTCTCTCATTGCTCAACATCACAATCTGTTACCCTTGCTAATGGTTCCACATCCTCGATTTGTGGTGTTGGCAATGTTAACTTGACCCCCTTATCTTTATCCTCAGTTTTGTATGTCCCTAAATTTCCGTTTAACCTTATGTCTGTTAGTAAGTTGACCAAGTCACTCAATTGCTCTATTACTTTTTACCCTTCTATGTGTGTTTTTCAGGATCTCAAGACAGGGATGAAGATTGGTGGAGGGCATGAAGCCGGTGGATTGCATTATCTTGACGATGGTGGAAGAACATCAACAGCTCTCCAGTCATCCCTCTCTCCTCTCTAGTGGCACTATCGATTTGGTCATCCTTCACTGAAAGTTTTGAAATCTTTGATTCCTTCGTTGAGTCAACTTTTTGTTTTAGATTGTGAGTCGTGTCAGTTGGAGAAACACCATCGTGTTCCCCTTAGTCCTAGGGTTGATAATCGTGTGTCGAGTCCTTTTTCTTTAGTTCATTCAAATGTTTGGGGTCCTTATAAAGTGATGTCATACGATGGATATATATATTTTGTCATTTTTGTTGAAGATTTTTCAAGGATGACGTGGCTCTATTTAATGAAAGAAAGAAGTGAATTGTTTACCATCTTCCAAAAATTTTATGCTGAGATTTGCAATCAATTTGGTGTTCACATTAAAATTTTTCGTTTTGATAATGGTCGTGAATATTTATCTTCATCATTTATAGAATACTTGGACCAACATGGCATTATACATCAAACCTCATGTACCTACACCCCACAACAAAAAGGGGTGGCTGAGAGAAAGAATCGTCATCTTTTCGAAACAGCACGACCCCTCATGCATCTTGGTTGTCACAATACAGTCTCATAGGTTTATCCATGTGAAACCCAAGTTCTTGTAGAAGATTCCTCAACCACACTAACTCACAGGTAGTATGTGCCATGGCCCTATACTCAGCTTCAGCACTACTTCTGGCCACAACCGTCTGCTTTTTACTCTTCCACGTCACAAGATTTCCTCCAAGAAATGTGCAATAGCCCGTAGTAGATCTTCTATCATTCACTGAGCCTGCCCAGTCTGCATCTGTATACCCCACTACTTCAAGTTTTCCTCCTGGTTTATACAATAGTCCACGGCCTGGAGCTCCTTTCAGATACCTCACAATTCTAAGAATTGCATCCCAGTGAGGTATACGAGGGTCCTGCATGAATTGGCTCACCACACTGACTGCAAAGGATATGTCGGGTCTCGTGATAGTTAGATAGTTCAGCTTCCCCACTAGTCGTCTATACCTTCCAGGATCTTCAAATACTTCTCCTATATCACTGCTCAACTTAACATTTGGTTCCATAGGGGTCTCAGCCGGTTTTGCACCTAACAGTCATGTTTCTTCCAATAGATCAAGAACATATTTTCTTTGGCACAGATTTACACCTTGTTTTGACCTGGCAACCTCTATTCCCAAGAAATATTTCAATGTTCCAAGATCTTTTGTTTGGAAATGGTTTTGCAAAAATACCTTTAATTTGCCAATCCCCAATTTATCACTGCCAGTAATGACAATATCATCCACATAGACCACTAATAGAATCTTCCCAGCTTCTGAGTCATAGTTGAACACTGAGTGATCTACCTGGCACTGCTTCATTCCAAAACTCTTCACCACTTCACTGAACTTCCCAAACCAAGCACGCGGCGATTGTTTCAACCCATAAATTGCCTTTTTCAATCGGCATACCTTACCATCCTCCCCCTGAGCAACAAACCCAGGTGGTTGCTCCATATATACCTCCTCCACAAGATCACCATGGAGAAAGGCATTCTTGATATCAAGCTGAAACAGAGGCCAATCATACATAATTTCCAGGGAAATTAGTACACGAACAGAACCAATCTTAGCCACCGGAGAGAATGTCCCCATGTAGTCTACTCCATACAACTGGGAGTAACCTTTAGCAACAAGTCTGGCCTTCAGACGCTCTACACTACCATCTGGCAAGTATTTCACAGTATACACCCATTTACATCCCACAGCATGCTTACCAGGTGGGAGAGTAGTAAGTTCCCATGTTTGAGTATGTTGAAGAGCAGAAAGTTCCTCCTCCATTGCCTGCCGCCAATCAGGTGAACTGAGAGCTTCTTGGACATTGTTAGGTATGGAAATAGAGGATAAAGGGGAAACAAACTAGCGATGTGATGTAGAAAGACGAGATAATGAAACAAAATTGGAAATGGGATGGAGGGTAGAACTGCGTTTACCTTTCCGTAAGGCAATGGGTAGATCAAGGTTTGAGGGTTCAACAATAGGAGCCATGAGAGGATCCGCAGATGAGGTAGAAACTGGAGGAGGGGCCGGTGCCGTTCGACGTGTATACACTTGCCGGATTGGTGGACGTTCGGTGGTGATCTGCATGGGATGAGGTGATGAGTCTACTCCAACAACAACATCTGGAACTGGATCACTGACAGGGAGAGGAAGAGGAAGTGCGGGTGGAGACGAGGGTGCTTCAGGACTTGAGAAGAAGGGGACTGACTCAAAAAATGTGACATCAGGACAGACATAGCACTTCCGGGTAATGGGATTATAACACTTGTACCCTTTCTGAGTCCGTGAGTAGCCAAGGAAGACACATTTAATTGAGCGTGCATCTAGCTTGTCTATTCCAGGGCTCAGATTGTGGACAAAGCACACACAACCAAAGACACGAGGAATTAATGGGAATGGAGATAAAGTGGGAAACAAGATAGAGAAGGGGGACCGACCATGAAGAATGAAGGAGGGCATCCGATTAATGAGAAAACATGCAGTGAGTACAGCATCACTCCAAAAACGTTTAGGAACATTCATGTGGTGAAGAATAGACCGAGCAGTTTCAAGAAGCTGACGGTTCTTCCGTTCAGCTACCCCATTTTGTTGAGGGGTGTATGCACATGATGTCTGATGAATAATGCCATGCTGTTCTAAATACTGTTGAAATGAAGTAAGAAAGTATTCACGACCATTATCTGAACGGAGAATTTTGATTGGAACACCAAATTGTGTGAGTATTTCAGCATGGAATTTTTGAAAAATAGAAAACAATTCACTTCTTTCTTTCATTAAGTAAATCCATGTCATTCTTGAACAATCATCAATAAAGGAGACAATACTTGTACCCATTATAAGACTCTATTTTGATTGGACCCCAAACATCTGAATGAACCAAAGAAAAAGGACTCAACATACGACTCTCAACTCTTGGACTGAAGGACACACGACGATGTTTCCCAAACTGACATGACTCACATTGCAAAACTGACAAATGACTCAATGACGGGACCAAAATCTTGAGAGCCTTGAGAGATGGATGTCCCAGTCGGCAATGCCATTGTAGAGGAGTAAGCGAAGTCTGAAGAGCAATTGAAGATCCACCACCGTCAAGATAGTACAGTCCACCAGCTTCATGCCCCCCACCAATCTTCTTCCCCGTCTTGAGATCCTGAAAAACACAGGTGGAAGGAAAGAAGGTAACGGAACAGTTAAGAGCTTTGGTTATTTTACTAACAGACATAAGATTGAATGGAAACTTAGAGACATATAAAACAGATGATAAGGGCACAGGAGCCATGTCAATATTACCAACACCACATATGGGAGATGAGGACCCATTGGCAAGTGTAACAGTTTGTGATGTGGAGGTTTCAGAGAGAGAAGAGAACACACCTGGAGTCCCGGTCATATGATCTGAGGCTCCAGAGTCAATAATCCAGGGAGAGGTTTTAGATGACATGCAAGCAATACTTGATTGGGCAAGTGTGGCAGTGGTATGCTGTGAAGTAGTTTGAAGGAACCGTTCATACTCATCACGCGGTACGCTCACCATTTCCCTCCCAGAGGTAGATGTAGATGTGGGATGAGTTCGGTCTGCCGGTTTACTGTCACAGATATAAACCTCACCCGCTACAGCATGATTAGCCCATTTAGAGGGAGGGCCAAGTAGATCATAACAGAAATTCACTGTGTGTCCCTCTCTACCACAATGAGTGCATTTCCTTGTAGAGTTATTCTTCCCTCTGCCACGACCTCCCCCTGAGTCACGACCACCCCGACTAATCATGGAACTGCCACGGCCTCCTCGGGGAGCATGACCTCCCCCTCTTGTACTATATCCAACCCCTCGAGCTGTCACAAGTGCTGATCTATCAAACTGTGTGGAGTTCTCTGTCTGTCCCAAAGAAATTCTACGAAGCCTTGAGAATACTTCCTCAAGTGTAGGAAGAGTAGAGCCCCCCAATATTTGGGCTCTAACTGGTTCATATTCCGACTTCAGCCCCACTAAAAATCTTGTAGCATCTAGTTGCTCCCTTTGTTGTTGCTGAACTTTAATATCTGGAGTAAGGGGGTGATAGACATTGAGTTCATTCCTTATATTCTTCATGTTGGCATAGTACTCTTCTAGTGTTTTGGTTCCTTGTTGTAAATCAAAATACTCCTGATAAAGCTGATACACTCTTGTTGTGTTATCTTGTCCAGAATATAGCTTCTTAGCATGCTCCCATATATCCTTAGCCGTATCAAGAAACATGAAGTTGGCACTAATTTTAGGTTCCATACTATTCCACAGCCAAATCATGATTTGAGCATCTTCTTGCTCCCAATCATCAAACCCTGGAGAGTCCTCCGATGGCTTTTCATCTCTTACATGCTTTACTTTCTTCTTTGCCTTGAGAAACACTTCCACTGATTTGGCCCATGGAACATAGTTCTCCCCATTCAGCTTAATTGAGGTCATTTGTACCCCTAGGTAGTCGGAGGAAATTACCACATTAGGTTTCTGATCATTGTAGCCATCTCCTATTGCTGCCATTGTACTCTTTCACAGTTGCCTCTAACCTTACTTCTCAGCTACAAGCTGATTGATGTTGTTCACAGTTTGATACTTCAACACCTATTGCAGTCCCTAAACACAACAGTGGGAGCACACACTTGTTCTTCTTTACACTACTGCTGACTTCACACACCTACGACCCACATAAGCATCACAAGCACCACAACACAACAGTAGGCCCTCTTACAACCACTCAATAAAAAAAAATTGCGCATCACAAGCACCACAACACAGTCAAACTGCTACACCCAGTTCAGATTTGTTTAACACACTCAAGAGGGCATTACATGACCACAAGGAGCTTGGCAAGGTCACTGCATTCCACCTTACACCACTCGGCCACCTACAGCAGCCCTAACACCACTCAACAACTCACAGCAGCCCTACACCATTCGGCTACTGCACACACAGCCCTTTTTAGGGCAACAATGAACCTAGTTCTCTAGGTTCTAATCAGTACTAACTGATTCTTGAAGGGTTCCTACCCAGAAATACCAGCAACACAAGAGGACTAAATAACCAACCTTCCTTTGAGAGTATCAGCCAACCATTCACTGCTGAAATCACCTTCCTTGATGAAGAAAACTGTGCGCAGCAGAGAACAACGAACTGTGATGTCTCAGACCTAGGGCGAACCAGCTCTCTCCATTAACCAACTAGAAACGAAGAGGAGGGTGTCACGAACACAGCTGAGATGCTTTGCAAGCGGAAGCAGGTCAGAAACCTTGCTCTGATACCATGTTTTGGAGCAGCTACAGTAGTCCGAACCAGTGAAGAAGGAAGAAGAAGATGAGGAAGAAGACAAGAGAAAGAGAGAACAGGAGGGTTTAGTCGAACTGATTAGACTCCCATTCAGTCGACCCCCTTGTGTTTATTAGGTTCTAATTACACTTACAAAGACTAAACTGCCCTCACTTAAGTGTGGGGCAGAGTACTCTAATAAAACAGCCACATAAGCAAAGTACTTAACTGACATAAGATTACTAAATTACCCTTATTCGGCTCACTCTAACAACATGAATGTTCCCAAACCCTTTTGGAGTGATGCAGTGTTTACTTCTTGCTTCTTCATTAATCGGATGCCCACGTCTATTCTTGATGGTCATTCCCCATTCACTACCTTGTTTCCCACCTTGTCTCTGTTTCCTCTTTCTCCTCGAGTTTTTGGGTGTGTCTACTTCATCCATAATCTGGGCCCCGGGAAGGACAAGTTAGATGCACGATCCATTAAGTGCATCTTCCTTGGCTATTCCCAGACCCAGAAAGGGTATAAGTGTTACCATCCTAGTTCTCGATGTTCCTTTGTGTGTGTTGATGTTACCTTCTTTGAGTCTACTCCATTTTCCTTGGGGTCCGGTGATGCTTCTTCCCCCTCATCACCTCCCCCTCTTCCATTTCCAATTGTCGATTATGTTCCCCTTGTTCCAGTCGTGACCAAGTCCTTGCCTCGAGTGCCACCACATATTGAACGCCCACCTATCCAACAAGTGTATACACATCGCGCACATGTACCGACTGCTACTCGTCCAGCTCCATCACCGTCAACAGATCCGGCAGTTGTCTCCACACCAACCCTAAACCTAGTATCTAATCTTGATCTTCCCATTGCCTTGCGGAAAGGTAAACGCACTTGTACCCTTCATCCTATTTCTAATTATGTTTCACTCACTCACCTTTCCGCTTCCCATCGCCAGTTTATCTCTTTGTTATCCTCAGTTGTTGTCCCTAAGGATGTCCAGGAAGCCTTTGCCTCTCTAGGGTGGTGTTGTGCAATGGAAGAAGAACTCTCAGCTCTAATTCATAATCATACTTGGGACCTCACCACTCTTTCTCTTGGGAAGCAGGCTGTCGGTTGTAAGTGGGTTTATACTGTTAAGTATTTACCTGATGGTAGTGTTGAGCGCCTTAGAGCTCGATTGGTTGCAAAAGGGTACTACCAAACCTATGGTATTGACTACACAGAGACCTTCTCCCCAGTTGCTAAGATAGGTTCGGTTCGTGTTGTGATCTCTCTTGCTGCTATGTATGATTGGCCCCTCTATCAGCTTGATATCAAGAATGCTTTTTTGCATGGTGATTTGCTCGAGGAGGTCTACATGGAGCAACCACCGGGGTTTGTTGCTCGGGGGAGGATGGTAAGGTATGCAGACTAAAGAAGGCTATATATGGGCTTAAACAGTCTCCTCAAGCATGGTTTGGTAGGTTCAGTGAGGTGGTAAAGAAGTTTGGTATGAAACAGTGCCAAGTTGATCCTTCCGTCTTCAGCCATGACTCTCAGGCAGGAAAAATCCTATTGGTGGTGTATGTAGATGATATTGTTATTACCGGGAATGATAAAATGGGCATTGATAGGTTGAAGACTTCTCTACAAGAACATTTTCAAACAAAGGACCTTGGTAAATTGAAATATTTCTTGGGGATAGAAGTAGCAAGGTATTAATTTGTGCCAGAGGAAATATGTGCTTGATTTGCTGGAGGAAACAGGTTTGTTAGGTGCTAAACCAATTAAAACACCTATGGAAACAAATACTAGGCTGAGTAGTGATATGGGTGAAGTGTTTGAAGACCCTGGCAGATACTGGCAACTTGTAGGTAAGCTGAACTACCTAACCATTACCCGGCCAGATATTTCATTTGCAGTTAGTGTGGTAAGTCAGTTCATGCAGAAACCTCTGGTTCCTCATTGGGATGCGGTTCTAAGAATTGTGAGGTATTTAAAAGGGGCCCTTGGTCATGGTTTGATATACAAAAGTGGTGGAAAACTTGAAATAGAAGGGTATACTGATGCTGACTGGGCTGGTTCTATGTCTGATAAGAGGTCTACCACAGGCTATTGCACTTTTCTTGGGGGTAATCTGGTGACATAGAAAAGTAAGAAACAGACAGTCGTGGCGAGAAGCAAGGCAGAGGCAGAATATAAAGCTATGGCACATACTAGTTGTGAATTAGTGTGGCTAAGGAACCTTCTACAAGAGATAGGATACAATATTAACACTCCAATGAAGCTCTATTATGACAATCAGGTTGCAGTTCATATTTCTTCTAATCCGGTATTTCATGAAAGAACCAAGCACATAGAGGTTCACTGTCACTTTGTGAGAAAGAAGGTGCTGAATGGAGTGATAGACACTGCATACGTTAACACAAGGAACCAGTGGGCAGACTTATTTACAAAAGGGTTGAGCCGGGGAAGAGTGGACTACATATGTAACAAGCTGGGATTATATGATATATACTCAACAACTTGAGGGGGAGTGTTAGTGTAGGGGTATTTCTGTCTTTATACTTATGTTGAGGTTGTTGATCTGTAATATTATATTAGAACTAGTGTCCCTCACTTAAATAAGGGCACATGTGTCTTTTCCATTATGTTAGTAATATAAAACATGTCTGGCCGAATGGGAGATGTGATCTTTCCATAATTCGAACCAGACTTTTCTTCTCTCCTTTTCTCCTCCTTCCTCTCTCTCTCTCTCTCTCTCTCTCTCTCTCTCTTCTTTCTTCTTCTCTCTTCTTGGCTGTTATCAGACTAACATAACTCAAAGGCAGGCCGAATTATAATAGATATAAATGTATTTTGGCTATTGTCAAAACCTCAAGTGTCTTCCAAAGAGAAAAAAAAAGGAAACTATACCATGAAGTTAAAAGACTCACATAGCAAACTGAAAATATAAACTTTGGTTGAAATAACATGGAATGTAATAAAACATTAAGAAGCATTAAGAAGAAAACTACATCGATGTCAGAATGTCACAAACAAAAACAAAAAACATTTTGCTTAGAGTACCAGCAGAAGTGCTGATTTCTTAAGTCCTATTCGGGTTTTACTTACAATCAAAAGTATAATTAACATAGATCAAGAAAATTGTCTAAAAAAGAAAAATAAGTTGGAAAAAAGTGGCTCGTATGACTACTCCATCCACAATTAAGATCACAAACCAGAATTTTCAATAAATAATAAAAATATGAAACACAAATAGAGGCACCATTAACTACTACTAAACCCTCCAGTAATATTCAACAAAAGAAAATTTTAGTGAAATCCATCAAAAAACTTAAACATGGAACTTCACCTTCTCAATTTTAACTTTGAAGCAAAAGAAAACAGGTAAAACTCCAAAGGCCTCTACCTAGTTAGCATAATAAAAAAATAATAATAACTGATACAGAATCAAACATAAGTCAGAACCAAAAAACTGCTTACAGTAAGCTCTGGAAAGAGAATATCATGTTGCGGGCATATGCCCAAACTCCTCCGTATCTCATCCTACAGCACAAATATTAATTGTTAATAAAACTAAGAAGGAACCCAATTCTTCAAGAAAACTATACATGACAAAAAATAAATTAAAGAGAGAGAGAGAGAGAGCATTTGTGCATACTAATTCCAATATACATATTGTGGTATTACAATAAAAATCATCTTTTATAATAAAAAGAAAATTCATTAATAGAAAAAGATAGAAGAGATAAACAAAGATAATAACGCATCACCAATCCAAATATGAACAGCCAACATCCCATCCCACTTTCTAATCAGAGTGTCTACACCATATAAAATGCCCACCAAAAAGAGAAAAAAGAACCTATACAACCAACAATCAAGATCCTATCAGACATTCCTTTTCCCGACACACTCCAAAAACCCTCCAAACTCCAACTCTACCAATCAAACTTCCCTCCTAGCAAACAGCTGTGCACCAGACTCATATCTCCTTTTTTCTTCCTTGCACCTCCTCTCCCCAACCTGCTAGTTCAATCTTGTCTTAATAGAGTTCAAGCTCTTCAATTCTCCTTCTCTTCTAAGTCACCAAACACCTATTAAGGACCTCAGTTTAGAGTTTAGACAACCAATTGGGGGTGATAGCTCATCAAATGGTGAAGCCAGCTAAGGAATGTATCTGTCAGATATGATGGCCCCAGGTGTACTGTGCAATTTCACATATGCTTCAGCCACTTGGATGGCACTGTATAGGTGGGATAGGGCTACAAAATGCCCGTATTTAGTTAACCGATCCACAACAACTGAGTGTGATAGGTTTGTGGCGATCTTATGGACAGACTGATGGAAGCCCTTGTGGCTCCTAGAACACATCTAAGAACTGCTTCTGTGAGGTTTACAATTGGGTGCCATAGGGGGCATTACAGGTTTCCTGTTGAGAGCTAGACTAGGTGAGGCCCATAGGGTCCAGGTCATGACTCATGAACACAGGTTGCTGAGACTGATGTCCGGTCTTGATAAGGGCCTGAATGCTTTCAGATCGGGAACACCTTGGCCCATTTCCCTTCAAGTAAGATGGATTCCCATTTAAGTAGAATTCCATGGTCATGTTCTCCCAGTTTGTGCAACCATTGCACCCCTAAGATCACATCAGCCCCTGAGAACTGTAGTGGGTACAAGTCCACCTCAAACAAGTTTATTTGTATTTTCAATTGAAACCCCTTACATAGGCCATCACAAGCAATTCGGCCTCCATTGGCACCTGGACTAAAAAAGGTTAAGAGTGGTGAACTGCCAATCCTAGTTGTTTAGAGAGTAATTATGTCACAAGAATAAGCAAGCTACTGCTATCAATAAAAGCTAACACCAGTCGATCCATAAGAACCCACTTAATTCATATTGCCTAAGAAGAGATTTTTTTTTTTGATAAATGAATGGTAATTTATTCAAAGGAAACAAAGTGATGCTTACAATACAGACTGCCCAAAGAGAGGCACGAGCTAGTTCCTCTCCTCAACAACAACAAGGTACTACATTAGGCTCGGAAATGAAAGTTTACAGAGCTGCCCAGAATAAATGTTCCCTTGATACCCCTTGCTTAGCTAACCCATCCACTATGGCATTAGCTGTTCTACCCACCCACTGAGAACCAACAGTCATGTTCCTTGAAAACCACTTAACTTTCCTCATAATGTCCCTGTAGCACCAAATAACTGAATCTGGATTTTTTAACCAACCCACAACAACTTTGGAATCTCCTTCAATAAGAAAATTCTGAACTCCTAACTGATCTGCAATCTGAATGCCTTGTACCGCCGCTAGAAGCTCAGCTCTAATAGTCTCCTATACCCACGGAGCCTGAGAATAAAGCTAAGATATTTCTGTCTTTATCTCTCAGTACCCCTCCTATCCCTGATGGACCTGGATTTCCTTGGATGCTACCATCAAAATTCAGCTTTGTCCAGCCTTCAGAAGGAGGCACCCACACAGCTGGTACCCTGCTCTTCCTAGTACTGCTACTAGCCATAACTATCCAATTCCTCCATTTGTCATCAAAGGAGTATATTTTAAAGGATTCCAATGATCTAAGCCAATGGATTGCCCTGGTCAAAATGCAATCCTTTATGTTCTGAATATTTCTCTCATTCTCTTGGAAAATCCTCGCATTTCTTTCTTCCCCAATTGTCCACAGAGCAGCAGCTCTAATGCATCTCCACATTGTTTTACCAATCTTTGTGGGCCACACAAAGAAGGAAGGGTCAAAGAGATGATCTACAGTTGTAGCCAAATTCCACCTGCACCCAAACAAGGCAAAGATCCAGCTCCAAATAGCATTAGAAAAAGAACAGGTTAAAAGTAAGTGAGAGAAATCCTCACCATTAGCCCTGCAAATTACACACCAATTAGGAGACAAGCACATGGAAAGCCTTCTCTTCTGCAGTAGGTCTGAAGTGTTGATTTTCCCATAGAACACCTCCCAGCAGAAAATAATAATTTTAGGAAGTACAGGTCTAGATCAGATCTCCTTAGTTGGAAAACCCAACTATCCCAAGGAAGAGCAAAGGGACTCAAAGAAGGAGGCACACGTGAAGTAACCTTTTGGATTAGGGGACCAAATTCTTACATAAGATCCGAGAGGGTCCAGACAAACACTTCCAAGTAGTGACAAAAGGTCCGAAACACAAGAAAGCTCATGATTCCTCAAGCCCCGACGAAACCCAAAGTCCCAATTCAGAGAGGAAGGAAAAACAGATGTTGGAAGAAAGTGTGAGATTGCTTTATTCTTGTAACAAGAAAGGGAATAAAGAGAAGGGAAACTGTCCTTCAGGGCAGAACTGCCCACCTAGATGTCTTCCCAAAATAATACATAAGTACCAGAATTGACATCATACCTGATAAAGTTGAGGGAAAAAGAGAGGATACTCTGAATTGCTTTCCAAGGAGTTGCCAACGTGGCTCGACGAGATACACCAGCATCCCATCCATTTCGCGAACTGCCATGTATTCTTTATCACCTCATGCCACAGCCTCTCCTGTTCTAAGGGCCACCTCCACAACCATTTACCTAAGAGAGCTCTATTCTTCAAAACTAAATTCCCTAATCCCTTCCATTTACCTAAGAGAGCTTTATTCTTCAAAACTAAATTGCCTAAGGAGAGATTTTGCCTATTAAGGCCTGTAAAGAAATTTCAGGAACCCCCATCCACATTAACTCACCATCACCCTCCTTTTTTATGGGTTTTTAGGCCCAATTGGGCATTCATGTATGAGTCTTCCTTCTCAAGTAAGTAGACCTATTAGGCCTTGCACTTGTACCCAGGCCCAAACTTGTCATCACAATTGTAGCATAAGCCCTTCACCCTACGATATTGCATCTCAACCCGATGAGACATTTAAAGGGTATAGTGAGTTGGGCTGCTCCCTTTGGGTTGTTTGGAGTTTGGACCTATATGGTCTGATCTCAAACCAGGGTTTTTAAGTATTGGTTCAACCGGTCAGGTGAGCTTCTTGGCCCGGTTCAACTTTTCTTCCTATAGTTGAGCTAGGCCAGTTGTTGCCATGATAATGGTCGGCCTCCAGGCCTTCACTTCCAGTCCGATCTCCTCCTTCACCACACCTCCCCAAATAAAATTCCCCACCAAGGCCTTCTCAAACCAATCGGAAACCTTAATTGATATTTTCTCAAATTCAACCAGGTCTTCCTTCACCATCCCCATTTGTCTAAGTTTTGACAAAAGCTCATCAAAGTCCTCATAGGTTGTTGGTCCAAATCTAGCACAGAATGCCTTTTGTAAAATCAGCCCAACTACATTGGGGATTAGATGATCTAAACTACTGGCATCTCCTTCTAGGTAAATGGAAGCCCCCGAGACTCCTTGATATCCCAAAGTCTGATGGTATAAATATTTCTCTAATTTGAGTATCTAGGACAGAGGGTCCTTGCCTGAGAAATAGGCAAAGTCAAGTTTGACGAACTTGACAAGTGTTCTTAGGTTTTGTTTGCGGCCCTCACTACAAGAAGCCTCTTACTCATTCCCATGGCTTGCCATCAAAGAAAACTTCTCGAGCTAAGTCATCACTGCCACCAAAGCCACCTTAATCTCCTTCATGTCCCCTTCAAACCAAGCAAGCTAACCTCAAGTTGGTCAACCCTGTCCTCGATTGTCAACACCATAGTGTTCAACATGGTGGCTTTGATACCAAATGATGGGTTACTACCCACTAACAAGTGCTCCTTCGAGGATAGCACACCTCCTACAAAAAAAAGGAAGATGGAAAGGAAAATGCTTGTATTTATGCCCTCATAGGGATCTCTCCCATTTATACTTTTTATTGCAAAGTTGCAAATCGCAACTAACTTTTGATTCCCATGTGCAGGTCTCAACAGATTAGTTGATGTGGTGTGAGAATCTTCTAGTGTATACTCAGCCGTAGGATGTTGACCAGTGCTTCTAATGCTCAATCATTGTAGCTTTCTCCCCATCCAGTATCAGGACTCCTTTGGAATGGACCTAGGCTTCTAGGTTGGCTGATGGGATCCTAACACATTGCTTCGACCACCTATTGTTGTTGTTGAATTCTTTCAACCATATCATCCAGTCTAAGTTGTCCAAAAAAACTGGAGTCCTCAAAATTTTTTAAAATTCCCTTCCGTTCTCCTCGGATATTAGTGGGATGAAGATAAGGAAAAAAGTTCTATGGAGATGCACAAGAGCTGCTATAAGTTGGATAGTTACGGAAGAAAGGAATCAAAGGGTATTCCAGGATAAGGAAAGGAGTTTAAGTGCAATTCTGGAGGTTGTTACAATTAGAGTGATGCAATCGGTGAAATCCCTAAAAATGTTTGAGGATATTCCAATAGGGCTGCTATTGAATAGCCGGGAGGAAGTGACCGAATCAGCTCCAAGGAAAGTTGTCTTTACTCCATTGTGGTCTCGACTAGCTGAAGGGTGTCAACGAACGTAAAAAATAGAATAACAAATCAAGAAGAAATAGAGAAAACACCAAGATATAGCATGGTTCAGCTCAGTAGCCTACATCCACGGGAAGAGAGGGAAAAATATCCACTATGAGAACAAGAGATACATGGATGACCTCTCTATAGACTCACAACAAAATATCCACTCTCACTCAACCCTAATCCCACAACCAATGGCTTAAATAAGCAAAAGACCCAATTATATCAGAATTTCACATAGGCCCCTCTTCCTCCCATAAATACATACAAGTCCCTAGAATTTATCAACATTACAAATATACCCTTGTAACCTCCAGCACCCTCCCCAAAAGAAAACCCAAACACAACCAAATACAATAAATCTCTCTACAAAGGGTTTATAAAGTTAAATTTTGATGGAATCAATGAAGGTAATTCCGGGCCTTCAGGTATTGGAGGTGTATTCAGGAATGAGGGAGGACAAGTCTTGGCTTTATTTTCTGAGTCATTGAAGGTGACTCTAAGATAGTTATTGGCTGGTTGGAAAAAAAGAAGAGAATGGACCATGGGAATATGCAAATGAAAAAAAGAAGTTCAAATGGCTTTCAAGGGGTATGGTAGTGAGACATCAGTGGGTTAAAATGAGCGCTAACTCCTTTGTAGATGCCTTAGCTAAACAGGGGTGAGAAGGGCTCAATCTTTGCGGGCTACTGGGCTTGCTTGTAATTGTTTGTGCTTTTGTTTCTGTTGTCCTTGGGGAGGATTGAGAGAGCTTACCCATCCTCTTGGAGGTTGTAATTGTTGTTTTCTTTAACTATTAATAAAATTTCTGTTATTTATCAAAAAAAAAGATGGTGTTACACTACTTCTTCACTCCCATCCCATATATTTTCCCATCAACCCTTTTCCATACTACACCTTGCTCCACCCCAAAGTAACATAACAATTTACGTAGCAATGCAATAGTCATTTGCCCAAAAAATCATAAAGACCACAAATTGAATTGAAAAGTTCTGGGTAAGGTAAATGCAAATGTCGCTTTGAAGATTGTCCAATGGAAATCTAGCAATTGTGCGTTTCATGACCAATCAAAACTAGAATCCTTTTTGCCTTTTCTAATTCCATCAAGTATGGTATGGTTTCCTGCAAGAGTGTAAGATTATGAGAAGATCTTGGTTCTATGACTTCTATCAATGATCTCTTGTAAGAGTATAGTATTTATTTTTTGTGTTCCACCATACGAAATCATACCTGGATGGAGTGGGGATATCTGAGTCGTACTGGAAGACCATTATTTCAGGATAATATATTATTTCTTGTTTTTTGTTATAAATTTGCAGTTTTTTTCCATCTCTGTTTTATTTTCAAGTTGACAAACAAATATGAAAAGGATATATTAATAATGTGGAGAAGGAAAAGAATACAAGAAAGCAGGGACAGCAGAAGAAAAACAACTTTCAGGCCAGCATTACATCCACCCACCAGAACACCCCATCCCCCTCTTAGCCCATTGGAAAATCTTGGAACCCATTGGGACAATATGTTCACTCTGAAAGCCAAGACTGTGGCCTCTATAATATGAAACCATAAGTACCAAGATCCATCAGATTTATAGCATAGCCACAAACCAACTATAATTAACTGGATTGTAAACTTGATTTGATCCATTCACAGTCCTAATCATGGATGCCTGAAGAAATAACTATATGAACCATCAACCATGTTTGACCATAGAATTCATATATGGATAAACCATCAACCATATTTGATCATAGAAGTCATGTATGGATAACATGCAGCACAAAAACTAGTAATTTAGAAAAAGATTATTTGACAAGATTTAATAGGCACTTATATACCGGGGCAATTAACAAGGAGAAAAGTAAGCTTTCAAAAGATAAAATATACCATGTCAGTTAGGATATTCTTTCCAAAAACCAAAGCATCCCCTGAAGTAGGAGGCAAAAGGCCAACAAGCATAGAAATGGTTGTGCTTTTGCCAGCTCCATTGTGCCCTTCAAAGTAAAACAATCTAATCAGTGCAACCAATGCAAATAAAAAGGATAGAAATCTTATGTCATTTTTTTGGTAATAAATAAAAAAGAAAATTTTATTAAAGAAAAGAAAGGCAAATACAAGCAGGTAATAAGATATCACCCATAAAATTTCAAAGCCCAAGACCCATATGTCAGTCTCACCTTATCTCTCCCAAAGAGGAGGTTATATGCCTGAAATAAAGTTGATTTACCAGTCATGTGGTTTGAAGCTCTAGAGTCAATGATCCAAGGGGAATCAGATGTATGAGATGACACATGGAAAGTAGTGGCAGTGTTACCTGATGTAGACGCAAAGTAGGTAGAAGGAGTAGGGTCAAAATCAATGTGGCAAAGTGTCCTACCATATAATTCCAAGTGGTCACGAAAAGAGTTGATGATCTCTTCCTTGGGGTCAAAACTAGAGTGTCACTCTTGGAGTACCATGGGACCAATCTCTTGAGATGCCACATTTGCTAAGTTATATTTCTTCTGACTCTGCTGGGTTGGCTTCTTACCCGGATCAGATGCTGATTTCTTACTTAATTCTTGAGCCCATTTAGGCTTGCCATGGAGTTTCCAACATGTGTCTCTAGTGTGCCTGGACTTCTAATAGTGAGTGCACCAAAGCTTGTCTTTGTCATCCACTCTCTTCTGTGAATCACCCTTTTTAAAAGAGCCTCCAACATTTAAATTTCTACCTCCTCAGATTGCTAGTGCAACCAGCTCCCCCTCTGTACAATTCATCACACTTCTTCTACTCTCTTCAGACTGAACTAAGGCATAAATTTCCTAAACTGAAGGTAAGTTCTTACTTCCTAAGCTTTATACTATCATGGACTCATATGTAGGATTCAGCCCCAAAAGAAAAGCAAATACCGTTGTTGGGAAACAAGTGACTTGTAGGCCTTTGCATCTTCATCACACACCCGATTCACATTTTGGTAATGATCTAATTCCTTCCAGATTGATGTCAGATCTGAGTAGTACACAAAGAGACTCCTCTCCCCTACTTGCAAGTGGAGGATTCAACTTGTAATTGGTAAATCTTCGCATAGTGCCTCTGCTCTGAATAGGTAGATTTGGCTTGTTTCCATATTTCACAAGCTGTTTCAACCGACATAAATGTCTTTCTTACTTGTGGCAGCATGGAAACCAATAGCCATGACATCACCATACTATTTTCTTGGTCCCATCTGCCATGTTCAGCACTTCCAGTCTTTGATTCCTTCACTTAACCATTAATATACCCTATTTACCCTCTAGCAGTAATGTAAAGTTTAATTCCCCTAGACCATTCAAGGTAGTTTAATCCATCAAAGGGGATTATAGAAAGAAACTCATATCCATCCCCCCATTCATTCCATTTTGACCTCCTGAAGTCCCAGAAGTTGTGGAATTCTCAAAGGACATGATTCAAACACTTTTCAGTTTCAACACGCACCTTATGATCCCTCTAGAAGCGCACCAAAGATGCAGCCCACATGCACACACTGCAATCTGGACACAATCTGAATACAGACCAGCTTTAATTCTCCAAAAAGAAAAAGATTTTAGGTTGATTTTAGTGTTGTACTGCCTTAACAGTCACAATTCAACAACTTCTAGACCATCCAAACACATCGACTACCAGGAGGGGTCATAAAATAGTACCATCACACCATAAAGGTTAAAAAACAGGTCATCCACGACCTACAGGTTTTCTGTTTTCAGGTATGGGATCACACGATCCACAAAAAAGAGATTAGAACCTCACAACTTCACTGACGGCATTCAGCAGTATTGATTCATTTGTTTCTTTCTTGGTACACGACCAAGAGAAAAGAAAAAATAAAAAAAAAAGAACAAGTTTGTACCAGTCGTAGGTCAGCCTTTCTGATCTCAGTTGAAGAAGGCAGCAAGATAAGGAAGAGAGAACTTGTTTGATCTGCTCTCAGACCTAGTAGAACCGCTCTGTTACCATATTAGCAGAAGAGGAGCGGAGAAATAAGTAAGAAGAAAAGGGAGAAGAGAAGAGAAAGGTTTTGGAGTCTTCAAATCTGGCTGGCGGCGCCAGATTACATTATCATATATAGGGTGACTTTAATTAAAAGGGAAAAGACCCTTATGCCCCTGTTGTAGTTAAGAGTACATAAACAATGATAAAAAAACTATTTTAACTAGACCAAACAGACCCTCACTCAGCAGAATACAAACATAAAAAAATAAACATTCCAACAGGATGCAAATAGTTTGTCTAGAAGTTCTAAAGGATTGTTTGGAATACATCCATTTGGGTAATATGTGGGGCTGATGACTCCAATTAATAAAGTCAGTGGAGATTTAATATCAAATTAAATATTAATCATTGATAATAGTTAAAAGAACAAGATTTTTTTATCAGAAAAAAGAACAAGAAATTTATTAATTTGTGTCCTGAAAAAAAGGGAATGGATAGACATGGAAACTCAAACAAATTATCATCACTTACTAGTTAATGAACAAATTGCATCAACTCGAAAAGAAATGCAGTTAAAGAGTCACCTAATAACAAGCATAAGAAATGGAATCTATCCATCACAGAAACAATGTTAGTAAGCATACCCAGAAGAGCAAGAATCTGATTTTCGTATAAGGTAAGCTGTAATGAGTTCACAGCACAACATTTGCCCTTTTCAGTAACGTATACCTTATGCAGATTCCTGATTTGAATACATCTGCAAAACAAGTAATATGTATCAAAGGTAAGAAAGATGAACATCCAAACATGGAAGTCATAAAAATCAATACATACCTTCCATCAAGCTCTTGTTGTTTCATATCCAAGCTTATTGCTTCAATAGTAGGCATAGAAATATCATTAAACATGACACCATTATTGCAAAACTTATTGTTTACTTTAACCCCTAGACCAGATGCATCATCTTGCATCATGCTTTTCTTCTGCCGGTACCGACTCTTGAATAAAAAGTTCCATGGATAATGAACTCCATTCTCCCTAGGAAGTACCTGATTTGAAAATACAAATATTCCAAAGTTTC
This sequence comes from Nelumbo lutea, assembly GCF_056320005.1. Classification (NCBI taxonomy): domain Eukaryota; kingdom Viridiplantae; phylum Streptophyta; class Magnoliopsida; order Proteales; family Nelumbonaceae; genus Nelumbo; species Nelumbo lutea. Next base: position 8,131,726 of record NC_142690.1, read on the forward strand.
TCCATGTACAAAGAAGATATGAAGCATGAATAGAAATTTCCTTTCTTTTTTAATGCATATATCAAATTTATTGAAAGAAAAGAAAAGAAGTTAGAAATTACATATCAAAAAAAAAGGAAAGTAATTAGAAACATGTAAACAAAAGAAAATTTAACCAATCCAAAATAGACAAAACCAAACAAAAGAAATGGACATAAAGAGTCCAAAAGTTTTGAACTTCCAACTCTAAAGTAGCATATGAGTATATGACTAAACCTAATAAAAGTAATTTCTGTTACTGATCAGAAAAAAGTAGCGTAGAACTAAATGCTTTGAAAACTTATTCATGACAGACAACAACCTGATTAACAGTCATTTTGTAATAGCTTTTTCTATTAATAATGAGGATTCAGTCAAGATCAAAGTAGGAAAATTACAGAAAACAAAAACAAATAACAGAAAAATCAGACAAAAAACAATGAAGTTTGAACATGATCAGCAATGCTAGAGGATCATGCCAAAGAATACAAGCAGAAATTCTCTGGGTTACAGGATCTCCTAATTCTTTGGCAGATACCCCAGCTCGTAAAGGGGTGGGTAGAAAATATCTGTGTTGGGAGAAATATTCATTGGGTTAAATTTGTGTCAACTGTGGGGCTCTTAATGGAGCACAGGAATGGAAATATGTTAAGCTACTATGGGTCCTTGTTCTTGTACAGAAACATGTACTCCTTGTACATACAGCATCGTTTTCTATTTTCAGAATAAAATTCGACTTTGCTGATCAAAAAAAATAAACAATATTACAAGGCCAAGTCCAAGCAAACATGACAATTCTGACTCGGACATATTAAGAAATATAGTAAGACAACCACCAGAAAACCCAACAACCTTGCATGTCTAGAACATAAGATAAAATAAAAGGCCCACATCCAGATAAAGGAGAGTCATGTAAGTGGTAGCAAACGTAAAAACTGTTAGCCAATTCAATATGAACAAAAGGACTAGGTTGTGGTGATGGTAAAACTTAGTTTTAGGCTTATAACCTTAGTTTCTTTGCTTTGTTTAATGATTTGGAACAAGGTAATAATTTAAAAAGGTGTACCTATGCTTCTTTTGTCATTTTATAAAATATCATTCCATATTATTACATGTTTTATAATGTTTCCACCATGTCTATAACTTTTACAATATTTCCATACGTTCTGACATTTGACATGTTTCCTAAATCTAGATGACCAACAATTCTACTGACACTGACATTTTAAACCTTGGGTGGAGGTTGGAAATACCACTAATTTTTTAAGTTGAGAAAGCCGTTTGGAGGTGGAGGAAGATTCACAGGCAGTCATTGAGCGGATAATCAGAGAAAATATTCTAAAAACATAATAGACAGAAGAAGTCTATTTGTGGTGAATAGATATGAACTATTTGCTCATTCCCCTGCACTTATGGTTAGCCCTCCCCTCCAGTCTTTCCATGTACCCCTGTTAGTCTTCGGAAGTCATTTCATTTTTATCCTTTTCAAAGAATAGTTTCATAGATAGACTTCCATGGAGTTGTAAAACATAACCAGGTGCTGAACTGAACCCAGGTTCAATGGTAAAAGGTTTTAAAGATTTCATACAGTTACCCATCAAGTAAAAAAATTCATACAGTTGGATAACTTGGATAGTTTGCATTGGATGTCAATTATTATCCTCTGGCTTATTCTGAATAAACATTCGCCAGATTATTTATAAAGTTGTTCAACAAAGCCATACAAAAGGCCATTACTCAATGTTGGTCCCAGTTATCTGAGGTCTTAGGAAGGGTGGACTGGATCAGAAGCCTACACAGGGAGGCTGCTCCTTGGATATATTCCAAGAGACTGAAAAAGCTGGCCAAACTAGACAATTTGAATTTCTGATTACTGTACTAAAGGAAAATACTTTCAGCCCTGTGCATCATAGAGAATTCCCTTCCAAAGACAAGGAAGAATTGGCTCCAGACATCATGATGAAAGCATAAGCACGTGAAAAAGAAAAAGAAAAGCATGAAAGAAATACCTTATCCAGGTATAGACCAATTGCGCAGTATAAAATTGAATCAAGTAACATCATAATGAGAGAAACCAAAAAGTTAACTCCAGATGATGCCTACAGGACCATTGAACAGAAAGTTTAGAAAATAGAAATAACAGAGGAAAAGAACTGTGAAAACAAGATCATATGTAAAGATGTACCCGCCATATATTGCTCCAACGAACTCCAACATGAGCACGCTCATAATCAGCAAAATTAACCGTCCCAAGAGCAAATGCAGTAGGTGAAAGCAAAGAAGCAATAACTTTTAATATCCTAAGGCAGAGACTCTCCATATGAGTACTAATTGAAGCATAGAACTTTTAAGTACAAAAAAGAAATTTTAAGAAATTTGTATTAACATGAGTACTAACATAGGGACATCTGGATCATTGACTGTATAATAAGGGAAGAAGGCTCCAAGGAAAGCAAGCGTCCCAACTGCAACAGCTGTCTTTGCTCGAGTGAAGAATGTAGAGATCAAAAAGGAAAGCATGATTGCACTGAGTCCAAACAAAAAGAAGTACATGAAAACCACCGACTTATCACTATACTTGAAAAGGCTCCCCATTGTACTGATTGTTATGACACCAGAAGAAATGGCAAACTGTAAAATGAAGCAAAGTATGGAAAAGAAAAATGAAAACCCCATCAAAATGTCCTGAAATATAAACAAAACCTGAAAAAAAAAAATCATTGCAATATAACAACCAATGTAGAAGGAAGCAAAGCATGGAAAGGGAAATCACATCCCCCCTAAAATTTTATAAAATGGAATGAAAACCAGGAATTTATTATATTACAGTTAACAGCATACATGTGAGATCATAAACATCCTTGTCAGAAAAGACAACCCAAAAGAATATGATCTTATTAAGAAAATGATAAGTTTAGGGCTCATATTCTGGGTGCAATGCCAAGCTGAAACATATTCAATAGTCAGATGTGTCGAGAGTGGGAAAAAATAATATGTTCAAGAATTGCCACCACTAGCATGTGTTATTTCTGATTTCCAATAATGGTATGTCAAGCATTATTGATTATAATAGAATAACAATAGGTGCCTTTTTTACAATAGTTGCTTTGAACATTTTTAGTATGCCAAAGTTCCTGTAGTTCTTCATGATATCAGTTGTAGGATGAAAAATCCCATTATAAGATTTGTCATAAAGATTAGACCTATAAATGAACAGGAAACTATAGCCATTACAATAAAAATCTTAGTTTAACAAGAAATGGTAATTTTCCTTCCTCCAAATGAATAAGCAGCAGAGTACTTCAGAAGGCTTGAAGAATAATTACTTTGATGCTGTTGAGGAACAACCCTCCAAATAAGATCAAGAGATCAGCTCTTGGGGCTTGTGGCAATGCAAAAGTGACAATTCACAAATGGAAGATGTTAGTGTGATTATGACAATATTCTGAAGACCAGACCCACCAAACTGCTTGCACAAGAACCAGGCCCCAATACAGTTCAATGAAAACCAGCAGGTTCAAACAACTTTTATATTGAAACATCCAGTTAAACGGGAAAAATAAACGAAGTGGGCTCCTTTTCACTTCTATGCTGGATTAAGTTCTGAAACTAATACAAATAGTGGGAGTTTCTATTGAGGAAAGACAAACAAAGGGTGCAAGTCGGGTACCCAATTTGAAGAACTTACATTGCATTGGTACCCGATTTGAAGAATTTACAATGCATTGGTACCCAATTTAAAGAATTTACATTGCATTGGGCCCGAGTTTTTGGGCAGGCTAATCAAATTTGACTAAAAGCACAGCCCAAACCCACCCAAATTGCACCCCTATAACAAACAGAAGACAATGAAAGGCTCATCCTCTTTGCTCTTTGTTAGACAGTTTTGTATGCCCTTAGCTTCAATCAAAATTGATGTACTTTATGCGTTTATTGTAAATGAATAAAAGTGCATATTTGATTCATGTTCCCTTGGTATGTTTCTGTGTAATACCCTTAAACTGGACACTTATTGAGACTCGTGTTAGTTTAGAATGTTCACAGCCAGTGGGTCGGTCTGGGGAGACCTATCCTGACAAGGCTAACACTGTGGTGCCACCAAGTCGGTTCGGGTGGCTTGTCTCAGCTACCGAGGTGAGACCCTAGGCACATACAGTGTGGGATTAATTGAATCTTTGAACTAGACCAGATTTCCAATATTGCCCTGGACCTTGGAGATTGATGGGCAAAACTGAAAAGTTACACCCGACCCCTAGATTCGATTATGATACTGCACTAGGTGTCGGACCGGGCTGTCTTTGATGTACCAATCAGTGAGATCCTTAGCGGGGGTCAAAACCTGGGTATGTTGGGACAATCCGAGAATTCATCTGAGTGGGTGATCATAGTGACAGGATCAGCCCCTTTGTCGGACAAAGGTAATGATCGGGGATGCACTCTCACTGTTGGAAACCAAGACTGCCGGCAGTCGATTTCAACCGTTGAGATTTGTTTTGCAAAGTATATTTTATATGAGATATAAAAGTATATATATTATGGTTTCTAAAATGTTTGCAAAGGTTTTAATTCCCGGGATCCATATAAGTGGAGAGTGCAACACTGTTCCTTGCAGTCGAGGGAGAGGTCCTCTCTTGTCGGGCAGTGTATGATCATTAAGGGCTGAGAGGTTAAGTGTAAGACCATTGAGGATAATACCCGATGGGCTAATCTTGCATCTGCCCACAGTCCCTGGGTGTTACAAGGTGGCTTGGCCCAGGGACCACTTAGGGTAAGTGTTGGGCCCATAGAGCCCATTCGATGGGTTTCAGAGGGTGCACTGTCTTTAACAGTGTATTCGACCAGGCCTTGTAACAAAGGCTGGGCCGAACCCATGTGGTTGATGTGTAGATCAATGCTTGGGTCCCACGCCATACAAGGAAGCCCAACTGGGCAGCAGTTAGGAAGGTTAAGTGAGCACATAAGCTTAATGGGCCTAAAGCCCATTTCGAACTGGGCTATTTATTTAGTTAATTAAAGGGACGAATTCTGAGATGGATTAACAGATAGGATAGGGTCTTAATCCTATCCACTCAGAGAGTCAAGATCTGAATGTGATTCAGATCTAGAAACCTCCTAATGGGATTAGGAGAAAGTTAATCTAATCTGCAAATAAGATAAGGGTTTATCCTTATCACTAGAAGAACTAATGGGATTAGAAGCCGATCTTTTAAGTTAATAAAAGAATGAGGGGGCAGCAGCCTTTAGGAGATATACATCAGATCCTCTTTAGTGCTGAAATCAAGAAGAGAGAATTCTGCACCCTGCGAATACTCTCTTGCCGCCTCCCTGTTCTTGCCGCCCTATTTGCCAGTTTGATCTCCAGTTGTGGGAGAAGTCAAGATTGGATCTTGACATCAGCTCTTTGAGAAATGATTGAAAAGGAAGCTGTGCTCACGTACCATTCTACTGATTCTTGCGAATGACAGAGTTCTTGGGGAAGAACACTGCTGATTCTGCTCCATCCTGCATTGTGCCATCTTCAGTGGGAGCAGTCTTTGGATCCTTCCTTGGGCGTGAACACCTTTGTTGGGAGATATTACTTCTCCGTATCAGGTATAATTCTTTCATATTCCTTTTGGTTCAGATCTGGTTCAGTTTAAGGTTCAAGAATGATCATTGAAAATATGATTTTCCAAATAGGGAATGTGATTCCCAATTGAAGGGAGAGAAAAATTTTTGAAATTCGCCCCCTTATTCCGCAATCTTTGGGCGTCCATGGGATGGATCTCTCATCCCTTCACTCTTTCCCTCTGCCCCTTTTCTCTTTCTTGTTCCTCCTTGGTGTAAACTTCCTGTACACTTTTGTCTCAAGTTTAAGTTGTTATAAATCAAATAAAAAGTACAAGTGATAGCAAACAAGGCCAGAGACATTTTAATTTTAAAATTTAGGAGGCAGCTATATTAGAGGGACACTTCAAAATGGATGTCATAGCAATGTATCAAACTATCAATGTCAGACATGTGGACACCAACACCAAGAATGACACTTTCTTTTTATCAGTAACAGAAGATTCATTAATTAAGAATAAAAATACAGAGGAGAGGAGTTAAAATATCTTAACTCCCCAAAACAGTCAAAAATACACCCAAAATAAAGAGAACAATTACAACTGAGAGTCTGAGACCAAAAAAACAGAACTCCTATTGACCCCTCCCTAGCTAAGCCATCTGCAAATGAATTTGCACTTCTCTTTACCCATTTGCATCAAATTTCAATGTCCTTAGTCAGCCTTGAGGAGACTCTTTTTTTTCACATCTATAATATCTCACTAAAGAATTCCAAAATCTTAGGGTAGAATTGGACATTGATTCATTGAATGAGAAATTTATAATGTTTCACAATTTAGTGCAATCAACTTTTATTGGTTTAGTGTTGTTTGCATTAACATAACCTTTTTTCCCTTTTTCATTAATTATTCCACTATCCATGTAATATAAAAGATATATCATTCAAAATATAACTTCAAACTAGAGAACAGTAGCCAAGTCCCTGAATCCTTTTTTTCAAGATCGCCAAGTTTGACACCACATACCCAGGTCAGGTTCCATCATTTGTACTAGTATCCATGTAACAAAGCAAAAGAAACTAAGATCATACAACAAGAAAGGGGAAAGCAGGTCATAGAATGTAGGGTTGACCAAAGTCCTGAAAAAAAAAATTCTTTAAGAGAAAGTATATAGCATTAAAAGAGAGGAAAAATAGTACAAGAGAATGCTCAATGAGGAGCGAACATGCAAAAAAGACAAAGACCCAAGAACACCTAAGCCACAACCAGGACCAACGGCAGATAACAACCGTGACACTCAAGAACCAAAAAAAGACATTAGCCATGCTGGGACACCGAAAACAAGCCAAAAAAAGGGCCAAGCCGGGTCCCCCCTACTCAGGCCCAAGGAGGCAAGGAACAACCCTCCAAAAGAGAAGTTAAAGCAAGACACTTTCCCCCCTAACCCTGCCACGAGAGGTAATGGAAATACTCCTTGGTGTTACTGAAATCATGCCCTCTCTCATAGAACTCTGCCAAAATCCTGAAAAAATTTACTTATCTAAATTCGAGAATATGAAAATATATTAGTCATGAAATTGTATGATAATTTCAATTTCTGCATCTAGTTATATTTGTATGGACCCACATCCCCTTTTCGTATATGAATACTCGCTAATAGAAGTTACAAGTATCTAATATGAAGAACAACAAAAAAGGCAAAAAAAAACGCAACAGGAGAACTTTACCTGGAAAAAATATGTAATAAACCAAGAAAGATAGAATATCTCCTCTTTCAAGCCCATCATATAAAGACCTTCTTTAATCTTCTGTTCCTGAAACACAATAATTTGAGATATATAAATAATAAAAGCTGATGGTACAAAGACAATGATTAATAAATTTTAACATCTCAAAAAAATGTGAAAGCAAAACTCTAAATAGTTAGCTATGTTAACATATACTATTAAAAAATCACTTATATTTTATCTCATACTCATTACCAAACCTTCTCAAACACAGAATAGCTGATCAGACGAGAAATTGGGTAGAGAAATCCTAAAAGGTACCTGTAAATAACAATTTATTGCAACCAAAATAACTCATTAGAAATTAGAGGCTCATAAACATAGATTTTTATTCCACAAAATAATGCAACATTGCTGAAAAAATCAATGAAAGTGCAGGGATATGAAAGTTCAAAGTTACATACAGTACACCCATAACCTTCTTGATGATGAATTGAAACTCATCATCAGTGTATGCCCGAGTGGGAAATGGAGCAATCCTTATGTTTGAAGGACTAAATTGTGTCCAGGGAAGCTTGACAGAGGCAGTTCCAGATGAATTTAAAGACGGTTCGTTGTCTTCCAGGGCAATTTTAGCTTCATCTTGTTGAGAAGCAAATATAATAAATGAATCTATTACCTGCTGTAGCTGCAATAAGAATTAAAGTTGAAATGAAATTAAAATAAAACAATAAGTTGTCAAATCACTACCTGAAATACAGATTCAAACTTTTAAGAGTCACCACTTAATAATGTCATCATTAAATTCTATTCTAGAACTGATATAAACAGTTTTAAGCTAGATTTTGCAATTTAACCAAGCTATAAAGAATCAGATTAGAGAAGCTCTGCAAATTAAAATTTTATTTACATCATGTAGCAATTTTGTCAGGCTTGATTTAATAGATTTGAAAAGCAGTCAAGAAGACTGGATGTGTCCAAAAGAATGTCCATCATACACTCTTTGTTACACATGCAAATAAATTTACAACCACTCTAATTGTTTATTTTGGAACTAAAACTTCTTTCTGTTGCTAATACATATACAGACACACCATAGTTTTCAAAGTGCCAAGACAAGGCTAGGCAATAGAGACGCCTTGTGGCCTAGCCACCTAGGTGGGCACTTAGGCATCACCTAAGCAATAGGATTTTTGTTAATAAAACCCTAGGGTAATTCGCTATATTCCATAGCAAGCAGTCTTTCACTATTAGTTATCTATAATCTTCATAAAATATATAAACTTCATTGAAAACATAGAAAATCAACATAATCATGAAAAAAAAAAAAAAGTAAGAAAGAAAAGAAATTTCAGAAAATAGAGGGGTTGAGCCTCTATATTTCGTCCTAGGAAAAGAAGAAAAGAAAAGAAAGGATGAAAGAAGATGAAGAAGAAAATCAATATGTGTTGATTGGATAAAATCTTGAGCTCTTCCATGCTCATTGGTTCAGGTTTTGAAGTCTTTGAGTGTTCAAGACAGTATACATCTTGCTTGAACCCTAACAAATAAGAAAAATAATAAAAAGAAAATAGTATTTTAACTTAAACTGAATAAGTTAGTTTAATAATGTCTGTTTTATTATTATAATATCAGAAAGCTAAGAATATTGAAGTATCCAAGAGCACCGTGTAAAAAATATCATGGTGATTAAGCGAGCCGACCCTCCATGAGTGCATTGTCGCCTACATGTCACTTTACATGTTAAGCTACCTCGTTATTACCTGATTTCCAATGGTTAGGTAGTATATCCTTGAGGTAGTCTAATTTTTCCTATGATTATAGGTTGTTCTTGTATACCAAAACTAACTCTTTCATTAATAAAATTCTTTCAGTTCACTTATCAAGAAAAAAGTATATTAAGGGTCTGTTCGTTTCCTCTTAACTCTTATCTCTTAAGAGAAATCTTTTAACTTTAAGAGAAAATTGGTTGTTCATTTCCTCTTATCTCTTATCTCTTAAAGTGCAATCATACAACTTTTTGTTTTCCAATGATACCCCCAAAAAGGCAAACAAAAACTCTCATATATGGGATCAAAATGGATATTTGATAGTTTTCAGAATTCAGAACAACATTCTCTGCATTCAGAGTTTAGAGGAAAGAAAGTTTCACCAATACCAATATACCTCTTAATGTAATTATTACACTTTCAAATGTCAGACTTCAGAACAAATGAACAGGCCCTAAAACTAAAACTCTTTAGATCATCAGCCAAAAAAGAGGGGAAGAGAGAAGAGATCATACGGTCAGAAAACCACTGAATCCATACTGAAGAGTTGGTACAGTGTCAACACCCAATTCCAAATCATTGAGATAGGGTCCATTGGTGTCCATGATAGTTTTGACATCAGGAAATCCTGAAAAAGCCCATGAATGGTTAAGGCGTATACTGTAGTCAAATAATTGAGGGCCTTGTTCATGAAATATAATTGCTCCTTTGATTTTAGGATTTGAACAGTTCCTGGACAAAGAGGAAAAAATGTCCTTTAGCTCTCTCCCTGCGTCAAGTTCTACATCATCAACCTCCACAGAAATACAATAATGTGCATATTAAAATGTTCAGAGTCAAAAAATTGCAGAAAGAATAACTGTACGGCTATGGTGTAATTAATACTGTTTCTAAGGTTGACAAATAGGAAAAGTATTTAAAAAAAATTAATAGTAGCTCATCAGGCAAATTTATCAAACAAAGGAAAAGAAGGTACCAAGAGATAAATAGTGCATGGGCACCCCAAAAAATTCTAAGGGCTAGACCCATTGCTAATCCACCCAAGAAATCTTAATAGCCTACAAATACAGAATACAATCCTAGGAACATTTAAAAGTTAAAATTTGATGCTTATGGTTTGTCTTTCTTATGGTCTTGTTTCTAGTATACTGATGTACTGCTTTTTTATAATTAAGAAATTTCATTTAAAAGACAAATGGTACATTTACGGCTAAGAGTTTTTATCCCTCCCCTTTCTTATTGTACTAAAGTTCCTCTTTTTTAATGAAATTAAAATTGATTGGCAGATTTTTAAGTTCTTCCTTGCTTATTGGTTCAGGTTTTTGAGGGTTCAAGACAGCACACACCAATATGTGTGTTGATTGAACCCTAACAAATAAGAAAATAATAAAAAGAAACTAGTATGTAAACTCACAAAACGAATACTTTAGTTTAATAATATCTATTTAATTATTATAATATCAAAAAAGCAACAAATATGAAAGCATTTCATAGAAGGCATGTACTAACTAGGTAGGCGATTAAGCAAGGCAACCATCCATGGGCACCTTGTCGCCTAAACATCACCTACGCAGGTGCCTAGGCATCACCTTGACAACTATACCATAGTTTAGAATGTCAATACATTTCCTAATATTTTCACAACATATGTCTATTTCCAGGAGTATAGATAAGAATTATAACTAGAATTAGCATATTCCCCAATGAAAATTACTGGTAATATCCGGAGGAACACATGAGAAGGTATTATAACATGATGAGTTGACAACAATATTGTAAAAAAAGTGGAGCAGCAGTCACCTAATGGAAACGATGACCACTTTGAGCCAGCTTGATATACTTTTTGAAACATTTTGCATATTCTGAGTTTAAATTTTGTTTGAACTTACTTTTACAAGACAACTTTGCAGCATTTGTTTTTGTCTATTAACCTAGCTTCTTGGTTTTGTTTGATGGTTTGGAACAATATAATAATTTAAACGGATCTATCTATATTGTTTATCATTTCATAAAATATCATTGCATATTTCAACATATTTTGCAATGTTTCCTCAATGTCTATAATTTTTACAGCACTTCTGAAGCTTCCTTAAATGTTTCCTATATTTTCACAACCGACATTTCCATCAACATTGACATTTTAAACCTTGCACATAGAAAAGGTAGAACAATTGGAGAACATCCTTGGATGGGGGATCAAGCTTCCTGGTTAGACACCCTTATTTAAAGCAAAATCTTTCCCAATTAAATTGCTCCTACAAAAAGTACCTTAGGGGTGGGGGTGGGGATAAGTGCCTTGAAAAAGGATTATCAACACAAATAGGGTTATAAAAAAAACAATTAGATTCCAAGGGAAAGGTAAAGAATAATCACCCTCGTCGTCTCTTACAACTCCCAATCCCAAGACAGGAAAAGGAGGTAAAAGAGTAAAATCTTGCTTAATTATTTCAAGCTTAATGTGATTATGACACTGAAAGAATAAAGAGCATTCAAAATTGAAAGAAAGATGGCTTACTTGTCTTCATTACTAGCGCCATAAAGATCTGAACGTATATATGTTTCCAGCTCTAGCTCATCTTGGTAAACCCTGGCAACCGTCTGTATAATAGGGGGAGAAGCACCTTTTAATAAATTATACATCATTTTTATGAAATAAATTATGCATTGCCAAAGTGTTATTCCAAGATTTCTTTATCTTTTTTTCATGAAAAAGAATATCTTAAGGACCATACATCCAGTTCCACACCTCTCTCATGAGCAACAGAATCTTTCATTAACAAAGGACAATGTTGTGTACAATACTAAGAATTTAATAACAAAAAAGGTCCACTCCACAAGTGGACTAGTTGAGTGACTAGACTTAGAGTCTTGGACTTTCTTCTAACACTAATTTGCCCTTGGTTTTCCAAGTTAAGGCTGTTTGGATGGAACAATACCATTTCCCACCCAAAATTAGGGCATTCTGTGGGGAGGCAATACACAAGAAAATTAACACTTGTAAGGTTTTTTCTTGCTTTTATTTATCAGTGCTGTTCTTTTTTTTTTCATCTTTTATTAGGTTACAAGATCATTTTTGCAAAAGAAAACCTGCTGAAACAGAAGCAGTCATTAGCTACCTCTCACATGAGGATTGCCCTTCGCAGTCCAACAAAAAATAATCCACAACAGGAGGAAAACATTCTACTTTGTTTTCAAAGCTAATTTCTCCTTTTCTATGAGTTTGTATAATCCCTTCAGAGGCAATTCAAGACAAGGGAAAGAAGGGGAATGGAATCTATTTATATATCAATATAGATGGACTTTTTTTTAACAATCTATCTATCAATATAGATAGACTAGTTGTTGGAAAACGTGGGGTTCAGATCTGAAAATAGAATTGTATATATTCCTAGGATTGTGGAAGGATTGATTTAGAAAGTTTTTTTCCTTCTATTTCTTTCTTTCTATTTTTGTACTTTCTATTTTCTCTTCTTTCTATTTTTTCTTCTTTCTATTTTCTTTTCTTTCTATTTTTCTTTCTTTCTATTTATTGCAGCAGCTTACTGTTAAAATACGCCCATTGGCAATAGAATGAAATATATCAGTATTCTACCATTCCAAAACATGGTATCAGAGCTCTAGGTTTGTCAACCTTGAGATTTTTTCGGCCTTCATTGCCAGTTTTTTGTGTTTTTCTCTTTTGGCCTTCAGTGTTGATCTGTAACCAGAAGTGTTCCTTTATTCTCCTTTCCTGCTGGCCTTATTTGTCCTCCATTAACAATGTCCAACATGACTGCAACGAGTGCTCCCGTCCAAACCGATGAAGGAGCAACAAATTCTCATCCTCACACTGGTGATTTGCAGAATATTCAGGCAACATATAGACTGAATGGCCAGAATTACTTGAAGTGGTCACAACTAGTGTGTACCTATTTGAAGGGAAAAGGAAAAATTAGTCACCTCCTTGGAACAGGACCAAGGTCGGGCAAGCCAAATTTTGATGCTTGGGACGAAGAGGACTCCATGATTATGTCATGGTTGTGGAGTTCAATGACACCCGAGATCAGTGATACTTGTATGTTTCTTCCCTCTGCAAAGGCTATTTGGGATGCTGTCCGACAAACCTATTCCAAAGCCCATGATGCTGCTCGTGTCTATGAGGTCAAAGTGAAGACTATGGCGGCCAAACAAGGGAGCAGGAGTGTTATAGAGTATGCAAATCTGCTGCAAAATTTATGGCATGAGCTTGATCATTATCGGGTTCTTGAGACAAAGTGCGCAAATGATGCTGTGATCTTGAAGAATTTTATTGAAAGAGATAGGGTGTATGATTTTTTGGTCGGACTGAATGCTGAATTTGATCAGGTCCGAATACAAATTCTTGGCAAAGAAGAAGTGCCTTCATTAAATGAAGTCATAGCCCTTGTCAGAGTTGAGGAAAGCCGCTGTGGAATCATGCTTGAGCCTAAAGATCCCGAAGGCTCAGCCATGGTGGCAAGGGGAGGAAGTTACAGTGGTTCAAAGGGTGAGAACAATCTGGCTCGTGACACAACCACCCGTGACTCTAACAATAACCTCTGGTGCACCTATCGCAAGAAGCCCAGACACACGAAAGATCGGTGCTGGAAACTTCATGGGAAACCTCCCACATCCATCAAGGAATGGGGAAATTGAGGAGTTTCAAAAGGAGTTCAACAGGCCCATAATGTCTCCACAACCCCGCAGCAAGAACACTCTCTCAGGTGAGTCTTTATCTCTAGGATTACATGCCTCGACTAGTGTTTTTCCATGGATTCTTGATTCTGGAGCTACTGACCACATGACACCCTCTTCACTACATTTTCTCACCTATACACCCTATCCTAGTAATAGAAAATTTTCTGTTGTTGATGGTTCTTTCACCACAGTGGCAGGGATTGGGAATATTCAAATTACTCCACCCCTATTACTTAAAAATGTGCTTCATGTTCCTAAGTTATCCACTAGCCTTATCTCTATACATAAACTCACCCAGGATGTGAACTGCAATGTTGTGTTCTTCCCTTCTTACTGTGTATTTCAGGACCAGGTTTCGGGAAAGAAGATTGGACTTGCTAAGGAAAAAGATGGACTCTACTACCTTGAAGCAACCAGCAAATCATCTCACACTGTTATGCATGTCACACACGAGTCATTCTTATCTACCTCCAATAAAGATTTAATTTGGCGTCATCATTTCCGTTTTGGTCATCCTTCATTTCCTATTTTAAAAACAATGCTTCCTTCCTTGTTTAAAGGAATTGATGTTGAAACCTTTCATTGTGATGTTTGTGAACTTGCTAAGCACAAAAGGGTTTCTTTCCCAATCAGCAATAAAAGATCTTCAACTCCTTTTTATTTGATTCATTTGGATATATGGGGCCCTTCTCAAATTCCCAACGTTACTGGTTCCAGATGGTTCGTCACCTTTATTGATGATTGCACTAGGGTCACATGGATTTTTCTTCTTAAGTCTAAATCTGATGTGGGTACGACTCTTCCCAACTTTCATAACATGGTCCAAACTCAGTTTGGTGTGAGAATTAAAAGGTTCCGATCTAATAATGCTACACATTATTTTAATCAGAATTTGTCCCCATTTTTTCAGAAAGAAGGCATTGTGCATGAATCCACCTATGTTAACAGTCCCAACAGAATGGGGTAACTGAGAGAAAAAATGGCCATCTTTTGCAAACCACCCGAGCCTTTCTCTTTCAAAATCAGGTGCCAAAACAATATTGGGGGGAAGTTGTCCTTACTGTTGCCTACACCATAAATAGACTACCATCTAAAGTTCTTGACAACCGAAGCCCAATACAAGTCCTTTCTCAATTTTACCCTGATATTCGAGCCTCAAATAATCTCACACTAAGAATTTTTGGCTGCACTGCCTTTGTTCATGTCCATAACAAGGGAAAATTAGACCCACGAGCAATCAAGTGTGTCTTCTTGGGATATTCCCCAATTCAGAAAGGTTATAAATGTTATCATCCAGCCACCAGAAAATTCTACACCTCCATCGATGTCACATTTAAGGAAGGAAAATCTTTTTTCACTCAACCTTATCTTCAGGGGGAGCCCTCATTAATGGAAGATAAGGCCTCGGATCTACTCTCCCTAGATGTATTACCCTCCTCACAGACATTCAATCATCAAGAATCACATCTCTCTAAGTCACATTCCTCTGAGCCCCACATTGAACCAAATTCGAACACTATTAACCCCACGAATGATGTGCATCATAATGTGAGATATATGCAGGTTTACTCTAGGAGGAAAAATCCAGATCCTCAACCTGTGCAAGTCCAAGATTCAACTCCTAATCCTAGAACTGAGGGATGCTTAGATCCTGAACCTACACCTTCACAGTCTGAGTATGAGTATGACCTACCTATTGCACTGAGAAAAGGAACCAGAGAATGTACCAAACGCCCATCGTACCCTTTAGCCAAATATGTATCATTCCAAAGATTCTCTAAATCCCATAAAAGTTTTCTAGCCAGCCTTAACACCATTCCAATTCCTAATGCTCTAGCCGAGGCACTTTCTAATAAGGAGTGGGAAAAAGCCATGAGAGTGGAAATGGAGGCATTAGAAAAGAACAACACATGGGAAGTTGTGGATCTACCAAGAAACAAGAAGACAGTAGGTTGTAAATGGGTGTTCACAATTAAGTACAAATCTGATGGGTCATTAGAAAGGTACAAAGCACGCCTGGTAGCCAAGGGATACACACAGACTTATGGGGTAGATTATCAGGAGACTTTTGCCCCAGTAGCTAAAATGAATACAGTAAGGGTGTTACTGTTGTTGGCTGCTAACTATAATTGGGATTTGCAACAGTTTGATGTAAAAAATGTGTTTCTCCATGGTGATCTAGAAGATGAGATATACATGGACATTCCACCGGGTTTTGGAGAAAGCATTGAAGGGAACAAAGTTTGTCAGTTGAAGAAAGCACTATACGGTCTCAAACAATCTCCGAGAGCATGGTTTGGAAGGTTTACGAAGGTAATGTTGAAACAGGTTACAAGCAAAGTCAAGGTGACCACACATTGTTTATCAAACACACAGCCTCAAGGGGAGTTACTGTACAATTAGTCTATGTGGATGATATAATCGTTACTAGGAATGATAAAAAGGAGAACGGAGCATTGAAAAACTGCCTTGCCAAAGAATTTGAGATAAAAGACTTGGAGAGACTAAAGTATTTTCTCAGAATTGAAGTTGCTCATTCTAAACAAGGCATCTTTATCTCTCAACAAAAGTATGTTGTTGATATTTTGAGAGAAACGGGAAATATGGCATGTAAACCAGCTTCCACGCCTATAGATCCCAATCATAAACTTGGAGAAGCAAACGAGAATGCAAATGTAGACAAGGAGATGTTCCAAAGACTAGTTGGAAAACTCATTTATCTTGCACATACACGACCGGATATTGCATATGCTATAAGTGTAATAAGTCAGTTTATGCATAATCCTAAAGAAGTCCATCTGCAGGCTGCTCATCGAATTCTGCACTACATGAAAGCCATCCAGGAAAAGGAATTTTATTCAGAAGAAATGGAGGACTGACTCTTGAAGCATATACGGATGCCGGTTATGTAGGATCTCCAGTAGATGGACGGTCCACTTTTGGTTATTGTACCTTCTTAGGAGGAAACTTAGTCACTTTGAGGAGTAAGAAGCAAAATGTAGTGGCTCGGTCAAGTGCAAAGGCAGAATTCAGGGCTATGGCACAAGGAGTGTGTGAATTACTCTGGTTTTAGAAGACCTGAAGATTCCACGAGAAGATCCTATAAAACTATATTGTGACAACAAGTCAGCCATCAATATTGCTCACAATCCTGTTCAACATGACGGGACAAAGCACATCGAAATTGACCGACACTTTATAAAAGAGAAACTGGACAGCAAGTTGATTTGCACTCCCTATGTGTCTACAAAAGGACAACTGGCCGATGTACTTACTAAAGGGCTCAATAGTACAGACTTTCGGAGAATTATAGCCAAGCTGGGAACGGAGGATCTCTATTCACCAGCTTGAGGGGGAGTGTTGGAAAACGTGGGGTTCAGATCTGAAAATAGAATTGTATATATTCCTAGGATTGTGAAAGGATTGATTTAGAAAGTTTTTTCTTTCTATTTCTTTCTTTCTATTTTCTCTTCTTTCTATTTTTTCTTCTTTCTATTTTCTTTTCTTTCTATTTATTGCAGCAGCTTACCGTATAAATATGCCCATTTGCAATAGAATGAAATATATCAGTATTCTACCATTCCAAAACACTAGCAAGTGCACATGTGCCTTGAATGTGGCGTTTTTTTTATGATGATAATGATGATAGTAAATAATATATTTCCAAAATTTTCTACAATTTTTTATATTTCTGTCTATAAAAATTAATCTTATTTGTCACATTTATTTTTGTTTAATATGATAAGTATACAATATTAGAGATGTGCCCAAATGTTTTCTACAAAGTTTTTTGTAATTTTTATACTTTTATATGTTATTTTTTTATTTTCTATTATTATTTAATTATGGCATCAAGGGTTCACACATTTTGACCCAAAAGGTTGAATTGTTGACTCACCACCAAACAAGAAAAAAACTCCATTTTTGGGTTGGTTTTAAATTTATAATTTATTTGCATCATCAATAAAAATATTATTCTTTGTCACACTTAATTTTCTTTAATATGGTTAATTAATATAAAATTCAATGAAAAAATGGGAGTTAATACCCTAAATATAAGACTTAATGACAAGGAATTGAATGAGGAGAAATGTATTAGTTCAAACTACATTTTATATGCCCTCACAATTAGAGAGAGACCAAATTCAAAAATAGGGGAATTCAGTGAATGTAAATGGGAGCTAGCACCTTAAATATATGACATAATGAAAGGGATTTGAACGAGGAGGAAAATGGTTGTTCAAATTACATTCTGTCCTTACAATTAGAGAGGGACCAAATTCAAAAATTGGGGTATTTTAGTCAAACAAAAGTTCCAAACTCTCATTCACACTTTTAATAATAGTATAAATATAGATATAGATATGATTAGTTTTTTTCGAAAAAAAGGAAAGGTAAAAACATTCTTAAAAAGAAAGAGAGTTTGCAAGAGGTATACAAGAAAAAAGAAGACAGCAATGAATAGGAGCCTAAACTAGGGGTGCTCACGGTTCGGTTAACCAAACCATGGGCCTAATTTTAAAACTGAACTGGGGTAACCGGTTTTTGCAAAAACCGGTAACCGAAACTGATCAGTTAATCGGTTGACCGGTTTGGTTCACCATTGGTTCGGTTTGTTAGTTTTTTGGGTTTTTTATATTTACAATATATATTATAAAAAATATATATATAATAAAAAACTAAAAATATTTTATATATAATGCATATTTACTAATTTATAATATAAAATATATATATAATATACATAAATATATAGAAATATATGTCTATCAGTCGGTTCGATTAACTGCCGGTTTTCTATATTGGTAAACCAAAACCAAACCAGTACCTTCAGTTTTTTTAATAACAATCCAACTGGTTTGGTTTTGGTCATTTTTCGGTTCGGTTTTTCTTGCTCACCCCTGGCCCAGACTAAGAAAAAGAAACAAAATCTCAGGCCCAATCCCGAGCCTATCAAACCTCAGCACCTAAGACCAACAACCTAAAAGGAAAACAGCCAGCAAACCACTCACACCCTGCCAAACCAGAAATGCAAAAGAAACTCCAAAAAAGTAGAACCCAACCCAAAGTTTCAGGCTGCAGAATTTCGACCTTTTCTGCCTTGGCTCATGCCACAAATACAACAGGCACCTCTGTTACAAATCAACACCACCACACATCACCATAAAATTTATGCCAAGATATTTGACTTTCTGCAACCAGAAAGACAGTCTAGGCCATTTGATAAGTAACCAGAGTCACTACTGCTGTCTGAAAATTTCTCCAAACATATCTCTTTCTTCTTTGCGTTGGAGCAGACCTCTTGGTCCATGATCTCCATAGACCTGAACCACTCCCTCGCAAAATCCTCTCCATAGGAAAAGAGACACCAAGCACTTTCCTGAAATTCATCCTGAGCCATTGGTAATTAGGCCCAGTAGGCCCACGTCTTGCGAGCCATGCAGCCCATGCCCCCTACGTGACAGAACGACACTCAATTAACACCCAGACTCACATTAGTTGAGTTCAAATAGAACTCAACTACTCTATGTACCAAAATACGATTAACTAAAAATAATACAATCATACCACTGAATCTGGTGTATTGATTGGTTTCTCTCTCAAGCTCTGGTTCTTTATTGTATCAGAGCATCAGGAAACATCCATGGCATCTGAATCTTCAATTGATACTGCATCCCTCAATGGTACATCCACTCAACTGGCCTGTGCATCATTAAGTTCAACAGTAATGTTGAACGTTCCTGCTATCACCACCAAGCTGGATGGAAACAACTATATGCTGTGGAAGCTCCAGTTCATCCCCAGAACGACAGAACTCAACATGGAATATCCACCATCAGCCCACTATGATAGCAACTGACTGGTCAAAGGGTTCCCTCCTCCACCACTCCCTCTAAAGAGTCAGCCAACAAGGGCAAGACTCAATCTGCTTCAACTCAGAAGGATACGCCTTACAAAGGTACCTGTCAAATTTGCAAAACTCAAGTATGCTCAGCCTTGTATTGTAAAGAAGATTTAATGAAAGTATTAAACCTAAATTTCCTGTGGCCCATACTGCTAATGTTTCTACCTCAGATGTTGACAGAGTGCAGTACCCGGATTCCAGGGCCACTAATCACATTACCTCAGCCCATGATAAACTGAAGTTCCATAATGAATATCATGGGCCAGAGCAATTTCATGTTGGAGAAGGAACAGGTTTGAAAATTAAAAATACTGGTTTTTCTTTCTTATCTACTCCATCATGTGATTTTGTTCTGTGCAATTTGTTGCATATTCCTCAAATTTCAAAGAACTTGATATCTGTACACCAGTTTGTTACTAACAACAATGTGTTGTTTGAGCTTCACCCCTCTGTTTTCTATGTGAAGGACTGGATCACAGAAACAACTCTCCCATAGGGTGTGAGTAAGAACGGACTCTATCAACTACCAGAGCAGCCAGCAAGTTTGCAATTAAATAAAGTAGCGTTTTCCACTTCGGCCAATGTTGATGACAGATCCAGTTTCAACATCTGGCACCAAGTTAGAATTGTGTTCATCTTGTCAACTTGGGAAAGGTCATTGCCTTCCTTACCGTCAGAATCAGTCTAAAGTTACTGCTCCATTAGATGATTAGAGTTAATTGTATCCAATGTATGGGGTTCTTCCCCTGTACCGTCCACTTCAGGATTCAAATATTATATTCATTTTATGGATTGTTTTAGTCGGTTTACATGGATATTTCCATTGATGCAAAAACATGAGGCTCCCCACACTTTAATCTTGTTCAAAACGCAAGTTGAATATCCATTTGGCACCAAAATTAAATGTTCCAATCTGATGGTGGAGAGTATTGCAAATTCTCTCCCTTTCTTGTTCAACATGGCATCATATACCAGCTCTTCTGCCCTCATATGCCACAACAAAACAAGACGGCAGAAAGAAAACACAGATACCTCATTATTCTTCTTGCAAATGCTTCTATGCCGCAGTCATACTGGTTTGATGCATTTAGTACAGCTGCATTCCTTATTAACCGACTACCCAATCAAGTGTTTGGTTTCAAATCCCCATGGTCCTTTTGCCATCAACACTCCACCCACCGTCCCAGTGCTACCATCCTTGCAGAAACCCACCTTCAGCCTCCACCATCTCCCACATTTCTTCCCTCCATGAGACACCCCTATCAGGTGTCCCTTTCCACCACTGGAGATGCCCTCAACCTTCAACCTCTCCTGGACTGCACCATCTTCATTTAGAACCACCTACTAAGTCTCAGATTCTCTCCATCTTTGCATACCCACCCCTTGAGCAACCTTAGCCTTGGACCGGAATTTGTAAGAAGAGTGAAAATCAAACAGGGAGCCTAGCCTTCCACCACCACTCTGACCACAAAAGTGACACCTTCAACCTCAGAATCATTAATTTGGCCCAAATTAAAAGATGAAGAGAATCAACCCACCTCCAAACCAGGTTCACTGCTAAAATGTCCATGAAACTGCTCAAGATGCCTCTAAGTTCTTTAAAAGCCATCCAGGACCAGACTTGAAAGAGAACGCCAATTAAACAGACTCACCACTTCCAATAGTAGTCCACCCCAACCAACATCTCAGATGAGGAGCTCCACTGCTGCAGCTTGATACAACACCCATTGAGACAGGGTGGGCAGGATTTTGAGAACCCTAAGCACTTCTAGCTCAGATTCCTACATGAAGAGAAATCTCCCTCTGGCCAAAGAACACACCGCCAGTCTTGTATGGCAGTTCCAGCAAACAGTAACCCACTCTTCCACCCTATGTGGCTCAAGGCAATCACCATCCATCTCGCCTACAAGATGTCAACAGAGGAAAGATTCTCCTTCCACCACTCCGCACCCCTGTACCAAAACTCTAATCTCACCATTAATAACTCTTACCCTCGCCTTGCCTTCCTCAGATAAACCCAATTTTGCCATAGCTCCATGGATGGAGAACATTCAAGAACCATGTAATCCAATCAATAATGTGAAAAACCTACCGAGGAAACAAAATAGAGAAAAGGAAATAAAAAAGAGAGGAAAAGGAAGAGCCAATTAAATGTACCTTTAGGAGAGGAAACCTTAGAGACAATAAATCAAGCATTGTCCTCGTCTCAACTGTGTCCGGTGCAAAGGCCAGATACTCACCCTTAGCCATTAATAATCCAAGAATCTGATTGAAACTAGGAGAAATATCACCTTTACCCACTTCTACAAACATCCCCCTCCGAATGTACCTGAACTCATAATACAACACCATAGCAACATTACATATAGAAAAAAAAAAACATGAAAGGTGAGGCAGCGGGTTGTGGATGGCATACGGTTGTGCGGGATGAATCTGCGTATCAACTCTGGTTCTTACTACAATTAGCAACAGCATGACTACAGTCGGAAGTATAAGCTGCATAAGAAAAAAAAAGTTTTCAAACTTCCTCCTACTTCAGTGACAAAGTTTATCAGACGTAGTGCCAAATTTTCGGTAAGAAACATATAAAAAATTCAACTTCCAACAATTCTAAAACGCATCATTCAATTTCCCGCCAAATTCACAAGCATGAACAACACCAGAAACCAATAATACATCCCTTGATAACTGATGACTAAACACGAGAAAACATCAATAACCTGTAAAGTAACAGGTGCAATTATCTCGAATTAATTAAGTTCCATGATGATCATCATCATCACCATCAAAACAAAAGATCACCATCCCACAGAACAAGCGTGAAAGAAGGCATGATATGATAGCAATAAACATCCAGAGCCAGTTTCTGACCTCGGCCAAAGTAACATAAGGATGACGTATCTTGAGAAGCCAGTTCTTCCGAAGCATGGCTACCAACTGTCGCCTGAAAGTCCCCATCTCCACCCCCAAAGCCCTAAACCCAGAAGACAAAAAACCAGGGAGAGCCTCTGTTTCAGGGTTTCAGAGTTTTATTCTTCAAAGACAATCAGAGGAGGTGGCTGAGGGGGGCAGCATCTCATTCAAGTCAAGACACTTGGAAAGAAGAGGAGGCTGAATGGAAAAGACACTCAAAATCGATGGCCACAGATAAAAAAAAAAAACGAGGCAAATGAACTAACCACCAAGGACGTCCACTCTAACTCCCAACAAATTTCTCTGCAATTTATCGTGTTCTGAGATATCAAAAGAAAAGTTGGCGTAAAAAAATCATCTGAGTCATGATACCGTAAACAAAATACAAAAGTCCCGGTTCCGGGTACTGTTATCATTAGAAGGTGGTCCAGTGGCCCCGTACCCGGATTGTTGGTCCAAGTACGGTGATGGCGCCCTCCTTTGAAGACCATGGTCTTTGGCCACGCAGAGTCCAAACAATCTCAGTCAGAGAAAAAAACAAGGGCTCGAGAAAGAGAACCTTGGATGATGGAAAAGCAGGACCCATGACCAGTCAGTGGGCCCATCACTTCCCATCTATCCTAGATTAGATGATCAGGGTCCAGTCCACCATTTCAATGGTCCTACTCCCACATTGAAAATCTAATAGGCCAATGATTGGCTTAAATCCCAAATGTGTATCTTGAAGTAAAAAAAAAAAAAGTAAGAACTCTGGAAATGATACAAGTGCAGATGGTTTAGAGATATCCAATTAGGCTAAGTTGTTTGGTGTAGGCCCTCTTTAGTATCTATGACATGGTGGGCGATATCCATTGACATTAGAAACTAACCCAATTGGCACCTTCTTGTATCATCTGAGTAGATGATTTTTCTGTCAACCAAACAATGCTTAAAAAGCAAAATAGGTAAAGATTCCAAACTTAATGGCAGATCAAATTCAAGGTATTATTGGTGTATGATAGATTATTTTAGGAACAATAAATATAGTTACTTCAATGCCCACGCTTCCATCATTCAGCAAATAAAAGTCACTGAAATGTTGAATGGAATGCTATTTTTTTTAATGGGATCTTTCTTTATTTATTTATAGTACACCATCTAAATAATCCACAAGCTTCTAGTGGGACATCAACCCTACTGAGTATCCTAAATTGGTAATCTATGAAACTATTCATATTTGAATTATCATTTCAGGGTTTGATTAATATAAATGAGATAACCATGACACCCAAATGAATTTAATTCATCTATCAAACTTAGCCTATTTGGCATTCCTTGACATCATAGCTCATTCTATTGTTTGAGTAGAATAGTAATGAAGGAAAACAAAGCCATGGTGATCATTTCAGATATACATAAATTATAAGCAAAGAATAGATTAATTTCTTTGATTTCCACTCACCTAAGCCAATCAACTCTTCTATATTCTATGTCGCAGGAAAGAAAAAAAATATATATATAGTCATATTTATTTGATAAGCTATTTTGAATAGAGTATTTCTCACATATTTGTTAACTTTCAAATAATTCAAAAATTAAGGAATATTTGTATTTGCAATTTGAACTGCATTCATCCCACTTATATTTTTGGCCCCCACCTGGACCACCCATGTTTATTAGATTTTACCCCCCGCCCCCAAAAAAGAAAAAATTCATCATGGCTTGCTTCACTCTTTCCAACTAAAAGCCAATTCCAACTTTGTTTTCAATAACACAATCTGAAACTTTGATCAGTAGTTTTCTTTGATAAGCCAGGGAATACGGGAACAAAATTAATGAGCATGGTGGACTAGTAGTTTTCTTTCTTGTCTACCTAAAACAGGTAAAGATCAAAATCAGAATAGTCCAACCTGTATTGGTGCAATTCATCTCATAATCCTTAGTTCCCATGTTGTATCTCTAATGAGCAACCGATTTCATAAGTAGTGCCACAAATGGATCAAATCATAAGATATATACCTAGATCCAATTTGATTTTTTTTTCTTGAATTTGAACTGAATATTATTCATAAGATTTAAATCGCCATGCTAAATAACATTAAGCCTGCTTTTGGAAATGATGCAAACATGTATAGTGTAAAACAGCTCATATAAAATGCAAAATCGAGTTAGTTTTGCATTGACAAATTTACCTCCTTACCAAACAGGCATTTAGTTGTAGAGGATGCAAGCATGAATTCCAATAAAGCATCTGTTTTTTTTTATTTTATCAAAAGCTCACTTGAATGCAAATTTACTTCTTTTCTATTGATGTACTTTTACATCTTATTATCAATGTAAATATGCATTGGTCTGTCATTTATCAATGTATAAATGTAATATTGTCAAACACATGCAAAAGTGAACCAGAGTGCAAATTTACCCTGAACCGGGATTTACACTCCAATGCATAAATGTCATTTGTCATTTATCAATGCATATATGTGAATAAAAACATAAAATGTGAATGCTTAAATATTATTGAATCAGATCAGATTGAACAGATTCATATTCATTACAATCATAATTAAACAAATCAAATCCAGATAGCCTTAAAGCTGATTGTACCTGAATTCAAATTTGAATCAGACAAACAGGTACGACTTTGCAGTCATATTAATGTGTGTATATTGGCCTAAAGCCCTTTCTTTTTTGGGTAAATTATTTATACCTCCCCTAGGGTTTTGATCAAATAATAAGACCTCCCCTCATCTTTACCTATCAACCTACGCCTATATAGTCTGGGATTAAGTTGCTTTTACCACCTCTCCATTAACATACCTCCAGTTTTAATAATTCGAGTGCCCCTCTGAAGTATACTGTCCATTCTGTAAAGATAAAAATGAAATAGCCCCACATATTTTCTTTACATGCTCTTTCACAAGGGCGGTTTGGTGCAAGGCACAGGTGCGACTAAACCCAAATGACATTAATGAGGAAGAGGAAGTCTACATGAGACTATTCATTTTATTGGGAAAGACTGCATCATACTATATTTTCTTTAGAGAGCCAAAAATGATCTGGTTTTTTACCACAAAAACACCACCCTAAGGGACATCATCATTTGAATGTGGACGTATCAATCCACTCAAGGACCGTGCATCGAAACCGTAAGGTATAGCACCTCAATGAACGCCACAAGGAACACTCTTACCTCACTTCAAATTGATGGGTTGTATGACTTACTCTCAGGTCTTGCAAGACGAGCTTTCATCATCAAATGCCATGGCGGAGGCACAACTCTTGCTGAAGGAGAACTATGTTAGGCCATCGACAGTTATGATGTGGAATTCTGAGCTTTAATCTTAGGGTTAAAACCAGCCAACCAACTCAAGATATCTAGGATAATGATACACAGTGACTCATTGCAGTTTATCGACTTTTTGTAGGATAAAGGTCGACCAAAGAAATGGATAGAACAACTACATTGTGCACAACTGATAAGACTTTTATTTACTTTTGAACAACTAGATTTTGTACATATAAAAAGAAACTACAACAAGGCTGCTCATACGCTAGCCTATCTAGCATGCAAAGGCGAGGTTAAGATAGCTTACAACCCACTGTTATCTTCATCTGTACAGCTATCTTTACATTAATGAACTGTTGGCTGCTTAAAAAAAATAATAATTCGAGTGTTTAGATAACATTTGGAACTTTACAAAATCCCACTCGACCTATTTTATAAACCATCTTGTATTTTATATAGATAAAATATCCTTATTTTATACTTTTTAAGGGACATTTGTTTGCCACAAGATTATGGTGGGAATGAAAAATTAAAAGAATAAATTAAATTAACTGAAATAAAATAAATAAAAAAGTTGAGATGGCAAAAAGTGTATTCATTGTATATAAATGGGGGTACTTTGATCAACCAACTACTTTCTGTTAAAAATTCCAAACTCAATTTTTAAAAAAGTTGGCTTAAAACAAGAATTACTTTTGCTACACGTCAGGGGCCGCCATCATAAAGACTAGCTAAGTTAAAACCAGCTTGAAACATAAGCTATGGTGTGCTTTTGATGTATAACACATACATTTGGTTGGTGGATCCAGTACAGGAAAAAAAAATAAAGCCATACATTTTCACCTCTCCCAATTTCTCCTTTGATGTATAACATATCCCCTACATTTTCACCTCTCCCAATTTCTCCTTTGACATTTAGCAGAAATTATACAAACAAACCCTTCCATTGGATTGATATGGGGAAGCTGATGGGAATTGATAATGCCATACTTCTAGATACTTCAATTTGTCCATGGATGACAACATTTAAGCGTCTTTTGACCAAAATACCCTACAAAAGCTCTTTTTGAGGCAAATATTTTTGTAGGTATTTCAGTCACCAAACACTCTAAGATTGTCTTAGGTTCCATTTGGGAAAATGCAAATACAAATATACATGGTCCATGAAAATGACAACATTTGTATTTATCTTGAATGTATTTATATTTCCAATCTTCCCAAATGGAGTCTTATGGACGAATTGGAAATTGGAAGTGTTTAAAAGCATGATATTGTCATTTCAATTAAGTTCTTAGGCTCAGTTTAAAAGGAGTATAAATACAAATATGTAGGGTGCAAAATATTGTATTTTGTATTATTTTGCATGCATTTGTACTGTATATATTTGTATTTATACTCTAAGGCTCAGTTTGGAATATAAAACCTTGTATTTTATATATATTTATACCATACATATTTGCATTTATACTCTTTCCAAAAGAGTACAAATACAAATTTATTTGCATTTGTACTTTTTTCAAAAGAATACAAATGCAAATTTATTTGCATTACAACCAAACACAGCCTTACAAAGGTACCCAAAAAAAAAACTTTAAAATGAATCCAGGTCCAACCCGCTCCATTTAATGTATGTAGCATTGTAATGCCCGTGATTTTATTAAATAGGGCCATACCCTCTGAGTCCTTGTGCCCACGCACGGGCTTAAAATACAGACGAGAAATAACAATTGGCTACAATTACATTGCCGGATAAATTGAAAAACAAAAAACGACAAGCAGAAGCAAATAAGCAAAAGCTTCCATTTGGGCCTTCTGAAAAACAAATAAAAAGAGCTCCTATCTGCTTCCATGTGGCCCTTGAAGAAAAGGATCTCACCTCATTGTGCTTAAATGCAACTTCACAAAATATCTTAAATATTTCTGTCGCTCTCCCATCAATAGTTTTCAACTTTCACCTCCTGTGCCCAATTTTGGAATAAAAAATTCTTAATTATTCTTTAATCAGTCTATTAACTGAGTTCAAATCAATTCCCTACAAAACTTCCCCCTACAACGTCTCACACCACATTTTCACCCGTGAATTGGAAACATCTGCCAATAATAATACAGGAATGATAATATCATCGTTGAAAAATATTTTCCATCGCGGGGATGTATTGTGGGAAGTTGTGAGTGCCTGATTCGATCTCCTATTAACTTAATACAACGAAAGGTATATGGCCCAGGGCAAGGTGGGCCCAGACGCCCTAAGGATAAGATGTGCTTATTGTACGCGTGTTAGTTTCTCGATGGCCGATATATTATTAAACGGTGAACTGCGAATATTCTGGGCATAAACGAAACAAAGCCGGTCCACTCGTGGGCCTTGGCCACGCAAAAGATAAAAGGAAGGAAAAAAATGGCCCAAAAGGGGCCCACTTAGCACTTCGAGGAAACTAAGTTTGGATTTGGAGGATATTTGTCTGTTTGGAAGGTGACAAATAGGTAAGCCGTCGGTGATGGATATGCAATCACCGGATTCTTGCTCGCCCAAATTCACAGTCCCAACAAGCTATGGCAGCCATGCATTGGAAATATCTTTCTTATCTTTCATGGCGAGATGCACCCGGTGCACGGCTGTAATGCTTTGCCGGGATGTGGTTGGGATAGTGTGTTGGAATTAGAACCGGATTCTTGTATTTCAACTTCTGTGGAAAGTTTATATGGCGACCGTTGTGGCAGACTGGCTGCCATTGCCTTCGCGTGGCCATCAACGTAGACAACACGCTATGCTATTAGAGAGAGAGAGAGAGAAGAGGGGGCTTAAAAAAATAATATAGAGAGAGAAGGGAGGTCAAGGAAAGTCCCAAAGTAGGAAACCAAATTTATTCCCATTATTCTTTAATGTTTTTGTTAAGGGTCTATTTGTGGGGTTTAATATATTATTAGTGGGACAATATAGGCAGTTTTCTATTGTAAAAGCTGTAATGGTACTGCTTATATTATTTTTAAATTCTAATAATAACTAACTTTTCTGCAGTTTATTAAAACCTAACTTTTAGATGGTGGATAGGTGGTCAAAATAAGAGAGCAATTATATATGGTTGTTATGATGAGGGCATTCTTATTGTACGAAGCCTCTCTATTATTTAATTTATGTATATATTATTTGGTTCTTTTGTGTGAAATTAGCTTTATTGGGATTCATTCTCAACCACTTTATTTATCCTTATCTTGAATTATGAGCAAGGATCGCTTTTTTTTCCTGTTAAATCATGGAGCACCCTAAAAAATTTCATGAGATGATAAAATTATGGGTTGGGGCACTTGGGGTCCGGATGAGCTGAAGACAATAATTTACAACGCGGGCTGGTCACCCAACTGCGTTGTAACACGTAAGCACCCCATTTTAACGTTTGAAGTTAACGGAAGAGAAACTCCTCCCTCCGTTACTTTTAATATTTCTTTTAAATTAAATAAAAATAAATAAATAAATAACCCCACTTCCTCTTCTTTCCTATTCCCCGTTATTTTTCTAAGGAGACAAAATCCTTTTTAAACTGAATGAGAAAAACTAAGCATTGAAGCTGGTACCGACGACCAACAATAGATTTCCAACAAGCGACATCCGACGTTGGACGTAAAGCAACATCGACGATTGAATCCAACCCGGTTTTTCAACACCAAACTCTCTCATTTTTTTCTTTAGCTGCAAATCTTTCTGAGGGGAGCTTAAAAACGAAGAGTTGAAGCCGGCACCGGCGGTTGACTATTGGTTTCCGACAACCGATGACCGATATCCAACATCGAACGAAAAGCAGCACAAACATCTGAATCCAACCGGGTTTGTCAACATGCACACCAAGCCCTCTCATTTTGTCACAAATCTTTCTGAAGCTAAGTTATTCACAGTGATTATAGTACAGGGTTTTTGCAAAAACTTAGGCCTAGAAACAACAAATCTAACTATTGTCTTTGAAAATAAAATCTGGTTGAGTGAGCAAACCATTACAGAGAGACCTAAAAACTAATTCTGATTCCAAGAGCAAGCCATTACAGAGAGAACAATCTAACTGTTGTGTTAGAGAGGTCCAACCTAAATAGAAAACCTTGCTCAAAAAGTTAGAAACAGAGTCATATCTAGTTATTGACCCCTAATTCCCTTTTCACTCTCTCCTTGTCTTCTCTTTTTCTTTCTTTTCTTTTTTTTTTTCACACTTCATAGCCGTAATAAAAATTTGCAATATTTGATTTTATATGATGGATTTTCTACTATTGTATAGCCACATGAATGTTCTTGTTGATGCAAGAAATGAATAAAAGTTTAGGACTGATTATCTGTAAAAGTTATAAGGAATTTGGTATTCTATCTTTTATTGTAAAGATCATTTTTTTCCCATCATGGACATAGAGAAAAGGTTGATCGATAATATTCTTTTTTTTTTTTTGTATTTTTTACTCATAGGTAGGGTAAAGATTGAAAGCAACAAATAAACCCTCTTTGATTTTTTATTGTTGATTAAAAGAATATATACATATATGATACATGAAAAGATTGTATTTAATATATAAAATTGTTATGCTTTACAAAAAACAAATAAAAATTTCTTTGTATTGGTATTCTGTTTATTGATATATTATTATTATATATTTCTTATATCTATAAATATTTAATAAATTATGTACATGCTTTTTTGCTATTTTAGTCTAGGCTAGAAAACAGAAATGTACTTTGGCAATTTGACTTTATAAAAAAGTACAAAAACAAAAACAAATCACCTCAATTTTGATAGAGTTATTGGCCATTGAATTTCTAAAACCTTTTCAAAAATAGCTATGCGGAAGTTGAATACAAAGAGGACTTAATTGATATAAGTTGAGTTCCAGAAAAAATTAAATCATTTTAGAATCTGAAAATGCAGACTTTTCTTCTTAAAATCTAAAATGATCTCTTAAATTTATCCTTATATTCAATAGAAAATGCACAATAGGATCATTTCATTGCAGGTTGCGTCTTAACATTCCATTCGATTTATATAAGTTAATCATATCTAAGCTATATCAGTCACCTAATGGTATTTTTTTTTTATGATTAATTACCACCTGAGCATTTATCAAGATTTTCTCCATTTTAATTTCAAAAATTCCCTAAAAGGGCCTTCTTTTGGGATGTAGTTCGGGTGATGGTGCCAACTTGAAATCTCAATTTTTAATTATTGCATGTAATTGATTCACTAAATTTAGTGAAATATATATGGATTATGAATTTTATAGTGTATTTGTTATTAGAATAGGAATGAGTTTCAATCCATATGTTATATACTTGTCAAGATGATTTATATCATCATTGCTTGTCTTAACTTGCATTTTTGTGTATGTAGGAAAAACAAAATCAATGCAAATATTTTGAATGGATTGTTCCAAACAATGATTCAGATGAAGCTACTTCGTTGCAAACTATGAAAAAAATCCAAGAAAATTGTGTTAGAGAGCTCGATAAACTAGTAGCTGATTTGGATAAGCATGCTAAATAATTGTTGTGTTTGAAGTTTTGTGATCAATTATTTGTTGAAGGGTTGAAACCATGTTCATATTAAAAATTATAGTTGTAATTGGTTTTTTGCTATTGGTGTGTTATTTAGATTTATGTTGGATATGTTTTTGCTATTGTTTGGACCTCCTAATTCTTGTTCTCATTTACTATAAAAAAATTATACTAAGGGTGCCCCTCAAAATGGCAAGTGACAATAAAAGTTCAACAATTCAACCTATTATCAATGTAGGAATATTATTATGTTCCTTCCCAAAACTACTAAACCCCCAACTCTTTAGTATTCATTGATTCGTTCCTATTATTATTAGGGAGACATAGGTATGAGTAATATTTGCAATAATAAATGATTAACAAAGCTTGGTCTAACGTGAATAGGACCACATATACCATGGTCTATTTCCAAGCAAGTTGTAAAGATGACACTTTTCCCGTTGAGGTTGTATTTGTGTAAGAAGTTAAGAAATTGCAAGTGGGTCCATTCAAACCACTTAAACAAGGTATGCTTGAGCCATTTGAGGAGACCATGCTTCAATGGTGCATACTTTCATATGTGGTCCCACATTTTTGCATGTCATGATGTTTAAAAGGGGAATAGTAACCTTTTAAGTTTGAGCCAATAGCTGAGTAACAATGCAATCTATTCAACCTTAGCAAAATTTTGTTTCGAGAGGTTGTAGCCCAACATTTGCAGGATATTGTTCCAAATTTTCATTTAAATGTATAATTATGTGTAAGGAAACATTGTTCTCTAGTATAGATAAAAGTCAACTAAGGAACTCCCTTAGCAGAAAAAAAAAATCCATAAAAAAAATAATGTATGAAAATACCCTAACTCGTTCTCAATTGACCAAATTGTGGGTGAAAAGAAAAGTGGTTTCCTTCACCAATGAAGAACCAAGAATTAGTACAAATGACATGGTCTATGCCAAAATCTTCATTTTATGATAGCTTTTGTTCCAGAATTTGCAACTAAATAGTTGAGATAACTAATAGCTATAAGAAATTGAATATCCAATCCATTGATGAGTTCAGCCTACCCTTACCATGACTTGACACCAGCATCGGTGATTATGTCATTTTTTTGTCACAAATTCCTGATTCGAATATTTTTTATATTAGAAATATCTCAGGTGTTGAATTGATCCAATCTTACAGAATTTATTATCAATCATCATGTTGATATCGATCTCTTTATTAAACGTTTGTGCTGCTTTTCGTTCCATGTTAGATATTGACCGTCGTTTGTTAGAAATCGATAGTCAACCGCCGATGCTGGATTCAACTCTTCGTTTTTAAGTTCCCCTAAGAAAGATTTATGGCCAAAAAAATGAGAGGGTTTGGTGTTGGCAAACTGGGTTGGATTCAGTCATCGGTGTTGTTTTACGTCTGATGTCGGATGTCGGTTGTTGGAAATCGACCGACAGAGTCGTTGTGACCAACTTCAACTCTTCGTTTTTCACATTAGGCTTAAAAAGGGTTTTGTCTCTTCAGAAAAAATAAGTTAATATCCGAGAACAGGGAAGAAGAGGAAGTGGGGTTATTTATTTATTTATTTTTGATTAATTTAAAATAGATAGTAAAAGTAACGGAGAGGAGAGCTTCTCTTCCGTTAACTTCAAGCATTAAAGTGGGGTGCTTACGTGTTACAACACGGTGAGGTGACCAGCCCACGTTGTAAATTGTTGTCTTCAGCTCATCCGGACCCGGGCACTTGTGGCTTAAAAACTACAGACAGCATGAGGTCAAGCTAACTCTATGCTAGGTATCCATTTCTTTTTGTGAGAGTGAGCATCTTGGGTTTGGGGACACAGCACAAGTAGTCAAAGTACTTGGCCCGCCCATGTCTTGGTGCAAGCATCTATTGGATTTTATTTGTTTTAGTGGACCTTGAATTGCTTTTCAGGGTTTTGGATTTGTAAATCCATGCTACTGACTGTTACAGGGGTTGGAACTGGAAAATACTAGGTTGGCCCTAAAGTCTGGAACTAGAAAAAGGATAAATTACAAGGACCCCTCTTGTATTATAGGGTTAGTGATAATATCCCTTCAATTTTCATTTATAACAAAGACTCCTCAGTTTTCACTTTGTGATAAATATCTCTCTGACCAAATGCATTAAATTATTAAAATATTCATCTAAATTTTTTCTTTTCCTCAATCCTTTTTTTTCTATTAAACCCTAAATGACCAAAAATACCTCCATTTTCTCTAAACAAAATCAACTAAAATAATAAGAATCATTTCACTAGTATAGGAACAAGTTTTTTTTTTTTTAATTTTTGATTCATTCTACTCACATGAATGTTTCTCTTCATCTTAAAATATAAAAATTATCCACTCATTTCTCGAATAAATCAAGAGAAAAGCCAACCAAACAAACTCATAAATTTATATCTATTAGAAAGAAACCTCTTCCATTTCATTTGGAAATTGAGAGGACTTTAATGTTATATTTAGAAAATTTATTGAATCATAAATCAGTCAAATAAATAAAAAATTATAGATTAAAATTTAAAAAAAAAATTAAATAAATAAATGAGAATCTTTTTCGAAGTTTAACTAATGGAACTTTAAAGAAGGGGGCATTTGTCACAAAGCAACAATTTACAGTGGTCTTTGTTGCAAATGAAATTTCAGTAGGGTATTGTTACTAACCAAGGGGGTTTTTATAATTTACCTAAAAAACATCTCGATACTAGAGTTACACTGAAACTAATGTTAGAAATTGTCAAAGTGGGGTCGTTTCTAGCTCAGCCTAGCCCATAATTTTATATTATATATGGGTGATTATCTTATAGGCACATGCATTACATCTATACAAGTTAAGGGTAAATATATAAGTCACAGTTATATAATTAAATTTAACTTTTATGATTTACACCAAAACCAAGCAATTATCCATTTTATAATAGTATAGATTATAAAGGATAAAAGACTTGGACCTTCTTGATATTTTTCTTAGATACTAAAACCTCCCATCTTCTTTTCAAATTGGACAAAGACTCCCATTTTAGTTGATATCAACTTTTATATCTCATATAAAATATATTTTGCAAAACAAATCTCAATGATAGAAATCGACTACCGTCAATCTTGGTTTCCATTAGTGAGAGTGCATCCCCAGTCATTACCTTTGTCCGACAAAGGGGCTAATCCTATCACTATGATTACTCACTCAGGTGAATTCTCAGATTGCCCCAACATACCCAGGTTTGACCCCCGCTAAGGATCTCACTGATTGGTACATCAAAGACAGCCCAATCCGACACATAGTGTAGTATCATTATTGAGTCAAGGGGTCGGGTGTAACTTTCCAGTTTCGCCCATTAATCTCAAGGTTCATGGCAATACTGGAAATCTGGTCTGGTTCAAAAATTCAATTAATCATACACTGCATGTGCCTTGGGTCTCACCCTGGCGGCTGAGACAGGCCACCCCAACCGCCTTGGTAACACATCAGTGTCAGCCTTATCAAGATAGGTCTCCCCAGACCGACCCACTGGCTGTGAACATTCTAAACTAACACGAGTCTCATTAAGTGTCTAGTTTAAGGGTATTACACAGAAACATACCAAATGAACATGAATCAAATATGTACTTTATTCATTTACAATAAACTCATAATGTGCATCATTCTGATTGAAGCTAAGGGCATACAAAAATTGTCTAACAGGCACTCCGATGCTTAAGTCAACAAGCTGGAGTTTTTTTTTAGAGATATGAAACAAGAGAGAAAGCTAGAGAGCTTGAATGCTAAATCGTGTATACCTTATATATAGGCAGGCTACCATGAACCTCACGAAACGCATATGAAATCTTCGGCTCATCTAGTTCGGAGGTGATTTCATGCCTGGAGGTGAACTTCGTGCAAGCAGGTAATGTTTATCCAATCCCGCCCAAAGTGGGCAGGGTGATAACCAGCTCTTCCAATGTAGTGTCGTGATCTCGGGGAATTCGGAGGTGATAGTTTTCTTAAGTGGGAGGTCACTCAGCACACCATGCAGGTCACTAACCGGAGTGAGGTCAGATTGGTGGAAGTAGGTTGCCTCTTATGTCGACCTGAGGTCCTACAAAGCTGTTTGCAGTTCGACTTATTGGGGTGGTGTCGAGGTCGCTAATGTGTCTAAAGTGGTATGCTTATGTGGTGTCGAGTTGATACTATGTTGTTCTACAATGCCACGTGTTACAATATCATTGGAAGACCAAATTACCCCTCATCAATTTTCCCCCACTGCCAAGTCCAGCATGGTCACTCCGACGAGGGAGTAGTTTTAACCCGAGGTGATTTGGTCTGAT
Source organism: Nelumbo lutea (assembly GCF_056320005.1). NCBI lineage: Eukaryota > Viridiplantae > Streptophyta > Magnoliopsida > Proteales > Nelumbonaceae > Nelumbo > Nelumbo lutea. Next base: position 8,167,396 of record NC_142690.1, read on the forward strand.
TTTCGTCCTCATTCGCGGTCTGACCAATGGCTCGAGATCGGGTTGGTTTGGTCAATCTGGGCTAGGCACAAGGTAGCATATTGGGGATGCGCGGACATAAAATGCACGCTAAAGTAATTTCTCCTTAGAATACGAATCGTCGCACCCTTGCAAATCGTTAGATCCAACAGATCTCACTCGTCCATAGTTTGGTTCATCTATCTATAAATAGGACCCTTAGGGTCCCATTTCTCTCATCCTTATCTTTGGAGTTGTGGTGAGATCACGGAGCTTGGCATTGTTGGAGTGATTGGTGTTGTCAGCGAGGTCGATTATTCGTCTAGGTGAGTCATCTCTCTTAGTTTTGTTTCATTCATAATGTCTAATAGTGAGTCTGGGGGAGAGAGGGGTCCATCCTTCCAGGCCAAGGAAGGGACCTTGACTCAAGACCGATGAGGTAAAAGGGTCTCATCTTCACTTAACGCTAAAGCATCAGATCAGTTTGGTCCCATCGAGCTCTCTACTAAGAACGTCTATGAGCTCACAACTCGATATAAGATTCCGAATCAGTTTGGATATTCCCTTCCCCTTGGGTAGTACCTATGGGAACACAAGGAAGATGAGGTTGTTGTCTTCAAGGAGGCCCTAAAAGCGGGTCTTCAGTTCCCCCTTCATCCACTTGACCTCAAGGTGTTGAACTATTATAACATTAGCTTAGGCCGGTTTCATCCCAACTCCATTAGGACCCTAGTCGGCACCATCTCCTTTTGTCACCACATCGGCTTCCCCTAGATATTAAGACCTTCACCGACATATGCCACATAAAGAAAAACCCCTCTAGTACTTCCGAGATGTACAATTATTACTTGTCCTACTGTCCTGGGTGTAAGCTGCAAAACGACTTCCCCTTTAAAATACCAGCCTGGAAGAAGAAGTATTTATTCCATGACCAAAGTAGCAGATGGATATTCTTGATGACTTGGAAGTTGTAGGGGGACATGCTACACTTTGGTGACTTGCTCTTCCGACATTGTTTGCTACTCCCAGGTTCATCTCCTGACCTCTTCCGCTTGTCACTCAGCTCCAATCGGGATCTGAGCACTTCTTTGGCCTTCGTAAACTTGGCCTCTTGGTTGAGGAGCCCCTTCATAGAAGCCGAAGGGTTTAACTTGACCTCCTAGCGCAAGTCAGGATGATGGATGTCGTTGATCGCTATGGTGAACTGGATGATTAAGTTGATGCTGGGAATGTGAAGTCGCTCCAGGTTGAATCGTTTGATGTAACCTCAGAGCTTCTCGTTAGGTTGTTGGGTGACATTCAACAAACAGGTCACCGATTTCGAGCACTACTTACTCGCCACGAAGTGCGTAGTAAATAGGTTTGAGAACTGATTCCAACTTTTAATGAAGCCCGTGGCCAACCTCGAATACCACATCTGAATTGTGCCCCAAAAGGTAGTCGGAAAGGCCATGCAAAGGCCCACATCGTTTGCCCCGTGTAACTACATCAGGTCTTGAAAGTTGTAAAGGTAGTCAACCGGGTTGATCATCCTGTAATAGGATTCCAAGCTAGAGGCCTTGAAGTCTTTCGAACATGGGGCCATGAGGATCTCAACAACCAGTGATGAAGTTCGGGACACTAGCTATGCATATGAGATGTTGATCTGACTCACCTCCTCCTTCTCTTTCTGTTTCCTTTTTGTCTCCTTGTTGTCATTCGGAGCGAGGAAACTCCTTCCTGTGGCGTGGTGTGTGCATCTGCGGCTCCTTCTCAGTGACCCTTTGGTCGAGCTGGTGGCCTCGATCCCGATCTGTACTGTGGCCTGGCTCAATTCCTCAACCAGGACCTGGTTTTGGTTGTCATAGCAACAAGGTGGTTTAGGTACCAGGTTTTGGTTCTGGTTACCGGGTTGGGCTGCTAGTTCTAGTTGCTAGCGATATACCTAGCAGCCTAATCTCGTTGGTGTTGTTGTTGTTGTTGCATCCTTGCTAGGGTGGAAAATCGTCCTTCTCATGTCCTCATCTGTAGGTCTATCCCATGGATGTACTACATCCATTCATTGAACTGGTGCCAATCAATCTCAACAAGACCACTAAGGGTTCGATTGGTGGAAGAGGCGTGTTCACGTTGGGTAGAGGAAAGTTGGGATTCTACATGATGGGGACACCTGGTAGGGTCAAGGGCACGGTAAACTGCCCAATAGTCATAGAGGAGATCTCGGGGTGCAATGCAGGTTGGTCCTACCCCCCTTTGACTAAGTTGTTATTGACAGAGTTGTTGACTGGGGTGTTGCTTGAAGATGCCATTGAAGATGTACTTGGAAAAGTAAGTGTGAGAGTATGGCTTTTGTGTAGCGTTTCCCATAGAAGATACCAATTAATGGTGTGCGATCTGGTAACTCCCCATTGGAGGACAACTCGGGCACCGGACTAGGTAGGTCGCTTGGTTGAGCTGCAAAGAAAAAGAAAAGATCTGAGTACCTAGGCTACTTTACCCAGTGTGGGCACTTTGATGCTTAAGTTAGTTAACTAGAGTTTTTTCTGAGAGCTAGGAAGCAAGAGAGAGCTAGAGAGCTTGAATGTTAAATCACACATACCTTATGAGGTTGGAGGTGAGGACCTTATATAGGCAGGCTGTTGTGAGCCTCATGAAATGCGCCCAGGATCTTTGGTCCATTCAGTTCGGAGGTGGTTTCACACTTGGAGATGGACTCCATGCAAGCAGGTACTTTTTATCTAATCCCGCATTAAGCGGGCGGGGTGATAACCATCTCTTCCAACGGACATGCAAGCAGGACCGTTCGGTTCGGAGGTGATAGTCTGCTTAAGGGAGAGGTCGCTTAGCACACCATGCAGGTCGCTAACCAGAGTGAGTTCAGATTGGTGAAAGTAGGTTGCCTATTATGTCGACCTAAGGTCCTGCTAAGCTATTTGCAATTTGGCCTACCGGGGTAGTCTCAAGGTTGCTGAAGTGTCCAAAGTGCTACGGTTACGTGGTGTCAAGGTGTCACTCTGTTGTTTTACAATGCCATGTGTTGCGATATCATTGGAGGACCAAATTTCCCCTCATCATTAAGGATGGAGATGCAATAGGAAGAGTGAGAGCAGTGTATAAAATGCCTAAACTAGTGTCATTACCTATGAGAAATTGCTCAGGACCATGTCGCCACTATAAATCCATAGATTCTTTAGAACGGATGTAACATGGGAAATCGGCTTCAATGCTCACACCGTTTGTACAATACCTTGCACTAAAAATATCTCCCCATAAAAAAAATACAAGTATAAAGATATTTTTAATGCACGGTGTAAAAGGCTGTGCGAATGGAGTAAGCACAATCATATGAGCACTAAAGCCAATCTCGTAACATGACCGGTGGCACCGGATTTAGGGTACCACAATTTGTCATTGGTTATGGCACATCCCACATTGTATACAAATGGTGTCTTGGGTTCATATTTGATACTTTTATCAAATCTACCACTGTGTGTAAGAGCAGATGGTTTAGTTTCTAACATATTTGACATGGAGCACCTTTTATATCTGTGTTGGGTTTGAGGACATTGGCTTATAGGTACCTTTGCACCATCATAAGATTGTGAAGTGTATTCAATGGATGTTTTCTTGTTGGATTGTGTTCTGACTATAGTGTTGTCGGAGATGGATTCCACCTTAGGTATAAAATGTATTCTTTCAAGTTTGATATCTTGATTGAGCAAGAGAGACCTTGAAGTTTGTTAAAGCTGAGAGAACCAACCCATGTTGTTATTGATGTTGCTCGATCCGAGGTCACAGACAGATAATCCTGCCAACTGGGCGGAGCCAAGGTGGAAGGATGAAGCCACGCTCCAAGATTTGAAACCAAGAAAGTGGTCAAAGGCCCGAGGAGTTATCCCCGGGTAGGTACTCCAACGCTTAAGTCAATCGAGAAAAGTGGGCGGTTGGGCCGAGTAGTTAGAGAACGATGCTGATCCGAGCAGAGTAATGGTATGGAAGCCAAAAGTTGGATCCCTTACCCTGAGCAGGATGTAACTTTGTATAGCCGAAGATCCATGTCCTAGTTAATTCAGGCTTTCGGGGTTGTCGAGATGAGGTTACCGGCCAAGGTCTTTGGGATACGACTTAATCCCAGTGGAGTTGTCCTCATCCATACGATGATTTCATGTCTTGGTCACACTTATCTTTGTGACATGGTGCCGACGTAGCTGAGGTGATGAGGTGGTTGTGGAGGTGACATGTGGCACCCGGGGCCAGCTTAAACATAACCCAAATAGTTATAGCGATGGTAAAGGCTTTATAGTCAAGTACAAGGCCACTAATGTGCTCGAGGATCAATTTAGAAAGAATATAAATACAATATATATATATATATATATATATATATATATATATATATATATATATATATATATATATATATATATATATATATATATATACAAATTAATACAAAATAAAAGGTTTTGTACTCTACATATTTGTATTCGTACACCTTCTAAAGGGACCCAAAGAATAATTCAGACTCAAAAAGAGTGCCCAAGACTACCATCCATGAACTGGTTAAGCCAACAATTTAGAGCTAGTGATTACCAATTGTGTGTTCGGTTATGTGCTTAGTTTGAGAAGAGTACAAATGCAAATATGTATGGTATAAATACATACAAAATACAAGATTTTGCACTCTACATATTTGTATCTATACTTCCTTTCAAACTGAGCCTATGCAATTCATTCCTTAGTTGCATCATTTTTGATGCCGCACCCTACCACTCGTGCCATGACTGGCTCTGTTAATGAAGAAAAGAATTAGCTGAGCTAAAATTAATCTTGAACCTCCCATGAAGTATGCTTGGCTTTTCACTTTTGGGGGAGGTTGAGTTGATAGTACTTGAAAATACTTCAAGAGATATTGTGGAAGTTAAGAATATGAACTGATGGAGGACGATTTGGCTCTACCCCATGAACCTAGGACACATGCGCATAACCTGGCTTGGTGAACAGTCTAGCCAAGCAGCATGATCCCGACTCGGCATGGAGGAAACGCCAAGTCAAAGAAAGTCAACTTGTCGAGGGCTAATACCTCGGTGAGTCAATCCCCCACCTAGCTCGGAGAGCCCGGGCTCTCTTCTAAGGGACGCCAAGCTTTTACCCACTTGGGAAGGAGCACCTCGGTGCTTCGAGGCAGGGACCCATATGCTCTGAGGCACCTCGATTTGTGGCAGCTTAGCGAGCCGCATGAGGGAAGGTAGGAAGATCTCCTGCCCGACCGCCGTGCCAGACAAATATGGTGACAACAGTCATGTCCCTCGTCAAGCAGAGTCATGCCTGCCACCTTTAGAAGGTGTCCTACACTTGACAGACACGTACCTAGTGGTGACGGCCCAGCGCGTGCCTCCTCAGCCCTGTCAATAACGGCTGTGGCAGGTTGGCAATGACGGTTATACCCGCCCTGTCAGAGGCCAACGGAGAGAGGTAATGGATTTCTGCTATAAGGAGTTTAGCATCAAGGCGAGAGGGGGATTCATCTATGGTACACGCGCTATTTCCACTCTTAGTCTTCATCTTCCTCCTTGCTTCTCCTACCAAGTACTAACTTAATCATTGGAGTGTTCCCGCCGGGTAACTCCCTCTGGGAATTTTCTTCTCAGGTATCTTCCAGGAGCCATGTGAGCGTCAGGTAGGAATGACTGGATCGCGTTGCATCATTTGACGCTATCTATGGGAAACGCTTCGGAAAGCCTTTCTCAAAACTTTCACATCTTTTTACTCTCCAAAAACTCAATGCTCATGGTATCCTCAAGCAATATCGGGCGAAGCATGGAGATGAATAACTCCAGGGAATAGCCCCAGTTTCCTACTGTATGCGTTAGACAGTTCACTGTCTCCCTCTCAGCGGACAGGATCCCTGGTTTGGACGTGCTTCTTGCAGGGGCACCCGTCGTTGCTCCACTCCCTACCACAGCCGAAGAAACCTTCACTGAACCCTCGATTGTGCCCCCAGCGGCCAGCCCGAACTAGTTGGAAGATTTGGTGCAGTGCATGCGGACCATGCAGGCTCAAATGCAGCAATTTTAACAGTTTCAGATCTATCAATAGCACGTGCTACACCAGGTCTCCTAGTACCAGTATCAACAGCAATTCCCTCAACTGACCCAACCTCAGCTTCAGCAGTCGCAGCTCCCTCCTCGACACCCGGCCTCACAGCAAGCCAGGTCTCACCGCTAGGAGGAGCACCTTTCTCACCAAGGAGAGGCCCCCCAGAACCCTCCTAGGAGCCAGACCTCCTCCCGTAGTAGACACGGAAGAATAGCCACTCTGGCCTCACCGTGGGTAGTCAGGTTGGGAGGACTCCAGCTCGCCAGGTCCACGCTTCCTCAGCCCTCGAAACCCGATACCCCATTCCTAGAGAACCGGTTCGAGATCCTAGTCACAGGCTCCAAGCTGGATCCCTTTGTCCACATCCAGCACCAGCGGCCTGAGCTACTTTCGGCACACACCATTCCTGACAGCATGGAGGTGAGAAGCACCAATGCCAAGCTTGCCAAGAAGCATAGACGCCGCCGCCGAGCTCGTCGATCTGCCACCCACGACCTGCCCGAGCTCGGGGGCAAACAAGAGGTAAGCTTGGGCGAAGCCAAGGCACCCCTCCTTTCAATCATGTCTCCCCAATCTCCTGAGCTCCTAGCAGTCCCAATGCCTAAAGACTTCAAGCTCCCCCCTCTTGACAAGTATGACTGGTCGTTCAACCCAAACGATCACGTGGACGCCTTTCAGTCGTAGATGCACCTGGCGAGAGCTAGTGAGTCGTGCATGTGCATGGCCTTCTCCACCACTTTTAGAGGAGCAGCCCATACATGGTACCGGAACTTGGCACTTGGATCGAAAAGAAGTTGGGCGCAATTCGCGCAAGCCTTCGCGTCCCACTTCGTTACTAGCAAGCGGTGTCTGCGAACTGAAGAAAGTCTCCTCAGCATAGTGTAGAGAGAGGGAGAATCCATTTGAAGTTACATCAAGCGGTTCAACGATAGATGTATGCAGATGTCACGCCTGGACCTCGTCGTACACCTTGCAGCAGCTAAGAAGGGCGTGACACACAAAGAGTTTAAGTGGCACATGGTCGTCAACCAACCAGCGACCATAACCGAGTTCCTGAAGCTTGCGGACAGGTTCATAGCCACCGAAGAGGAGATCAACCAAAAGGGTGAGGGCGCGCCCTTAAAAAGGAAGAGAGAAGGAGAGCTTTTCAGCCAATGGGACAACCGAAAGAAAAAGGACACAGCTCGAGGCGCAAAGCTGGGTCAGCTTTTCCGACCTCCTATAGCGGACCGAGCTTATTACACCCCACTGAACCTGAAGCAGGCTAAAATCTTGATGGCAATCAAGGACGCCCCGTACGTGAAGTGGCCACCCCATCTGAGGGGTCATCCCAATTAAAGAAATAAGAATCTGTATTGCACTTTTCACAAAGATCACGGTCACAGTACCGAGAGTTGTAAAAACCTTTGCGACGAGATAGAGGATCTCATCCGTCGCGGATATCTAAGAAACATTGTACAGAATAATAATAATAGTAATAAAACTGGTCGGCAAGGGGAGCACGGTAAGGATGCCCCCAAGTCCAATGGCAGGCCGGTTGAGCAAATGTAGAGGCAGCCTCCGGAGGAGAGGCCAGTTCGGGAAACCATCCACATGGTAGTGGGAGGTTCGGTCGTTGCGGGTTGCACTTCAGCGGCAACTTGGACGTCGGTTCGTGAGGCCACCCGGGACGAGAAGAACCCCCCAAAGCGGTTGAGAACAAAAGAGCCAATTTTCTTCACATAAGATGATGCGCGAGGAGTCCACTACCCCCATGATGACCCACTCATAATAAAGCTAAGAATCAACGACTTCGATGTTAGGCGCATACTCGTCGACTCAGGTAGCTCAGTTGACATCCTCTTTAAAGTTGCGTTTGACCAGCTCCAGTTGCAGAGAGGCGACCTGAAGTCTACAGACACTCCTTTGGTAGGCTTCAGCGGAGAAGAAGTCTGGCCCCTTGGGAAAATAACAGTACTTGTGGAAGTCGGCACGTGGCCTTGTATGGTCAGATTCAAGCATGACTTCCAGATGATCGTGACCCCCTCCCCTTACAAGGCCATAATAGGTCGATCAATCATCCATGTCCTACGGGCGGTGGTCTTCACTTACCATTTGGCTATGAAGTTTCCAACAAACTTTGGTGTGGAGTTAGCGTGGGGCGACCAGCTTGAATCCCGTAAGTGCTATGTCACCGCCCTGAAGGCAAAAATCAAGGTAGCTAATGACCTCGAGCTGGAGCGGCCTATGGAGCAAGGCAAAGAATGAGCCGCACACACAGAAGAAATAGTCGCAATTTCGACCTCAGCAGCAGACCCAGCTCGGATGCTTCAGATCGACGCTTCCATCCAGGAACCTCTATGAACTCATAACTCACAAGCTGAATATTGATCCTGTAGTTAGGCCCGTTAGAGAGAAGAAACGCAACCTAGCCCCGAAGCGGTGGAAAGTGGCCGACGAGGAGGTCGAAAAGTTCCTTGCAGCTGACTTCATAAGAGAAGTCCACTACCCGAGCTGGGTAGCCAACCCCGTCCTGGTAAAGAAGGCCAACGACACGTGGCGCATGTGCGTCGACTACACCGAACTGAACCGGGCTTGCCCAAAAGACTGCTTCCCTCTCCCCAGAATCGACCGCTTGGTGGATGCGACCTCAGGGCAAGAGTTGCTAAGTTTCTTGAATGCTTATTCGGGCTATAACCAAATCAAGATAGATCCGGCGGACGAAGAAAAGACTGCCTTCATCACGGAATTCGGCCTATACTGTTACAAGGTTATGCCCTTCGAATTGAAAAACACAGGGGCAAATAAGTTGTTTGCGTCGTTAATCGGCAGAAAAGTAGAATGCTATGTAGACGACATGGTCGTCAAAACTCAACTCTCATATGAATTAACACAAGATTTGCATTTTGTTTTTGAAATTCTGCATAAATTTAATATGAGATTGAACCCAAACAAGTGTGTGTTTGGTGTGACCTCGGGCAAGTTCCTAGGATACATCGTTAACCAGCGTGACATCGAAGCCAACCCGGATAAGATTAAGATCATTTTAGATATGAGACCACCCTGGAAGCTGAAGGAGGTTCAGAGGTTGAATGGCCGCATAGACACCTTGAGCCGCTTCATGTCTAAATCGGCGGACCGCTATCAACAGATCTTTAAGGCAATTAAGAGCAAAGGGTTCGAATGGACCCAAGATTGCCAGCTCGCGTTCGAAAAGCTGAAGAAATATCTCGCTAGTGTGTCGACCTTAACCCGGCCCGGGGATGGCGATGTTTTAGAACTTTACCTCTCAGTGTACGACGAAGTGGTCAATTTGGTACTAATAAAGGAAATAGATCGGGTCCAATGACCCATCTATTATGTTAGAAAGGTATTGCAGGGAGCAAAAACGAGATAACCAGAGATGGAAAAGATAGCATACGCACTGATAATCGCAGCTCAGAAGCTCTGCCCGTACTTCCAAGCTCATACTGTTATTGTTCTCACTGACAAACCTCTGAGGCAAGTATTGCTTAAGCCCGAGGTCTCTGGTCGTTTGACGAAGTGGGCCGTTGAGCTCAGCGAATATGGCCTCCAGTACAAGCTGCGAACTGCCATTAAGTCCCAAGCCTTAGCAGATTCATAGCCAAATGCACATTCAGCTCCGAAGTCCCCAGGCCGGTTGAGCACAAGGCTCCCAGCTCGGGTGAGCCTGAAGTTCCCAGGTCGGTTGAGTCCGAACCCTGTGAGGTAGTTGCCAGTGTGGCATCTCTCCTAGCTCGGCCAACCGCGATCAGGAGCCCTGAATCCTTCACGTAGATGGCTCCTCGAACCAGCAGGACAGCAGAGCCGGAATAGTTCTACACGGCCCAAGCGGCACGAAACTGGATTACACGCTACGCTTCGAGTTCGCGACGTCTAACAATGAAGCAGAGTACGAGGCGTTAATAGCTAGACTAGCCCTAGCTAGAGAAGCAAAAGTAAAGCACATTGTTATCTGCAACGACTCCCTGCTCGTGGTTAACCAGGTCACCGGTGAGTATGAAGCTCGTGAGCCAACCATGATTGCCTACTTGACCAAAGTTAGAGAGGCCCTACTCGACTTCTAGTCACACTTCATTAGACAAATCCCTAGGTCGGAGAAAGCTGAGGCTGATGCCCTATCCAAGTTTGCCAGCACTAGTGACATCACCGTGAGAACCGTGTACATAGAGGACCTGTCTCGGCTTAGCATTCTCAGGGGGGCAGAGGAGGTCTCTCCCATCGTTCAAGTAGAGCCGAGCTGGATTGACCTGCTCGCTAGCTTCTTGCTACACGAGACCCTCCCTGCAGATCGCAATGTAGCCAGAAGGGTGTAGCGCTAGGCAGCCAAATACGTCATGATAGACGAAAGGCTATGCAGGAGATCCTACATGCTCCCCTATCTGCATTGCTTGCGGCCTATCGAAGCCGAACTTGTACTCTGTGACACTCATGAGGGGTTGTGCGGTGAGCACTTGGGGGGCAGTGCCCTTGCCCAGAAAGCACTTCGACAAGGGTATTATTGGCCAATAATGAAGGCATATGCCATTGAACTCGTTAGAAAATGTGACAAATGCCAGCGACATGCCAATATTCACCACCAACCCGCTGTCGATCTCAAGTATCTCACCAGTCCGTGGCCCTTTGCACAGTGGGGCATCGATCTACTCGGGCCATTCCCGCCAGCAACGGGTGGAAGGAAGTTCTTAATGGTAGCAATGGACTATTTTACCAAGTGGGTAGAAGGTAAACCCATCGTAACGATCACAACCCGAAATGTCCAAAACTTCTTTTGGAAAAACATCGTATGCCGCTTCAGATTACCTCGTGTATTGATTTTCGACAATGGCAAACAGTTCGAAGACAACAAAAATCCAAGGCTGGTGCCAAGACATGGGAATCCGATAGAAATTTACTTTAGTCGCACACCCTCAAGCAAACAGTCAGGCAGAAGTAACAAATAGAGTCATCCTCTGCGGATTAAAGGCACGGTTGGACTGAACTAAAGGATTGTGGGCAAATGAACTACCCAGTGTTCTATGAGCATACCGGACCACGGAGAAGACCGCTACGAGAGAAACACCCTTCAATCTCACTTACAACACTGAAGCAGTAATCCCTGCAGAGATCGAAGTGCCTACGCTATGACTAGAAGAATATAGTGATCAAACGAACGAAGATGAGTTATGCACCAACCTCGATCTACTCGACGTAGTAAGGGACCTCACGTACATCAGGACCGCAGCCTACCAACAAAGAGTAGCTCGGTACTATAACGATAGGGTCAAGAGGTGGAAACTCTGTGTTGGCGACCTGGTCCTTCATAAAGTTATGGTACTTGAGCCTGGCGCTGGCAAGCTCGGGTCCAACTGGGAAGGTCCCTACCGAGTGAAGCGAGTGCTCGGGGAAGGATCGTACGAGCTCGAGACCCTTGAAGGGAAACAAGTACCTCGGGCATGGAATATTGTCAACTTAAGACAATACTATCTGTAGCAACTGAGTAGGCCATGGACCGCTCCCAAAGCCCAAGGGCAAAAATGCCGAGCTAACATGACCTTGACACAATAAGACCCGGTCGCCTTTGAGGGACGGGCAAACATCAAAAATAGACTATCACCCCCAACCTAAGGGCAAAAAACGCCGACTTGACATGACCTCGGCACAACAAGACCCAGTCGCCTCTATGGCATGGGCAGACTCCGAGAGTGGGCCACGATCCACTCCTCCAGCCTAAGGGCTAGAACGCCGAGATAATGAAAAGACCTCGGAAGCATACAATATCTAGTTCTCACATCGGCATAGGCTAAATGCTTGCAATACCTAAGGCACAGGCACTTCGGCCAGGAACCCTATGACGGATAGCCCTCCCTGGCATGCAACAAGTTAAATCCGTAAGAGACAACCAATGCCAACTTAACCTGGGTGCAGACAAGTTGGGAATGTACCCTACTATGTCACTCACCTCGGTGTACACAAGGCTACCCCTACTAAGTGTCGGAATACAGTTCGGGACCACGATAGTTGAGGAACCCACACTCCGGGTAATCGGCCTAGTAGTCTAACAGTTCAGAGTAAGACAACCACTTCGGCAAGTAAAAGAAAATTGCGCAAGTATTTGGCGAAACATGTTCTTCATTATATAGGCTCCACTACACTACATAAATACGTTCAATACAAAAGAGAGGGAAATCGAGCTCACAGGCCCAGAATACAAGGAGCGCCTGACTACTTGGGAGGCTCATCGGCCTTACTCGGGGTTTCTTCAGAGGTTTCCTCAGAAGAATCAGTCAGATCGGTGGCGTCAGCCTCCCCGTTGCTGCCATCGTCTTCAGAGTCTAAGTCATACGCGGCCTAACATGCTATGTCATCTGTGATGTTGAAAGAAGTGAAGATCGGGGTAGGTATGCCTTATCCACCATCGGCTGAGCTTGAACCCCCTGCGATAGGCCTATGACATTACGTTATCGAACCTCGAGGACTTGATGTAGTCGATGACGGACTGAACCTTGGTCTGTTTCAGAGCATCATGAAAGATTTTCGTCTTCTCCTCGATATAGACCTTGAGAGACTCCACCTCGCGCTCTAGGGCCTCCTTGGTTCCCTTGAGGGTCTACATCTCAAGCTGCGAAGCCTTCTGGGCCATTTTGAGGCTTTCCGCCTCGAGTTTTAGGGCTTCTTGACCAACTCAAAGCCCGTTCACCTTTGCCTTCAGTCTGTCTCGTTCCCAGGCCAGCTCCTCCTTCTCTAGTGCCAAGGTGTCGTTCAGACTTTTCTGGACGGCGGCAACACTCTCCAATTGATGGACCTTGTTCTGTGTTTCCTTCAGCTCGGCATGGGCCACACGGGATGACTCCTTAGTAGCCAAAGTGTGCCTCAGGTGTTTATCAGATAGGAAAGTTAAGGCATGCACGACGGTGTTCGCCTAACAGAAGGAAACTAGTCAGCAAAAAAAAAAAAAAGGAAGGGGAGAAAGTAGAGAAGTGAGATAAAGTGTTTGCTCACAAAAAATGAACTTACCACCATGATGTGGTTAGCCGTGCGACCTCCGAGCTGACTTGGAGAGAGTTCGGCCCAGTTCATGACTTCTGCATTGATGACGCTCCTCTTACTTCGGTCGAGGCTGACCTCGGGATCCAAGATGGACTCTTCCTGTTTGGTCCCCGAGCTAGATGCCGCGACGTCTGCAGTATGCTGAGCCGACCCCTCTGTAGCCTCAGTGGTCGCCTTAGCTGAGCTCGGGGCCTCAACAGTAACCCCCGCTGGCTCATTCTCCAACCCCCTCGCAGTCTCAGGTCTTTGGGGTGGAAAGTCACTCTCCAGATCTATCACCAGACACTGTTGAGCCCGGTCTCAGGGGCAGGAGCCTGGGAATGATCCTGTTCGGGGAGGGAGCCCTCGGTGACTCCACACGAACCCTTTTGGCGACCTTCTTTGCGGTCTGCTTCTTCCTCCTCTTCATTTGGTTAAGGAGCTGGGTAGCCGTGATTCTCTCTTCTTTGTCCATGGGGTCTACAACAAAGTTGGCGTTAGTAAATCCAAAAATGACAAGTAGATAAAAACAAAGTGCTAAAAGATAAAAATAGACCTACTTGAGCTCAAACCGGCCTGAGCGAGCTTCTCTTCGGTGATGTATTCTCGATGATCGAGCTCAGCCTGAGCCCACGAGTGGAAGGTCTCCCATGTCTGTTGGTTGAGGGCGATGCTGGTCGCCTGGGTAGCCACCCTCCAGCTGGTAAGGAAGGGCCATCTTGTGCTGGTCCGGACCACAAAGTAGTACCGCTTCCAAGCCGGGACCTTGCTCGGGAACTTATGCAGTAGCTTAAAGCCTGAGCGATGAGATAAGTAGTAGACCTGACCATGCTCAGGGGGAGCGCTAGAGGCGCTCTTTTTTATCAGCAGTATGGAGCATAGTATGTCCACATCCAAAGAGAACACCTCAGGGATAAGGGGATGAAGAGGGAGATGAAGCCCGCCAATGAGCTGTTCCCTGAAATTCACGACCTCATCTGAACCGTGCTCCTAGGGGAAATTATCGATGGGAAGGCTGTAGCCGTACTCAGAAGGAAGGTTGAACTGTTGGATGAGGTCTCAAAGCCTCTTTGGTGTCAGAGTAGAGGGACCGAACTGGTCCGGCACCCGACCTCGATGGGAGGTGGACGCCAACTTACCCGAAGCTACCCATGCTTCGCGGACAGGTCGGGCCGGGGAAGGGTCACCATGACCCAAAGTGCCCACCTCGGGCTCATCCAAGAAGCTGCTCTCGCTAGACATAAGGAGGACGGGCTAAGAAAAGAAGAAAGAAAAGGAAAGGAACGACTTAGAGACTCACCTGAAATAGGCGAAAACGAGCTGAAAAGACCCGAGCTAGAGACTTCAAACGCAAACTCAAAGCGAAAGATACTTAGCAACGAAAAGAATGCCAGAACCCCACTATTTATAAACGCAGGGCCCGGTGACCAACAGTCAAGATTGGATCACTCCAACGGACCTCAAAGAAACCGGCTGTGGGGCTCCCGACGTGAATTTAATTTAGTGCATTTTCTGACGTCCGCGCAGCATAAAGTGCCTGACGTCCACACGTGAGTTGCACGAGACATGGGTTTTTTCCCGTAAAGAACCAAATGCCCGACCGGTCCAGCCATTGAATCGCCTAGCACTGCAGTGTGAGTAACCGAGCCAAATCCGCCGGCGAACCATGAACTCCCCGCATTGGGGCCCCCCGTCCCTAGCACGGGGAGTGGGGGGCAATTGATGGAGGATGATTTAGCTCAACCCCATGAACCCAAGACACATGCGCATGACCTAGCTTGGTGAACAGTCTAGCCTAGCAGCACGATCCCAATTCGGCATGGAGGAAACGCCAAGTCAAAGACAGTCAACTCGTCGAGGGCTAATACCTCGGTGAGTTAGTCCTCCGCCTAGCTTGGAGAGCCCGGGCTCTCTTCTATGGGACGCCAAGCTTTTACCCACCTGGGAAGGAGCACCTCGGTGCTTCGAGGCAGGGACCCATCTGCCCTGAGGCACCCCAGTTTGTGGCAGCTCGGCGAGCCGCATGAGGGAAGGCAGGAAGATCTCCTGCCCGATCGCCGCACCAGACAAATTTGGTGACAACAGCCGTGTCCCTTGTCAGGCAGCGTCATGCCCGCCACCTTTAGAAGGTGTCCTACACCTGACAGACACGTACCCAGCGGTGACGGCCCCATGCGTGCCACCTTAGCCCTACCAATAACGGTTGCGGCAGGTTGGCAGTGACAGTTATACCCGCCCTGTCAAAGGCCGACGAAGAGGTAACAGATTTCTGCTATAGGGAGTTTAGCATCAAGGTGAGAGGGGGATTCATCTATGGTATACGCGCTATCTCCACTCTTAGTCTTCATCTTCTTCTCCTACCAAGTATTAACTTAATCATCGGAGTGTTCCCGCTGGGTAACTCCCTCCGGGAATTTTCTTCTTCTCAGGTATCTTCTAGGAGCCTCGTGAGCATCAGGTAGGAGTGACCGGATCGCGCTGCATCATGAACCATCAAAATAACCCATGAGATTTCGTCCATTGATTGGGACCTCCATACAAGATACTTGAGGTCATCTAGTTTGATAGTAATAATTGGCACAAAGTTGGTCCAAATGAGATAGAGGAAGCTTGAAAGTAGGAAGAGAGGAGAGACATGTTTGAGTGAATGTCACCAAGATGTTTGGTGAGTGAGGTTGTGTGTATATTGATTTGTATAACATTACAATGAATTTGAAATACGAATAAAAATTTAAATTACAAATTTGAACGCACAACATGGATAAGTAATATTAGCTAGTAGTTTGGTCAAAGAGATTTGGATGGCTTTATCAATTTGGCTGCATAGATAGGAGTTGATTCTTGATGGATCTTATGGAACTAAAATGAACCTAGGAGACAATTTAAACCTAATTTTAGGTAGCATTTGACTCTTTTTGTGTGAGGCCTTTGGCTGGTTGTAGCGGAGACTTGGGATTCGTTAACACCTTCACCAGGAACTTGGGAAAAATACCTCTTTGTGTCTTTGTGTAGCATTCATTTGATTCTATTCATGGTTAGCCTGCACTATGAGTTTAGTTGATTGGTTGAAAGAGTTAAAAGTTAGCACGACATACCATGAGCAAATTGAAGAACTAAAACTCTCTACTCCTCTAAGTCTATAACTCCTTAAGATAAATACAAGTCAAATTAAGACAATGAATAAATGAAGGCCAAAAGTCAATTAGTGGTAGAGGTCTTGTATGAAAGTGAATTAGGAAGACAGAAATTAGAAACAAATAACCAATGCCATAAAAATGGAGAGTTAGGGTATGCATGTACATAGTCTTAGTGAAGAATCAAAAGAAAAGCCTAATTAAGTTACTACAAATAGATATTAGCCAAAACACCAAACCTATGACACTTTATCACAAAGTGGTCTTCTTGGGGGAGGGGGTTGGAAGAGGAAACTCTCCCAAATTAGTCTTCCACTTATTTGTTCATCTTTCAAATAGAGGACACCAAATACATTGACACAATCAAATTAAGATATAATCTGATTCAGGATGTCATTTTAGTAGAACCTAACCAATTGAACAGGTGGGGTTGATGCGAAAGACATCATTGCTGCAGTCATTAAAACTGTCTTTGGTTTGAAGAAAAAAGTAGGGAAAGGTAAGGGAACCTTTACAAAGCTTGTATAGGTTTCCTTATCTTTCCATTACTTTCCTTATTTTTTCCTTCAAACCAAACATAGACTAAACCTCCCTTGCTTACCAACTGAAGGTGTTTTTAGCTTTGGCATGGATCTAGGTTTGCAAGTCGGGTAGGTTGGGCCGAGTTTATTGTCAATCCAAGCCCAACCCTAAAATTTGGGATTAAGGCCCAAACCTGAACTGAGCTCGAGGTCAAGCCCGATTTTCCCAGCCTGCCCTATAACTTGATGCACTTGGGTTGGGCTCGGGCTCAGGCTCGGGCCGGACTCAGGTTGGTCAATGAACCCACTCTAAAATTATACATATATAAATGTATTTATGTAAATATATATACAAATATTTATGTATGTATGTATGTATGTATGTAAATATGTATGCAAAATATCTATACAAATATATATAAAAATATGTATATATATATATATATATATATATATATATATATATATTATGCAACATTTACATATATACACATATATGTATAAATGTATATAATTGGGCCGGGCTCGGGCCGGGTTCGGGCTACCTAAGGGCTAGGCCCGAGCCCAACCCGAACAATAGAAAAGCCCGATTTCTTGGGCCCGAGCCTAGCTTGAAGACCGAACATCCAAGCCCAACCCATGTAAAATTCCGGGTTGGGCCCGAGCCCAGGCCAAACTCGGGTTGGTCAATGAACCCACTCTAAAATGATACATATATAAATGTATTTATGCAAATATATATACAAATATTTATGTATGTATGTAAATATGTATGGAAAATATCTATACAAATGTTATATATATATATGTAAATATGTATGCAACATTTACATATATACACATATGTATAATTGTATATAATTGGGTCGAGCTCAGGCTGGCTTTGGGCTACCTAAGGGCTAGGCCCGACCCTAACTCGAAAAACAGAAAAGCCTAATTTCCTGGACCCAAGCCTAGCACGAGGATAGAAAATCCAAGCCCAACTAATGTAAAATTCTGAGTTGGGCCTGGGCCTGGGCAGACTCGGGTTGGTCAATGAACCCATTCTAAAATTACACATATATAAATATATTTATGCAAATATATATACAAATATTTATGTATATATGTATGTAAATATGCATGCAAAATATCTATACAAATGTTATATATACAAATATGTATGTATATATATGTAAATATATATGCAACATTTACATATATACACATATATGTATAAATGTATATAATTGGGCCGGGTTCGAGATAGGCCCGAGTCTAGCCCAAAAAATAGAAAAGCCCAATTTCTTGGGCCCGAGCCCAGCCTGAGAACCGAAAATCCAAGCCCAATGTGTGTAAAATTCTGGGTTGGGCCCGTTCGGGCTCAAGCTAGGTCCACCCAAGTTGCACCCTACATGAACCATGACAAAAGGAGACAAAATTTATTAGCCCTAAATCCAATTGTTTCTAGACAAGAGCTGAATTTCCACAATAAAACATAATATGATAATACATCATATTGGCCCCTTCTGTATTTTCAAAGCCAGTGCCCTATATCCAATAATGCTACCCTAAGAAAGCTATTATGCATGTTTCCAATTGACTAGAGTTATCATGCACTCAGTGCCCTATATCCAATAATGCTATCCTAAGGAAGCTATCATGCATGTTTCCAATTGACTAGAGCTATCATGCACCTTTCCAAGGGGCAACAACAAGATGTTACTGTTGGCTTTATGAAATTCTCTTTTCAGTTTGGAAAGAATATAAGAACAAATTTATACTGAACCAATATATACAAAATACAAGGTTTTGCGTTCTATATATTTGTATTTGTGTTCTTTCAAATTGATATATAAAATGCAGAATCTTATATTTTGTATTTTTAAACCTATATTTTCTAGTAAGAGATTTTACAACACTGCACTTGGCAAAAAAAAAACAAGGCCAGGGCATGTTATTTGAGAATATACATGCATGAATATAATTCATAAGTAATTTTCTTTTGGAAAGACACTAAATAGTGCCCCCCTTCATTTTTCTACATTTTCCCCTTTCTCATTTGATGGAGTACTGTATTATCCACCTCCTTCTCAGCCACAAAATAATAATCAGTACTCATGAGGCGTCTCTTTCTCCAATTTTTATTTTTAAAAAAATCAAAGATGGAAATAATGGCCCTGATAAAACGAGGAAAATAGCATTTAATTTCATAAATAGAATTACATTTCATCAGAAACTTGGACCCGATAAAATGGGGCACTTTGGACCAGGTTAGCAATACATGTTTATCATGAAGCTAACCAAGCCCCGGATTGGATGATTCATGTAGCTTTCAGTAATGCGGACTCGACGCCTCCAATCCTTAGTGGTCTTTCACGTTTATTTGTTTTTGTGATTTGTGGACGTGCTGTCCCCCATCTTGTATAATACCATCTTATTTTTATAAAAAAAAATGTGCAATCTCATGAGTAAAAAGTGTTATAATGATTTTGCACCCTTAAACTGAGCCTCTAACGTAATAACCACTGATTTAGATTAGTCTATTTGATTTCTTATCTTATATTAAAAAATGCACAATGTGATGAGAGAGAATTTGGCCTTCCAATGATATTGTGAAACATGGTACCTCGAAATAAATAGGTGACATCTGGAATCATTTTGGCAATAATTTGTCTTAGCCAAGTTGATGATGTCCCACTTGGCAACCTGTCCCTGGCGTGAACTGGTGGCCTGGCCCTGGCACAACCTGACGACCTGCGAGATGTGTTTGTCGACAAATTCGGCATGCATATCCTAACACTCCCATGATCCTTGAAAATTGGCCCACGTGCCTAATGATCCGGAGGGTGGTCAATGTGCAACGCAGTTGCCTTTGAGAATCTCGGACCACTTAGGCGATCTCTCTGAAATCTCAAATGCGGTGCGTGAAGCCCACGCCAAACAACGCCTATGTAAAGGCACCAACCCTAATGGCAGGGGGGAGTAAGCACATTTAGCTCTCATACTTTATGATTTTTAGATCACAGTCTACTATGAGAGTATTGACTTAAGCATCAAAGCGACCTCACAGGGATAGCCACCCCGGGTCCTCTAACATTGGTTCCTCGCAGGTCCCTAAAGAACTACGAAGCTTAACAATCAATCCAGCTTGCCACCAGCCAGTTCGACACTCTAGTAAGTTCAGCAACTAATAGGTAGCTCGATACTTTGGCCAACTCGGCACCTATAGGCGGCTCGGCCCAGTCAGCTCGTCACCTAACCTGCCTAGCTCGACCTAGTCAGTTTGGCACCTAACCTGCCTATCTTGGCCCAGTTAATTCGGCACCTAATCTGCCCCCAGATCAGACCAAATGACGAGGTACTTAGCACAAAAAATTGATACTTCAAAAAAAAATTGATTCATCACAATGTATATGATCTTATACCATACACAATGTTTTGCACTGAACATATTTGTGGGGCTATTAATGGGTTAGATATTGGTTTAAGCCGACCCAGTCCAATATGAGTTCATTACAAATGGATATGGTCCAATCCAATCAGAAATATCTTGGTCTGGGCTGATCCAATTCAATATGTTTTATTGGACCATCCAATCTGTTCAAATTGATTTTAATTCAGATTGGGTCCAACCAAACCTGATCCGTTGAAATCCCTACTCTTATTTTCTATCAATTGACCAGATATTGGTTCAATCCAACCTAGTCCAATATAAATTCATTACAAATGGACCAGGTCCAATCTAACCAATAAATACATAGGACCATTAAGTCTAGACTGGTCCAATTTAGTATGTCTTATTGAACCGTCCAGCCCTTTCAGATTGGTTTTGATTTAAATGGTTCCAACCTAAACCTGGTTCGTTGACACCCCTGCATATTTTTATTTGCACTCTTCCCAAGTGGAGCCTAGGTAACGATCTTCTCTCTCAAATTTTATGATTATAAGTTATATCCCATTATATAATCAATGATATAACCAATGAATGTAGTTCCTACTAGTTTCAATTGATTTGGGACCGGGGCTGGATCTCCCTCCCTTCACCCTCCCCATCCTCCACTGCCATCATATATCTACTCAAACTGATCCAAGCCCATGTCTCTTCATCAGCCCAAGAGTTAGCCCACCCATTGTCACTTTATTTATGATCAAGCCCATTTGAGACAATAGGTAAAAGTCCATTTGACAAGTCCAGAGTCCATACGAAAGCATCCCAGCCCACTCTGCGCATTGCTCGAATGTCGAGTCCCTTTTGGTATCGTCTTCCTCGCATTCCTCCCTGCTGGAGGGGTGGAGAGGCAGGATAGGAACCCCAACCCTGAGAACTAAAAAAAGGAACGAACTTTAATGGCATTGTTGGATCATAAACCCTAAGAGTTAACAAACCCCTCGTAGTCCTTCGCCGTCGCTCTTCTCATCCTCTATCGCCTTTATTATGGAAAGCTTGAGAGCCACTTACAGAGACGACGACGACGACGATGACGATGATTGGAACAATAACGGAAATATCGATCAAGACCAAGAGGCCATTGCTCCAGCCACCATCACTACCACCGGCGACGACGCCACCGCCACCACCACTTCTCCTCTTGAAGATAACAAGGAAAACGGCGTAAAAGAATTACATGACAACTCCGAAGAGCTCTCCGAAGATGAAATCTCTGACGGTGACAACGAAAATGAAGAACCCCGACAAAAACATCCCCAAGGGCAAGAACCAGAACAACAATCACCAAAGCGCACTGCAGCTTCAGACGAAGACGAGAATCCCCCAACGAAGAAACAAAAACCCCTCTCTTCCTTGAATTCTCCAGCTCCCGAAACAATGCCACCGGAACAAGCAGCACCAAAAGCAACGCCACCTGCCCAGCCAACGGCTGCTGCACCAACGACGGCGGTGAAGAAGCCGAAGAAGAAAAACAACAATGTTTGGACGAAATCGACACGGAAGTCGAAAAAGAAGAGCAAAACCAATGCCCATAATGTTGCTAATGAAGACACTGTTCTAATAACACCAATTGCCCGGTTCCCTGACAAGAATGACGATACCCCTGAAATGAAAATTTGTCTTTCCAAGGTTTACAAGGCAGAGAAAGTTGAACTAAGTGATGATAGGTTATCTGCGGGGAGCACCAAAGGGTACCGGATGGTTAGGTCAACTAGGGGGGTTGTGGAGGGGGCGTGGTATTTCGAAATTAAGGTTGTAATGCTTGGCGAAACAGGGCACACGAGGCTCGGGTGGTCGACAGAGAAGGGGGATTTGCAGGCACCAGTGGGGTATGATGGGAACAGTTTTGGTTATAGAGATATTGATGGGAGTAAGATACACAAGGCCCTGAGGGAGAAGTATGGAGAAGAGGGGTATATTGAAGGTGATGTTATTGGTTTCTATATTAATTTGCCAGAAGGGAGTTTATATGCACCAAAGCCACTGCAATTGGTCTGGTATAAGGGACAAAGGTATGCATATACTCCTGATGGGAAGGAGGATCCGCCCAAAGTTGTACCAGGTGCGTGTCAGTGAATATATATGCCTTTTCTATAATGTGGGTGTTTCTGTTCTCAACTATTTGTTATTTGTGTAACGTTTGTTGTTGTCTTTGTCTTATGATATGACCTGAAATAATGATGAACTTGGGGGATCCATTTATGTTATTCTAATGTACATTTAGAATTTAGAATCCCTTTGTGTTTTCTTTGCTTATTTTAGAGGGGAGGAGTAGGGTCAGGTTGTCATGAGGAAATATATATTTCAAAATTGTAACTAATGAATGGATGAAAAGGAGAGAAAAAGGTTTAATCCATATTTGTGTGTCCAAAGCAACTCTGAACAGCAACTGGTGATTGACTATATGGTAGAAAGCACTGCTCTGTCATTTGGAATTTATCAGAAAGCATCCTTCTGGAGAAAGTTGCCAACAGATCATGTCATTTTAATAGATGCAATGAACAGTTTGGGAGACTGATGCAGAAAACATGTTATCTTATGGAAGTTGCCACACTAGTTAACTAGTTATACTTAATACTTATCAAGGTGCAGGGCAACTAGGATGTTTTGGGCAGATAAATGAGTAACAAAGAAGTTGGCCCCTACTCCACTGAAAATTAAGGCTTTTAGTTAGGGAGTGATGCATAAGAAAATCAACACCTGTGATATGCTTCAATTCAATGCAAGAGGCCAAGTTGGGCTCTTTTACTGCCTTGTTTAGGATTTGGTTAAATATCGCTATAGGATATTGAACAGTTTTGATGCAAACTGGTGCACACCTCCAACGAAGAGGGATAGAGTAAGGACTATTTGCGAAGAAAGAATTGCAAGGATTTTTCAGATAAACAATATGAAGGCAGAGCTGTAATTGACATAATCTCCATAAGAGTTGCACACTGGGTAAGTACCTTGGTGGAGTTCAAGTTCTTCACCATGGTTGACATTGTAGGAGATTGGTTAGCAGTGACATCCTCTTTCAAAGTGAAGGATATTCTGACTGAAAGGGCAACCCTTGCCAATCAAGTATATGAATTGTTAGAGATCATGATGGTGCAATTTTGTATGTCTACTCTGGCCCAACAAGATGGGGGGATTCCACTACAGCTGAGCTCTTTTCTTTGCTGCTAGGCCTAAAAATAGCAAGAACTCTACTGATAAAAAAAAATAAAAAAAAGCAAGAACTCTTGATTGTGATAATTGGAAATTGAAGGAGATTTAGATGTTGTTAAAGGATGAATGGAAGGAAATAGAGGGGGTCCATAGAAGTACTAGTACACCTTAAGAGAGGTTAGATAACTGATGGCATTCCTGAACCTTCTGTTTTGTTGGATTAGAAGATCAACAAATGGTCTGGCAGACTTGTGGATAAGGTATGTTGCTTCGAGGGAAGGGATATACTTGGATACAACACTTCTAGAGTAGAGAATTAAGAGTACATAGGAGGATCTGCAGTATGCAGTCCAAGGGTTTGAAATTTGTATCAAATATTGCAATATTTACATTTCATCATCAATAACAGTTTCAAGGACCAATCAAGAAAGAAAAGATAAGTAAAACAGAAGTTTGGGTTGAGGCTTTAGGGTATAACTGGATGGGGTAAAAATTTAGAAGTTTCCCATCTGCAGTTTGCTAATAATACCGATCTTTTCTTCCTGTGATGGTTACTAGATGATTCACAATCTTAAAGGCATCATAGATTGTTTTGAGTTATTTCTTTTGATCAGTTGTAGGCTGTTTTGTCTTGGCATCGGGGTTAAAAGGATCATGTAGCCGGCCCCATATGGTTGGGATAAGGCATGGATGATGATGATGAAGTACCTAAGCTAAGCTGCTGGTTTGTAGCAGAATGTGAGTGAAAAATCAGAGCAGTGGCAATAGAAAAAAGAAGAGAGAAAAAAGAAAGACAGAATAAGGAACTATATCAACCTGGACAAGAAGAATAAGCTGCAACTAAACTTTCATCTTATTTCTTATTCATCTTCCCAAATGACTATAATGCATCTCTTATTTACATTTTGGAGTTAATGTGCATGTCATTATCATCGTTGTAATCATCAAGACATATTCTTGTCCTGACTATATAGGGAGTTAATGTGCATGTAACTTCCTAAGTTTTGTTACTTATTTAGACATTACTTATCAATTGAGCAGTTTTCTTAACACTTTTAACCTATTTAGAAGTTACTTAGCAGTTAGCAAGTAACTTTCTTGATGCTTGCCATTTATTTAGAAATTACTTGAGAATAAGTGTGTTTTTATCATGGATTCAATACTTTATTTCTTCCTTAAAGATTTACTTGATATGAGCATATCAAGAAAAAGAAAGAAAGATTTACTTCATAGGAGAGTAACTTCTTTTGACTTTTTGACTATTAAATTAATGAAGTAATAAAATTATCAAATAAATTAATGAAATGAAAAAACATGTTGCACTCCATTTTAAATACAAATAGCATGATAATAACCCATACAGGACTTAGCCCAAGTACTACTGAACTTCCCTACAACTCTATTTGATAAATTAGTCTCTATAAATTTTAACAATCTAGATAACTCAATTGAAAGGTACTATCTGGGTTTCCCATTGGAACCATGTTGAGGGCCCGGGAATAGGATCTCGTCACGGGTCGGCCCACGGGGAAAACCTCCTGTTTTCCCTTGTTCCTTCCTGCTCGTGATGAACCTATCTTGGCACCTTCGGTGATTTGTCCAAGAGATCACCAACTCTCCTAATTCACTCTTGATTGAATAATTTGATATCTCATTCAATAATGGGGTCTCCTTAAATAGGAGATTACATGAGTCCTAATCAAAGGGAGTCTCCTTGCTGAATAGGGAGACTTCCAGTTTTATCTTGCTAAGGATAAGATAAGCTAATCCTAATCTGATAAGCTACTAACAAGATAAGATAAGCTAAGCTAATCCTAATCTGATAAGCTATTAGCAAGATAAGATAAGAGATAAGAACAATAAGATAAGAACAAGCAAAATGAGCTAATTTAATCTAGATAAGGCTACTGTTGCCGAACTGGGTAGGATGAGCATCACTGAATCCTTGCTGCTGCTGGCGGTGGGCCCGGGGCCTGTTGCTGCCGGCGGCAATGGTACGTCTTCCCGAGGAAGGCGTCCATAACATTACTCCCCTCCTGGACTACGAGCTTGTCCTCAAGCTCGAAAGCTGGATATGTGGCTTGAAACTTTGCCAATAGGATCCATGTGGCTTCTGTTGGTGGTAGATCACACCATTCCACCAAGACTTCAAGGATTCCACGATTAAAACGAGAGCGGGTGACAGTTTTAGGCCGGGGGACCGGTTTGCCATCTTTCAAGGGTGGCAGGGAGGGAACTTGGTTTGGGGGAACACCCGTAAATGGTTTCAGCAAGGAGATGTGGAAGACATCATGAATTCGGCTAGTCTCTAGCAATTCCAGCTGGTAGGCCACACTGCCAATCCGTCGCAGAGCCTTGTAGGGCCCATAGTACTTAGGGGCCAGCTTCGGGGCAGCCTTGTGGCGCAAGGAGCGCTGCCGGTAGGACTGGAGCTTCAACCAAACAAATTGTCCTGGATCGAACGACAGTTCCCAGTGGTGCTTATCATAGTGGAGCTTCATGCGGAGTTGGGCCTGATGTAAGCGAATGCGGACGTCGGCGAGGAGGGCGTCGCGGTCCTGTAAGGAGTGATCGATTGCATCCAAGCGAGTAGATCCAGGCTCGTAGGACAGCAAGCGGGGAGGATCCCTGTCGTAAACGACGCGAAAGGGAGTCATGCTGAGGGAGGAATGGTAGGCTGTGTTGTAGCAGTACTCGGCCCAAGGAAGCCATTCCAACCACCGTCGAGGTTGATCGCCTACGAAACAGCGGAGATACATCTCGATAGTGCGGTTAACCACTTTTGTCTGACCGTCGGTTTGTGGCCGGTAAGCTAATGAGTAGGCCAGGGTGGTGCCGTGTAGTCGAAATAACTCTTTCCAGAAGGCACTAGTGAAGACCGAGTCTCTATCGCTGACGATGGATTCCGGCAACCCATGTAAGCGAAAGATATGTGTAAAGAAGGCGAGGGAAACCGAAGTGGCACTGTACGGGTGTGATAGAGGAATGAAGTGCGTGTATTTAGAGAAGCGGTCGACTACCACAAAGAGAACTGATTTTCCCCTTACCTTGGGAAGTCCCTCAATGAAGTCCATGGAGATGTCAGCCCAGATCTGCGATGGGATGGAAAGGGGCTGAAGGAGGCCTGCCGGGTGTAGGTTTTCCCATTTGTGCTGTTGGCATGTGGAGCAATTCTGGACAAAATCTCGAATAGAAGTCTTCATACCTTGCCAATGGAAATCAGTCTGGACGCGGTATAGTGTTTTTTGAATGCCCTCGTGGGTGGAGTTATGGATGCTGGTGATGATGGTGGGAATCAGCGGGCAGTCTGTTGGAAGATGGACTCGTCCCTTATACATTACCAACCCGTCATGAAGTGACCAATCGGGGTCGGCCGTGCTGGTTTGGATCTTCTGCAGTAAAAGCGACCATTCTGGGGACTGTGGTGCTGCCTTCTTAATGTCGTCAAACAGAAAGATCCGAGGTTGGGAAATGCTACATAGAACCATCACGTCTTCTTCTCACCTAGACAAGGCATCAGCTACGCGATTAGAGGATCCCGCTTTATATTCCACCCGGAAGTCAAACCCGAGCAGTTTGCTAACCCAATGCTGCTGAGGGGAAGTGGTGAGAGGCTGCTCTAACAGGTATTTGAGGCTGTAATGATCAGTTTTGACGATGAACGACCGCCCCCACAAATACGGCCTCCAGTGCTGGATGGCTTGGGCAAGGCCGATTAGTTCGCGCTCATAGGCTGGAAGCTTCAGATGCCGGTCAGCTAATCTGCTGCTGAAGAAGGTGATCGGGTGCCCTTGCTGCTGTAGTACGGCCCCGATACCCACTCCGGAAGCATCGCACTCGACTGTAAATTCGAGGGCGAAATTAGGTAATTGTAGGACAGGGGTTGAAGACAGTGCATTTCGCAGTGACAGAAAAGCTTCATCAGCTGCGTCGTCCCACCGGAAGGAGTTTCTCTTCAACAGGTTGGTTAACGGGGCTGCCAACACTCCATAGTTCTGTACAAATTTGCGGTAGTAACCCGTTTAACCGAGGAACCCGCGTAAGGCCTTGGCGGATTGAGGTTTGGGCCATTTTGTTATAGCCTGAATCTTGGAACTATCAACTGTTACACCCTGCCCATGGATGATGTGGCCGAGGTAAAGAACCTGTCGCTCCCCGAAGGAGCACTTGGACCGTTTCAGGAATAAGCTGTGTTGGCGTAGGAGTACGAAAACGGTCCTCAGATGGTGGACATGCTCTACCCATGATTTGCTGTAAACGAGGATATCATCAAAGAAAACTAAAACAAATTTGCGTAGATGGGGCTGGAATACCTCGTTCATTAGTGACTGAAATGTAGATGGTGCATTGGAGAGTCCGAATTGCATGACTAAAAATTTGAAGTGGCCATGGTGGGTGCGAAAAGCAGTTTTCTTCACGTCACCGGGAGCCATGCGAACTTGGAAATATCCGGACCTAAGGTCCAACTTAGAGAAATACTGGGCACCATGCAACTCATCCAGCAGTTCGTCAACAACGGGAATAGGGAGCTTATCTTTGATCGTCCGGTCATTGAGTTCTCTATAGTCAACACAGAACCTCCACGTTCCATCCTGCTTCGCCACCAACAGAACCGGCGAAGAGAAGGGGGAGTGACTTTTGCGTATGATCCCTTGGTTCAGCATCGCTGTACATTGTTTTTCTATCTCATCCTTCTGTAAGTGAGGGTAGCGATAAGGCCTAACAACGACTGGTGCTGAACCTGCCACCAAAGGAATACGATGGTCGCAAGCTCGGGAAGGGGGAAGGCCCTTCGGTTCCTGGAACAGATCTGAAAACTCAGCGAGAAGTTTTTCCATGGCTGCTGGTTCTGTCTGGAGTGCATGAACCTGCGGTGTCTTTTCTTTAACCCTGCAACCGTGCCATGAAACTTGCTTGCCATTCAGATGGAAGGTCATGGTGAGCGCGCTGAAGTCCCACAAAATCGGGCCTAGGGTAATTAACCATTTGACCCCAAGAACAATATCGAACCCATCCAATGAGAGTACAAATAAATCAACAAGAATTAGTTCAGAATTGACCTGTACTGGGATGCCCTTACAAATCCCTGGACTGTGAACTTTTTCACCATTTGCGACGGCTACCTGTAGTCGCGGCCGGAGTTCCATTGGTAGTTTTAACTGCAGGGCTGCATGTTCACTTATGAAGTTGTGTGTGGTCCCTGAATCGACGAGAATGCGCACCGGCTGACCTGCGATCTGTGCCTGTAACTGCATGGTCTGAGAGGTTTTAATACCGGTGATCGCATGGAGAGAGATCTCTGGTTCGAATGTGACGGGTTCCCCTTCCTCCTCCTCTTGCTCATTTATGAGAAGGCAAAAAAGCCTCTTGCATCTCTGTTATCACAGTTGAAACATTGACCTCTCGCTTGGCGCTCTGCCATTTCTGCCCTGGTCAAGCGCTTGATGGGAGGAGTGACCATGTTACTGCCTGTACTTGTCACTGCTCTAGAGGTGGTGGTCGTGGGAGGCTTCATTTCCCGGCTGGTAGCAGAAGAGGGGGTCGTTGCTGCTGGTCTTGGAGGTACCCACGAGTTCGGTGGACGACCCACATTAAAGATTCCGCGGCTGAGCTGCAGCTTGCGCTCAAATGCGCGGGCTAAGTTCATGGCTGTGACCAAATTTGGGGGATTCTGCATCTCGACATCCACTCGCAGGGGTTCTGCTAACCCTGCTGTGAACATATCGACTTGCTGGTCTGGTCGCACGGAGGATGCCCTCGCGAGGAGGGTTTGGAACTGTCGCTGGTATTCAGCAATTGTTCCGGTCTGTTTAAGGTTAATTAGCTCGCCCAGTGGGTTGCTGGTCAATGGGGGTCCGAACCGAAGAAGGCAATAGGATTTAAACTGGGGCCAACTGAGCCCGGGTTCTTCTTGCTCTAACCGATAAAACCAAAGCTGTGCTTCTTCTGTTAAATGAAAGGCGGCTAGGCTTACCTTGTCCTGGTCATTTGTCCGTTGATTCCGGAAGAACTGCTCGCAGCGATACAGCCAACCTAGGGGGTCTCCGTTGCCGTTGTACGATGGGAACTCCAGCCTGCTGTACTTGGGGATGATGGTTGCTCCATGGCCGACGGACTGCTGTTCGCCGGAAGACTCTGGCAGATCTGGTTGGCGGTCGTTAGCTGCTGTCCCTCCGTCAGAGTTCCTTTCCCTGCTGGAAAGAAACATCTCCATTAGTCGTCACAGTTCTCGCACTTCACCTTTGATCTCACGAACTTCGGAGCTGGTCTCCACGAGTTGATGCTCGAGGTCGTGGACCCTGGAAGGCAGCTGTTCCAGATCTCCCATGACGCCTTGCTCTGATACCAAGTTGTTGAGGGCCCAGGAATAGGATCTCGTCACGGGTCGGCCCACGGGGAAAACCTCCTGTTTTCCCTTGTTCCTTCCTGCTCGTGATGAACCTATCTTGGCACCTTCGGTGATTTGTTCAAGAGATCACCAACTCTCCTAACTCACTCTTGACTGAATAATTTGATATCTCATTCAATAATGGGGTCTCCTTAAATAGGGGATTACAAGAGTCCTAATCAAAGGAAGTCTCCTTGCTGAATAGGGAGACTTCCAGTTTTATCTTGCTAAGGATAAGATAAGCTAATCCTAATCTGATAAGCTACTAACAAGATAAGATAAGCTAAGCTAATCCTAATCTGATAAGCTATTAACAAGATAAGATAAGAGATAAGAACAATAAGATAAGAACAAGCAAAATGAGCTAATCTAATCTAGATAAGGCTGCTGTTGCCGAACTGGGTAGGATGAGCATCACTGAATCCTTGCTGCTGCTGGCGGTGGGCCCGGGGCCTGTTGCTGCCGGCGGCGATGGTACGTCTTCCCGAGGAAGGCGTCCATAACAAACCATGTCAGCCCCATAAGCTTCTCCCCGTTCCAAAATTGCTTCTCTGCGTATCTTACTCCAAGGCTGCATAATTTTCCCTTTTGGATTGACCCTTTGATATTTAACATTCTGGTGTTTGGATTTGAAACAGTGCAGAAAGAAATTAGTGGCTTTGGAAATGATATCCTGTTGCTTGGAAACATTATGATCTGCCCCTGCCTTTTCCAGTCTACCTCTCCAAGACCCCAGATATCTGGGACCAATATCGGGTAATGGCCTTTTGGCCCTACTTTTTCTTGTTACATCAAATATGATGTGGGTATCTGAGAAAGAATAAGGTTCTCAAAGGGCATTTTGTTGGGTTAGAGTTAGACTGCCCTGTTTCAGCATTTCCATAGGTTCTTTTTCATTTATAGTCATGAGGGAAACACTATATCGAGTTGCTTTCCTTATTTGTTTTGGATTTATCTTTGTACTTTGGTTTCCAGAGGGGCCTGCAAGAGTTAAAAAGATGGAAGTGTAGGTGTCACGTGTATTATTTTTACTGAACATCTTAAAGAGATTATTATATTCCATTATGATCTTTGTCATAGGTATAGGTGCTAAGGCCCACTGCAACGGTGAAATAGGGTGTTTGGAAGGTCAATGCTTATTCTTAGCTGTTAATAAAAACTTTGTTGTTACAACTACCTTGGCCTTGGATCCTTCTCAGCTCCATCAATGACAGAAGTCACAAAGCCCTATGAAACTTTTTCTTTTTTGTCAGTAAAAGGGCTTCTATTAAAAATCAAAGAAGTCAGTCACAGGTACAAAAAACAGTACAAAAATAGTACAGAAGGACCCAAAAAAGTCACAACCAGTCTTCATTGAAGACTAACCCAACCAGATGGTCTTTTCATATTCAATCTTCCCATGAATCTTACCTTCTTGTCTCTGACGGTAAAGATTATTAATATTAACAGGAGTTAAAGTTTTGAATGGTCAAAATTAGCATAAGTTTGACCTGGCTTCAGAAGAGGGTTCCTTATTGTAATAGAGTGAAAATCTTTTTTATTAGTCCTTTGGAGAACCATACACTATCTAGATTGAGTTTGTTCCCTTATTAACTAAGTACCTACTTCCTTTGGAGATGGGAATTACCACCAATGCTTGTGATTTTGCCTTTACTTTCATTCCAGAACTGCAATCATTTCAATGACCTTATATTCTTTATTCTTTTGACATTTATTATAAAAGCTATAAGAGGATATTGTTGGGATATTGGCCTTTGTCAAGGACTTTGACTCAGGTTTTCTTCTCTTTGGGCTTCACAAGGATTGTGGTTGAGGTCTTGAGTGTGATTCCCATATGTTGGTTGGGTGAGGGATGTTCCTTTGTTGGTTGAAGGCTTAGACACTGTATTTCATTGACCAAGTCAGTTGGCTCCAAAATTATTTAGAATCCTTGACAAGTGCATGATCTGATCTAATCTCTTCCCTCAAGTGTCTTAAAGAACCTTTCCTTGCAGCTCCCTTGTTAGAAGACTCTCCACAACAATTTTGGAGTGTTGGAATCTAAATGATCCTATACCATTTTGTTCTTTATGCAAGAGCTCAGTATTAATGTTTTATTTTTATTTTTATTTTTGAGAAAAAGGAAACTTTCATTAAAAGAGGGAAGGATATACAAGATGTATATGAGAATGATCAATCAGAAGCAAAACAAAAAACGAAACAAAAAACCTTCCCAACCCATTAAAGAGGAATCTCTATATTGCTGTACAAAAAGTCCCTGCCCACCCCAGATTTCGCATGAGCATCTGCTACTGAGTTCAAATTCCTTGGAATCCACCTGAAGACACAATGGATCTGAGATTGAATAACCCTGATTTCATTGATCTGATGAGAGAATCTCCAAGGCCCCTCCTGCTGATTTAGCATCCAACTTATGACCACCTTTGAATCAGCTTTCAACACAGCGAAAAGATGTTCAAAGATTTTACACATCTCAGCCCCGTCAGCAAGGCCTGTACCTCAGCTTCAACAGCTTCAGCCTCTCCAATGGGACCACTGTAGGCCCAAACTTGAGTGCCTAGAGACGTGAAAATTCTACCACCTATACCAGCCTGACCTCTGTGATTAAGTCTACTATAGCAGCTGCCATCAAACTGGAGGATGAAGTCTGTAGGTCTGAGGGTCACAGGAAAAGTGAGAACTCTTTCTAAACTTGAAGAACTCAGAATCAGCCCCAAGTTTCTTTCTAGGTCTCCCATTGAGATGCCTCTGAACAAACTGGACACCTTCATCCAAGAGTTAATTCGAAAAAGCACCCTTCCTTTTAGCTCATCCAGGGGAGAATACTTATCTTCAAAAATTCTTTTGTTGCATTCCTCCCAAATACACCAGCAAACTGCATGGATGATCACCCTTCCGTAGAGAGCACCTCTTTTACTTGAGGTACATCCAGGCCATTGTAAGAGAAGGTCAGACACAGAATTGGTCCAGTGAAAACTACCTCTATAAAAGGTGTCCAAAAAGAATTGCCACAGGCTTCTGGCAGGGGCGGAGCCAGAAATTTTTTATGAGGGGGGCCAAAACCTAAAGTGGAAAGGGGGAGGTGGGGGGGAATAAGTATGAATGGACCCATGGGGGGGGGGCAACCATTGGGGTGGGGAGTTTGGGAGGGGGATTTTACATGGAAAACTCTATTCCAAGTGAAGAATTCTGGACCATAGGGGGGCCATGGCTCCCCCGGGTCCCCCCTAGCTCCGCCCTTGGCTTCTGGCTACTTCACAATTTATAAGGAAGTGACCACATGACTTCCCATCTTTCATGCACATAACACAGATATGAGGAGCAATATAAAGGTTTCCTTTTCTCTTTCTTAGGATCATACCACAAGTATTAATGCTGCTAGAATAAGCCTCCCAAACAAAGAAGCACACTCTTGGGGGAACAGCAGAAAGCCAAATCTTTCTATGCGGGGAAGGGGGTTAGTAGTCCCAGAAGTCAACACACTGTAGAAGGATTTAGTGGAGAACAAGCCATCCAGAGAAGGCTCCCAGATTCTTTTGTCCTGAGTCAAATGGGGGGGGGAAGACAACTAAAAGAGAGGACAGCAAGGAAGAGATATCTTGAGTTTCGGAATCTGTCAAGGCTCTCTGGAAGTTAAAATTAAAAGAGAGGCCATTGTCTCCTCTGAAGATAACTGAAGAGCCAGAGGCCTGTTTTTCACGGGTAAGACTAAAAAGGAGAGGGTAGGAAAAACAGAGAGGTTGCTGGCCCAACCACAGATCAGTCCAGAACTTGATACTAGAGCCACTGCCTAGTCTAAAACGTAAAAAAGGAGAAAACAGATCAAGGAGGGAAGAGATACCTTTCCAGGGGCTGCGAAGAGAGAAACGAGAAGAGAACTGATAGGAGTCCCATCCATTCCTGCTCCTTCCATACTTGCATATGATAACAGTAGCCCAAAGAGAAGATTGTTCCAAAGGGAATCTCCACAGCCACTTCCCCAGGAGAGCATAATTTCTTTCTAGAATATGACCTAGCCCCAATCCTCCTTCCTTCTTTGATTTGCAGACTTCTTCCCACTTCACCAAGTGATTTCTTTTCTTGCCTCCCCCATCCCATAGAAAGTCCCTTTCCAGGGGCTGTGAAGGCCGAAGGGATCACTATTAATGTTGATAACCTTCTCATTGCTTTCCTTCTTAAATAATAAAGAAACCTTGTAATGTCTGAGAAACTCAGCTAAGATAAAGGGCATGTGACAAGGTTTGGACACGTTTTCTTCTTCCACTTTATTAGGTTTTTATGACGATGTCTAAAATAGATTCTATATTATTGATGGTTACTTACCAAATGAAATTTGTTCAGTCATGAAACATTTAGTCTTCTATTAAGTAGTTTCATAATCATAGGTATCTTAGGTCCTGCTATAGGGCCAGATAAGATGATCAGCACTCATGTTTATGTACATATTGATGTGCGAATGCAAAGCTTCATTAGATAAAAGTTCAGTACAGGGACACAGTTTCCATCCATTGTGCTATATTTTTCTTGATTCATCCTTAGCAACCCAGGTCCATCATGGATTAGAAGGGTTTTTCAAGAACAATAATGACTTTGGGTCTAGAACTATCATTATCTATTTCCTAGCTGAGAGTTTTAGAAGAGATGATTCTAGAAATTAGCTTTATTAGGTTATCTTTGTACCTAGTCAAGGGTACACATTTCTTCTCTAATTCTGTATAGAGGAGCCAATTGAACTCATTGAATAGTTGTAGATATTTGTGGACCACTCTGTAATTGCAAATTTATCACTACACAGTAGCCAAATACATTTTTATCCAAGAAAAGAACCCAAAACAGGCAAAGTCATGTTTAGGATTAGACATGTTCTATCCTAACTCCCTATGTGTTGTTTAGATACTCATTTCTTATTCAATCCACCAATGACCCTCCACCCTGATGTACATGTGCTCACACACACACACACACATTTCACCTCTCCTGCATCCTCTGCCTCTGTCTTTTTTTGATCATCAACACAAGAAAATTTTATTATTAATTATAAAAAGGAGTACAAAAGGAGTTGTAGCAAAGATTAAGCCCAAAGCCACTTTCAATATTTACAAAACAGCCCAAAACATGGACTGTCTCTGAATTCCATGTTTAGCTAGCCCATCTGCCACACTATTTGCAGATCTTCTAACCCACTTCACTTGGATTATCATATCCTTATTCCTTAGAAACCTGCTTGAAACGTCTGAATTCATTCTTTAACTGCCATATTACTTCTTCCCCCCCTTTTCAGCCAGTCCACAACAATTTTGGAATCACCTTCAATAATTAATTTGTCGATCCCTAATTCTTTAGCTTTCTCCACCCCATATATAGCTGCCAACAGTTCTGATTCACCACATCTCCATGCTGAATAGATCCCAAAAACATAGCGACAATATTTCTATTTTCCTCCTTGATGATCCCACCAATACCCGAAGGTCCAGGATTGTCCATGCAGCTGCCATCAAAATTTAATTTCTTCCATCCAGCACATGGAGGTGACCAAACCTCAGTTGTTTTTTGTCTTCTAGATGATGAGTGAGCAATTGATCCCCATGAGCTAAAAATTTTTCAACTTTAAAGACTGCAAAAAGCCTTAAGGTTTTCACCCAATGTGTTTGTCTTCAAAGATTCTTAAGTTCCTTTCTTCCCAAATTGTCCATCTCACTGCTGCTCTAGTGCATCTCCCCAAAATCCTGCCTCTTCTTTTAGAGCAACTAAATAGATTAGAGTTAAATAATCCTTCCAAACTATCAGGAGAGAGCCGCCTGCAACAAAAAAAAAAAAAAAAAGAACTCCCAAATAGAGATGGCAAAAGGACAGGAGATTAGAAGATGAAAAGCAGTCTCACCATGCAACTTACATAAGGAGCACCAGTTAGGGGACAAGCACCAGTTTGGTCTCTTTCTTTGGAGCATATCACATGTATTAATAGAACCGTGGAACGCTTCCCAACAGAGAGCATTGACCTTTGGAGTAATAGGCCGGGACCACACTTCCATAACATGGAAAGATTGAGGCTGGGAGGTAGCAACAAGAGAGTTTAAAAAGGATTTGCAACAGTGATTTAAAAGGCATGCCTAGGCACACAAGCGAGGCGCATTTTATGGTAGGCGCCTCACCCAGGTCCTAGGTGTGCCTGATGCGCCTTATGCCTTGGCCTAGGCATGCGCCTTTTGAAAATTGTATGCTTTTTTGCCTTTCTTTGAACCTAGCAGCTGGGCTGGGTTTTTTCTGAACCTAGTGCATCTCCCCTATTTGCTAATGTTGTTCATTCATTCATCTTAATAAAATATCTTCTTAAAAGGCAAATAAAATTATAAAATCATTATTTTTGTGTGAGAAAAAAGAATTTAAGACCCTAACATCTTGTTTGAGCTTACCTCGAGTGGCGTGGCACAAAGGCAACTCATAGAATTAGGAATGTAATATGTTTTACATCACATTAGCTACTTGAAGTAATGCAATTGAAGAAAAGAGGGATTGTGGGCTTTACATGCTTGAAAATGTTTTATATGTTTGATTTTATTTTTAAATTTTCATTTAAATATGCTTTACATGTTATGTTTATGTATTTTAATTTTAGATAATAGGTTTTTTAAAACCATTAATTTTAAAAATTAAGTTTGTATTTCTTATTAATATTATGTTTACTATTTTTTTTAATTTTTTTTTGCATTTTTTGATTTTTTTAGCAAGTCTTTTTTTTGGTGTTTTTGCGCCTTGCTTCAAAAAGGCGTGCGCCTTGTCTTGCGCCTCTCACCTCGGGTGCAAGTTGGCCCTTGCAACTTTTTTGCGCCTTGTGCTTTTAAAACACTGATTTGCAAAAATAAACACCAAAATGATTAAGTGCCCACACTTTGGAATCTGAACCACCACCCCCCTTAGATCACTGAATTCAACATGCTAAGCAAAGCAGAAACACTGGGAATTTCCGACTCTGAAGATTTCCAGTAAAGCCCAGATTCCAATTCAAGCCTGATTGGGAAGAGGGCGAGCTGATAAAACTCTACCTCTGTCTATTTCTCAACATTTATTTTATTCCTCTGCCCCATTTTTAGCATTGCCATTGCCAATGGCTTAAGTCATCATTTGTTTCCTCTTGATAATAGATATCCCCATCCCTAATCATCCCATCTTCTTCAAACTCATGCAATCTGTCCATTTTGTCTCAAAATTATCTCTTTCACTCTGTTGGTGGGGTGTCCCCCCATCCCCATGCCATAAAACCAAATATTAGTCAATCTGATCAAAATTTCTTGTTTTCTATTATAGATCCCAAGGTTGAGAGTTCCCCGTGAAGAATTCTCTAGAGCTCCAAATATACTAGATCTTTTAGATGTACTCAACAGCATTTTTCTTGGAGCTATGGTGTTCCCAGACATGACTATTGGAAGCCTCATTGTTCACTTGTGCATGAATTCCATACCATTTTGCCTTCAGTTTCTGTACTTGTGGGAAAATTCTATGCCCAATGATTTCTGACATTTTATGTGGTGTTTGCTTTCTAGCGATTCAGTAGTAGGTGAATTATGTATGGCATGGCACTAGGGAATTTCAATTTTCAATCTTGTGCAAACCTGCTGTGGGCCTTATGAAAGAAAGTGCTACGGTTTCTGGTCACATTTGGTGTGGGATAGTTCATGTTCATCCTTTTTGTGCTATGCGAGCAGTTCAGTTAATACCTAAAAACTGTGGACAATGTGATATTTTGTATTGAAATCTATGATGCATGAAATTCTCTCTACTAGGTAGGGGAAAACCTAGCCAATACACCTTTAGCCAGGTCATTGTGGCATCCATTCCCATGCAACATGTCTTGAGTTTGGACCCGGGATTGACTTCATTTATGAAGTTCCCTAAATGTAATGCCAAGATTTGGTGTTCCTATGAGTCACAGTGCCTTGTGCTGGGGTCAGCCTGGTCTGGTTGGTATGAGTAGATTTTTTTTTTGACCAATGACAGAATTCATCTTATTAAAGGACAAGATTTTGATCTTGTGGCATAATTGGGATCAACCAATCTGCGCTGGGTGTTCACCTACCAAAAGAAGGGTAGAGGAAAACCTGTTTCTGGTCTATATTGCTGAGGTACCTTGCTGCCACTGCAATGATACCTGCTTTCTTCACATTCACACCAGGGAAAGGTCTTTGCAGAAAGTTTCCCAATAATTGGTGAGGATTGTTGAACTTATTCCTACTTAGGACTTATCCTCTCAAGGTTGCTGAATAATGGATTTAACTGATTCTAGTGGCTTCGTTTGGATGCTCTTTCTTTAAAATATATCTTTTTCTGCTGTACAGGAAGTGAGATATCTTTCTTTAAGAACGGGGTATGCCAAGGTGTTGCCTTCAATGATCTTCACGGAGGATGCTACTACCCTGCTGCTTCGATGTATACACTCCCCAACCAACCTAATTGTGTGGTCAAGTTTAATTTTGGCCCTGATTTTGAGTTCTTTCCCCAGGAGTTTGATGGCCGTCCAATACCCAGACCCATGATTGAAGTTCCTTATCATGGGTTTGACAACAAAGTTGGAAATGGTGGGTCCACCGAAAAGAAACAGTAGCAAAATCAATTTAAAACCAATTTTCTCTTGTTCTTGTTGCAAGTGGATAATGCTAAGGTGGGGAAGGATTCATGCAACTAATCTCTTTTAACTTTTTTCTGGTTTATTTATTGGCTGATGAACAAATGAGACTGCTGTAAAATGATGAAATTTTCTCCGGGAAAAGGGATTTGCATTTGAAGGTTAAGGGTTAC
Organism: Nelumbo lutea; assembly: GCF_056320005.1. NCBI lineage: Eukaryota > Viridiplantae > Streptophyta > Magnoliopsida > Proteales > Nelumbonaceae > Nelumbo > Nelumbo lutea. Next base: position 8,205,895 of record NC_142690.1, read on the forward strand.
TTCAAATAGACCAGAAATGTTGCCATTTGTTATTGTGTTTTTATGAACTTTTAGCTTGTAAACTTGTTCAATTCATTTTCACATATTGATGTGAAACTTCTTTCCCCGTATTTTCTGTTACCAGTTTCTTTTCTCTTGTCCTTCTATCCTGACACAGTTTCTCTTACTAGAATCAATTGTAATAAAAATGAAATAGATGTTTTTGTGTTTGTTGAAAGAATGAAATAAGAATTAAGTAGTCTGCATTTTTGGACACGCCCAAGAATTATGGAATTCAGTGACACAAGAATTAATGACCTACCTAAACAAAAGACTATCACATGTTGTATTAATTGGTCAAATTTCAAACAACCTCTGCAATTGCAAGATGACTTCAAGAAACAGAAAAAATTGACATTCTAAATGGGGTGAAGGAATCAAGGAAATATCAAATGGGTATTTTGATAAGATAATTACTCTTGAATGAAAAGAACCAACTGCTAAGTCTGCTATTAAATGCGAATTCCCAACAACTTTCGCAGTACCATCCGTCCTTGTGGCTCTTGGTCCAAAGGAAAACATCTAAGGCTTAGGCTAGTTCAATTCATCTTCACTTTCAAACATGAATAGTTTTTATTGAAAAGTAGAACCAGATGCGAAAACCGCTAGTTGCCAACAACTTAGACAAAAAGAAGAAAAAGAAAACTGATAATCTACTATATGCGTAGGCGTAGGTTATAGCTACTAGCATCTTGGTTCTTAATTGATGTAATGGGATTTTTTTATTTGCCTGGAGTAAGCATGTACTGAAATGGGATGTTCATCGCCTTTCGGACAGCTACTGCAACACGACTCACATTAGAAATTGTAAGTTGATTAATGCTCATGGGGATCACATTGCTAAATGCCTGAATGTGTTTCGTTTTCTGTTTCACAAGCCTGCATCTGCTGAAAGGAAAAGGCGTGCTGCGAATACTCTGAAAGCATGGCATGCAGCTGAACATTGCCTATACTTATATGTTAAATTTATAGGAAGATGTTTCCGATGTGCAGCTGGATGATGTGTTGTTCTCAGTGTGTTCACATGATTTTTGCTTTCAGCATGTTTTAGTCTCTTTGTTTGTCTCCAACGATCATCTCGGGGAAACATTCAATTCATTGAGTATTGGTTAAAATAATAACAATTTTTTTTTCTAAATTGATATTTAATTTGATCCATTTGAGGTTCCGCTTAACACGGTCTTTTCTTCTTATCAGCTTCTAAATTCAGTTATTCTCACGTTGTAATGGTCCTCATTGACCATAGACTTGCTTTTGTTTTGCCATCGTCTAGTCTTTGGTCATGTTCAAATTTATCTATCAAATTAAAGTTGGCGTCTGATTATTTCATCATTTCTTCCTTCGTAACTTGCAATTTGTTCTAACATCTACTGTCAGCTCCCATGTTGATATGATCCTATCTTGGTTCTTCTCAATTCTTTACAAATTCTTTCCCTGATATAATGATAACAAGATCATAAACCGCCAATTATCTAGCTAGTCCTTGCAAGGAAAAATCTTGTGAATTTTACTAATTTGGCTGGCTCAGCCGGATTAGAGCATGCATGGCTACGAAGATAATGCCCCCATCTCTCTTTCATCCAGTTTGAACATTCCATCATTTACAGTGTAAACTGTAAAAAAGGGAAAAAAAGGAGATGAAATTATATATCCAAGAAATTATCAGCAAATTGGGTTGATGCAATTGTTTGGTTAGTAGGTCGGAATGATGATAAGTCCATCATCATCTATAATGAATCATTCTCTTCTGGGTCCCGAAACCTTGTTCATCTGAGAAGAATCAGAAGATATATAATAAAGAGAGAACAGTAATTTTCTTTTTAAAATTAATTGTTTAAGCATATATACATGTAGCAGCTAGCTAGCCTCTAAAGATTCAATAGCCTATGATCAAAATGTCTAGAGCCACTTGATTCAAGCGGCTTCAATCTTTACAGTATAATTGTCTCATTTGCAGGATTGAGACAACAAGACAAGGATGCTTTCACTGAGCTCTGCTCTCTTTCTCTTCTCCACTGGAACCCCCAGCCTTACTCCGAACAACTTGGGCCTTTCATCCTCTTCTGTGTTCTCCGAACTCGTGTAATGAGCAACCAAATCGAGAAGCTCCTTGCACTTGTTCTTCATTCTCACCAGTTCACTGTTTAAGATATTATTCTCCCTTTTCAGCCGCTTGTTTTCATCGAAGAGGCTGCTGTAACCAGACGACGAAGACGTCGATGCCGAGCCTCGCTCTTCGTCGGACTCCTGTGGTACAGTTTGGATCGGTGCAATAGGATGAACCTTGCTTGCCCATGCTTTTTTTCGACGTATCTCACACAGTAGCTCCCTTTGGCCCCTCCTGAACATTCCATTGTAGAACTCCCACCGGCTCGTCACCACTTTCCGGAACCCCTGTAAACAATTATAGAAGTGAGTTTTTAATGGTTTCTGTTAATTCAGGGAAGAAAACAAAAGAGCCTTCTGCTTTTGATCTACTCTGCAACTATATCATCGATATTGGCGGGTTGGTCAAGGAGTTTGTAGCGTAGCTTACATAAGTATTGAGTTGTCGGACAAAGCTCGAGAAGTTGCTGTGCTTGAAGAGGGTTGGAAGGAGGTCTCTTGCGAACTCAGCTGGATGCCAAACGACGAAGGCCGTCCCGTCGGCGTTCCACGAAATTATGCCGTCGGTCGCCGGATCCTCGACGAGCATGTAAGTTTTCAGCAAGAAGGGTGGTGGAGAGGACTTCCTGGCATATTCTAACAGATCCTTATCACACTCATGCTCCACAGGAATTGGCTGAGACATGGTGATTTCCTTTTAGTTGCAGACAAAACAAATTGATCAAAGAAACAAAAACCTCAAAAAGAACAGTACTAAGAAGGAGAAAGAGAAAGAGTTTCTGCAAAAGAGGAGAAGAGAAGAAGGGCAGTTAAGAACTCCCAGCCCCAACAATAGAAACCCAACACGATTCCACAGTTCATGAGAAATGCAGGGCTCCTTTGTCTTGCGAAGAAGAAATGGTTGAAACGTCTGCACCAAGCCCACGTATTCTTATATATAGAGAGAGAAGCACTGAACCAGATGAACAAAGTTTCTAGACTCTCTGGTCATTCTTATTCATTATGTTATAGCGTAGTATCTCTACCATACACGCCATGCACACTCTTGTTCCCCCTTCACTGTAACCGTTTGATTTCACATCTGGTGACATGATAAATTGACAATTCCTTTGAAAATCTCCAAACTTCAAATATTCCATCGACAACACAAATGGCCAGACTTCAGTTCATCAGTGTCAGCTGGTTTTGGAAGGCTCCGGTTTGATAGACATGAGATGTATCTCTTATTATCAATGAGTCGGGTAAATGGGCCGGTCAAGTCAAATCCAGGTCCATGGGTCTACATCCCCCACTTCCTACACTAAGGGCTAACTTTGGTTGTGCTTGAAAATAAGTAATTATTTTGGACCCATCAATAAGTGATTATTTGAAACCCATATTATTTGAAAAACCCAAATTTTGGGCTTATTTTTAAGTGTTTATTTCCTTTCTTGCTGGCTACTGTTGATACGTAAACAGGGTAAGTCCCAGAATAAATGTGGTTTTAAGCCCTAATATGATACTATCGGCTCTCACCACCATTTGGAGAAGAGTTATTAAATAGTTGCTGAAAAAAGTGTTGTAATGTATCAATAAAAAAATGATTTACAGCCACTAGGGGAAGACTTTACCAACCCCCAACCTTATACTGCCCTGTTTAAAATAAGTGATTTTTCACAGAATACTTATAAACACTTATTAGAATAACTCATTTTTAAGTACTTATTGAATAAGCATTTATTTTTCAAATAAGTACTCCCAATTAAACTCCCGCCGAAAATCATAATAATTAGATAATACTAATAGATATGATTAAGCCAATCCGGTTCGGATGGGCTAAACTAAACCTGTACCCGGAAATGCAAAAAGTTGGCGGCATGTAATGTACATTATCTTAATCTATAAGGTGTGCTGGTCTAATCTGACATTCTTTATTGTTTGATTGTTTGATTGGATATATATAACGTGCTCATGTCTCTCACTTCTTTTGTCTGATTTCTTCTTGAATGATCTGAGGCCTTGGTTTATTTTTTCTTACCAGAGAAATGACTTTTTGACTTCTGTGCTTTCCTGTCCATTCGTTGTCTAATTTTCTCCATATAATAACTTCTCACAAATCACAGTTGAGAATGAAAGAGGGTTGTCGTTTCCATCTTTTTTTTCTCTAGATTGGGCCAACAGTAAGTAAAGGGGGTGATGAGTTGGGGAGAAAAATGCAGTGAAGGTAGACGTTTGGAAGGTTGTGAGTTTTGACTGATGTTTCTTTCTGGGTTGGGCAGCTGAACTTTCTTGAATCTTAACTGGTATGGGTCCTCCTTTCTTTTTCATTGTGGGTTTGTCTTTTTAAGGGCTTGTGTGAAAAGTTTTGCCAGCTGTACAATTTATGACCTTAAGCCAGAGTCATGTTTCTTTGTAGAGTTCGTCATCCAAATCCAAGTGCTAAATGGGCTGGGCTTGGATTAAGAGTGTCAATCCACCGGTTTTGGGTTAGATTTGTCTAAATCAAAATCAATTTGGACGGATTAGATTGACCAATAAGACATGTTGAATTGGACCAATTGACAATTAATATTGGTCCAAAGTTTTTTTTTTTTTTTTTTTTTTTTAATTGGATTAGACCTTATCCATCCACAATGGATTTATATTGGATTGGGTCGGATTGATCGGATATCTAATCTATTAATAGAAGATAAGAATACAGGTGTAAATTGACCAAAATTGATTGGAACCAATCTAAATTAGATATCCGATCCAAACATTGAACTGGACTAGTCTAAAATGGTTGGAAGTATTCATTGGATTGGATTGGACCTGGCCCATTACATGAAATGGATTAATATCCGGTCCTATTGGCACCCCTAGCTTGGATGGGTCGTTCATCGTGTGGGCCAATTTTGGACTGACTAGTTATAAATATCTAGTCTAAAGTCCAAACCAAGGCGTAATTAAGCAAGTCCTTTTCAGATGTGCTAGCGGGTCTGAGATAGAAAATCAGTCTGATGCTAGAAGAACACTGGTGGGTCTGTCAAATGGAGATCGTAACATGGGGGGCCCCTGCATTGGTAGGTGTACTCGGAAGCCATTGAAAGTTTTTGGTGTAAATTCCTGGAAGAAGGGCCTTCTTGAGAGGGGTATAGCAGAGTAGAAGTTTTGTCTTGAGAGGAGGCCCAGAAGGGCAAAGGATTCCCTGCAGAAAAAAAAAAAAATTCTCTCTCAACTTTCTGGTTCATCTCTCTTATTTTCTATCAAAAACTTTTCAAAAAAAAACATGGCATTGATATTTCAGCCAAGATTCTTGTTTCTGAGTGCCACCCTCCTTTCCAGGCAAGTTTACACCCTCTTGCATGTGGTCGAGGAAGCATATTCCACACCCTGTTTAATTATTTCAAAGACGAGTGATTAGGGTGCATTCCATTTTTGATGAACTGGTCACATCCCTGTGAAGAGATCAAGGGGTGAAAATTGGGTTAGAAATTTGTTAAACTTTCAATGGGTCTAAACCCTAACTTAAGTTCGATGTAGTTAAAATTCTTCAAAGTCAGACAACCTAACTTGTAGGCTTGTAGCGCTATCTGTATGTATCACAAAAGTCAATATATAGGGGTGCTTTTGAATTTGACAACTTATGGTTAGGGTCATGCATGCATTCTTTATCAAAAGTGGGTATAGCCATCAATGTGTTGGGTTCATTTGATAGAACCAAAACGACTGAATCAATTATGTCAGTTCTGATCTGATTCTGTGATTTGTGTCCCCATTAATAATTGGGTTAGGACAAATTTGTATCTCTCAGTCCGGTATGTTGTTGTCTAATAGAAGTTTTTTTCGAAGAATCTTTAACTTTGTTGATTGTAGATTAATTATCGTTTAAGGCTCTATTGTATTCTACAAACGGATTTGTTTGTAACTTAATAAAGTTTGTACAAATAACGTTCTAAAGATAGTGTCTTCAAATGCGCTTCATAGCTTCTCTTCCAATTTTAAGAGACCCAATTTTCCAACAAATAATATATAAAAGTTTCTTTGTATTCTTGTTATTTTGTTATGTTTTATATCTAAAAGGGTAAATTTCATAGACACTAAATAAGATATTTTTGATTAAAAACACTTATTTTATCAACATATAAACAGTTTAATATTTATTGCCATTTTTATTAAGATTATGTTCCAAATTATTATCATAGGTAATTAACCAAAGCTTATCCAGTGGAGATCCAATTATCCCAATTAATAATTGGTTTGGTTCTCTGTTTTTTTTTTTTTATAAAATCGATCAATTTGGGACTGCTCTACCCATGGTTTTCAAAACCGAATTGGACTGAACAGTCGGACAGGAAAAACTAGGAACAGGTCAAGTAGTTGGTTTCATTTTTCTCTAAAATTGGGATTTCTCAAAAAACCGTTGATTTTGGTCAGCAAACCGCTGACCTGGGCGATTAACTGTTCGAACAGTTTTGATTTTTTTTTTTATTTTTTTAAATTCTTTTGTCAAAATGGGCCAACCATTCAATTCAAATGGTATGACCGTTCGACCTTGTAACCAGACCCCTGACTGACTGGTTCGGTTTTAAAAACCATGGCTCTACCCTCTCCTCTCCTGAATCATACCCGACCGATTGACATCTCTAAAATGGGCGTGCCAAGACCGTTTCTCATTTCAAAAGGACTACTATCATCATTTGGAGCAGTAGTAAAATAGATAGTGGGTCTTGAGTTGACACTGTGAAGGCTCAAAGAGTCAAGCCAAGTGTAACTATAGGTTAGAGCTGACCAAGGGGTCTCCTGTTGGATGAATGGGCATAGTTTGCCATTCTATCCACGCTGTGGAAAACCCCTGTTATTTCAGGGTTTAAATTTCATCATGACTTCAAAAAAATGACTTTTGAAAACAACTATACTACTTTTGAAAACAGTTCAGTAGCCTCTTCACTAGATAATCCCTCTTATATTTTTTCCACCTGATCAAGATATGATGTGACATATCCATGTAGTTTATTTAGAAAGGGAACTAATTAAGTTCATATTCTTTGTTGATCGTTTGTGGAAAGAAGTGATTGGCTTCGATTAATTCTGTCCCATCCATCTACTCTATCGTTTATTGCTTGACTTTCCAAATGAAAGGCTTTTGAACCAACACGGATCCTATGTTTTTCTTACCTGCCGTACGTGTGGGGATAGAAGTTTTTATCGGTGGTTATCTATTTTTTGAAACAATAATTCCTGGGTCACCTTAGATTTCTTTACTAGGTGATGAGTCCATCTTATATTAACACAAGAACATAATCACTTACATAGATAAAGTATATATTTGTAAGCAAATGACTCATCATCATCATCATCTTATATTAACTTGTTTTTGTAAGCAACGGTTTAGAGCTTTGGACTCAAATAAATGATGGGCTTCATATGACTGGGCCTCATATGACTACCCAAACAATTACATTAACTATAAAACTTTACCCAACGATTGCCCATGATGCTAGTGAAAAATTAAAAAAAAAAAAAAAGGTAAAATACAAAGACCTCTCCTGAAGTGTCTTACAATCATAAAAACCTCCTTTATAATTTTAATTTAACAAATATCTTTCCTGAATTTTTCAGAAATTCGAAAAAGCCTCCCTTCCTACACCATCTCAGATGGAAAACGTTAGAGTGATGCATCAGTTTTTTTTTTTTTTTTTCAAATATCCATTCTACCCTTTTATAAATTATTTTACATACAAAATTACTGAAATAATCCCATTTTAACTCAACAAAGAAACATATTTCAGTAATTTTGTATGTAAAATAATTTATAAAAGGGTAGAATGGATATTTGGAAAAAAACTGGTGCATCAATCTAACGTTTTCCGTTTGGGACAGTGACGGAAGGGAGGTTTTTGTTGAATTTCTCAAAAGTTCAGGGGAGGTATTTGTTAAAATGGAACCAAGGTTTTAAAAGTCGACACGGAAACAAAACCGTTTTAGCTACTGGTTTCTGGGTCAGCGGTTCAACCATCCGAGTCAAACGGTTTGAACGGTTTGCGTATTAGGGCAAATGTATATATGAGATTTGCCCTAATATGCAAACCTCATATAAGAAAGAAGAGATGTCGGCTGAGAAGCAGGAGGAGAAAAGGGAACTGTTGTTGGCTGAGAAAGAAAAAAAGAGAAGAAGAAGGAAGGAGGGAGAGAAGGAGGGAAGAAGAAGGAAGAGGAGGAGGATGATCGGATGGTCACCGGCGACAGCGAGGCGGCGACAACAGATGCAGATCAGAGATTGATTTCTCTAAAACACCTGTAGAAGAAAGTCTTCTTCTTCTTCTTCTTCTTCTTCTTCTTCTTCTTCTCTTTGTGCTAGATCCTAGATCTGAGTTCTCTTCTCTGCAACTTTATATTGTGAATCACTGGTCGGGCCAAACGAGTTGGCAGTACAACTGCCTGGGTCAGTAGTTTTTGACGAAATCAACGGGTTTTGACCCAATAACGGGTTAGGGTGAAACGGAACCGGTTGTCTGGATGGTTTCCAAGTTGAACAGTCCAACCATCTGGGTCAACAATGGTTCAAAAATATTGAATGAAACTATAGGGGAGATTTTTATGATTGTCAGAAACTTCATGGAGGTTTTTGTATTTTACCATGTTTTTAGTTTTTCATTAGCATTAGGTGCAACCTTTGGGTAAGGTTTTGTAGTTAATGCAAATGTTTGGGTAGTCATATGAGGCCCATCATTTATTTGAGTCCAAAGCTCTAAACCTTTGCTTACAAAAACAAAAGCAGAAAAAATAAAAGCAAGCCTTTTATTCATTCTCAATTTGCCTTACCAACTGCTAGTGGTGGATTTGAGCCGAGCTGAGCGGAATTTGAGCATCTGCTTGGCATCGCTGTCGTTGCTCTAGAAAACGGCGCCACAGCAGTGCCGCATCGAAAAAAACAGTGCTCCAAGAAATGAGCATTTGTTTGAAACCATTTTTCCATAAAAAACGGTGCTCCAAGCCACGACTTGGAAATTGGGAAGGCATGGCTTGGAGCAATGCCGAATTTGGCGTTTTCTAGAGCTACAGCTTGTTACTGTCAACAGGGATGCGAGGTGGCAGTGATGTGGCACTGGATAATGAGTATCAGTACTGAAAATATTTCTTGAAGCATTGGTATCAAACAGAAAAAGTTGTTACTACAGGAAATGTCCTACTTGGCAACAACAATTTCAAACAAAAATAAAAAGACATCATTTTCTTCCAACCTACACATCAACAACATCCTTTTCTGAGAAAATAGTGCTGCATCTGCAGCATCGATGCCAAACACATACTGCTTCTTTCTGAGTTGAGATCATGTGTTGGAAGGGGCAAAGAAGACCAAGGAGATGGAATATTCAAAAGCTAATCCGTGTAAGAATTGTCTTTGATTTCGGTGAACAAATAAATTAGTAGATTTTTTTATCATAGCATGGTCACCAAAAGACTTTTAGGTGACGAGAAGTCAAATTTCTCAAAGCTGTAAGTTGGGTAATGGGTGTTGATGAGATACGGGATACAATAGTGAACTGGATTGCAATGATCGAAATCTGAATCTTGTCTAAGGGATAGTCTTTGTCGAAATATAAGTTAAAATACACAAAATAAGGTATAGCTGTATAGGGTAATAAGGGGATAAACTTGGATTTTTAAAAAGTTTTACTTGCACATGATGTCACATGAAATAGATCTTGACATATTACTGACGGAGGAAAAGTTTTTGTTTGAAAACCACATAGGGAGGTCAATATTTAAAACGGTTTAATTCTTTAATAAATACAAATGTGGTGTGGATATATCAAATTAAATAACCAGTTGTGTGCCCATATCAAATTAAATCATTTCTAGTATGCCCGTATCAAATTAAATGACCCCTGATAATGTGCACCAATCAAACATGGTGGTGAAATGTGCCCAAATGGTTTTTGTTGTGGATCAAATTATTTATTTTTGATCAAATCATTACATCATAATAACAAGTAAAATCAATGGGCAAGAGAATGCCCCCAAAAGAGCAAAGCTTTTTCTCATGGTAATTAAATTTTAGAGATAGGAAAATTTTATTTAATAAATTATAAATAAGAACAAATTTTCCAAATTCAGAATATATATTTTGAAAGGTAAAGCAAATGCTTCTATCTAAGAACATAATTTGGTTGAACAGTTTTACAGTTTGAACTAAGTTAACAAAGATATAGGGCGTCTGTCGATGGGCCAGCTCTGGGTTGGGTTCCGATTGCAAATGATTATAAATTAAGACAAAATCATAGACCCAAAACCTCCTAATTAATAATAATAAGGTCTGATCCAATAGACCAGATTATATAAATATTATAATATAAAACATTATATAAAAAATATAATATGTTTAATGTCATAAGATTGAAAGTTGAAACCGAACCCATGTCGGGCTGGGTCGGGGCCAGAGTCCTTTGCATGTTAGCATAAGCATAGATACAAACTTGAAAAGCCAGCCCAGGCCCGGCCTATCAAAATTGGAGCTAATTCATTGTTGATTTGTCATCTCCACGTTAACGGAGCTCAACATCCCACAGCACATCCCCAATCCAAAACTGATGATGTCATCATCGGGAGATGTTTCAAATACACGGCGGGGATATGCTGTGGGACGTTGTGGGGCGCCTCCTTGTGGAACACAGATGTGAACTCTATGGAAATAGAAAAATTTTAGCTGTTGGGGCCCAACAGCCTATGCTGTTGAGAGAATTTCTGGAAGTGCCACATTATGAGAATTGATAAATTGGGAAAATCTATGATGCGGAAAAGATATGGTTTGGGAAGAACTTTGATCAATCAAAACCCACCCATGGATTTTGATAAATAACACCTGATTGGCTACCACGTTTATGATTCCAATTGATTGGTCAGAAAATTTTTAAAAACCAAAGCATGGGCGTGAATAGGTGAACTGCCCAAAACATGCCCAGCCCAGAAACTGTCTCAACAGCCTATGCTATTGGGCCCCAACAGCCAAAGTTAACCCGAATTCATTTAACTTGCAAGCAAAGTAGCAAACTATTTAGTTAAGAGGTGATGGGATCTGCTCCTCACAAATGGGCGCCTCACAAGCACATCCACCATGCATTGAGAACATCTCTCGAGAATAATAATTAACAAGTAAGGGAGATGTTCCCAATGCATGGCAGGGTGCATGTGTGAGACACCTGTGAGGTGCCAGGTGTGAGGAGCAGATCCAGTTTTTAATTGTCACTTCGGGTTAACTTGTCCGGTTAATGACTTCCAATTAAATGTGATCTGTAGTTGGTGGGTCATTAATTTATTGCAATACATACCTAAAAAAAAGGTTTATCAAACTTTGTCCAGTTAATGAAGTGAAGAACTCGAATGAATTTGCAATTTGATAGTTAAGTTTATTACATGTTTTGATATAAAGTCATTGGATATATTGAAGTTGTTTTAGATGTGAATGTTCCTATTGATATGTATTGAAGTGTGTCATTGTAAGTTGGGTTGCCAGTCCAATCCAAAAGGTTTATTATATGTTATTTGATATGCTTTTATTGATATATTTTGACAGTTAAGTTTATTATATGTTCATTGAACTTCTTATTAAATTGTTAAGAAAACCATTATAAAATCTTACAATTATTGTATTCTACATTAATTGAAAAGCATGGACCTGTCTTGCTGTTCAAATTCACAATAAGCAAAGATTTTTGAACATCTTAAAAAATTAGGCCCTTGTAACTAGCAACCCATCAAGTTAACTTTGGGTATTTATTGTTTGGATTCAGTAAAGGTTCTAGCATTCAATATGTTTGGCTCAACTTTATTGGTCTTGTTGTTTGAGATCTTTGGTATTTATGGTGTTGGAGAAAGAGAGAGCTCAAGTGGTGTTCATTATAACTGTCTACTTGTGGCTTCAATTGTATTCATTTATCTTTAAGACTGTCTTGTGAAAAAAGTAGAGAAGAGAAACATCAAATTTTCACTTCCAAATCCTTTTTGTTTGGCACACCCAAGGTTGGGCAAGAGGGATACTATCTCATTCAACTCCTAGTTTTGTAAGTTTAAGCTTGGAAAAGAGGGATACTATCCCGTTCAACTCCTAGTCCAAGGTTGGGTAGTAGCCTTAGAAACCTATAGACTATCTTCTAAAAGAAATCACACCTATGGCCTGTTGAATATATTGAAACATGATGAGAGCTTTTCATTGGTCCAATTGTGTTGGTGCTTCCAAAGATGTCATTATCGGATTGAGTTGTGGAGACAATTTCTAATTGCCATTATATATGTAATGAGCAATTGAGCATAAAAGGGATCCTTGGATATATGGTTGCAGAGGCTCAACCTTCAAAAGGACCCTTGGACATGAACATGTGACTTGTCTCCCTTTTTATATGTATTTGACAATGTAGCTTCAGCCATCTAGAGAATTGATTCCAAGAAATTGGTTGCTATCGAACGTGATTTTGTTTTTGAGAAACATGAAATAGATGACATTTGACGATTCTCTTGGACATGAAGCTAGATTTGTATTATGGGTGATAAAGCTCTTTTGAACCTTTTTGAGTCAATTGAATTTGAATTTGTACAAAGGGTAGCTAGTTTTGTAGTTGACTTGTTATTGTAGAGTCTTGTGGGGGATCATGGTGTAGAAGGAAGATCCTCTAGTGATCTAGTTGATTTCTTGTTTAGAGGTGTAAATCGGATAGTATAGGGCTAATATGACATGACTTTACCTATTGCTTGTGCTTGGTGGACCGTGCCATACTAGCCTGCAGGCCATGCTGGGCCGTGCTTGCCTCGTCTAGGATACTTTAGAGGTCAAGCACGGCATGCCCCATGGCATGAGCCCAAGTAGGCCAAATTCCTCGGATCCTTTTTCAATACAACATTCTTGCCAACTATATACTACTCATCTTGATGCTGCGCGATCTGACTACTCCTAGCTAGAGGGCGATTCGGACTCCAGGTGGATGACGAGCTGGATCGGTCTACAAAACAATCTATCAGAGAACCCAGGGTAGCTAACCCGGTGAGGTCGCTCCGATGCTTAAGTCAGTAAGTATGTCGTAAATGCGAGCTGAATGCTTAAGAGCTTGAGTGATAGAGAGTAGAGTAATCATGCATACATCTCTTTTTTTTTTTTTTTTCTCCTCCCCTCTTTTTTTCTCCCCCCCCCCTAGGTCTTTGGGGTTGGTGCCTTTATATAGGCATTATTCAATGTGGGCCTCATGCACCACATCCAAGATTTCTGGGAGATTGTGCCTAACTGGTCCGGAATCCTTGGAGGTAAATATCATGCATGTTGACCACCCTCCAGAATGTTCGGTACGTGGGCCAACTTCTAAGAATCGTGGAAGTGTTGGGATATGCATGCCGAATTTGTCAGCGAACATGTATCGCAGGTCGCCACTTGGACCTCAGTCAGGCCGGCACGCCCTCAAGGGAGGTCGCTCCTTGCATTGAGGTCACTTCGACCAGTGACGAGGTGTTGTAGGTCGACCCTGGACGAGGTGCTTCTAGCCGACCTGAGTTGTGGTCGAGGTCGCCAGGTTGGCGGTGAAGGCAGGTCGCCAGGTCTAGGCGAAGAGAAACCATGATCTGGGACTCCAAGTCATTGCTTAGGTGGTGTCTATGTGTCAACTATTTGTTCCAAGATGTCATGTGCCTTGATGTCATTGGAGGGCCAAATCCGCCCTCATCAATTGCCCCCCATCCCGAGTTGAGAGTAGCTTGGTGAAGGGAGGAGATTGCCCCTTTTGGCCCAAGATGATTGATTTGATCAGTTCGTAGTCACAAGCGTTGGTTTGATTTACTTCTCAGATCGGAATAGTTCAAGTGTTTGCTGCCTTACACAAGACCTCGCTGTCTTTTTTCTTGGGGCACGAAAGTGAACTCATCCTCTCGAGGAGAGGCGAAGCAGGTACCCCGAGCACATCTACCTTATTAGGGATGCAACCGTTAAGGGGTTCTGCAATCCGACCATTACCTCGAGAGCAAAACTTACCATGATATCCTCAAGGGGGTTCTAAATGTGTAACTGCTTTATTAGGTCGCTCCACCTAGGTAGACTTCAATGTAGTGTCACTCGAACTGGTTCTCAAAAGAGTAGCCAGTGAGTTAGACGTGAAGCCTAAAACCGAGGTAGAGGTTGACTGTAAAGAGATCAACCAAGTTTGCATTTGTTGTGGTGCCGAACTGGTATGCCGAATAGCTGTTGTATTTTGTCATTCACTCCATTGCGTAGAAGTTTTCTAAGTGTGGATTACCCCGGGGTGCCAAACTATATGCACACCGACAAGGCTAAACATGAACTACTTTTTTATTTTGCCCATATTGAAGAGGCGACTAGGTATATGCCCGAGTCGACATGGATAGGTGTGGATTACTAATGAAGTGCAGAGCTGATGGGCTAGGCTCTAATAGGAATAACCCGATCTCAATGTACACCGAAGTGAACAGACATTGTAGGGTATGTGCCCGTCCTACCTACACACAAGCTATTTTTTTATTTGCTCGTGCCGAAGAGGCGATTGGGTCTCATATGGTGCCAAGATCTTTTATCAGCTTGACACCTTAGCCCTTGGGCTCTGGGAGCGGCTCATGGTCCACTCTCCTTATCCTTATTTAGCCGACGTGCGACCTGACCTTTCCGCCCAAGCAAGTGGTCATTCTGTAGTAACTTCTCATATGGATGCTTATACGTCATCCCGTGGGATTATCTTCTTGGGTGAGTGCTTGTGAGACCACAACGTACATGTTCTGCCCCACCTTGCAGGGCATAATGTTGTGGTCGATGTGAGTCGGCAGTTCAGGGCCACGACTGTACTTCATCAGCCTCGTTAGTGACGTCGGTCATCCACTCCTACAAGAAGCCATTGGGAGCTTGACCTACAGGGGGTAGCACTACTGACTTCAGGTCACCAGCTTGCACGAGAGCCTTGGAAGGCTCGACCTACAAGGATGTCCATGCAGTCTGTTGGCCGCCAACTCCCGCCGAAGCCACAAAGAGCTCATCTTCTAGAGGCGACCTCACGAAACTGGGCTGATGAGGCCTCGTCCTAGCTGACTATTGTTGAGGATGAGTTGAGGATGTTCTGTTGTTGTCTACATCTGGCTTCTCCCATTCTCAGATCTAGAAATTCATGCTTCATCTCATAGAACTGCTATGCTTCAATCCCGACGGGAACCACTGATGGCTCTACCCGGGGAGAGGAGCGTTTGCATACAATAGTGATGTATTTATTTAGGGCACTGGGGATGCTGAGTTTGGCCTGAACTTGTCTGCTTGTCAAAGGGGAGTTCTCTAGGTTCATCATAGATGTTTTTCCCCCCAATAATCGGTATTCGTTTTGGGTGTTGATGCTGCTCAAAGGTGAGATCTTAGCTTTCTAGAAGAAGAGGACTTAGCCTTTTAGAAGGTGAGAACTTATCTTCTTGTAGCGTTTCCCACAGACAACGCCAAATGATGGTGCACGATTTGACTACCCCTAGTTGAAGGGTGATCTGAACTCCAAGTGGACGGTGGTCTGGATCGGTCTGCAAAACAATCTATCAGAGAACTTGGGGTATCTAACCTGACGAGGTCGCTCCGATACTTAAGTCAGTAAGTATGCCGTAAATGCGAGCTGAATGCTTGAGTGCTAGAGAGTAGAATAATCACGTGTACTTCTCTTTTTTTTCTCCTCCCCTCTTTTTTTCTCCTCCACCCCCCGGTTCTTTGGGGTTGGTGCCTTTATATAGGCATTATTCAGTGTGGGCCTCACGCACCGGTTCGAATCCTTGGAGGTAAACATCATGCACATTGACCACCCTCCAGAACGTTCGGTATGTTGGCCAACTTTCAAGAATCGTGGGTGTTGGGATATGCATGCTAAATTTGTCGACAAGCACGTCTCGCAGGTCGCCACCTGGACCTCAGTCAAGCCAACACGCCCACAAGGGAGGTCATTCCTTGCGTCGAGGTCACTTCGGCCAGTGACGAAGTGTTGTAGGTTGGCCCTGGACGAGGTGCTTCTAGCCGACCTGAGTTGTGGTCAAGGTTGCCAGGTTGGCGTTGAAGGCAGGCCGACAAGTTTGGGCAAAGAGAAACCATGATTTGGGACTCCAAGTCATTGGTTAGGTGGTATCTATGTGTCAACTAGCTATTCCAAGATGCCATGTGCCATGACGTCATAAGAGGGCCAAATCCGCCCTCATCACATCTCAACTAAACTTAAGAGATCTTATTCCCAATTATATGGAATTGGCTACATAAATCTGTGTATGTGTCTGTTTGCTTGATTTTGTATGTGAATGTGACTATATGTATTTAAGTTTAGTCCGTGTTGGAAGTGTTGATAAGTGGTTCTCAATCTGTGAATCATGTCATGCATAATATGCTAAATTGAGGAAAAATTTTAGTTAACATAGATTCAATTTTCATCTTCACTGAAGTTTTACTCTTTCATCACCCAAAAACAACAATCAGTCTTAAACCTTGCCAAGGTAAGCTAAGCTCTTTCATAGTTATTGGTAATTTATTCTTGTATTGATAACATGCTGCAGAGTGCAGAATCTGTTGAGTGACGATAAAAGCGAAATCATTACTGATGGCAAGCACACGAGCTCAAAGGTAGTGGATCCTTCAAGATGAAAATACGGACATTCGCCATAAAGGTATTACAACATTGTCATTATTGGTTTCATTTTATGTTGTCAACATGATGAATTTGGTTATACATAACCAGATTGAAAATTTCTTTTCTAGGGCTTGTTGTTGATGGAAGGAACATAAGTTCTAAGGCAACTATCAAGAAAGGCAAAGGGGGCCTTGGCAACCAGAAAGCTCTTGGAGAAGAATCATCCAAAGGAATTCAATATAGCCAAGAAAGCATTTTTACATGACCACAGAAAATGCATAGAGAAGCAAGCAGCAATGATGGACCATTATTTTTTGGACATATTTCTTTTAGATCATGATCATTACATGACTTTGACACATTAGTATTTATGGGGGAGTGCTAGTAAATGAGTTTATGCAACTGTTGTTAGTAGGGTGAAGATCAGGAGCATGGTTCACAAGTAGACACTCCTCCTTCCTCCCCTTTGCAATTTGAGTGAGTCGAATTTAGACTAAAGCCAGATGATGATATCAGTGTTGGTTCTCCTAGGTTTCTCTAAGAATTTCTGTGTGGTATGCCATAGTGGTCTCTCAATCATGAAGGGTTATGAGCTCAACTACCTCTTCAAATTTCAGCCCCAACAATTGCAGATATTAACTGAACAATTTGTTTTTCCTTGTTATGAACCGTGCATGACACTTAAGCATGCCTTTTGAGTAGAAGCCAGTATTACATTGCAAACTTGTGACTTTTTTGAACCGTCATTAGATCCATTTACATACGTGAGTGAAAATGTGATCAGTCAATTTCTCTCATTTGTGATTTGTCAATTTCCTAGAAATTATACAAACTACAATGACCTGGATGGGACATAATGCATATATATATTTGACCTATCAATTGCAAAGATCTGAAACCTTAAGAAAAATTAATAAGGCAATAACAACAGTTATGTTGTAGAGGCAACTATGTCTAGGCAACTTTATGTTAGTCTGAATCCATTTTACATGAATTGTTTTTCCCCTCTTTTGTATTTCATACATCCTTTTAGGCTGCATTTGGTTGTGGTGTAAATCTGAACTGGATACAAATTTTGCTCTTGGTTCAATTTTGCATCTGATACAAAACCTTGTTAATAATTGACGCGTAGGTTGTCTGAACTCACAATTCATCAAGATTCGCAAGACTCCAGAGTCTAGACTTGCTTGCATTTGAATTCACTTGAGCCTAACTGTAGACTGAACTCCCAGGTGGAAGTCACAAATCCCAGAAATGTTTGATCCATGACTTGACAAGCATTTCAGTTTTGTATTGTATTCGAGTCTTAAAACATTGATTTATACAGAAAAATTGGGCAAAAGAATAATGATCCAAACATTACCAAATATGATATTTACCATTGTTAATTACTTAATTACTCAATTTTCATGTTTACAAGAATTGATATTTGAGGATATAGGCTTTGGTTCCAGTAAATGGGCTTAAATTATTCCTAAGTTTTAGTAAATGGACTTATACACTCCTACTATTTGCAAAATCCTTTAAAGTACCTTTAGATCCTTTACATTCTAACAATTGATTAATTCTATCAAAACTGTTACAATTCCATTTGCGTGAGTGCTATAACTTTTTAAAACCCAATTTTCTCCATTTTAACCTTTCTAAGCTAGTAGAATCTGGTTCCAAGTATTTACATTCGTTGATATTCTTTTGGCAGGCTCCTCTTTTCCTCTTTCCCTATTGTTGTCTTTAAGTTGACCATGGCATCTGAACCACAACCAGTGGTGCCTATTAGCTCGTAAAAACATGATCCACTATGGAAGTATTTCCAAATGTTCATAAATTGTGATCGTTACTGACTCCGGGTGGCAGATCCATAGGGATTGTAGCATAGAAATTGGGTCTTTTAGGGTTTGGGTTAAATCTTTATACTATTTTTCTAGGTTTTGTTTTGGACTGATTCGTTACCTCATAAATCACACTAAACCATTGTTTTCAAAATTGGAACAGACTGGACGGTTGGACCAGAAAAACCGGGAATCGATCAGGTGACCGGTTCTGTTTTCCCCAAAAATTGGATTTCCCCCCAAAACTGTTAATTTTGGTCAACGAACTCTTGAACCAGGCAGTTAATTGTTTGAACCATTCAAACGGTTTTGACCATTTTTTTTTTTTGAATTTTTTTAATTTTCTTGTCAGAACGGGTCGAGCATTTGGTTTGAATGGTTGCACCGTTCGACCCGGTAAACGGACCCCTGACCGAATCGATTTTAAAAACCATGCACTAAACTTGAGCCAAATCCATGTATTGTTTTGCCAAGGCTCCACTGTTTCTAATTACTTATAATTTGCTTACATTGTTGATTCCCATCTTTGTTGAACGGCTCTCCAGCAAGTTTGAGCTTGATATGCAAATAACTCGTGGTGATATCTGGTCCAACAATGCTAACTCAAGTTTTGCTTTTTACGCAAATAAATAGAGATGTCAATGGATCGGTTTTGGGTTGGACCCATCCAAATGAAAATCAATTTGGATAGATTGGTTAGACCAATAAGATATTGAATTGGACTAGTCTTGACTTAATGGTCCAAAGTATTTATTGGATTTGATTGGACATGGTCCATTCATAATAGATTTCTTTTGGATTGGGTCGGATTATATTAATATCCGATCTAGTGATAAAAGATAAGAATACAGGTGTTAATGGACCAGGTTTGAGTTGGAATTCATCTAAATTAAAACCAATTTGAACAGATTGGACAATCCAGACATTGAATGGGACTGATCTAAAGTGGTCTGGAATATTCATCGGATTGAATTAGACTTGACCCATCTGTAATGAATTCATATTAGATCAAATCGGATTGAACCAAATCTGGTCCAATTGACACCCCTACAAATAATGCCGGTAGTGCCTTGATCAATCTACAAATAAAAAGGTTTAACTTTTACCTTTGTACTCGGCCAACATCTGCTGCAAACCTGCAACTAGTCCGTCACTTTATATTTATATAATGAAATTCCCTGGCCTAAACTTATTAATGCATTTGAAATAAAGATGGAAAGTTGTATATTGAGAACAATACATGCTTGAGATCAATTGGACCAAATTGAATTAGGTAATGAGAATATATTACAGCTTTAGAGCAACCGCAAGAGCTGTTGAGAGGGACGGAGCCATAAACGCGAGTGATGAGTTTGTCTTTGAGTTAGAAATTCTCCATTTTCAGGGAGACGTAGAGTTTTCCACAAGCATGGTCCATGCTATCATCTCTGTTACCGCCATGAGAGCTGTCTGCTGGGTTCTTAGGGCGTCTTTGAGAATGTCCAAACTGCTTAAAGCCACCCAGGTATGCTATTTAAAATTTTGAAGAACAATGAATTGCAAATTCAACATTTCAATCTTTTAGTCAATTGTTTACTCATGATCTCAATCGTCAAAAGATTTAGAGATTTTGCAAACGATAGGAGTGAGATAGAGGCTTTGCAGAGATTTCGGTTGCTGAGCTTTGTTATCAGTAGAGATAGAGGCTGAAATGAGGACAAATTTTACATTCATGTAAGGTAAACATCTCAAAATGATTGACAAAGGGTGGGAGACGTTTGCTTGGTTTCTCCTCCTGATAATAAACCAAAATGATTTCTCCTCTATCCTTCAATGAATAAAGCAATATGGGACTATGGGTTAGGAGGCTGAAATGTCTCTCCAATCTCCATAAAAACTTTACAATCAATCAACCGGGATCGTAAAGGTGGTAACCAATCATCTATCATGAAGGATTATGATTGGTCAAAGCCTTTTGAGGTACCATATCTTTCCAGCTTAATACATTTTCCCAAATTTAACCTTAAACATTTACTTAGGCTGTATTTAGTTTTAAAGAAAAGGAAGATAAAGGTAGGGAACCTATACAAACCATTATATATAGGTTTCCCTACCTTTTCTTTCAAACCAAACACAAAAAAAAAAAAAGAAGCCCAATAGCCCAAGAGCCTTTCCTCCTTTCTCAATTTGCCTTTATCGGTTGCACCGTTAGAAATGTAAACGACGACAATAACGGTAATACGGGTGAATAACTGGTCCGAGTTTCTCTTCCAGATCGAATCAATTTCAGACCGTTCATAACCATCCATCAACTAACATCTCTAGTATTGACGGTCTAAAACTGAAGTACACTTTATCCATAATATATCCAAGATGTACATATTTTACTGGCTCGGATTCAGAGAGAGAGAGAGAGAGAGAGAGAGAGAGAGAGAGAGAGAGGGGAGTGCTGACGAGAAGTTCCCTAAAACAACAGATTACCGTCTACAGACATCGCAGCGTAGTGTATGGTCGGAAACAGATGGCTGTTAGGATAGGAATCGGAAGCGTGACCCACCAAACAGCCATGGCTTCTCCTTCTCCCTCTCCTTCCACCTTCTCTAAGACTCTTCCTAGCCCCAACCGTGTAATCCTGGTAACTGGAAGACGCTTTGCTTGGGTTGGCTCGGTCCGAACTCATAGAGCTTCCACTTATCTCCCAGTAAGAGCTTCAGTGTCCACAGAAGGCCTCCCCACCTCTTCGGGTAAACCATACGTTTCTCTCTGTCTCTCTGTTTCTCTCTCTCTCTCTTTCTCTCACACACACTCCCTCTCACCTACACAATCACACATATGAAATTATGAACAAATACCGTTTGAAACAATGCCCCTTTTAAATTGAACTGAAACTAGTTTACTGTTTACATGTTCTTTAGCAGATTTTCTATAATGTGCATAGAAAAGGAAACCACTTGATAATAATTTCCGTTCATAGCTGTTCTATCAAAAGTAGATTTTTATATGTATTTTTTCCTCTTTTAAGCCATTGAAGTTGGCTTTATATGGACTGTTATCAGTTGGTGCTTCTGTGTTCATGGTTTCTCTCTTTAATGGGGTATAATCTTATTGTTGATTCTTTTGTACGATGGCTGGGTTTGTTTCAGCTGCAAGTAAGGGTGTTGAGAATGTTGCAATCATAGGCTCAGGTCCTGCCGGATATACAGCAGCAATCTATGCGGCTCGTGCGAATTTGAAGCCAGTGGTATTTGAAGGTTACCAAGTAGGTGGTGTCCCAGGAGGCCAGTTAATGACCACCACTGAAGTGGAGAACTTTCCTGGGTTTCCTGATGGAATAACTGGTCCGGATTTGATGGATAAGTGAGATATTTAGCTTGACACACCATTCATTTCTGTGGTGTTTTGCCATACCTTGTGTACAGAGTTCTATTCACATTTGACATTCGAAATGGTTGAGAATTATAATTGTGTTGTTTCTCATTTTTATGGAATAGAATGCGGCGGCAAGCAGAGCGCTGGGGAGCAGAGCTTTTCCAAGAAGATGTGGAATATATTGATGTGAAGAACAGTCCCTTTACCATAAGGAGTAGTGAGCGTGAGGTAATTATTTTAAAAAGTAATGAGGTCATATTATGAAGGTCACTTCCCACCATGGCTTTTGCATTGGCTAAATTTCATCTCTGTTTCTTTGGTTTTTAGGAACTCCAAACTTTATAAGTTGGCATTCAACTATATTGTGTACAGTATTTTGGTATTGCAACAATATTTTGAGATATTATTCATCAAGAGAAAATTAAATCTTTTAGAATTTACTAGCATCTATTTCTATTTTGGCAAACACTGAGATTGATGATGACATGAAATTTACAATCGTGTGCTTGCTTCCAGTTTAGAAAGATTTTTGACATAGCCCATCTTTAGCCATTTGTTAGCTTTTTTCTATTGGAAATTTTAAGATTATGACAATGCTAAGCCTTGCAATGTCTATAGAAAAGTTATATAATATCACTGAAGTTGATATGGTGGACATAAGCTATAGTTCAAGAAATATGGGTTTGTAGAGATTGCGACTGGTAGGCTATGCCTGTAGTGAGTACAGAAGGGGGGGGGATCTTGTGCTTATGCATACAAAATTAATGTAGGAGCTGAAATTGAAGAGAGAGTGTGGAGAAAGAAAATTTCAAATTTTAAAAAGAATATGAGAATTGGGGGCTGACAATCATTGTTGTGGCCTAGCAATCTAGTTGCTCCTAAAGGGAAGTCCATCAGGAGTAGACCTCTTCATGGGAAGCCTATTGGGCTCAACGTTACACTGTTTTGGGTTTGGGCTTCAGGTCAGGCCCGTTCCAATTTTGGCAAAACTTGAACCTTGGTACAACTTTTTATGTGTCTTTTTGTAAGGGAAGTGGTTCTTTCTCCATGTTTCTCTATTAGTACATTGGCCACTTTTGCTCAATTTTTTTTGAAACTTTTTGGATATATAACAAAGAGGGAATGTGTTTCTTTTTCAGAGGCCTAGAAAGGAAAACGAAAGCGATAAAAGGAAGTTTCAATACAATGCTTGAATTTCTTTGGTTTGAAGAGAATTAGGAAAATGTAAATATGAACATTGTACATAATTACCCATATATTCCATAGGGATGCACAATCCCTCCCTGAAGGAGAAACTGTTTTTACTCCAGATTTTATTGAAAATTGACGATCAATTTGATACAAAGAAAATTTCTACTTCTGTTAAGCAAATATTATTTTTTGATCACTAACAGAAATTTTATAAAAAGAGATATAGGAATTACAACCAGGAAGGAGGGGTAAAAAGACTTAACCCTCCCTAACAAACTGAAAAAACATATTACAATATAGCCCAAAAAAGATTTGTTCTTCCCACCCCCTGTTTGGCCAAGGTATCAGCCATGGAGTTAGTGCACCTCTTGGCCCATTGAACCCTTACAGACATATTCTGAGTTAACTGAGTAATTTTCTTTCTTTCATTAGAGAACTTCCACAATCTGGACACTTCCTTCTACAACCCTTTAATAGTCAACTGAGAATCTCCTTCCACCAACAACTTACTAATATTCAGTTGTTTAGATCTTTTAAATCCTTCTAGAGCTGCCAAGATTTCAGCTCTCAATGAGTCCCCCCAGCCTATAGGTCCTGAGAACTCCTCATCCCTGAAGATACCGCCTATACCAGAATGGCCTGGATTTCCTTCACTGCTACCATTGAAGTTCAATTTGATCAAACCCGGATCTGGTGGAGTCCAAACAGGTCTAAGAGCTGTGAACATGGGAGCTGACCGAGCCACTTCATCCCACTTTCTAATGATGTCTCCTACTGAATAATCTTCAAAGAGCTTCAAAGGCTTGACCCAAAGAGCCACCCTAACATAAATAAGTTCTATGATGGCTTCCTTACTTTTTTCTTTATCATGAAAAACTCTTTGATTTCTTTCTTCCCAAACCGTCCAACAAACAGCAGCTCTAGCACAATTCCACAATATTTTCCCTCTCTTTTTTAATCCCCTCACTGTTGTGGAGCTAAACAAGCTTTGCACATTAGAAGGGGAGGTCCACCTGCAACCAAATAGAGAAAAACCAACACCAGATATCTGAAACAAAAGGGCAAGAAACAAACAAGTGATAACACCATTCTTCTTATATAAGATTCACCAGTGTGGGGATAAACACCAATTAGGCCTTTTCTTTTGAAGTGGGTCACAAGTGTTACACTTTTTTAGGCATGCTTCCCAGCAAAAAGCGCCTACCCTAGGAGGAATTGGATTACCCAGATTTCCCGGACTGGAAAAGAAAACCCCGGAACCGGACTAGGTTGTGTCAATGCTTTGAAGAAGGAGGATCAAGAAAAGATACCCGAAGGGACAAGAGACCATACCCTGGAGTCCCCAGTTGAAGGCTCAAGGACTACCTCATCCAGGATCTTAAGCAAATTCAAAATGGGTTCCAATTCAGGATCTCTAAGTGCCCTTCTAAAACCCAGGTTCCAACCTATAGCAGAGTTAGACACGGTAGCAAAGGTGGCTATAGGTTCACTTTTAAACCTAGACAGAGCAAACAAAGAGGGAAACTGCTCTATCAAGGGGAAATCCCCCACCCAAATGTGTTCCCAAAAATTAACTGACAAGCCAGAACCAAGATCATACCTGATGAAGGGAAGAAAAGATTGAAGGATGGCGTGGATCGACTTCCACGGAGAAGCTCTTGAAGCCCTAGATGAGAGTCCTGGATCCCAGCCAGTTGCCTCTTGCCTATGAATACTTAGGATTATTTTGGCTCACAGGTTCTCCCTTTCTTTAGACCACCTCCATAACCATTTCCCTAAAAGAGCTACGTTCTTCTTCTGGATGTTTCCCAGCCCCAGACTCCCTTCACTTTTGGGTCTTGTCACTAGATCCCACCTAACCTGAAGGCATACATAGAAACTATGTAAAACGTTGGGCTTCTTGATGATGTTATCATAGTCTGCATTGCTGGATTATACATCTATGGGCTTTTTGTTTAGTGGTTGGCGATTCTTTTTGATCCATAATGGAAATTCAATTGTACTGTAGTCTAGAGCAAAGATGGGCCTCAAAGAAATCCCATTATGGAGGAGGGTAAAGAATATCAGTAACCAGACTTGGTGGAGTTCGTTCTGGCATGAGTAAAGCATTGGTCAAAGAGGAAATGGAGAGGGATGAGGTGTGAATGGATATGGTCAATCATCATGATAAATGGCTTCCACTGAGCTGGTTGGTGCAATATGAGGTCCAGCTTCTGAATTTACATTTAGAAGGTATGGGAAGGGGATTATAATGGTCCAGAGGTGGGTGTGGGGCTACTGTCAGTGGAGATGATGGGGGTGGAGCCCATGGCATTGAAGCAAACTGGCAAGGAAGCTTATAAGGTCATAAAATTGCTCAAATGGGGGTATTTTGTAATCTTAGGTTGCATGAGGCAGGGACCGCAGGATTATTGAAAGGGGTATTTTCACTTTTTCAGAAACATGAGGTAGATGTAGAATTTGTAGGAGAAAAAAATGAATTGTGGTGTAGGGGCTGGTTTCTGATCTCTGGTACATGGGAATGGGATTTGGATTGGAGTTATTTTAGCTGGCTCATTCAGGTCATATTAGTCCTTTGAAGGACATAAATGAAAAAGAAAGGCACAAGTGCAAAGAAGTCTACAAAATAATACAGTTTTCAAAGAATATCAGAGCCCTCAGGGTTTGGTCCATGTCTATTTCACAATAAGTATCTTTAATTTGGATTGTCCTACATATGAACTCTGTCTCTGGGCTACTTGAGATTTTTTTTTGTCCTGAAATGGAATATTAGTGCATTTTCATTTTAGATTAATGCAGCATTTTCAGAGATGCAAAACCAACCCTTTGACTCTAGGGATCAGAATGTTGGAAAATGACACCCCTTCCTCCTTCATGATCTGTTGGAGCATTGGAAGGAGGAGCTAATAGTATTTTTGTGAATATTGAATAAATGTGACTCCTCTAAGTTGTTTTAGGAAAAGGTATAATTCTGTTGTTGGTCATGTTAGAGAAAATATAACTCTCTGTTGTGAATATTGAATAAATCTGAATCCTCTGAGTTGTTTTTTTGGAGGTTGAAATGCCATTATTTGTGGTAGTTCTTGAGGACTTTCAGTGTGTATTCCAGGATCACTGAGACAATTTTGAACCCTACTGATAAAAAAAGAACTAGGTAGTTGATCTTGTTACTGGAATATTGTTGATACCATCCGATATTTGGGCCAATGAAATAATATATGGAAATAGATAGGTAAGATTTAAAAATGATTTCCTTTAGTTTTTGTAATGATAAGTTTAGGGTATTGTGTTAACATTACTGAAAAGTTCAATATTGCTTTATCCTGTTGTGTTTTTAGTTGATCTGTGCTTGGAATCCATTAAACTTGTCCGTTAATATTCAAGATTCTTGTACATACTGCTTATAAGGTCCTTACATGGTGTTTATACATTGTTTGCAGGTAAAGTGCCACTGTGTTATTTTTGCTACAGGAGCTACTGCAAAAAGGCTCAGGTTACCTCGTGAAGATGAATTTTGGAGTAGAGGAATTAGTGCTTGTGCAATCTGTGATGGGGCATCACCACTTTTTAAAGGGCAAGTTCTTGCTGTTGTTGGTGGAGGTGATACAGCTACAGAGGAAGCACTGTATCTTACTAAATATGCCCGGCATGTACATTTACTTGTACGTAAGGACCAACTACGAGCATCCAAGGCCATGCAAGATAGGTGAGTCATGATGCATTTCCCACTTTTCATATATAGCTTCTCTCTTATGCATCCTAAATCTTATGTGGTTGGTTTATGTTTTGCCCAAAAGGAAAACAAGTCAAAAGGTTTAAATCATTATGCTACTGGTAAAATTAAACTATATGTGTTTTTTTGACACATTATTTTTGTATTTACATGTATGGACTCCTATTATTTATTATTGCTTCCAATCATTGAACTGTTTCCAGTTTCTGCTAGATTACATTTTTCTAGTCCATTTAATCTCTTTGGATTCAGTTTATTTGTTTTCTCAACAATATATAGCATGCCATGTGGCTTGAATTCTTTCTATATTACTAATTTTATATGTAATGGAATACAGTAAAGATGTATAGAAGAAGTTACAGCTTGAAAGCTGCCCATATAACAAAGTGTTAGTTGTAAATGATTTTCCTTGCAACATTGGTGAATTTGATAAACACTAGTTCATAAAGTAGTAGGAATTACTAAGAATTAGCTCAGATAGACCACTAGAATAAGAATCATATTGAGGTTGATATAGGAATGGAGGCAAGGAAAGAAACTGTGGAAGAAGAAATCGATTTTCTTCATATTCTTGTACCAATTGCAATTTTATTATTTCTTCAGCTTTTTCAAATTTATTTTCTTGTTTGTTATTATCATAAGAATAGGTTTAGTTGTCTTGGGTGTGTTCTCCAATGTGCATAGTGTTTTTTTCTTGAGTTTCATTCAACACCTGGTTTGAAAAAACATTTATGATTAAAACAAACCAAGAAAACATGTTCTTGGTTGTGTGTTCTCCTAATCTTTGCTTTCATTTCTGTATATGTTTATTGTACAGTTGGTTTTTTCCTCTGGATATTGAACCTAGAAAAATGAAGTTTAATACGAGCAATTACCAATACTCCCAGATAGTCCTGATGGAGGATGCCTTTTTTTGGATTTATATTCTTAAGAAGTTACTATGATCATTTACAAGGTAGAGAAGTGACTACATCATCTGATGCAGGACCAAAGAAACTAAAACAATATGGCCATTACCCAATGTTGGTTCCAGCTATCTGGGGAGGGGGTGGACTAGATATAGTCCTGACCTTTGGCATTTTTTGCACAAAGTGGTCATGGTAGGGCATTTTGGTCATTTTACATGTTTTCCTGGGCTCCAGTCCAGTCTTGTATTGCTTTGTCTAATCATTGTTCAGTTGTGTTCAGAATTCCATAATTCATAATCATAGGATGGATATTTTATATTTAGTAAGTATTGTTGGAGTGATTGAAAGTAGTAGTTGGTTTTACATGAAAGGAGTTTATAGACTGCTGCCAGTGAGTAACCAAATTCAATCTTGATAGGTGTTCTTTAGGAAACCCCAGATCTTCAGGTAGTGGTGGAGTTTTTAAATATCACTGAAGGACTGTTATTTTGAGTTTTTCTGGTCCAGTGGGAGAAGGCAGTTTCTCAAGGTTAGTACCATATCCAGTCCACCCCTCCCCAGACCCAAGATAGCTGGGACCAATATTGGGTAATGTCTTTTCGGCATTCAACCCAATTTCAGCTTCAGCCATTAAGGATCTCATAACTTTCTCAACAATTAATTTACTAAAAGACAAAACAGTAAGCCATTTAGTTTAGCCACTTTAACTGTTGTTAAATGACTCCCCAGATTCCCTTCTAATCCTAATCATACCACTCCATTAGACTCAGTCCATCCCTAAAACTAAAATCCATTAACAAACCTTAGAAACACTTACTCCTTTAATTAATCTATCCTCTCTGAGAGCAGTCCTATATTGATT
Source organism: Nelumbo lutea (assembly GCF_056320005.1). Taxonomy (NCBI): domain Eukaryota; kingdom Viridiplantae; phylum Streptophyta; class Magnoliopsida; order Proteales; family Nelumbonaceae; genus Nelumbo; species Nelumbo lutea. The sequence goes on from NC_142690.1 coordinate 8,234,496, forward strand.
TGATACTGAAGTACTTATCAAAAAAATAAAAAAAGTACCTGTTGAACAAAATTTGTGAGCTATCCTACCATTCTCTCTGTTTGGTTACCTTTTGTATATGGTCATTTATCTTTGACCTTATAATTCTTCTTTCTTATATTTTAATCCCTCTTTTCTATTTTTGCCTGGTAACTGATCATAATTTATTAATAGATGTATTAGAAGTAAGATACAGAAAAGTATATAGGCTTTATTTATCTCAATTATAAGAGGGAATTTTTGGTATAGCAATTTGCCCTGTCATATTTGCATTGTAGTTATAGGCAAATGGACTCATAATCACTCAACTATTGCCCAAATTCTTTTAAAGTTGCAGTCATAGGGTTGCTGTATTTACAAGCAATGTTTTGTAAATAACCATAAATAAAGTGGTGTAACTATTTGTTCCTTTCTCTTCTCCCTTGTTTAAGCCCATGTGCTATGGTGCATATGATCTGGCCCTTGGCTGCAATTGAAGATTCTGAAGTATTTTACCTTTACTATACTTGGTCATGAAACATTTTTGCATTTAATAACTGACTTTCTAAGCGCGTTAGTTGCTAATGAAAATCTGTTTGGTAGATTTTCAACTCCCTGAATGTTTGTTTAACAGGTTGATTATGGCGAATGTTTCAGAGTTTTCAACAATCCAAATATTACCTTGCACTTCAATACAGAGGCTGTGGATGTCGTTAGCAATAGCAAAGGCCAGATGTCTGGCATTTTGCTTAGAAAGGTTGATACAGGGGAAGAGTTGGTCCTTGAGGCAAGGGGCTTGTTCTATGGTATAGGTCATACTCCAAACAGTCAGTTGCTGGAAGGCCAAATTGAACTTGATCGTGCAGGCTATGTGTTGGTCAAGGAGGGCACTGCAAAAACATCTGTTGAAGGTGTCTTTGCTGCTGGAGATGTGCAGGTAATCCTATTACCAAATTATTATTTCTCAATTCCTATACTTTGTTTCTCTCATCATATATCTTTAGGAGGCTAGTTTATGGTACAGTCACCTTTTTACTTTGGCTTAGAATCCTATCTGCATAAGTGGTTCAACCACGGGGCCATATCCTTTGGTGGTAGGGAATATCTATCCAATTAGACACTTGGTTATCTGATTCACAAAATCTATATCTTATTACTGTTATTATTGAGGTTATTTATTGTTTTTCACCCATCCAACTGTGGTGCTCAATGCTTCTACCATTTTCTGGGTATACCCCATTTGGGTAGAAGTGGCCATTACTTGGTGTAATGGTAAAACCTCTGGCTGTCAAACATGAGAATGCAGATTCGAGTATGAGAGTGGCCACTGTATAAAAGAATGCTAAAAGTTAGGATTGTAACCATTCCACCGCTTCTAAGACCCCAGATAGCTGGGGCTAACATTGAGAATTGGCCTTTACCATAATAATTCAGGTTAGTGCATAATTGGGAATGAGTTTACAATGTATTGCAGGCAAGATATGCCTTTACAGTGCTAGGGAGCAAAATTTATTTGTTTCTTATGATCTTATCCATAGAAAACTAGTTATATATTAATTAATTGAACGTGAATATACACAAACAGACCCCCAAGACCCACAAAATTAAACAACCCTATACAAAATGACTCAAAACATGAAAAACCCAGAGGCATGAATAAAACCAAAGCACAATTGCAACATGAAAGCCCCCTCCCCAGCCCCCAAAATAAATGAATAACACAGGTAGGACACCCCAAATATAAGCAAACAAAAGTCTAAGCCATCTTTCAGCAACCCTTACCACAGATTAGTATAAGCCATCTCAACTTACTAAAGGGGATTCCCAACTTTCAGCAATGAGCAACCTTTACGACAAATTAGAATAATACAAAAACACTCTCAGCAACATTTGAATGTTACTGTCAAATGGGTGAGAAGAACATCAAATGGGATGGCAGATACTCTAGCTAAACAAGGGGCTAGGAGACCCCAATTGTTTTGGGCTGAACTGTAAACTGTAATTTGGAAAAGAACACTCTCAACCTGTTGTAATTTTCTGTTCTAACTCTAATAAAATATTATCTCATTGATAAAAAAAAGCACCCTGAAAGTGCTTGTAGATTCTCTTTCATGGTAACCATACTTACATTGTCTCCAATAAGAATAACCAATGTAATCATAATAGATGGGGAGGTTTCTTACATAAGTCACAATCTATCCTTTAATCTGGATTTCATGTATTTTTTTAGTGAATTAGTAACCATCTCAGAAATCTAGTTTCATTTCTGTGGATAGGATCATGAATGGAGGCAAGCAATAACAGCGGCTGGATCGGGCTGCGTTGCTGCTTTATCTGTTGAGAGATATCTTGCAAGCAATGATCTCCTTGTTGAGTTTCACCAGGTACTTGAGTCATGTATATTGCTATTTTGTTCATAGCCCTTATTCAGTGTTCTGTGCTACTTTTTTTCTTTTTGGACATTTTTTCTTGAAATTTATTTTTAGGTTCTTGGTTTTCTCAGATAAGTCCTAGTGTTTGAAGCATTCTCCAACTGGCTGTCACTCTCAAACACAGCCATACTAACATGCCATGCTATCAACCTCAAATAAAGATACTTGAGTCCTGTATATTGCTATTTTGTTCATAGCCCTTATTCAGTGTTCTTTGCTACTTTTTTTTTTCTCTCTTTTGGACAATTTATCTTGAAATTTATTTTTAGGTTCTTGGTTCTCTCAGATAAGTTATAGTGTTTGAAGCATTCTCCAACTGGCTGTCACTCTCAAGAGCAAGATCTTCATTGTAGTGTTTGACAAAAATACCATGTAGACAAGATATCAGAATCTCTTTGGACCTTTAGGGTTGTTACTTTAGAAGTCATTAGGGGAAGGAATTCTGTATCAGAATCTTGTTGGACCTTTAGGATTGTTACTATAACAGTCATTAGGGCAAGGAATTCTGTGCCGGAGCACTTGTCTCATTAATTTTTCAGAGAATTCATGAAGAAATTTAACCCAACAAAGCAACGTTTCATGGACCTATAACCATGTAAGAATTCTTCGAAGAAACATTAATTCTCTTTTTAAAGTTATTTCATCCTTAAGGATCATTTTTCCAAATCAGATCCATGCTCCAAGTTTTTCATACTTCACTCTTGATCTTTGTTGCAAACTTGTCTATTTCCTAAACCACAAAAGGAGGTACTTCCTAAAAGCATCCCTCCCGAACCTCTCATCTTAAGTTAAAACATTCTCATGCTCTTTCTTATAAGGATGATTGATCTCTTGAGAGGTTTGGGTGATGTTCTGGTGAACTTCTCTCTGAAAGTGGAAAAGATAGCTACCTGCGTCTAGTTTTAGAAGTAGATAATCATTTTTCTCTCGTGTATAAAATAGGAATAGTAAAGACACTTAAAAGTAAGAGTTTTTCTTTTGCTTAAGAAAATTTGAAAATGTTCTACCAAATGTACTTCTGATCTTTTCTATTCTGAAGTAGAAAAAAACTTCCTGAATCCTGTCTAATGTTCCCTTGTATCTCTTGATTATGAAGCTCGAAAACCAAATTGGATGTCTAATTTCAAATACTGAAGGATCATGGTTCAGGGTTTAACTATAGAGATTTGGATCTGCACATTTTGCATCTCTGTATTTATCATTTGCCTTTTTCCAAAGGCTTTTGCTAAGGTCCTTGTATGGTACATTTATCAAAAAAAGGTCTTTGTATGGTAGAGAATATTTTTACTTCTTCCTTCTTACCATTTGATCATTTTAATGAAATTCTTCCATTATCAATTATAATTATAATAATAATTTAATGAAGAAAAAGAGAAATATGATCAACATTTTTCTTAATAATTGGTTATAGCTCGAACTAGTACTGCTCCAATAAGAGAAAGGTCTGGATTCTATTCTATTATCTCATCTTTTTTGTGTGTTAACATCATGCAAAGTACATATTTTAGTTTGAAAGAAACTTCCTATCCACTCTGATGTTTCTATGCCTTTTTTAATGTATGTTTACAAAGTGTTTTCATTTCTTTCTTTATCTTTGGTAAAACAAAATGAAGTATGATGATTAAATTTTTCTATGACTGAAAGCTACATATTGAGATTGTTGAAAGCATCAAAGTTTTAAGAATACAATATTATTGCAAAGAAGGCTAAAATTTACACATAATCATTATTTTTATTTTTTTGTTGACAGCCACAAACTGAAGAGGTTAAGAAGGAGCTCACAGAAAGGGACATACATGAGGGTTTTGACATCGCACTCACAAAGCACCGGGGCCAGGTATGGTTTTCTTCAGAAAAGGTTAAAAAGTCTGAAACAGCTAGAATGTTATGCGTCCAGAACTATGCAAAATATATTCTGGTAGGTTGCTCCTAAATCCTGGAAGCGAAAATAGGAGGAACAAAGTAGTAGTTTGACTGTATTTCAGTCAGGAACAATTGCAGAATTTTGGCCTGAAGGAGAATTTATCTTTTCACCCATTCATTGGGTCAATTTGGTCTTCTGTATATGTATCCTGGGTCATAACTTTTTTTTTCTTTGACCAAGGTGCCATCTAGGGTGTGTGTCACTAGGTCTAGAAGAGTTCATTGCCGTTATTTTCTCTAAATTCGGTTCAGTTTTAATGGATCAAGAGCAGAGATATTTCTCTCTTGTATTTATAGTCCAATAGGAGATTTTCGTGTCCTTTAAGTTTTAGTAGATATTGGAGTTTTAGGTGTCACCAATACTTGTCTGTTATTCCTTTTTTTCAGACTTCGATTATTATACCAGAAGGTTAAATCTCACTTGCACATGCAAAGTTGCAAGCACCCTTAGAAACCACCGTTTTTTCTTGATAAATTCCTTAGAAACCACCCTTTATCCATCTCTATGACCATCTCTATCCCTACATGTCTAACACATAATTTTCCATTCTAGTAGAGTCCATCTCTCTTCCCTTGCTGAAAAGGCTTTCTATCCAAAGCTTGGGTAGTTACCCATTCCTTATTGAGTGAAGAGAAGTGAGGACTTTACCCTCATTCCTTCATCCTCCCTATCGGTTTCTTGATCTTGAAGAAGCTATCTGTTTTTTGTTGAATTTTGTCTTAATCCATTTAATCAATTTTTTCCATATATTCCACTGATAATTCTAAGCTTGAGCTGTTCTTTTTGCAGTACGCTTTGCGGAAATTGTACCACGAAAGTCCAAGGCTTATATGTGTGCTATATACAGCACCAACATGTGGTCCATGTAGGACCTTAAAGCCCATTCTGGGAAAGGTATCATAGTCACTCGGTTACTTCAGCATTACATGTTACTCAAGAATGTTTTGTTTAAATGCACATTTGCATGGTAAGGTGATAATGGTTACTTACATTTCAAGAATTATTAACATTGTCTTTCATACATAATTTTGATGTTGGCTGGGAATACAGTTGCATGAAATAACTGTTGAACCAAATGATGCCATGAGTGGTTAGGGAGATACATCTAATTAAATGCAATTGTAAGGGAATATCTTTAGAGCTAGATATTGATAAAAATTTCTTTTCCAAAATAATTGATTTAACATGCTGCTTCTACTTTCTGATCCACGATGCAGTTTTGCAAAACATCTCACAAGTTATCAAGGACTCAAGTGGGGGGGGGGGTGGTCAGGGTAGCCTCTTTTTGCTAAAGTGCATGTTTTAGAAAATGAAAAGCTAATAGATCATGTATTTTTCCTATTAAAAAAATTGAAAAACTAATAGCTAAACAGAATTAAATGAATATTAAAAAGGAAACAAATCAACAAATTAAACAATTAAATGGAAATTAAGGATTCTTCTTCTTTTTTTTTTTCCGAAATGTAGAAATTAAGCGTTCTTTTGTTTTTTTTTCAATTCTATCAAAGTAAAAAATTTCAGTGCTGAACGGTAAAGAACAAACAATAATGTATGTGTAAGAGGATGAACTCATACACCACAGGTCAATTGCAGCCATCCATCAAGAATCGACCGTGGTTGATATGATATGATATACAATCTGCAGCCATCCATCAGTTGATATTATATGATATGATAACACCACAGGTCAATTGCAGCCATCCATCAGTTGGCAAGAAATTGTGCCTACTAAGTGACTGATATGATATACAATCTGCATCCTTTACGAGTCATGCCTATCATGCCCATCAATACCAATGAAAACATTATTTGTTCCCTTATGGCATTACAATAAATGCAAGGATTTTTTTTTTTTTGGGGGGGGGGTAGGAACTTACAAGGATTGAGACATTGGTATCACACTCTGCTTTATCTTGTGGCAGGTAATAGATGAATTTGATCAGAATGTACATTTTGTTGAAATTGACATAGAGGAAGATCCAGAAATTGCAGAGGCAGCAGGAATTATGGGTACACCATGTGTTCAGTTTTTTAAAAACAAGGAAATGCTCAGGTACACCATGTGTGAACATGTGGAAATGCTATTTCTGCTGTTTTTCCCATTCTCTAAAATGTTTCAATTAATTGCTTTATGTTTAACCATTTGATGGTGGCTATCTGGTAGCTTTCTCAATTGCTTTTTATAATTTTATTCACAATAAACTGTTCAGCATGACAGCACCTTCTTTGTGGTCTTGATGGCCCTTAAGGTAGCATATGCTAAAAAAAGGAAGTTTTGTTTATTTTGAGGGTGTGTTTGGTTTGCGTCTAGGATCAGAATCAGAACTGGAATTGGAATCACCTATTCCTGATGCCTGTTTGGTTCAGTTGGGAATCAGAATTGGATTTCGATTGTTAATTTCAACTAGAAGCCGGAATTGGGAAGAGGGAAGGAGCTGTCACTGTTAATACTGCTGCCAGGTGCCAGGCTGCCAGAAGCGGTGACAATGATAAAGGGGGGGAAGAGGGAGAGAAAAAAGAGGGGGTGGAAGAAGAAGGGAAGAAAGAAGAAAGGAGAGGGAAGGAAGAAGCCACTGCTGCTAATACCTTCTGCAGTATGTGCAGAGGTGGCAGTGACAGAGGGGAGGAGGAAGAGGGAGAGAGAAGAGGGGGCAGGAGAAGAGAGGAGGGGAGAAAGAAAAGGAAGAATGGGAAGAAGGCCCGTGACACGTTGAATGAAGGCTGGCTGGCAACTGGCTGGTTATCGACATTGGATGAAGGCCTGTGAAAGTTCAGGCCTTTGGTTGAATAGGAAATGGAGGTTATTTTGTAAAAAAATTGCATTCCTGATGGGGGGGGGGTAAAATGGCCATTCCCTCATATGGGGGAATCCCATTCCGCCTATTAGTGGAAATGGTATCCCATTCTGATCAAGCAAACGGTTGGAATTGGGAATGGGCCCTTCTGATTCTGATTCAATGTGTCAATTCTTGCGAACCAAACACAAAAGGTATAGGATAGAGGTCCTGTATAATTCTTGGGAAGGTAAAAAGACATTTGTAAAGCATATTACTTTTTTGTCAAAAAATTGCATTCCTGATGGGGGGGGGGGGGGTAAAATGGCCATTCCCTCATATGGGGGAATCCCATTCCGCCTATTAGTGGAAATGGTATCCCATTCTGATCAAGCAAACGGTTGGAATTGGGAATGGGCCCTTCTGATTCTGATTTAATGTGTCAATTCTTGCGAACCAAGCACAAAAGGTATAGGATAGAGGTCCTGTATAATTCTTGGGAAGGTAAAAAGACATTTGTAAAGCATATTACTGTTTTATGTGGATGTTTGGCTTTAAGTCTATGAATATGCATGTTATTATTTCTTGGTGACCACCAACTGTTGCTTTACTGGATTTGCAGGATTGTATCAGGGGTAAAAATGAAGAAAGAATACAGAGAATTCATTGAGGCAAATAAATGAACGGAACTCATTTTCCGATTTTCTACTTGTGTCTAGTGCTTTTATTTTTCTCATCCGGTTTTGTTCCATTCAAGCATATGATTGGAATAAATCTGTATTCCTGTATTCTTGGGTGAACCCATTAAATTATATTAGTGAAGTTTACACTGTACATCAAATTTCTTTAGCGCATGATTCCAAAAGCAGTTTTGAAATTCCAATCTTGATGTTGCATTCAGTTGATTTGTACATCTAAACCACACTAAAGAACTTTATTTTGTATTATTATTTCATGGTGCTAAGGGCCATTGGTTGGTGCAATGTTAAATCTCAGGCTAATAAGCATGAGAACAGTGATTTCAATCCAAGAGCAGACACGTTATTAGGGTTGCAAGTTGGGTACCCGATTTGAAAAACTTACACTGCATTGGGCCCCGGCTTTCAGGTTGGACCTATTCAAATTTTATCAAATTCCCAATAGTTGAGACTCTCCCTTGTTTTTAGATTTGTCAAAGAGAAATTTACCACCTCTTCCGCTTATTATGCAAAAGGGTCATTGCTTGGTGCAATCTTAAAATCTGGGACTGACAAGTCGAGAGAAGGAACGTTCAAATTTGCCATTTTGTAGAATAGATGCCAAAGGTCAAGGCCCTATCTAGGATCATTATCAACGTTAACGGCTTTTCTATCTGCCCGATCCACTTTTTGGACTTATTTTTAGGGAAAATTTCCGACTAGTACCTAGTGCTACTTTGGTCCTCAAAACTTGACAATTTAGTATCCAAATTCAGGTTCAAAAAATTGGCACGTATCGGCTGGGAGCTTCTTGATACACCCCTACAGAAGGTGTATCGGGGTTTTGAACGGTTCAAGGGTGAATGGACCTTAAATTGGCCCCTTTGAACCGGATTTGAAAAAAAAAACTAAAAAAAAAAAACAACTGATACTACCCGATATGTCGGTAAGGCATATTGGGTATATCGATATTTTGAACCTTGCCCAAACTTTCAAAACGTGTCAATTTAGTACCTACTGTTAACCAGCCATTAAGTGACATGTGAAAAGACACAAATGCCCTTCAGGTGTCTTCTAATTTTCTTTATCAACCATTAGACAAGTGGTGGACAGCACAACCGTGCATGCCATTCTCTTTCATATTTGCATGATTTTTTTTTGTCTATTTACGCATTTATCCTATTTATGACAGAATGTGCTCTGGTAATTAGGGGTGATCATGGGTTGGGCCGGGCCGGGCTTTGCACTTATGATAAGGGCTATAACTTAGGCTTGGGCCCGGCTCGGCTTGGGGTTCCAGGCCTGAATCATAAGCCCTAGCCCAGGTCTATATGGGCCCGGCCATTTCGAGCCAATGGCACTCATATATAAAACATTATATATCTATATATTAAATGACATAACATGCATATAAACTTATTTTATATTTATATTACATATAATATAAATTATACATGTCATGTTATAATATTTATATATAAAATATATAATATAATGTAAAATAACATGTATAGATATGTATATATTATACACAAAATGTGCAGGATTAAGTATAAGTGGGCCGGGCTTAAAGTATTAAGCCCAAGCCCGGCCCTAAATTTTGCAGGCCTGATGTGGGCCCAAGCCCGGGCCAGGCCTGAACACAAAACCCAGGCCCAAGCCTGGAATTTCCAGGCTGGATTTGTGCGGGCCGGGCAGGGTCAGGCTGAAATGATCACCGCTACCGGTAATGCGGGGAACTCATTCCGTCGTTATATCCGATTTCATCGTCTCCCATCGATAGGTAAGTCTAGTTTTCTCAGCTCTTGCAATTTAGACCGAGAAAAGCCAACGAAATGACTGTGTCAAGACCGAGTTGATGCCCAATCCTCTGCAGGAGATGGTTCACTATAAGCTGGCTCTTGCATTTTAGTACAATTCCCAATAGATTCTGTTATCATCCCTGATAATTGATTACTATAGAGCCACAGAGAAAAATGATCAATCGTGTCCTACATTCGACGGGATAGATCAGTGAATCCATTACTGTAGAGATAAATTGTGTTCAAACGTGGAATCTGGAACAAAGACTCTGCTATCTCCCCACTCAAGGAATTATCAAACAGAGATAAAAATCTGAGCTTCCTCAAGTTTGCTAATTTCCCAAGCACATCACCGGTGAAACCATTCGCCGATAGATCCAAATATCCAAGTAGACTACAATTGAACAACTCTGCCAGGATCAGACCTGAGAAATTGTTGGCATTAAGGTCAAGCATCTTGAGGGATCTCAGCTGGCCAATCTCCGGTCTCAATGAACCAGAGTTTTGCAAACCCGACAGGTTCAGGGAGATCACATTTTGTTTCAGACTTTCAGGCCATCACCTTGAATTCCATGGCAGCTACAAGGAGTGCAATCGTTTGAATTCCAGCTCAACTTGATTGAGGGAGGTACAACCAAGTCGTTCAATAGTGAAAGCAGAGCTTCTCCATCAAAGCTCAACCCAGCAGCAGTATGGAGCAAAGCAAAGTACAAGCACAAGCACAAGCACAGAAAATCTCTAAAAACACTACCCATTACATTTACAACAGAACAAATCAAAAGACTATATTTGGAGGGAATATGGCTATGCTCACCTTTTATCGAAGAACTCTTGCACAAGCACAAAACTTTGTTATCTCTTTCTTTTTGCTCTTTACCGAAAGAACTAACTCGTGACTCAACTTTCAAGTTTCAACATACTGAAACAGACTTCAAATACTTCGCAGGGTCAAGCCATTTCCTGGGTTATGTCGTCATCCCGAGCTTGTTAGTAGACGGACACCTAATGGCATGTGACAACAGTGTCAACATGGATACACATGAACAATGTCTTATCTCTGTGTAAGAAGATGATGAATAGTGTTTTAAAGGGTAATTTTGACACATTTTGAAAGTTTAGGTACAATTGTCGCATTTTAAAGTTCGGGAATTTTCCCTTATTCTTATTAGTCCCCTTTTGTAGTTATTTATAGACCTTAATAATCAACACTTGGTTTATGTTTTCTGTAATTGATCAGCCTAAGCCTCTATCTACCACCCCACCATGAAACTATACTTCTAATGCTTGAAGTTTGATATGGAGATAGAAGATCCCGGGCCTCCTTAATTGGTTTACAACAATTGATCCCTTTTCCCTGAACCCAAATTCAGAACCCATAAACTCTAAATTTGACACTAATTGAGATTTCGATAACCTTAAAACATTTACCATATAACTCATACTTCATTTCTATCAATTATCATGCGACATGCAAATATTCATTGTCATCAGTGTCTTTCTCATCCTCTAAGATTATTATTTTTAAGGGTTTACTGTTACCTTAGCCAAGAGGGAATGAAACAGAGAAAAAGAGAAATATTCAGCTTTACTACCACTTTGGCTTGGATTTGTGAATTTTAAATACATGTTTAAAAGAAGAAATGGGCCATTGCTTCGTGTAATGATAAAATCTCAGACTGATATAAATGAAAAATATGGATTTGAGTATGAAAGTGGCCACTTTATGCAAAAATGCCAAAGGTTAGATTCTTATCTACTCCACCTCTCCCAAGTCCCAATACCTTTGATAGCTGGGATAAACATTGGGTAATGACCTACATAAGAGATGAATAAGCGAATTTGCCCTAGGAAATTAGAGAAATTACAGAACATCAGCCATGCATTCCATACTTATCAACAGCCATAGAACTTTGTTATGTGCAAGAATTACTACTTTAGGGGAGTGGAGAGTTGAGACCCTCTTGGTAAGATAATGGGAAAGAAGGCTGGTGCTGCTTCTTGACCATAGGTGGCTTCATTGTGAATGAAGGCCTCCTCTTAAGGAGTGCAATTGTTCTCTTGGCATAAAATGAGTGGAGCCATGGTAATATTCTCTCCTTGAACTTGAGTATGATGAAGAAGATCAGCCTATAGGATATGAGAAGCACTACAATAGCAGCCAAGTCCCACCATTTGGAACGATTTGGTGAAATCCCATAAATCGTCTTGAGAATTTTAACTCCTGTGAGCTTTGGATCACCTTGTTCCATAGGATCAAACTTGAGCCCAATTAGATCGTTCTTGAATTGTCCCTACATAATATGTTACCATATTTGATAAGTTATGTCATCAGTACGTATTTGAAAATGATTCTATGAGTTAAAGTGATTGATACAGGAGGCATATATACAGGTTATATATTTCTGGTAAGATCATGCAGCTTGGTTATATCTGGCCTAGATAGAAAATCATCAAATAAACCAAACATTTTCCATGGTGGTTGTTTTGATATGAACCGAGTACAGGAAAATCAGGGTTAGATTGAAATAGACAGAGTATTATAGAATAATCTAACCATGGTCTATGGGAATTGGATTCCTGCAAATTAACATTTACCTGTAATGCCCATGAGCTGTAGCTGATATATGAAACCGGGTATCGCCAGAATGGTTTGGGAAGATCAGGTAGGGTACAGAAGAATCCAGAGCTCAGCATAATAATTACCTACATATGAAAATGACAGTGCTTGAGAAGGTGATGACAGAAAAGAATATACAGGTGTTTCTGAAAGTAGTTTCCTTACAATAATTCCAATCCCAACTATGACACCCATCAAGTAGTTGGGAACCAGTGATGCAACAATCATCATGCAGCCTTCTACCACAGAAATGCAGCTCAAAAGATTAAGCCAGGTGAATAGAAGGTGAGAGAATCCAGAGTGAAACTTCACCATGAATGAGATTATTGTTCCAGTAGTAGTAGACACTCCCAGCAAGAAAGGGAATGAGGAGAGAAAGTTAGATAGGATGTATACAGCACTGCCATAGTGACCATTTAGCCTCTCACGATAAAAGACCTGTTGAGTAAGAAATGAGACGTTGAGAAAGTTTAATAGAACCAGCTTGATGTTTTTTTTTTCTTTTTTTCTCTTTTTCAACAATTCGATCTTGATGGAACTAAGATTCATAATTACTTGCCCTTATTTCTTCAAGGAAGGATGGGAAGCCTCCTATGGACATGAATGTCATGAAGCCTGTTAAGAATGCAGCACTAGCTCCTCTGTCCCTGACTGTGTTATAGCTGGTTCCAACATCAAAATAAATGGTGCCAACACATAATGATACTACTAGGTAGACCATAATCCTTAACCAGTAATACCCAATATCCCTGCACATGTTCACGAAAGACCTCTTAGTCAATGTGCAGAGCTGTTTCCACCAGCTAGCCTCGCTTCCCTTGTTTGATTTAGCGATGGGTCCTTCCTGCATTGACATTTAGTTGTTATTAAGCAGCGATAATTCATTCTTGGAAACTCTCCTATCATATTTTAACACATCTCAATTGGCAACCAAGTTTTGGAGTTTAGTACTCTCTCTCACTCACTGTGTGTGTGTGTGTTTGTAAGAAATCCCGAGTGGTGTGTGTGAGGATAGGTGGGGGGACAAATGTGTTAAGGGTTGCTTGAGTTCTAAGTGTTTACAATGAGTAAAAGCTCCCTAATCCGTCTTCTTGTACTTGTTGCATATTTTGATGTCTTGTATTTTGCAGCAAGGATTTCTTTGATCCTTGAACTTGCTTCATTCATTAGAAGATCTGATGATGATGATGATGATGCCTGTGCTTCCTGTTACAAAAAATAAACATTCGCCCGTAAACAAATTAAGCTAATGAAATAACCCATCAAAAAAAAGTTAGTGAAATAAGTTTTGAAAATCACCCCAACGACAAGGGAGATGTTTTTGGGTAGAATATATAGGAGGGAGATTCCGACATTGGAAATGACGGACATTAAAGATTGTTTTCACATACATTAAGTCTCGGACATTCCCTCAGAGCGGCAGTTACAACATCGAAATCTGTGTTAATACAACGAAGGAAATGATCGGAAGGATTCCTTCTAGTGGGACAAGGGAAACCAGACTCAGCAAAGAACTGTATCAAGAAATATCGATGAAATTAGATTGCTATTGGATTAACATCGTCGTCGAGTGAAATTTGCAGGATTGTTGCATTCTTCTTAATTACCTCTGCAGCCATCCTTGCCTCTCCAAAATAAATAGCTTCTCCATCCGAGAGGAGAAACAGATCGTCAAACAGTTGAAAAACTTCACTACTTGGTTGGTGTATCACCGAGATAATAGTCTTTCCATCCCGAGAAATGCTTCGTATAGTCAGCATCACTAAGAAAGCCGATGCACTATCGAGTCCACTGGTCGGTTCATCAAGAAACAAGAGAGAAGGGCTTGTGAGGATCTCAAGTGCAATGCTCAGTCTCCTCTTCTCTCCACCGCTGATACCCCTCAGATGCCAGTTACCAATCACTTTGTCGCCACAATCTTCAAGACCCATTTGCAGGATCGTGCTTTCGACCACCCCATTAATCTCTTCTTTGCTCAAAGTAGCAGGAAGCCTCAGGTGAGCTGAGTATGTGATTGTTTCTCTGACTGTGAGGGTTCCCAATAAAACATCCTCTTGGGTCACATAAGCCTGAGAAAGTGAAAATGCACAGAAACATACAAACACAGAGACATGCACAACTGTAAGAAGAGCATAATCTATGGCTGCTACAAGCCAAAAAAAAAAAGTCTATGGTTACATTTGGATGTTACAAAGTTGCTGTACTCACTACGTCTCCACAGTCTAGTCTCCTCTCCTTGCCATTGAAGAAAATATTCCCAGTCACAATAGCGTTTCTGCAAAGTCTCCCTGTTGAAAGTGCAATTTTTAGTTTCACTGAAAGAAAAATTAGATGAAGATACCAGCTTCTAACTTTTTGTTGTCATTCTTTTGGGTGCCATTAGGAGATACCCTAATTCCCTGTCAGGTGAGAATGAAAAGTTGAAAACAGGTTTAGAAAAAATGAAATAAAATAAAATGAATATTTGAGAATATATATATATATATGCTGAATTATATATAAAATTTAAAAATTGTATCTAAATGATGGTAATTTATCAATATCAAAATATATGTTTTGAAGACAAAACTAGTATATCTTATTTTTAAGGCATTTGGTAAAATATCTATCTTTGTATTGATTTCATATCTTTCTTTGATAAACCTCTATATGGTTTTGTGGTCAGATGGGGTTTAAGGTAAATTCGAGTGATGGTATGGGGAGGTATATATAAATAATTTACCCTAATTTAATTGAATCGGGTGAGCCCAAAATTCATTGAAATAATCCCATGGCTGAGCATTTCTAGTGAACTATATATATGGTGTTCCTTGATTCAATGAGACAGTTAATATTTTGACTTCCAATTCTATTAGCATTAGAGGCTTAAACCGGCTTAGAAAGGCATTCCTATAATTTTTCTCAAGTTGCTTTTAATTTCAAGATGGTTTGACTTTTGTCTCATTTTTATAAGGGTAATTTGCTGAAAACTCTCCTGAAGTTTAGTAATTGCAATCACCTCTTTTGAACTTTGCATGCAACTTGCAAGTAGAACTCCTTTGTTAGAATCCTTTAACAAGAAGTACAAAAATGTCCAAAATCCATGCAATTACTATTGAGCTGGTTACTATGGAAAATCAATACAAACTTTATGAACAAAAACAACACACACATAGTGGAGAGAGAGAGAAAGAGAATGTTTAGAGTTGTAGCTTTACCTTTGAGTGATTGATATGAAGGGCAAATTTGAAAAATAAATCAATTTCAGAAAAGAGATTGGAAGGGTTTAGGGTAACAATTGATATGAAGATGAAATTTAAAAAAATAAACATTTTGGTCAAAAGTAACTACATGGGTATTTTGGACATTTTCATGCCTTTTGTTAGAAGATTTTAATAGTGGATCTACTTGAAATTGTATTAGGAAGTTCAGGAGAGGTGATTGCAATTACCAAACTTCTTAGGAGGTTTTGGCAATGGTCAGAAACTTCTGAGGCAGTTTCAGCAATTTACCCTTTTATAAAATGCTTGATAATAATCCTTCTATATGTGTATGCTGATAGAAGGATCTAGGGGTGGCCACGAGCTGAGCCTTTCACTCGTCTTGTGAAAAGCTTAGCTCGTCTCGGTTTAAACCGAACTTTGAGCCGAATTCAAGTCTAATATATCGAGCCCAATGAAGTTTTGCTCATGAGGCTTGCAAGCCTAGTATTAAAAAAATAATTTTTATTATACATCATCATACATACATACATACATACATATAATAAATAATTTTATTATAGATAATAATATTTTTATTTTATGTATAATAGTAAATAATTTTATAATTCATATTTTCTTGTATGTAAAATAAAAATAATTTTTATAATATTTTTTGCATATATAATATTAAATAATTTTTATAATTCTTAATTTTTTATCTGAAAAATAAAAAAAAAATAATTTTATACATATAATTTTTATTTTTCAAAAAAAAACTTGGCTTATAGTCGAGCTCGAGCTAAGCCGAACTTGAACTTGCGAGCTATGAACCGAGTCGAGCTCGAGCCCAACTCTCTAACTTGAATTAAGCTCGAGCCTGATACTAATCTTGTGAGCCGAGTTCAAATAACCAAGTATTCGGCTTGGCTCATCTCGAATCCACCCCTAGGGGGATCGAAAAACCACAAGTTACCAATACCATGATCTTACACAAAAGCTAAGGTAAAGAATATATACAATAGAGCCTGTTTACATTGAATCTAAAATTTTATATAATCCTTGCTATACACTTTTTGTGTGTGTGTGACATATCTTGCTAAGCTATTGGAGCAACCTCATGACTCTTTTAGACTCAAGTTCACTTTGGCTCATATACCTACTTCCTCATCCTGACAAATGAGATTATCCCAAATACCTCAAAGGGTGATTCATATTAGATTAAGAAGAAAACATAACCAAAACAAAATCTCGTAAGATAAAAAAACATCTACCATTAAGGGTGAAGGATATCTCTAACTTGATAGAAATTATCAACGAGGGGTTTGCCAATGTTGCTAGACTAGTTTGTGGAAATACTGATATAAACATATGAGCCAAGGTGAACTCCTGTGGAGTTTGATACTGAACTCTCATTCCAGCAAAACTAGTAAGAAAAACAGAAGTTGGGTAGTAGAGAGTGAATTTACCTGCCAATGAGTCAAGCAGTGTTGATTTTCCTGATCCGGAAGGACCCATAATGGCCATGATTCGACCAGGTTCAGCAAAGCCACTGAGGCCTTTGAGCAACCTCCTTGTTGGGCCCTTCCCAAAGTTATTAGATAGCACCACTGATAGATCCTCCCACACCAAGCATGTCCCGTTTCTGTTTTTGCGCCTACCGTGATGACCAGCCTCTAATGGATTATCTGCTCTATTCGTGGCATCTATCTCCATATTTGATATTTCCCAACTATACTGAGGATATATCTGGCTTGAGAACATGTACACACACACACATATATATATATATATATATATATATATATATATATAGTATGAACAGCTGATGGGGCCATGGGTGACAGCCATTCTGACAATGCTTGAATTTCTAATATTTTAGCCAGAACATGTCATGTGGAGTGGTCAATGTTAATTATGATGAAGAGGAGGAAAAGAAAGAATTGTACAAGTTCGCTTCACCTTGAAACCAATAAATATGTATAGAGATTAGGCCTGAGCCCACTCACGTACAAGTACACGAACCAGTTCTCTCTTCTCTTTTTTGTTGGGTGGGTGGGAGTTGGAGGGGAGGCGGTGGAAATTGCAAGGTCCGTAAATGTCATTCATTTGTCTTGGCTTGAATTTAAATATGTTCCTGTCCTGATTCTTATATTAATGGGTATATTAATGGATATGGGAATTGAAAATGGCGAAACAGTATTCATGTAACCGACCCCTATATAATTGATTGATTATATTTAAGTATAGATAGGTAAGTAGAATATCTTATTTAGATCTAATCAATGCAGCTCTAGCACCCGGATATCACATGGAAAAAGGATCTTATGCTTTTTTTTTTTTTTATGCCATCTTTGGTTTGAAGGAAAAAGATAAGGAAAGGAAGGGTAATGATAAAGTTTTCCTATCTTTCTCTTCCTTTCCCTACTTTTTCCTTCAAACCAAATACAGTCTAAATGAACTGTAGAGGATTTGATCAAGTTAGGGAATAAAATCCTATTTGGAGACTTCACCTAATAGTTTAAGTTTTAGGTTGGATGATTTTTTGAAATGGTGTTGGAGCATGTTTGACCAACGTTTTTGAACTACCATTGACCCGGACGGTTGGACCGTTTGGCCCGTGAATCATCTAGGCAACTTGTTCCGTTTTACCCAAAACAAAGAATCTGGTATTGACCCCGGCGATTAAACCGTTGACCCGTTGACCCATTCAACTGTTTTTGACCAATTTTTTATTTTTTTTTAAATTTATTGTCAGAACGGACCGTCAATTCGAACCGGACGATTGGGTTGTTGACTTGGAAACGGTGCCCAGAATGGTTCTGTTTCCGGGTCATTTTTTAAAGCATTGTATTTGACCAAGTGGTCTAGTGTTCAATTTTTGTCACCTCTAATATTGATTCAAACCCAATAAACTTTCGTAGGAAGGAGTACATTATAAAATAAAAACCTACTTAAAAACCTCACCTAATAACTTAAGCTTTTATATTTGAATATTTTCTTGATATGATATCAAAACCTATTTAATCAGTGGTACAATGTACAATTTTAATCACCCGTAATAATTAATTGGAATTTAGCATAAAGGTATGGATGAACCTATGTTTTAGAGAACAAAAGCTTATTGAGGGGCCTCACCAACCAGCTTAAGGTTTCAAGTTGAGATTCTTGGCGAGATCAAAAATCATGATTTAATTTGGCCAAGTTAGAGCTAGCTTTGAAAGTGATCTGTAACAAGGCATATGGCGGAAGATTGATTTTTTATTACATCGATCCATTAATTACTTAAAATTTTATGAGGATGGGTTTCAATACCTGGCCATGGAAGTCAGAAGGTGCTTTGTACTAAGGACAGCATTAGATGTTGACGTTTGCTTTCACTTAATACTGTATTGAGAGCTTGAAGTACAAACTCTTCCTCTCTGGGACATGGAAAATTTCAAAACAATATACAATTTCAATGCGACGTTACAATAGAATTGACCCTAGAAAGAGCGACATCATAAATGAAACTACTAGCAAGTTGTTTGGCAATTGGCACAGTCATTTCACAACCGATCAGTTTCTTGGGAAATCAAGAACGATTGGGGAAATACAAACAATCGATTTCACTAAAAACACAGAAAAATTGGGATATAGGTTGATGGGGTTAAGGTTCAAAGTGTCGACATATATTGGCTCGCATCAGTCGATACGTATCATTTTGGGACCTCTATGATACGCTCTTATAATGTATGTATCGAGGGTCTGACCGATTCAGGGGGTAGAAGAGCCTTAAACTGCCCCCCCTTGAATCGATTTTGAAAAAAAATAGAAAAAAACAAAAAAAAAAAAGGTATTGATTCGCCCTATGCACCCCTACGAGCATATTGATATTTTGAATCTTGGATGAAATATTTAAAGTGATTTATATTAATATCATATATAACATATATACAATGACACCTGTATGCCATTCCAAAAAGTAGTCAACTTTGTCAAATTTCAATATGCCATGGAATAGATAGATTGTGAAACGCATTATTGCCAAACGCCCATTAAATAATTCAAATTTATATTCCTTTCATAAATGGGTCATGTATGCGTATTAATTTTGGCCATAAATTTCTGTTCAATTTGTATATTGATTAGACTAGTTTTTCAGATGGTCCAGTTTTTGGATATCAAACGGACTTCCCCATAAGGTAATTTTAATGTAGCGGATTTACCCTCTTTTGCAATCAGTTTCACTACAGCACCCGCAGCTCTAGCTAATTTCTCCTGTTGGAGGGTCATCCACCTCCTGAGCCCAAATCTCCTATTAAAAATATTTCCTTAGATGTATGTCAAAACTTATCAAGTGATATTCTTGAAGGAGTGAGAGATCCATCATATGGATGGCCGAACCCTATAGGTAGGTTGGGTGAAATTTCAAAAATTTCTCTCTCTCATCTGGGAATCACATTCCCTGTTTTAGAATATCTGCACTTTCAAGGATCAATCTTGAACCAAGAACCGAATCAAATCTGAACAAAAACAGTAGGAGAGGGATATACTTGATACGAAGAAACAGTATCCTCTAATGAAGGTGTTCACGCCCAAAGAAGTCTCCAAAGACTGCTCCCACTGAAGATGACACAATGTAGGGTGGAGCAGAATCAATAGTGTTCTTTCCAAGAACCGAATCCTTCAACAAGGATGTAGGCTGTGAGCACGACTTCAGATCAACCTTTCTCCAAAGACTGATATCAAGAACTATTCTTGATTTCTCCTACAAAACTGAAGATCGAACTGGCACTAGGCGGCAGCTAGAGGAGAACGCAAGGAGAAGATGGCGCAGTCACACTATTGTTGTCTTCTCTCTGTATAATATGAGATCTGATCTCTGGGATGTTGGGATGGGCTGAATGGTTTGCCCCCTCCTCCTTTTATAGACTTAAAGAGATCAACTCCTAATCCCATTAGGAGTTTACTGATTCAAATCCTTATTTGAATCTGGACTCTCTTTAAGTGATAAGGATAAATCCTTATCTTATCTGCAAATTAGATCAACTCTCTCCTAATCTCATTAGGAGGTTTCTAGATCCAAATCTGTATTCAGATCTAAACTCTCTAAGTGGATAGGGTAAGACCCTATCCTATCTGCTGATCCAAATCCCAGATCCACCCTTCTTTAATTAATCCAACTAAACCAGTTTAAAATGAGCTTTAGGCCCAATAAGTCTTATGTGCTCAGTGGCCTTCCAAACTGTTGCCTAGTTGGGCTTTTTTGTATGGCGTGGGACCCAAACATTGATCTACACATTAGCCACATGGGT
Organism: Nelumbo lutea; assembly: GCF_056320005.1. Classification (NCBI taxonomy): domain Eukaryota; kingdom Viridiplantae; phylum Streptophyta; class Magnoliopsida; order Proteales; family Nelumbonaceae; genus Nelumbo; species Nelumbo lutea. Next base: position 8,255,195 of record NC_142690.1, read on the forward strand.
TCAGCCCAACCTCTATTACAAGACCTGGCCGAATTCACTGAAAAGACAATGAACCCCTTGAAGCCCATCACATGGGCTCCTAATGGGCCCAATACTTACACTAAGTGGTCCCTGGGCTAAACCACCTTATAAAAACCCAGGGACTGTGGGCAGATGCAAGACTAGCCTATCATGTATTACCCTCAATGATCTTACACTTAACCTCTCAGCCCATAATGATCAAACACTATCCGACAAGAGAGGACCTCTCCCTCGACTGCAAGGAACAATGTTGCACTCTCTACTCACATGGATCCCGAGAATTAAAACCTTTTGCAAACATTTTGAAACCATAATATATATATCTTTATATAAATATATTTTGTAAAAACAAATTTCAACGATTGAAATCGGCTGCCGACAGTTTTGATTTCCATCAGAGAGGGTGCATCATCGATCATTACCTTTGTCTGACAAAGGGGCTGATCTTATCATTATTATCACCCACTCAGATGAATTCTCAGATTGTCCCAACATACCCAGGTTTTGACCCCCACTAAGGATCTCACTGATTGGAATATCAAAGACAGCCCAATCTGACACATAGTGCAATATCATAATCGAGTCTAAGGGTCAGGTGTAACTTTCCAGTTTTGCCCACTAATCACCAAGGTCTAGGGCAATATTGGAAATCTGGTCCGGTTCAGGGTTTCAAGTAAACCTACACTGCATGTACCTCAGGTCTCACCCTGGCAGCTGAGACAGACCACCCCAATACTTGGCGGCACATCAGTGTCAGCCTTAGTAGGATAAATCTCCCCAGACTTATCAAACGACTATGAACATTCTAAACTAACACGAGTATCATAAGTGTCCAGTTTAAGGGTATTACACAGAAACACACCACTATAACATGAATCAAATATGTACTTTATTCATTTATAATAAATGTTATAATGTACATCAATCTGATTGGAGCTAAGGGCATACACTATCTCACAACTCCCACTTGCACTTAGGTCCAAACTGGTATAAGCCGGAGTCCTAGACTTTCCACGTTTTTCTTAAACACTTTCTGTGTGAGTGGCTTAGTTAATGGGTCTATTACATTCTCCGCTATCAAGACGTCCCCTCTACCAACAATCTCCCGCAGTACATGGTACTTCCTCTCGATGTGCTTTGACTTCGAGTGGGCTCGTGGCTCTTTAGCCTGAGCGATAGCTCCATTGTTGTCACACAACAATGGGATGGGTGATGTGCTGGATGGAGCTACTCCCAATTCATGAATGAACTTTTTCATCCACACGACTTCTTTGGCAGCTTCACTTGCGGCAATGTATTCGGCTTCAGTTGTGGAATCTGCCATGGACCCCTGTTTTCTGTTTTTCCAACAAACAATACACGGTCCTATCATGAAAACATACCTAGATGTAGACTTTCTATCATCTGGATCCGACTGAAAATCAGCATCAGTATACCCCTGGATCTGTAGTTAGCTACCATCGAATACTAGACAAAACTCTTTTACCATTCGAAGGTACTTAAATATATTTTTCACAGCAGTCCAATGCTCCTTCCCTGGGTTGGCCTGAAATTTGCTTACCACACTCATTGCTTGAGCAATCTCAGGACGAGTGCACAACATGACATACATGATGCTCCCTACGGCTGAGGCATAGGGAACGCCCTTCATGCCCTCAATCTCCTCAGAAGTCTTGGGAGACATCTTCTTGGAGAGAGTGACTCTGTGCCTGAAATGAACATTTCCCTTCTTGAAGTTCTCCATGTTGTATCTCTTGACAATTTTGTCAATGTAAGAAGATTGGGATAATTCTATTATCATCTTCGATCTATTTCTATAGAGTCGAAGACCTAGTATATAGGAGGCTTCTCCAAGATCTTTCATGGAGAATTGCTATGAAAGCCATACTTTCACCGTAGTTAACATTTCTACATCATTCACAATGAATAGAATGTCGTCTACATACAGAACCAAGAACGTAACCTTATTCGTAAACATATGGTTCATTCGGATTCTGCTCAAAGTCAAACTTTTTGACAGTAGAGTCAAACCGGATGTTTCAACTCTTAGAAGTTTGCTTAAGTCCATATATGGATCTATTTAATTTACATACCATGTGTTCCTGACCCTTAGCTATGAAACCTTGCGGTTGTTGCATATAGATATATTCAGTAAGATCTCCATTCAGGAACGCAATTTTGACATCCATTTGCCAAATCTTGTAGTCATGGTATGCTGCTACAGTTAGCAGGATCCGAGTGAATTTAAGCATGGCCACAGGCGAAAATGTTTTTTCATAATCGATACCCTCTTTATGAGTATACCCTTTCGCCACCCAATGAGCTTTGTAGGTTTCAACCTTACCATCGAGGCCCTTCTTACTCTTATAAATCCATTTGTAACCAAATGCTTTTACTCCGGGGGGCGGATCTACTAGAATCCAGACTCTATTTGTCTCCATTGAATCCATCTCAACTCTCATCGTATCTATCCAGTTCAAAAAATTTATGTTTAACATATCTTCCACATAAGTCACATGATTATTTTCAATAATTGTGACTTCTACTAAATAATTATCCTGATTATAACGAAAACAGACCGGTGGTGCAAATCGATAAAAGGCGTTGAAGCATTGTTAATGCCTTTATTGCATACCAGCAAATCGAAGGCATGAACAGACAAGCAAAGCTTTTATTGCATAAACAAATTAAAAGAACCTGACTGACATTGATCGATCGATCCTGAACCGGGAGGGAGACTACATCATGAACGTACAGGGGCCACTCGATGCTGCCTTCTGTAAATGCAGGCACATGCATGCCTTCTGTAAGGATTGGGTTGGACATTGTCAAAAAATGCTGTATTTCTGACCTTTCGGGTCGCGAGTCACCAGTTCGACCGTCCACTGGGCAGACTGTGACGACACATCAGTCATATAAAAATTCATATATATATATATATATATATGATTAATTCGACCGTCCACTGATTAATTCTCTGCGAGCAATGGTAGAAAAGAAAAGATAAAAAATAGAAAACAGGAATACAAATTGAACAAGAGCTCACGAATATAATAATACACAATGCCGTTAAATTATGTTGAAGAGATGAAGGCGAAAGAGAGGGACAAACAGGTGGAAGAGAACATAGTGTTCTGATCTGATAGGAACACTATTTGGCGCTATATTGCAAAATATCCGACTCATTTTACCAGTCAGAGCTTTGTTTGTTGGTTTTGTACGTCACAAATTTCCATAAAATGACTGTTTATTAGAGATTTTACGGGTTTTCTGACCTTTTTCTCTTCTATACTTAAAAGGATATAGTTGAAATTTATTAAAAAAATGAATATGGATATGCAGCTAATTTCCCAATCTTCTTTTTGGCAAAATTTACAAAAAGAATCAAAATGTAATCAAACCCAGAACATATTCTGATTTCTCCATTGATAAAGAACTGCTTTTTTTTTGGTGGGAAAATCCAAAAAATTACAATAGATTCTGATTTCCCCATATGATTTCCTTATAAAAGAACAGATAATGAATCCATCTATCTTTTGCTGGACAAAGAACTGATTAAAGATCTTTTAGGCTTTTAGATATCCAATAGATCAAAAATGGTTTTTTTTTTTTTCTACTGAAAGCCTAGTAGACCAAAAAGCAGATGCCAAAAAAGACCCTAAAAAGACCAAAATGGTCTGGATATGAGAAACTCCGAATAAGTTTGTCAATTCGGGCTTCTCTGCTTCCCGACATTTTGACAAAAATTCGACTCAGAGTTCAAACTCTCTGCGCCCAGCAACTGAACCGAGAAGCATCGAGACTGGTACATTCTCCTCCTCCTCCTCCTCCTCCTTTTATTTACTTCCTCCCCTCTTTCTTCTCGTCCGCGTATGTTTTCTAAACATTTTTCACCCCTGTTATCCGGTCATCACAGCGCCCATATTCACCACATTTTCACTCGGGTTTTCGGCTGTTTTTCACTGTCTTTTAGAGATCCTTCTCTTCGCCGTCCTTCATCCACATTGATTCTGGTAATCCCTTCACTATTTTGATATTTGTGTTGCTATGGATAATCGATGCTTGAGTGGTTTCTCGAACTGGTGATGGTGATCTCTGGTTGTCATTTCTGATCTCTGGTTTGCTTGAGTGGTTTTCTTTTAGATAATACATGCGCTAAGTTATTGATTCGATGCGTTAAGTTATTGATTCGAATGTTTCGAATCAATTTTTAAATGCTAAACGACTTGATCCGGATGAATGGAGAAAGGTAAGGAACTGTAATTTTCACATCTTCGTTTCAACGAGAAATTTGATGAGGGAATTCAGGAATTCAGATAGTAGATGCCACCCTTATCTTTCATCATGTCATTTGTCATTGATCAGTGGTCACTGTCTGTTTTGGTCGCTTTCCTGTTCACCGGCAAGGAAGAACAAAAAGAAGAGGAAGACAGAATGAAGACAGAATGGGGAGATAGAAAGAGGAAGTCGGTAGCTAGGTGGGTTAACTGCAGGTGATCCTAAAACAGAATTTGATTCACCAAAATCATAAATCTTCCCAACAATTGATTTTCTTGAATTCTATCTACCATTAAAGAAATCTTACACAACTAGTCTAAATTACAACCCAAAGAATGGATCACAGATTATCCCTCCTAAGATTCAAAATACAGTACTGACTTGTAGGTGCTAACCCACATAAAGTTGCACTGCTGCAGTGGTTAAATTTGCAATGTTAAATATTCACCAACTTTTCAATTTTATGATCAAGCTATTGCTCCTTGCCCTGACTGTGGCCTTATTCCTAAGCTTCTAGCTCTATATTTGTTGCAAAGGCCTGCCCACAAGTCAATGTCAAGATAGATATTGTTAGAAGTGGCCTTGAATGCCCAAGCATAAGTATCACCTTCATTGCTGCTGTAGGGTTTTTGCAGAGGGAGGTCCCCTGGGAAAGGAGGTACTGAGACCCTCAAAACTTCATCCTGAGCACAGGTTCTGTTATTTGTCATGTTCAGGGCTGAAACTAGCAAGAAATTCCCCTGTATACTGTATATTTCATGGTTATTGATCCGTTTGGCCTAGACATCTTGTTGAGATCCAGAAATTGAGGGTGTATTCTTTGTTTGATGGTGTATTCTTCATATTCATACTTTCATATGCCAAAAATATTGATAATTGTTTATTTTTAGATATATATTTTTTTTCTGAAAGGAAGTGATATAGGAGTTGACATGTCAGATCTGAGGTTTTCTAAATATATATTGATGGGTAGTGGGATTATTGCTGTAAATTTTTTGAAGCTTTTTTTGAGTCATTAATAGTTTTCCTAACTGGTTTAGATTTATTTTAGTCAGTCTGAATTCTTATATTTTTTTTGGGGTAAACAATCAGTCAGAGTTATGTTAGTAGGTCATGATCATGGTCGCAATTCAAGCCGGATTTGTTTTAGTCCTAGTCCTAAGCCAACTAGGATTTGTCTTAAGTCAAAGCCCCAGTCTTTAGCCAACTAGGATTGGTTCTATTCCTAGTTAGTGCCTTAGTAGCATTTCTTAGTTGATTTTGGAGTAGGAAAACAAGGGAGAAGGACTAGCCAACCTTCCTGTCTTTGCCTATAAATATATGTAAGGCTCTCTCTTTTTGGCATTAGATTATAACATTTAAATTCTTTACATTCAACATTGCGAGTAAGTCTAGTTCTCTTGATGGTACTGATTCTTTCTAGAAGCTATTAGTTGCTGATTCCTAATAGTATCTCTAAGTGCCAACTCCTAGAGAAGCCTAGGTGCTGCTGATTCCTAGTCTTATTTTCTTTTTCTTATTTTTCTGATAAATCCTGCATTACATGGTATCAAAGTAGTTAGTCCCTTGTTAAGAAGTAATCTGCACTTCCATGAAACTGCACAGAGACTGTAGATGCTGGGATAGTTGATGATGAGTGCAGGAGAGTGTGATGAGAGAGGAAAACTGCTGCCTCGTGCTATTTGTAGACATGTGTAGTTTCAAACCATTTAAGGCATTAATTTGAATGTTGGCATAAATTCACATTTTGGTAGTATCAAGTGGAGGGTGTGGTGGGGTGCATTACTTCAACAAGGCAATTCCTAAAGAAAAGACTCTCTTGTCAGTTTTAGCTGTTAGGAGAGGTTTTGATTTGATTGGTAAATTTGATTTATTTGATCAAATGTATTTAACATCTCAAAGGCAAACGCAAAAAACCCACCACATGCATGCTTTATTTATTAGTTGCAGCTGGCTTTTAGGGATGGTGGTCATTGTGCTAGTTTACAACAGTACTCTCCATTAACAATTGTCCTCTGTCAATAAGATAAGTAGCTCTTATGTTTTTAATTCCTTTCAAGTGAGGTAGAGCTAGAGGCGTAGAGCAATTACATCTAGTACTCTTTGAATAAAGACTCGGATAAGGAGTTTGGTTGAACAGGTTAAAATACAAAGGGTACCCCCACACCAAGAGGTCAATAAATCAGGTATATTTATTAATTATTGAGCGATACATTGTTGGTTGCATTATAACCATATAAATTAGCTCAACAGCCCTAAATACTGGGTCGGTCAAGTTTTCACTATTCCAGTGTTGCATTATAAGGATTTCTTTGCTGGTTGCAAAGATCCTTATAAAACCTCATCACCTTCCGATCATTATAAAAGAACTGATAATGAAACCCAGCAGTAATATAAAAGTCAGTCAAGTTTTCACTATTCCAATGTTAAAGGTGATGGGGTTTTTTCTCTAAATTAATTGGTAGATGCATTAAATCCCAAATTTAAGCAGGGTTGTATAAGTCATTTTAATTCTTCTGTTAGAGAAAACGGTTTATGGATCTGACAGGTGAGGTTTAGGTCCAATACAAAAAAATGAGGAGATGTTTCAGTATTTAAGAGAAATATCAGGGGAGGTTCAAGTCTTTTACCCTAATATTTAAGCACTATGTGTTTATCAATTCTTAAGATCAAACATTACAGACATTTTTCCACTGGAATATTATATATTTTTTTTCTATTTGACAAGTAGTTAACAATGGTTCGTACTAATAATTGTATCATTTCTTATTAATCTGAAACCCCTTCCATAATCTTGTCAGTGTTAGAATTATTATTAGTAATGTTTAGATTTGTACCATTGTAGGTGGTCTTTAACTTTTTTTCTTAATTTCATGAGTTTAAGTAATAAATTCATAAGACAGATTAGAAGAACTATAAAAATGGTAGGTTGTGAAATGAACTTGTTATTATTCTTATGGGAGTGGAGAGCTGAGACCCTCTTGATAAGATAATGGGAGGGATGCATGCAGCTTGATGGCAGATGATTTTCCCTTGGATTTTGAAGGCTTACTGCTAAGCTTCTGCAGTCTTTTCCTGGCATAAAGGGTGTGGAACAACGGTATTGTTCCCTCTTTCAGTTTGAGTATGAAGAAGAAGAGTACTCTGTACAATATGAGAATGATTACGACAACAGTCAAGTCCCACCACTTCGAGTGATCCAATGAAATGCCAAAAATTGTTGGACGACTACATTGCCTTTCAGTTTAGGATCGCCAGGTACTAGAGGATCATACTCGAACCCTAGCAATTGGTTCTTGTACGAACCCTGCATTTGAACAAGGATAAACTTTATTTCAGTACATCTAATGTGATTAATTAATATTTCAAAACGAGTCTAAATTTAATCAAGATTTGGTAAGCATTTTGCATTTGAAGAGCATATCCACCCCATGATAAATCTATCTAAGACAGTTGATCAGTAAGGCCTTGATAAATTTGTTTTGTTTCTCTTGTATCTTAAATGTTAGATGAGTACACTAATGGTTGTAAATTAAGAGTGCAAAATGGGTTGGATCACTTTGGGCTGTTATCAGTGTGGACAGAACAGAATTGTAATTGGAGTTCCCAAAATTCTGAGTGATAAATTAAGTGGAATGTCATAGATTTTTAATAATTTGAATGGCATTGTGAGGGTGTTCATTCATGTATCTGAAAATTCGTCATACAGTTAAGGATGAATGGCATTGTAAGTCACATTTACAGGAAATGATCAACCTGTAAATGCCCATGAAGTAAAACTGATATATGAAACTGAGTATCGCCAAAATGGTTTGGGAAGATCAGACAACAATCAATAAAATCCAGAACTCAGCATCATAATTACCTAAGCACAAAACCATGGAGCCAAAGAGCAAGGTGATAGGTGATCAGATGAAGAAGATGATGATGACCATGAATGATATATATAACAGATGAACAAAAAGTTTGAGGTTTTATTGCAAATTGCTTTCTTACAATAACTCCAATCCCAACAAGGACTCCCATCATGTAGTTGGGTACTAATGATGAAACAACCATTATGCAGCTTTCTACCGAAGCGATGCAGCCAAAAATGTTAGTGCACATGAAAGCAAGGTGAGTAAGCTCGTGGTGAAATTTGACCATGTAAAAGCTTATTGTGCCAGTAGCCACAGACACTGCCAACAAGAAAGGGATGAGGAGAGGAAGTTGGAAAGAACATAAACTGCATTCCCATAATGTCCATTGAGCCTTTCACGATAGAAAACCTGTTTCAGAAAGAAAGTGAGACATTACTGAAAGCTTAACAAAACTATTTTCTTATGTATTTATTTATTTATTTATTCCATCAATTGTCCCATTGTTTAAGTTACTTGCCTTCATTTCTTCAATGAAAGATGGGAACACTCCTATGGACATGAATGCCATGAAGCGTGTCACAAATGCACCACAAGATCCTCTAGCCAAGATTGAACTGTAGCTGGTTCCTACGTCAAAATAGATGGTGCCAACGCTTATAGATACCGCAATGTAGACAACCAACCTTAACCAGTAATATCCAAGATCCCTCGACATGTTCAACAAAGGCCTCCGAGTCAAGGTGGAGAGCTGCTTTGATCTAATGACCAGTCCTTCCTGAATTGACATGATCGAAAATATATTCTTTAGCAGTTTCAAATCATATAGAAGTAACTAGCTACTTTGTTAGTTGTTACTGTATTTATGATTCAGTAATGTGTGAAAAGGCCTCTGTTGACGGTTGCATCTAATAAGCAACGATTCATCAGTCCTTCAATTTTGTTATATAATTTGGGTGTTTGTTTTTCTTGTGGGGGTGGTTCATAAATATGGCAAACATTCAATTTTGTTGAAGTTCAAAATGCTTACAATGAGTTTGAGTTCTCTAATCCGTTCTCTGGTACTTGTTGCGTACCCTGATGTCTTATATTTATCAACAAGGATATCTTTGATCTTCGAACTTGCAAGCTCCATTAAAGGATCTGATGATGCTTGAATTTCCTGTAACATTAAAAAGTTTCCTTTTACTGGAATTCTGGTCAAAGAAAGCAAGCAGGACGACCGGAGGGACAGAAAATCACAGAACAAAGAAACAAATCTAAGTTAGATACAAGAGATCCGCTTATAGTAACAGCTACAACGTCAAAATCTGTATTGATACAACGAAGGAAATGATCGGAAGGACTTCTTTTACTCGGACAAGGGAACCCGGCTTCAGCAAGTAACTGTATGAAGAAAAACCAAACATAGATCCGTGACAGACTACAACCATTAAGAGATCGATATTTGCAGGATTATTACATTGGTACTTAATTACGTACCTGGGTAGCCATCTGCGCTTTTCCAAAATAAACGGCTTCTCCACCCGAGAGGAGAAACAAATCGTCGAACAGTTCGAACAGCTTGGCTGGTGTATTGAACAGATAACAATCTTTCCATCAGAAGCGATGCTGCTTAGAGTTTGTGTAAAAACCAAAGCTTTTCTGGTTTAATTTTTTTCAGCTTTTTTATTCATTGAGAATTCAAATATATATACACATAAACACAACCATCGAACCTCCTAAGCTTATGGCAACTAGAACTCTTAAGTTTACAGGGACTCAAACATATCTTTCCTATCCTATTTGAACAATTCATGATAAGGAAAACGATAAGAAGATATATACAAACAAGATAATACACTGAACGGACTCCTAATCCTAACACCCCCCCTCAAGTTAGAGCATACAGATTGTGAATGCCCAACTTGCAGAAAAAGTACTCAAATGCTCTACGATCCAGTGCCTTTGTAAAAATGTCAGACAACTGAACAGTAGTCGACACATAAGCAGGACAAATGCAACCATTTTGAATCTCATCACATACAAAATGGCAATCAATTCCAATATGTTTCGTACGCTCATGAAAAACTGGGTTTTCTGCAATATGCAAGACTGCCTGACTATCACAATATAATCGCATTGGGTTTGAATGCGTAACTTCAAGAGCCAATAACAATCCCTTCAGCCATTTTAATTCATACGTGGCCGTGGCCATAGAACGATACTCTGCTTCTGCTGAAGAACGAGCCACAATGTATTGTTTCTTAGTTTTCCAGGAAATAGGTGATTTTCCAAGCAGAATAAACCATCCAAACAGATAACGTCGGGACAAAGGACAATTCTCCCAGTCTGAATCGCACCATGCATATAATTGTAAGTCATAATCTGAGCGTAAGAGAATTCCTTGACCAGGGTTTCCTTTTAAGTAGCGCACTACTTGCAATGCAGTCTCCCGATGTCTTTCTTGCGGTTACTGCATAAATTGGGACAGAACATGCACACAATAAGACAACTCTAGATGAGTTGCTGAGAGATAAACAAGTTTGCCCACCAAGCACTTGTATCGCTTAGGATCAGATAAGAGAGGCCCATCTGTCAAGGCAAGATTGTGAATCTGCTCCAGAGGAAAAGGAACAGTTTTGCACCAAGTAATCCAACTTCAGAGATAATATCCAAAGCATACTTATGTTGAGACAGAAAAATTATTGTTGAGTTTCGGGCAACTTCAATGCCCAAAAAATATTTCAATGGTCCCAAGTCTTTCATATGGAAGCAATCATTCAAATATTTCTTGAAGACTTGAATTGCCATACGATCATTACCTGACACGATAATGTTATTCACATACACGAGAACAAGCACATGCACCCTATCTCGATGTAGGGTGAAGAGGGAGTAATCTGAACATGATTGTTGAAACCCATATGTCTTCAAGGCTGTGGTTAATTAGCAAACCAACATCTCAGCGCTTGTTTTAAGCCATACAGAGATTTTCGCAACTGACACACCATGCTTGGTTTATCCGATTGAAAACCAGGAGGCATTCGCATGCGGACTTCCTCATGAAAGTCACCATGCAAGAATGCGTTATGTACGTCCATCTGATGAAGCTCCCAATTTCTAGCTGCTGCAAATGCAAGGAAGGTACGGACAGTAACCATTTCTGCAACTGGGGCAAAAGTTTCATTATAATCAATTCCCTCAACCTGCTTGTTCCCAAAAATCACGAGACAGGCTTTGTATATTTCCACTGTCCCATCAGCATTATACTTGATTCGATACACCCATTTGCATCCTATGGCTCGTTTTCCGGATGACAAAGGCTCCACAATCCATGTTTGATTATTTTCAAGTGTTTGTATTTCTTTCTGTATTGCATCCTTCCATTTTTCATCTTTTACGGCCTCAGCAAAAGAAGTAGGTTCAACTCCTATATTAATTGCTACCAAGAAAGCACGATGTCGACAAGAAAAATTGTTACAGTTCACATAGTTATCTATGGGATAAGGACTACTTGCAGAATGTGATTGGCCGAGTGAGCTTGCAAAGGGACACAGAGAGGGACTCAAGCGCTATGTGGTGTGAAGCACATAATCTCTCAACCTTGTGGACTGCTGTTTCTGTCGATGCCCACACCCTAAATGAAATCCAGAGTGCTGCTGATGCTCAACATCGCCACCCCCTGACATCAGGACTGTCTTCGCTTGCAATTTCTATGGTGGCGTCACAAGAATGCATGGGTTCACCAGCATTTGCATTCGAGTCTACGTGGGTTTCTTCTTCTACACTGACTCCTTTTTCAGCGAGTTCACCTCGCTGGTTAGCCTCCATCTTGCCATTTGCTAGTCCAGGTAAATAAGTGGATGGTACCAACACCTCATCTGTCCCACTATTCCACAATTAAATTGGCCTTGTACTTTGTCCGGTTATGCATCTTCCTTGTGTGCATACGGGATTCATGCTCTAAAAAAGTAATATCTCTTGATGCAAAGAACATGCCGGAATCTAAATCATACAAGCTCCATCATTTCTTTCCAAAAGGATACCCAACAAAAACAAACCGTCTGCTTCGACTGACAAATTTATCCCCTTCATGTCCATGATTGTGCGCATATGCTAAGCAACCAAAAACTCACAAATTATCATAAGAAGGAGGTCACCCAAATAACATTTCATAGGGAGTCTTTTCCATCAACAAAATGGACAGTGTCCGATTGATCAAATAACATGCGGTCAGGACACATTCCCTCCAAAATTCAATAGGCAAGCTGGCTTGAAAGCGCAAGGCTCGGGCGACATTGAGTATATAGTGGTGCTTGCGTTCAACCCTCCCGTTTTGTTGAGAGGTCCCGACACAAGTGGTTTGATGAATAATACTACTTTTAGCAAAATAATTAGCCAAGCATACAAACTCAGTCCCATTATCGGTACGGATCACCTTTACGGGTTTGTTAAATTGCCTTTGAAACATAACAAAAAAAATATCGAAGAATCATTTCACTTCCGTCTTATCAAACAGAAGATAAATCGAAACGCTTCTAGAAAAATTGTCTACTATGGTCAAGAAATAATGAGCACCACAAGAAGCTGCAGTTCTATAAGGACCCTACAAATCACAATGAATTAACTCAAAAGTATCAGATGCTTTATTATTACTAGAAACAAACTCTTCTCGACATTGTTTAGCTCGGAAGCATACATTACAATTCTTAATACTGTCATCATTATTATTCTTAGTACTAATAAAATGCAACAACTTAACAATTCTATAAGAAAGATTTCTTAACCTTTGATGCCAAATATCATACGTCCTACTTTCTTTAGTTTTCATTGCTCCTGTTGATTTAATGCTCCAGAAATAATAGAGTCCCTCTTGCTGTTCACCCGCTCCAATCAACATCATCGTAGTGCGGTCTTGTATCACACAAAATTTATTAGTGAACTAGACAATACAATTTGATTCCTCAATCAATTGTGATACAAAAAGTAAATTGCAATTCAAACTAAGCACATATAAAACACTAGTCCGTTTCAAATGATCGTCTAGTGCAAATGTGTCTTCTTTCTCTGCTATTGTCGCTTTCCCGTCTGGTAGCCCGACAGAGCACGGAATGACATTCTTTATGTCTCTCATCGACTCGAGGCTTCCTGTCATATGATGAGAGGCCCTTGTGTCTATTATCCATTCTGACAATTTTTGCTTACCACTTAGTCGTTAACTCTCATCTTTCTGTGTATTCAAAAGGTTGAGTAACATGTTCCACTGCTCACTACTCAGTCCATTTAACCCAGTCTTGGCTCCATCAATTGATTCTCCTTGAGACGCATTGCCTTGCGTAGAGGCTTTGGCTGTATTGGCCTTGACTTGGCCGCCATGACCTTTTCCTCCTACCCCTGCTCCTTGTTTCTGTCCACCACACCCTCCGCTCGACGGCATGGAGGTGGTGGGCTACAATAGGGGAGCCGGGTTCGTCTGGCTGAAGCAGAGGAAAGGAACGCAGCACACCTTCAAGCAGGTCTCGTACGCGAATGAGATCACCGCCTTTGTGGAGAACCACTGGATGAAGAAGCTGACTAGGGTCAAGAGTAAGGGGTTCCTGATTTGGATCACCTTGTCGAATATCTACGTCGACGATCCCGCTTCCAGTAAGATCTCGTTCAAAGTGCCGGCCGAAATCTCTCGTTCGTTCCTCATCTATACTTTCGAGCTTGAAGAAGAAGCAAATAAGAAGGAAGAGTGCCGAACTGAATCTGGAGTGCAAAGCTTGTCCTTTTGCCGGTGCCGAACAATCGTTGCTGCCGCCATTGATCTCCAGAGGTCTTGGAATGCAAACCTCTTGCTCCTGTTTCGTGGCACTGATACCATGTAAAAACCAGAGCTTTTCTGGTTTATTCTTTTTCTATTTTTTTTATTAATTGAGAATTCAAATATATATACACATGAACACAACCACCGAACCTCCTAAACTTATGGCAACTAGAACTCTTAAATTTACAGGGAATCAAACGTATATTTCCTATACTATCTGAAATATTCATGATAAGGAAAGGATAAGAACATTTATACAAACAAGATAATACACTGAACGAACTCCTAATCCTAACAGTTTGCATCACAAAGAAAGCTGCTGCGCTATCTAGTCCACTTGTTGGTTCGTCAAGAAACAAGAGAGGCGGACCTGTTTGAATCTCAAGTGCAATACTAAGTCTCCTCTCCGCCACTGATACCTCTCAAATGCCAGTTTCCTATCATAGTGTCTACACAGTCTTCGAGACACATTTTCATGATTGTGCCTTCAACTAACTTATTGATTCTTTCTTTGCTGAAAGAATCAGGAAGCCTTACGTGAGCTGAGTATGTGATTGTTTCTCAAACGATCAGAGTTCCCAACAAAACATCCTCTTGGGTCACATAGGCCTGAATACAAGAATAGATAATAGTAGATCCGTTAGAAAGAAGAGATTATAGTCATCTTTTGGTTGTTTAATCTAGTATACTTACAACGAATCCATGGTTTAGTTTCATCTTCTTTCCATTGAATAAACATTACCAGTCATAATAGTGTTTCCTGAAAGTCTACCTGTTGCAAATCCGCAGAGATAAAAATCATTTATATTGGAAAAAAAGTTAGAATTGAACCAGCATTTCTGTTAATTTTGCGGTGAATATGTAGTTTGTTTTCTTCCCTTTTGAACTTGTTTTGATATAAATGACAAAGAAAGCAGAGTTTTCATCGTGAAATTAAAGTGAAAATTTTAACTCAAAATATTTCTGCATGATAAATTTTCTTCTATTTCATGTTGCAGGAAGTAGAGGCAAATCATTCATTCTTAATCAGACAAAAGCAAGTGGGCCTGGCCTGAACAATAAATTTCTGGGCTTGGGCTTAGGTTTTGTGTCCTTACTTGTTGGTTGTGGTTTGTCCTAGATATAAGTATTTTATATGTAATTTGTAGACCTGAAAGCCCAGCTTTGGTCCTAGGTGTAGGCTTAGGTTAAACCCCTTATATCAGGTGCTAACCTGGCTTATGATCACTCCTAATCTACAACCTAGCAAGGCATATAAAGAAGTGGGGTAAGCCCGAAACGGGATTCTATGTTTTATTTATACCAGTAAGGGTGTCAATGGACTGGATTCGGATTGGGTCCCGTTCAAATCGCATTTAAATTGGACGGGTTGGATGGTCCATGCTTTTGCATTGGATTGGACTGGTCCGTGTTATTTTGGTACTAAGTACTAAGTAATTGGTGGACCAAAACAGACAAAGCCGATTAGTAGACCTGGCAATTGAGTTCGGTGGGTCGGGTTTGGATTGGGTCAAGGTACTTTGGGTTAATTTCGGGTTGGATTATCAAATTCTAGACCCTAATCCTAAATGTTCGGGTTAGGGTTGACCCATGGGTCAATTCAGGTCATTCCAAAAAATAATTGAAATTAAAAAAAATAAAGAAAAATTACATAAAAAGTGTCAAAGTTAAAAGAATTGACCTTAAAATTCCAAGTATAAAATAAAAAACTTGAACATTTAATAATTTAAAGAGTAAACGATAAAAAGTAAAGACTAAATAGAAGAAATTAAAGAGTGGAAACTTCTAAGAATGCATAAATAATCCCAATTAGTCTTGACAATCGGGTCAGCAGGTTGACCCATGACCCAACCTAATCCAACCCAGTTTTTTTTGGAGTAGGTCGGGTTGGGTCATTTTCACATTCGGGTAGCTAAATATGAGACCCTAACCCTATTTTTTCAGGGTGGGTTGGGTCGGGTTCGCGGGTTGGGTCAACTTTTTGCCAAGTCTACCGATTAGTCCACAAACCATCTGAAGAGCGATTTGTTACTTCGGATTCCAACTCTCCATGTCTCCAACCTAGGGTTTCTCCAAGCGAACTCTCTCCAACAGCTTTTTTTTCAACGGATCTCTCACCGGCGACTATCTCCATTGATTTGCTTGAGCTGCGTGTATAGAGAATGTGTTGTCTTCACTAGCGGCTATCTCTAAGCATTTCACAACATTTCTCACCGGCGTCTATCTCTCTCCGACAACTTTCTCTCTAACATTTTTATCTCCGGCAATTTTCTCTCTCCAACGGCCATCTTTCTTCTGTGAAGTGCAATCAATCATTAAAATAGGTAATATACCACCCCTTAGTTGGCTTCCTTGATGGTGCAACTCGTCTGTCTTGTAATCTAGTTTGTTGTTTGGTTCGTGCTTGAAGTGGCTGTCTAATTGTGTTTGTGCTAAGTCTAGTGATGCTCAATCTTGCTTTGTCTTATGTAGTATCTAGGCCTGTTCTATAGGCCCGTGGGTTTAAATTCGGGCCAAAAATCCCGGCCTGTAATAAATTCGAGTTGGGCTTGGGTTTTGTCAAAATAACCCGGTTCGAGCCCGGCCCGGCCCGAGTCTGGCCCGACCTAAAATTAGACTTAAAATGGGTTATGTGATTATGTCCATTTGAATATTTTTTTTTTGATTTAAGAATGTAAAACTGTGTTTTAAAACGTAAAAGTAAGGGAAAAAAACCATATTGTAGGCCCATTGTTCATTTAAATAGGAAAAAAAAGCATATGAATTTTTAATTCTAATTTGGATAGGAAAAATTGTAATTTTTTTTATTAGGTCAGGCCTCAGGCTTTTTATCAGGGCCGGGCTCGCGCCCAAGTTATAGGCCCGTTGGTCGAACCGGACTCGGGCTTGGGCCTAGTGTATTTTTCTTAATGATGAATAAAAGCCCGGCCTAAGCCCGACCTGGCCCAGCCCATGAACAGGTCTAATAGTATCTATCTGTTTTTTGTTTCTTTTTTTTTAGAAAATTGAACTTAGGATGCCTGATTTTTAAGTAGTGGTTGTTCCGGCCAGTTTGCTATTTCAGTCCACCAATTACTAACATTTTTCATATCCTTTACTTTACGTCCATTTTTTGTAGTTGACAAACCAGCAACAGGGATGCATTTTTATTTGAATCAGAGGGTTTGCTCTTTTAATGAAAGATTGTAATAGAATAAAATTCACAGTTTTTCATTTAGGAAATTTATGAGTCATCTTGTCATCCATTGTAGGGTTGCATCTAAAAGATGATTCTCAAAATATTGAAAGAAAAAGATGAAGGGGGTGTTCTATATGAATTATTTTTCATGTGAGTTTCAAAACAAATGAGAGCCATCTGGTTTGAAAATAGATTGGATGTGCATGTGTTGTTTCCAAAACTGAAAGATGAAGGGGATGCTCTATGTGAATTATTTTTCATGCGAGTTCCAAAACAAATGAGAGCCACATGGTTTGAGAATAGATTGGGTTGTACATGTGTTTCCAAAAATGAAACGAATTGGTTCTTGCTTGTAATGTTTTGGGTGGGCATTGTTAATTATATGTTTGCTTTCTGCAAAATTTCAGGATGCCAATGTCAATGTACCAACTGCTTTTGCTTTTCACTCAACAGATTCCTTGTTTTCTTGGTGGGTGAGCCTCCTTTATTGCCTCTGGCTTTCCATTGGTTTGGTTAATGGGGACAATAGGAAGAATGTTGAATTGTAGCATATGCCATGCATCTAGGTTGGATATTTTTGTTACATATATTGTATTTTTTCTTATATTTTTTATAAAATATTTGTTTATAAAATTTGGATTCTATTGGACCTAGTCCATTTGTAATGGTTTATATTGGATTAGGTTGGGTTGAATCAATATCTAGTTTATTGATAGAAGATAAGATTGGAGCTGTCAATGGACCAGGTTTGAATTGGACACAATCTGAATTAAAACCAAATTCAGAAAATAAGATTGGGGCTGTCCATGGACAGCCCTACAAATACCATGGGGATCCGGGAAATGGGGAAAATAGTCATCCCTACAAATCCCATCCATGGATAGAAGACCTATAAAAGAGCATCTAATTTCCTTCCTTTGTCCTAAACCTATGGAAGTAGGGGTGTTAATGGACCGGTTTTGGGTTGGGCCCTGTACAGATAAAAATCAATTTGGATGGATTGGATGGATAATAAGACATTGAATTGGACTAGTCCAGAATTAATGGTCCAAAATATTTATTAGATTGGATTGGACCTGGTCCATCCATGATGGATTTATATTGGATTGGGTGGGATTGAACCAATATCTGTTCCATTGATAGAACGGTCCAAACATATTCATTGGATTGGATTGGATTGGAATCAATCTAAATTAAAACCAATTTGAACAGATTGGACGATCCAAACATTGAATTGGACTGATATCTAACATGACCCAACATATTCATCGGATTGGATTGGGCCTGGTTCATCTGTAATGGATTCATTTCAAACCAGATCGAATTGGACCAATATCCGAACCATTGACAGTCCTATATGGAAGAACTTTTGAATATGCAAAAGCTTGCCACGTTTTCTACATAAACTCTCAATTATAGGCAATAATCAAACTAAAAATTGTTTAATGCTAGCAACACTGGTGCTGAAGTTGGAGAGTGACAGACGACCACCATCAGGTTACTTACCTATCAGGCTTTAGAGGAACAGCCAAGCTTTTCTTGATGTATTTCTGCTGAAATATTGTTGAATATGGCACAATTTGCACATTTTAAATTTGGAATCTTTTCAGCATTTCTCTTTTAGTTCTCCTATTTCAAAGGTTAATAAACAAAGAATGATGACTCTTGAGTCTAGTTAGTAGTAGCAGAGTATACATAGAGTAGGGTTGCAAGTTGAATCGGATTAACTAGGTAGATTCAAATTTGATTTGTTTACATTTGAATTCAAATTATTGGATTAATGTTGGATTTGAATTGAATTTGGATTGCAAATAGGATATTCAATAATATAAATAAAAATTACCAAAATATATAAATTAAATTAAATTACTTTGATATTATAATACATAAATTAAAAAATTAAATACGATATTGAATCATATAAATAAATTAATTTAAAACAACTTCTATGTTAGCAAAAACAATAGAACCTACGTTATTTTGGTGACTCCTCTCGATACATAATAATGGTAACATTAAAAGTTCGGCCGGCCGCAAGTATTGACACAATCCATAAGGTGATTTCAATGGTTTTGTTACTTTTTCCCATGGTTGAGTAGTTGGGAGGATGGTTGATCTCACCATGATGACTTGGGTATTGGTGGTATGGCTCTTAATTGATGCACATTAGAACTTGATAATTTGATAAAGGGCTCCCATTCCAAAGGGAGCACTTAATGTGGAAGAGACTTGTACATGTACATGAGGGAGAAATTGCTCGGATGCACATATAAGTATATGAGGAAAAAATCATATATTGGAAATGATTGAGAGGTATAAGCTGGGGACATTTTAATTATTTAAGTGGTATTTGGTAGTGTGTATATATTGTGGATGAGACCGTTTTGATTCCGTTTACGGTATGATAGCATTTTGCTATGTGTGGACAATCCTCGCCCATAAAATAGTATGGACAGTGATGGATCACACTCCAATTTATTATCCATAATATTTTCTTGTGGATGGTCCACTGTATGTTGTGGACATTTTGTGGGAAGGTTTCAGTATAACGCACCTGCGTTACATTGGTCCAATTACTCTCATTTTATTTAATCTTTTAATAACTTTTAAATTTTAAATTTTAAATTTTAAAATTTTAATATTTTATAAAAAAATAAAATTTAATGTTAATTCTAGCACAAATCTGATGGTTCTTCTTCTCAACTCTTTTTCATTATTTAAGTATTAATTTTTTAATATTTTTATCATTTAAAATGTTAATTTTTTTAAATATTTAAAAAATACAATTGTTGTCTACATATTGATGGCTTTTTTTTCAATTTATTTACCATATAAAATGCAAAAATTAGACATTATTGATCGACTATGTAGATCTCCCATAAAATATAAATGAGATACATGGAATAAAAAAGTATGGTGTGAATCCACACCACACTTACAGAATGCCATTGTGGGTGTGAACTGATTTGATCCACACATTGTGGTGTAGATTGATCCCTAATATAGGGTATGGTGTGGAGTGGTCCACACCCACCAATTTATCAACCACATTATAGATTAAGTTTTTGTATCAAAAGCGGTATCCAACTCTTGTGTGTAACACAAGCTCCACGGTTTTGATTTCTTCCTCTAATCCACAATACTAATGTTTTAAATGCAGAAATCATCTTATGAATGTGGATCATTTGGCAGCCAACCCAATTGATGTCAAAGAAGGCATAAATGCAAGGTGGTGGATGGGTGAAGCAGACCATGAGATATAATTCATTTTCTTCATAATTCTCTTTCACAGCTGGTGAACATCATTAATTTGGGAATTCTAGATCCCAACAAAGCTTGCATTAACCACAACAAATTAATTTGACTGACGCCCCATATTACTACAGAAACTGTAGTAGCTCTTTCCTATTTGCACTCTCTCCTGCTATCATTGACAAATTAAGATATTTGATTGGTCAATGTCCTTAGATGATAATTATATGTCAAGAGTGTCAAAATAGGAGCTAGCTTTAATATTGGCTTTGTTGGACATTGGGATACCTGGACCTTGAACATTTTTACACAAGTTAAGTGAAGTCGTTGCACCTTTAACAAATTATCACAAGATCATGCATGGTTAAATTGTTAGGATGTTGTTTAGATACAGAGGTCCTCTCTTTAAGTTTATGAGTTTATTTATATTGGAAATCTTTTCGGGCGCATTCATGATGACCGAGAATGAAAGCCAGTATTTATCATTTTTTATGGAAGAATTATTATTTAGATCTTGTTTGTTTTTCGGTAAGTTATTTATCTGGGTAAGTGTTTTTCAGAAAAAAATATCCGATTAAATAAGTATATTTATTTATGTTCTTTTATTTTCTAAGTAAATAAGGCAATGACCATTTTAATTATAATAATTTATTATTAAAATGGGTATTTTTGTCCCATTCAAGTGTTAATGACTTTCCTTCTATGTGAGAAAATTATTTAACCACCTAAGAAATGGGTATCACTACCTGGACAGGTGATACCCAAAAAAATAAATTTTCTCTTACTCCATGCATAAATCTAAAAAAAAGAACATAAATTTATTGGTCAATAAAAATAAAAATCCCATAAACTAACTTTTTCTCCTCTCAAAATCTAAAAAAAAAACTCGCCGTTAAAGAAAATCGTTCACCTTCATTCACTGATATTAACACACGGCATGCATGGAAGGAAGTTGAGTGTCGGTGCAGTGGGTATTAAAAGAGCAAATAAACTTAGACCCTACATATATATTAATGCACATCGTCTCTCAACTACAAAATTTTGGCTGTCCACGTTGGGTTCTCCCTCTGTGACACGATAGTTCACCCTACAATGCATCCATCTACCACCAATACTATTACAGGTAGTCTATGTCACCATACGTGTCATACAAGAAGAGACCCTTGTTAACAGCCCAGGCTGTCGAATTTAGACACCCAAAAAGATTCCCCTTCACTCCATCTTTCATTACATGCCGGCAATACTTTGTCATGGATGATCACTGAAAACTTAGTTCCAATTTTCTGGACTTGGGCCAGAATTTTGTGTTTAGTCCGGCCTGTGCCCTCAAGCCCACGTTAGGGGAGGCTTGCTAATTTATGCGGGGTGTCCAAATCACATCTGAGCATTATCATTTACCCTGAAATATAGATACGTCCCATACGCCGGTAGAGCCGTATTGGGCTTGGGCAGTATCGGATGGATAGTTTTTTTTTTTAATTTGGTTTAGAGGGACTGGTTTAAGGTCCATATACCCCCTAAATCAATCAAAACCCTAATAGGTATCGGCTGGTATGGGCTGATACATATTAATACTTTAAGCCTTGCCTGAATGAGATACAGAAACACTCCATTGATTAAATGAAAAAAATAAATAAATATCAGCCTGGTGTTTTGAATTTAAAACAGAAAGATATCATGTTCATATTTAATTTGGGGGATGGCGGGGGGTTTTGCACAGTTCTGGTTAAGATTTGTGGATGTTCATATTTAATTCGCGAATTGTCGATCCGACCAGCTTAGGAACTAAAGTACTTGTCTGGCATAAGAACCAAAGAGATCCAAATTCAATTTGAGAAATGACAGATATGTAAAATATAGATTAAAATTCGATACATTTATATATATGGTTATGGGATTTGAATACAATTTGATTAAAATATTAGTAAACTTATATAAAATTAGGATAACTTTATCAAATTAAATAAAAAAATATTTAATATAAATAGAAAAAATAAGTTTACCTAAATCATAAATTCAACTTAGTATTTAAAGAATTTCAAGAAATATTGAAATTCGATCTTATTAATAAATGACTCATTTTTTTTCAGATTCAATTGTGACTAAATTGACAAACCAATTCAACTTAAATGAATTGGATTCGAATCCGAATCATATCTAATCTGTCCATTTGCAGCACAAGGTCTGTGACAAGTTTGGTAACTTTCATTCAGAGGATTTATATCCCTAGATGAGTTTGCATCTCCCACACTTCGATTTAGTTTTTGAGAAGTGTCCCAGTACATGTGTATTATCATATGAATGGATATTTACACGTGTAATATTGGACAGCTTCTGTTTCTCATGGTACAGTTATAATATTATCTCATTATTATGTCCAAATGTGTCAACTTAACAAATTCTTTGCAGAAGGCATTAAATTTGATTATGTGACTTTTCTTTATGTTTCAGATTGTAGCCTTATTGGGTTCATGAAAAGGCTTTTAGCTATATTATAAATCCATGACCAAGTACATGGGATGAAAACCTGGTTTTAGAAATCATTTCTTTCATGGTTGATATGCTTGGTCAACATGATTCTAGAACACTATTTTTTCTTGGTAGGAAATAGTGTAAATCAATGTACACTTAGGATTGGAGACTAAAGAGTTAATTTAATGTAACTTTTTCCATTTAAGGGTGTTGATGGATCGGTTTTGGATTGAACCCCGTTCAGTCTAAAATCAATTTGGACAGATTAGATGGACCAACAAGATATATTGGATTAGACCAATCTGGTTCAAAATATTTATTAGATTGGATTGGACCTGGTCTGTCTGTAACAAATTTATATTGTATTGGATTGGATTAAACAAATATCTGGTCTATTGATATAAGATAAGAATATATATGTCAATAGACCGGATTTGGGTTGAAACTAATCTAAATCAAAATGAATTTAAACAGATTGGATGGTTCAGACATTGAATTGGACTGGTCCAAATTGGTCCAAAACATTCATTGAATTGGATTGGACTTGGTCCATTTATAATGGACTCACATTGGACTGGATCGGATTGGACCAAATCCAGTCCAATTGACACCCCTACTTCCATTCAATGATTCATAAGAAAGGAGGGATAAGGAAGATGTTGTCAATAAAACTAGAGGTACAGTGAGGTTAAAAGGGAGATTTTATGAAATAGTTTTCAGGACAACAATGTCATGTGGAGCAAAAAGTGTTGGGCGGTGAAGAAACAATATGTCTAAAAAAAATGTTCGTGGAGAAAAATACAAATGGAAATTAGTAAGGCAAGAAAGGAGCCAATTAGTAACTGGACATCACAAATTTGATTAAATCAATATCATTTCCATAAATTTTTTGTCCCCATTTATATTAAATCATTGAAGATTATTCACAAAATTGAAACAAAAAAAAATCCAAACTAATTCAATGAATCTCATGAACCCTCACACCCACATTTGATTCATGGATCAGAAAAGTTTGGGGTTGATTGATATTCCCTCTGGTTCCTCCACCATAATAATGAATGATATCCTCTGCACTTCCTGACTCATCCTGATCTCCGTTGTATGAACTGTTTCTTTTTAAATGGATGCAGTTCTCATGTCAAAGACACTTCAAAATCCATGACACTGCAGTTTCTGTTTGAATTACATTTCCACAGCTTTGCTCATCCTCTCCTTCCTCATATATACACCGCCACTGTCAACAAGCTTTTTGGTTGAAGAGAGGTAAATAATAAAAGTCGATGAAAATTTGCATCAACATTGGGACGGACAAGGTGCCTACAGAGTTCACAACTGAGAATAGAAGAAATATTTTGAGTACACAGAGGTTGCTTAATGTCTGCTTATACAGCCTTCAGGACCCACATCTTTTCATTAACTTTGCAAAACCCTGTATTTTGTATTTGTATTGTACATATTTGTATTTGTAATACTTCTAAATTGAGCCTTAGGCGGAAGAAATACAAATACAAATATATAGAGTGCAAAACCTTATATTTTCTTTTATTTCATATGTATTTGTACTGTATATATTGGCATTTGCACTTCCAAATTGAGCCTTAGGCGGAAAAAGTACAAATACAAATATATAGAGTGCAAAACCTTATATTTTCTTTTATTTCATATGTATTTGTACTGTATATATTGGCATTTACACTTCCAAACTGAGCCTTGAAAGTACAAATACAAATATGTAGAATACAAAACTTTGTATTTTATACTATTTTGTATGCATTTACACTGCTCATATTTGTATTTGTATTTGTACTCCTTCCAAACTGAACCTTAAGAATTTAAAGCAAATTTTCCACGAGAATGTAGACAATGTATGGCATTCACTTACATATAAATTCCATGATTTCTGTTGCTTGGTTCTTTTCGTATCAAACAAGAAACAGAATGTCTATCATTTCTCATTCTGCTTTATTTTTTATGAACATAAGTAATAAATTTAGGATGCAGAGCAAAGGAATTTCAGCAAGTTGTGAAATTGACTTGTTGTTTCTAAGGGAGTGGAGAGCTGAGACCTTCTTGATAAGATAAAGGGTAGGACGGCTGCCTCTTGATGATGGATGGCTTTCTCTTGAACGAAGGTCTCCTCTTTAGCTGTTGAAGTGTTTTCTTGGAGAAAAAGGTGTGGAGCATTGGTGATGCTCTCTCCCTGAACTTGAGTATGAGGAAGAAAAGTATTCTGTAGGTGATGAGAATGATTACAAGTGCAGTCAAGTCCCACCACTTGGAGTGATCCACTGACATCCCAAACACTGTCTGGATGATATTCACTCCCTTCAGTTTAGGATCACCAGGTATAAAAGGATCAAACTCAAGCCCAATCAGATCATTCTTGTATTGCCCCTGCATCATACATTACCAAAACAATAATTTTCAGTGTTGGATATCTCATCAATATTTGAGAAAATGACTATGAGAATGTTAATTTGGTGAAGCGTGTTGTGTTGCCTTTTTGAGATGGCCATGTGGTCACATCAGCGTCACATCGGCATTTAGACCTCGACAGTAAAAAACCATGTTTGGTATGGCCTGTTTACCAATCAATCTATACTTCTGAAATGCCCCCCTCCCCTTCTTGATTTTGGGGGAAAATAATGTAGAAACTGCAAATAGTAAGCAGTTTTACAATCAATGAGGTTTATGGTTGCAAAGCAAACACAATTGTGGGGTGTTTCATGGCTGTTTTGAGGTTGAAATGCCTCAACCTGAAATGCATGCAGCCATACCAAACACCCACTGTGATTAAGATGATTGACATAGGGCTCACAGATACAGGGCATTTACATGAGGGAATTGATCCTGTTCAGTAGACTATTAAGGCCTTGCTTCAATAACATTCTTTGTTGGGTTCTGGAGAAATTCTATGAATTGCAAGAAGAAATTAAATGATGGATTTTTATCAATGCATTGCCTACAATATATGCTAATCTAGTGAACCCCATGAAAACTTACCTGCAATGACCATGAAGTGTAACTGATATATGACATTGGGTAGCGCCAGAATGTTTTGGGAAGATCTGGCAGCAAACGGAAGAACCCAGAGCTCAAATTCATAATACCCTGCAAACAAAAAGGTCATTTTTTGATGAATGGTGATGTTTGCGGAGGAAATTGGTGAACAGAAAATGAGATTTGTGAAGATAAAAAATTTCCAGTAGTTTCCTTACTAGTGTTCCAATACCAACTACGACACCCATCAAGTAATTTGGTACCAATGATGCAACAACCATCATGATTCCTTCTACGATAGCAATGCAGCTTAAGAGATTGGTGTAGGTGAACATAAGGCGAGAGAATCCTGGGTGAAGCTTCACCATGTAAAAGGTTATTGAGCCAGTAGCGATTGACACTGCCAACAGGAAAGGGAATGAGGAGATAAAATTGGATAGGATGAATACTGCATTGCCGCAATGTCCGTTGTGCCTTTCGCGATAAAAGACCTGTTTCAAACAGAAAATGAGGCATTAGAGCTTAATAGTACTAGTTCCTTCAATGTTTTTTCTAGTTTTTTCATTGAATTCAGATTAATTACTTGCCTTCATTTCTTCAATGAAAGATGGGAAGCCTCCAACAGAGAGGAATGTCATGAAGCCTGTGATGAATGCTGCACTGTTTCCTCTAGCCAGGATTGCAGTATAGCTTGTCCCAACATCATAGTACATGGTGCCAACAGCTAATGATACCACAATGTAGATTACTATCCTCACCCAGTAGTATCCAAGATCTCTAGACATGTTCGTGAAGGACCTTTGAGTCAATGTGTAGAGCTGCTTCCACCAGCTAGCCTCACTTCCTCTGATTGATCCAATGACAGGTTTTTCCTGCGTTAACATACATTTTTGTTATAAAATCAACTGTTGTAACCGCTTGGCTACTCCATGATTTACTCAATTATTAATGAATGAGTTTGAAATGCCTACAATGAATGCCACTTCTCTTATCCGTCTTCTTGTACTTGTTGCATATTCTGATGTCCTATACTTCTCAATAAGGATTCCATTGATCTCTGAACTTGGTAAATTCATCAGGGGATCTGATGATGTCTGAGTGTCCTGAAAAAAAAAAAAAAAAAAAACAAGAGAGAGGAAGACCACTTTAGACAAAGCAACAAAACACAATGAGATCATAAAGTTGAAATCACATCAAATAAAGAAAATGACTAGAAGGGTTCGAAGACTTTAAGACAGAAATGCTACTATGGCATACATACGTGGAATAGAGATCCCCTGAGAGTGGTGGTTACAGCATCAAAGTCTGTATTAATACAACGAAGGAAGTGATCCGTAGGATTTCTTCTACTGGGACAAGGGAACCCGGCTTCGGCGAAGAACTGTATCAAGAAAAATCAAGCTCATTACAGGTCATAATAATCATTAAGCGATATTTGCACATTGTTTCATTCATGCTTACATTGACAGCCATCTGGGCATCGCCAAAGTAGACAGTTTCTCCACCTGAGAGGAGGAACAGATCGTCAAACAATTCAAACAATTCACTGCTTGGCTGGTGTATAGAGGAGATAACAATCTTTCCATCACAAGCGATGTTCCTCAGAGTTTGCATCACAAAGAAAGCAGCTGCGCTGTCGAGCCCACTAGTGGGTTCATCAAGAAACAAGAGACGAGGGCCTGTGAGGATCTCGAGTGCAATACTGAGTCTCTTCTTCTCTCCTCCACTGATACCTCTCAAATGCCAGTTTCCTATCATTTTGTCTGCACAATCCTCCAGACCCATTTTCATGATTGTGCTATTAACCACCTGATTCACCTCTTCTTTGCTCAAGGCATCAGGAAGCCTTAGATGAGCTGAGTATGTGATTGTTTCTCTCACAGTGAGGGTTCCCAACAAAATGTCCTCTTGGGTCACATAGGCCTGAACATGTGAACACATACAATAAATAAATGCTTTAGACATGCAAACAAGAAAGGATATACGTCCTTGATTAAATTGATTCAATTACTTACAACCACTCCATAGTCTAGTCTCCTTTTCTTCCCATTGAGAAGAACATTTCCGGTCATAACAGCATTTATCGAAAGTCTCCCTGTTAGCAGCTCAATGATTAGTGAAACTGAAACAAAGAAAGGGCAGATTACTAGCATTATTAATTATTCACTTTCCTTCTAAGGGTGCAACTCGTGATGGCACGAGTTAGCATTTTCCACAGCTTTGGGCTCGAGCCTTCGGGCTGGGCCTATTCAAATTTCGATAAAAGCTCAACCTGAGCCCGTCCAAGTTTCACCCTATTTCCTTCTTGTTTTTGGTTGCTCTCTTTTAAAGTTGCAATTATGCTGCTTACTCCAGTGATGGGTTAACGCAGAAATCTCACTTCTCTCTAAGGATGGGTTTCCTCAACCATCTTCTTTCTTGTAATGAAATCCTGAAGGGTTAGTTTGTTTAGCAATCCGATTTGATTTGACGCAATTAGCTGGAAATGCTAGAGCACTTGAATTCTCTACAAGTAGTATGGAGAAAATCTTTAAGTTTAGAGCTTTAGATTGGAGCTCTTTTATGAGTTACTCAGAGTTGTGGAAGTCGAGTTGACATATTAACTTTACAGTTTTAGATTGATCATTGATGAAGCTAATGCCAAAATGAACCATCTTCAAAAAATCGAAACACAATTCAGCGCTCTAAAAGTTGTTCGTTAATCTATTATTGGGTCTTTTGAAGAGGCGAGATGGCCTAATTAAATAATGAACTCGGCCCAAGAAGGCTCAGCTGATCTTAGAACAGTCTTGGTTCATTTACATATTATATACACATATATATCATTACTGATGCATTTAAGGTTGCATTTGGAAACGATGCAAATGGAGTGTAAATCCTGGTTAGGGTAAATTTGCACTCTGGTACACTTCTGCTTGTATTTGGCAAAATCACATTTATACATTGACAAATGACAGGCCAATGCATATTTACATTGATGATAAGATGTAAAAGTACATCAATAAAAAAAGGAGTAAATTTGCATTCCATTGGACTTTTGATAAAATAAAAAGAATATGTTTTATTGGAATTCATGTTTGCATCCATTACAGCTAAAAGCCTGTTTGATAAAAAGATAAATTTATCAGTACAAAACTAACCTAATTTTACAATTATAAACGGTTTTACACTCTACATATTTTCATCTGCATCTTTTTCAAACACAGCCTAAAGTTAAAATTACTAAATAAAAGTGTAATATAACATTGCTGTAACAATAAGTTATTTTTGATTTTGATAAGTCGATGAGCTAGAACAAGTATAGATGCTCAAAAAGAGCCTGGCCCAACCCAAAGCTTGTTTGGCTTAAAGCAAGATCCTTTAGCTTGGGTTGGGACTTGGCTTAAAGCCTCACCACTCACCTCAACTCGTAGAAGTACAGGTACTGTTGGGTTTGGTCCTCTACAACACAATTTTAGAAAGAAGATTGAAAATATGAATCCTACGTACGGTTGAGGCCTCATGCACCTCAATATATAAAGCCGTCCTAGTATTTGTATATCCTAGTAGTAACTAAGGACTGTGACCCATCATGAGTAAGAAAATGTTTTCTTTCTAGTTATTCCTCAATCCTTCTTTTAGTTAGGGTGAGCACTAGATTCAGTCAGTTGAGCCATCAGAATGCCTTGGCCCTGCCTGGAAACACCGAGGCACCATGTTCCAAGTAGAGAGATTCTAGGTACAATGAAACTAGGGGTGCAAGTCGGCTTGGGTTAGGTTGGGGTGAGATTAATTCTAAGCCAATCCAAATTGCTGAACGCCCCCTAACCCTAACCCCAACCCAAACCAACCTTCATTGGGTTGATTGGGCTCTGATTGACTCAATTTCTTGGACTCGGGACTAGTCTATCAGAGTTGACTAACCTCACTTTCCATCCCAAACCGAGCTGACCCTGACCGGGGCTCAAGTTACTCTGTTAGATGAAACAGCTATATGCCTTGCCTAATATCTTTCAAATCTAAAGGTGTGTGCTAATATGGGTGCTAACTTGGGCGGAATTAATGGGCCAATCAAATTTGACCTAACTTCAGGTCCAATCCAAGATCAAAGCCTAATGCTGTGTTTGGTTTGAAGGAAAAAGTAGGAAAATGAAGAGAAAGGTAGGGAAACCTTGAGGCTCTGTTTGATTTATGGGAAAGAGATGGGAAAAAGGGAATATTCTTAAATGATGCCTTTTTCTCATGTTTGATTGTTGGGATACATTGGTATGGGATGAGAAAAGATTGAGAAGCAAGATCCCAAAAATAAGTAAATGGGATCCCATCAAAATGGTGCGACCCCAGTGAGAAAGGAGAAATGTGAGACGCACCTGAAAAAAGTTATCGGGCTTTGTTAGGCCTGAACTCGTGAGTCTCCTTCTTCCTTCAACTAAGCATTCCAATGGTCGTATATCCGGCGACTTCTTTGGTGATTTCAAGCAAAGGAAGGCCAGATGTACACTCGTCTTGCTTTGTCGAGCCATTTCCTCTATTTTCTTGTATATTTTGGTGGATAAGAATGTTTTAATCTGAGTATCTAACTAAAATTGCAGTTCTCTATGCAAGCCCAATAGGGTTAGAAGTCTCCGTTACAGCTGAAATTTCTGCTATTCTGGTCTAAAACTAGCTAAGCATCTTAATTTAAGGCAGCTGGAGGTCGAAGGTGACTCTAAAGCTAGCTAGACATCTAACAAAGATTTATCTACAGTGATGGCTGGTTGAGGATGGGACCGGCTCATTGGGTGCTAGTAATTGTATCTCTTAAAAATGCCATCTTTTCTGAATTAAGAACTACAGTAGTACATAATCAATTCTCCTCAATGGGACCGGCTCATTGACTGGTTAAAAACTACAATAGTACATTTCTCCTCAATGGGAGTAGCACGAGGTTCCTGATCAGAATCCATAATCATTTCAGGCAAATTAACATCAAGTTCCATAGCTGAACCATCTAATCGACTCTCCAAAGATTTCTCAAATCCTGGCTCTTCAGCTGCAGTCTCCTCTCCATGGTAAGTAGTCCTAACTAAACCCATTTCCTCTCCATCCATGGATAACTCAGGTCGAGAATATTGTACATCCCACTTCCACATTTGTGCATCTGGATTGACACTTGCAGACTTTAGTGGTGTTGCTAGCCAAAGCATCATACAAAGTGACACAGAGACAATGGCGAGAACAACAACATATGAGAGTGCAATATTACTTCCCATTTCCATCTCAAACTACCCCCCAATCACTATTTCCAAATACCACTTCCACAACAAAGACAATTTTTAAACCAAGCATACCAAAAAATGTCATCAAAGCTAAAAATTCCACAAATTGAGAGATTCTGAGAGCACCCATTATTGAACTTGATGAGGCCACCCGATAAAGGGGAATCACAGAACATGGAAGTAGCATGGCTAGTAGTACTTGAACAAAAATAAGCAATTGGTACATTCCCTTAGCACCAGAATTCCATGCACAGTAAAGGGCTGGAACAATGGCAAAAGTCCTAATTGTTGCACGGTGAAGCCAAACAGGTAGGTCCACTGTGAATAAATAATGCAAGACTACTTGCCCTCCAAGATTCCAAGTTAATGCTGTAATATGACTAGAAAAGAAAAGGATCAGAAACAAGGCAAAAGGTGCCATAGGGCTCCTAAATACCTGCAAAATAATTAAAAGAAAATATCATTCAATAGACACTTACAGACTAAAGAGTTTGTTGCATGGGGCCATAACTTGCCATATGAAATTCAAATGACGTGGGCCCATCATTGGTCTTAATCAAATGTGATGGTTATAATCAACATCGTTAAAATATGATTCTAAAAATATATATAAGTTGGATTACATCGATTAGTTTGGCTGTTTGGCTGTTTGGCCCTTGATTCACTTAATTAATTCATATTATGAGAGGGAAAAAAAATATGGGAAAATGAATTTTCTCAAAAAACAAACATGACAAAATGAAAATTTCTACTATTTATCCTTGTACAACCAAACGGTGGAAAGTAAACTTTTCACATTTTCACATCCCATCCCATCGCACTTAAACTTTCCCTCAAACCAAACGAGCCTTACAAACCTTATAAAGGTTTCCCTACCTTTCCCTACCTTTTCCTTCAAACCAAACATAGCCTAAGTTTACCAATCCAAACCGTCTGATGTATAGCCTAACCCAACAAATTAAAGGCTGAACTTCGGTGGGCCTAGGCAGGTTTGAAAAAGCGCTCTCTCTCTCTCTCTCTCACAACCGTACAAAACCAAAGGTTCATCACTTTGGATTAGTAAGGGTTGAGCCCTACAAGACACCTCGTGAGGGGAAGATAAACAGTTGAAAGCTTTCTGATAATATAATTCGTACTCGTTAAAGCAAAACACAAGAAGGTATGGAGGCAAACGGGTGTATTGTGATGTAGCTGAGGACCTGAGGCTGAGGCTGAGGTCGTGTGTGTGCCGTCCAGGAAATAATGACATCAAATTTATTGATCCTACCCGTCAGACATTGACGAATTAAAAAATTTATCTACCAATACTGTTCCCAACCGTCCAATTAAATGCAATCCGTAGGATGGGCATGGAGTCGGTGAGAGCTCCTGATGCAAGTTGTGCTCTACCAGGTATCAAGTGATGCGAAAGATCTCTAACAGTTTACAGGCATCCATCAAGAGTTAATAGTGTCAAAATCTCCCAAAACAGAAAAAGAAAAATAATAGAAAGTGAAAAGACTCAAATTAAAGAGGTTCCCACAACCCTCATAAAACAGAAAAAAAAAAGATATATAGTCAAAGAGGTAAACCATATATCAAATCATGATATGCTACAGGTAACGCTCCAAACTAGTAGCTTATTAAATGGCTGGTCAATAAAGCTCCAACTGTTCAATGGAAAAATTCTAATTTGTTGGCATCTTTTTAGCTGAGACCGTTGAATTACAATTTGATATTGATTTCCATCTTTAAACCGTTGCAGAAAATATTTGTATTTAGTTTTACTGAACAAATAACCCAAGAAAATTATGAGAAGCCTTCGTGGTAGAGGTGGTCAATTAAGATATATAATTTGAATAGGGTAAGCAAAGAAACTTCATACCCGATGTATTTTGGCCACGTAAAGAAGCTCTCTGACCAACCCCAATCGTCTATTAGATAAATGACCAAGATTCTCAAGTAACTATTCAACCTAAAAGCTATCCTTAAACATGCCCCTTACGCTTGAAAAGTAGACAAGTACAGATCTGCTCATATCTTGTGGTGAAATTTAATTAAATGTATAAATGGATATAGTGAGAATTAAGCACTAAACCACTTGGTCAAATAGGCTTTTATTCCATCTCAAAAACCATTCAATTTGGAAGTTTAAACTAAACTGTTAGATGAGAGAGATCTCTGATGAATAAGTTTTTATTCTCTAATACATTCTTTTCATGCCCAAGTCCACTTATACTATCTTAAGAAATCATATATATACCACCTAAAAGCTTAAATTGTTAGGTTAGGTTCTGGATATATAGGTTTTGTAGTATGCCCATTTCACAAGTCCACATCAATTCGTATGCCACTTAAGAGTTTTCCAATGAAAATTACAACCCATTTATTGTTGCCCCGTTTGCATTGGGGGATTCAAGTATCCTTTTTGGGAGGGCTGTTGATGTTTTTGACCTTTACCCACCAACAAGGCATATAAATAATGTTTGGTGAAAATATCTGAATACCCCAAATTCATTTCATGGTTCTCGGCTGAAGCTTTCTTCTCTGGCTTCTTCAAAGCAGCTCAACTCAAACAACAAACCAAAGCTTAAAGCCTTAAACGACCCCCCAAATGGGGTCTCAGCTAAAGGGTTTAGTTATAGATATGCAGAACCTTGATTGATCAAGTCTTAAGGACACCCATAGAGATCTCTATATATAGGATGGTGCTCCATGTTTAAAAGCTGGCATTAAATTAGGCCTTTCACAATGGAATCGGGATTTGGTCTCACCAAATTGATTTGTATTCACACCGTCTTTATAACACTTGCAGCCGTGCATTGGCAACATCAAAAAGAAAACAAAATATAAGTACAGTGATATTC
This sequence comes from Nelumbo lutea, assembly GCF_056320005.1. Lineage (NCBI taxonomy): Eukaryota > Viridiplantae > Streptophyta > Magnoliopsida > Proteales > Nelumbonaceae > Nelumbo > Nelumbo lutea. Next base: position 8,289,127 of record NC_142690.1, read on the forward strand.
CAAATGCACGGCTGCAAGTGTTATGAGGACAAATCTTTTAAAATCCGGTCCGTTCACAACGAGCCAAAGACAGCTACCCGTTTGCCTTTCTAAGTGAAGCTGTCTATTGGACGATACAGGACCAATCACAATACATCAAGTTAGCCCATAATGTGTGTGGGTATAGGGAGCTGATCATGTGACCTAATCACTAATAGTAGAAGTTCATGTAGAGGGTTTGAACATGATTGAGTAAAGTGGAAGAAGTGGTGTGACCTAATTCTGGAGAATTAATGATTTGGGAGAATTTGGAATTCCACTTGCAGCTGTACATGGTCAAGAACTTATGCCCATAATATCCGTATTTGATCTTTGGGCCACCACTATTATATCCGAGCTATAATTAGATGGTGCTTGATAAGTTATTTTCAAGTTATTTTTTTTTTCTCTCTTTTAAAATACCCCCACCTTTTTACTCTTTAATGTGTACTAAATCTAGAAGTTTGTTGGTTTAAAAATATATTTCAATGTTATATCACGTGAAAATAATTAAAACATAGCATTTGAAATTGTTTTTATAAGAGATCTCAAGCATCATCTTCTATGAGAAATTCTTGCAACAGAGAACAGATGCAGACAATTCAATAAACACCCTCGGTTGAACTTAGCTATCGTCTCCTTATACTACTCCAGTTTGGTTTTCTCCAATGATAAAAGCATTGAACTAGCTAGCTAGTTATAATTCGCAGCTCAAGTGATGTCTAAAATAATTAAGATACAGTCCTTTGATCGAACTGATGGGTTATTTTGATGGCTCTTTATTTGGAGAAGTATCCTTCAAATACAGACAGGAATGGAACCCATTCGGTAATAACGGGACTATGGGAAGAAAAGAAGACAAGTAGTTGAAGTTTAGTAGGGCATGCATACCTGCTAGTGAGTCAAGGAGGGTGGACTTGCCTGAGCCGGAAGGGCCCATGATGGCCATAATCCGACCAGGTTCTGCATAGCCACTGAGCCCTTTGAGCAGCCTCCTGGGTGGACCCTTGCCGAAGTTAGTCAGCACCACCGTCAGATCTTCCCATACCAAGTACAACCCACTACTGTTTTTCCTATTCCAAAGGCCTATCTCGGATGAATCGGCTTCTGCATTCATCCCGTCGATCTCCATGTATGACTGGCTGCACCACCACCACCGCCACTTCTATCACCGCACGAACAACAGTAGTAGCTCTATCTATGTATATGCTTGAATAGGAAGGTGTAGAATAGAGAGCAAATGTATACTTAGAATGCATGCATGATGGATCAACCGATGGGACCACGGCTGACATGCATCCCAGGTGGAGCAGCTGCCACCTAATATTTACCGGTGGTTTGTTCACAAGAGATACGACCCAAAGACGGGGATAGTGAGTGGACGCGTGCCCAATCCCTAAATGCACTGATGTTGAGATTGACCCTCTCCTATGCATTAAAAAAAAATACAGTACGGGATGGAGAGGGACGTAAACTTACTCCTACAACAACTAGCACAAACACAGCAAAACAAGGAGAGAGAGAGAGAGCTTGTTTGGTCTTTAGTAAGGAAATTCATCAAAGTTGAGGAAAAATAAAATAAATCCTGGGGCTGATGATTTGAGATGTTATGACTTACAAGGGAGTGTTGAATATGATTTGAAATTTTTTGGTCAGTACAGGTATTCACTTTCCTTTAAAGTGAAGTTATAGGTGTGGGGTGAAATGCTTTGCAGATGATACATAAATAAAATTAATGCATTTGATGTATTATCTTTTACTTTCTTAGGTAGGACATTTGTTGTAGTATCAGAATAGGGCAATTATATATAGTACCTCAGGTAGTTGATAATAAACCAATTCGATATTGCTTTAGTGCCTCAAAGTTGATGATGAAAAATTTTCTCTATTAAAAGATTAAAAGAACAAATTTTATGGTATAGAAACACATTTTTTGCACCATGAAATATACCTCAAGTTATGAATGTTGCACCATGAGCTAAATAAATTGAACCCAAAGCGTTTGCAAATTCAATGATTTAAATATATTGCATCCATGGGTGCAACCTTGAAGGTATATACTGCAATTTCATTAGTGAAAAATGTTTTGAGAAATGCTAAATATACAGATTTGTGTTTGTGTACCCTTTCTATACCATAAATTTGAAAAAATGTGTCATTGTTAATCCCCATCTATCAGGTAGCAAGGTAGCGAGAAATCTCATACACTATATTATTCTAGATATATGGTGTAAGATGGACTTGTAGAGGGTACGGAACAATAATTCTATCATATCCATGGTATTTTGCAAGTACTTGAGTTTAGTCTTAATTTGTGAAAACTACCACTCAGAATATATATATATATATATATATATATATATATATATAATTAAAAGGGAGAAATTGGTGAATGAAGTACTAGGGATCGTTTATTATGACAAGCTAATTTATTGATAGTTTATTATGACAATATAATTTTCTATAAATGTTATCATGAATTAATGTGGTTGCAGGTAGGATGTTGGGACTGGTGGCTGATATTTGAACATGTTATTTCATTGCCAACGAGGAATTAATGTATGAATCTGACAATCTTTAATTCTTGGGGAAGGCATCTAAATTCCTAAATTTCAAGTTTTAATTTGTTCGACCATTTTTTTTTTTTTTGGTATTAAGCAACTTACTTGAACCGTATTGGATAAGTATTGCTAATTCAAATAAACACTGGTATAAGTGTTTGATGAAAAGTGCTTCTTTCAAATGGGGGTAGCATAATAAGTATTTTAAAAATTATGAGGCCAAGATGGAGTCAAAAAGCAATAAGTGATTAGAAAAAGCACCTTCATGGGTGTTTATTCAAAACGGGCGTGTATCCATAAATAAATACTTATTGGGACTTGTTTAAAGTGCTTATTGGTGTGCAATCAGCCTCAATAAGTGTTTGTTGGTATGGATCCGTTCCCAAATAAGTGCTTGTCAGCCGAGCAAAAAAATCGATTTATGTATAAAATAAGGACAATATTTAGGCCCTATTTGGTTCACGGGAATAGAGGTTTGGAATCGGAATTCCATTCCCATTTATGCTATAATGGAATACCCCTATTTAAGGGAATGTCTTTTTCTGCTTTTTCCTTGAGAATGAAATCTTATTCTTGATGATTCTAATTTTTATTCTCATTCTTATCTGAATCAAATAAACTATAAGAATAGACTTTCCAATTCTGATTCCAATTCCAATTCCAGTTCTCATTCAAGATGAAAACCAATTGGACCCTTAAAATTTAAGGGATGGCAATATAATAAGGAAAAGAATGTACCAAACATGCATGCCCCATGCTAACAACTTTGTGTATTTCGGGCTGAGTTTGAAAGTAGAGTGCAAATCCTTATATTTTATATTATTTTATATATATTTATACTGGGCATATTTGTATATATTTACATCTTTCATACTGAGCCTCAAGGACAATTTTCCAAAGAATTGTAATGCATTCATTTTATTTTGTATTCGATTTTTTTTGGTAAATGAGTGATAATAATGAGGCCATGAGAGGGTTCTGTCATGAGAACATGGTCGCATTAATTACATCGATATGCATTTATTAACGAATGTATTGAATATAATTAATGGCGATAAATATAAAATCCAATTTTTATTTTTTTTTGTTTTTTACTAGAATTGTCTTTCTACTTCAATGTTTAGCAAAAACAAAAAAAGCCTATCTACTTCAAAATTTTCGGACCAAAATATTTCAGTTAGGCCGTGTTTGTTTGAGGTGGAAAATTGAACTGGGGTAAATTTTATATCCCGGTTCGATTTTACATATGTTTGGATGAGATGTTATTTTACATCTTAGATGAGTGTAAAACTCTACTTTAGGTAAATTTTACATAAAAAATCAGTGAAAACTTACCACTGATAAAATTGATGTAAAATTCCATATTCTCAAAACTCGATGATCTCTCTCTCTCTCTCTCTCTCCCTCCTTGTTCTTCTTCCTCCCCGGTTTCACTCTCGTTTGTTCATACCTACCACTACAACTTCTAGAAGTAGTAGTTCTCCCCCTTCTCCCTTTCTCCAATCAGTCCCCTTCTAGAAGTAAATTTTACCACTTTGATATTTCTCTCTTTTTTCTCCCTTATTGAAGTAATTGTTAGGGGTGTAAACATATGGAATTTGAATGAATAAGGCAATATTCGAATTTGAATCCAATTAGAAAATCCAATATTTAAATTTGATTTGATATTTGATGGATATTGAAAATTAATATTCGAATTCAAATTCGATACAATTCAAAATTGACTAATTAATTAAATTAGGTAATTAATAAATATATAAAATAAATATTTAATTTATATAAAGCATAAATATATAAATTATTTATATAATTTTATTATATATATATATATAAATTATATAAACCATTTAAATATTTTATATAATATATAAGAATTAAATAATCGATTGAATTCGGATATCTATCAAATCGAATCAGGTCATATCCAAATTCAACCGATTAGATATTTGAATTATCCAAATTGGATCTGATTATTTCGAATCTTGAATTCAAAATCGAATTTTCTAATACCATTGACACCCCTAATAATTATAGCTTATATCCCTTTTTCTCTCTCACATTTCTATTTCTGTTCTCAACTTTGATTTGGGGAATCCCAAATGCATCACAAGATCAAAACACCAAACGTTGGATTCTTTCTTTGAATTAATGACCATCTCCAGAAGTCTTTGGAGCACTATAGGTTGCAGTCACCTGTTATAAAATTTGTTTTCCATGTAAAATTGATGGAAAGGTAAAATTTTGCGCCTAACAATCTTACAAAATGAAAGGGACAGAAGTTTGCAAAATTTTGGCTCAATCCTTTTACATCGAAACAAACTAAATCGTACAAGCAGAATTTCAGTCAACATTTAAGAATATGATGAGGAGACCGGATCTTCTCCTCACATTTGGCGCGTCACAGGCTTCTCACACGCACATCTTACCATGTATTGGGAACATCTTCTGTACTTATCAATTATTATTCACGGGATATGTTCTCAATGCACAGTGGATGTGCATGTAAGGCACCCATTTGTGAGGAGCAGATCCCATCTCCATCAAGAGATACTGGAACCCAAATTATTTTTACATTTATTGTTCTTTTGTCTTGTTTGCTCTTGGCCCCATATGGTAGATAGCATGAATGTTGCATTAAAAAAATATGTTTTGTCATTATCTCGCCATAGAAATTAAAAAAAAAAAATCTTCTGAAAGAAAAAAAAGGCCAAAAAAGCAAGAAAAATAGTAAAAATCTCTTAAATTTGAAGAACTGATAAATTGTCCAAAATTTGAATGTTAGATTCTACTATAGAGATAGAGATTAAATATAACAAAACCAATTTATGATATCTCAGAATAATGCGGGCTGTAATTTGGACGACCCCAACCGAAGTCTAATTTGATTCAACCAAAACTATTGGATTTGGATTTCTGGGCTAAGGCATGGTTCTGAGCCTGAAACTTGGGTTTGGCCTAAGCTATGCTTGGGCTCGGGTTGAGGGTTAGGCAGCCCAATCCAGGATATGATCCAGCCCAATCCGACAGAAGCTTGTCCAACCTAGTTATCTTATTTATAAATGTATGCATTTTTCTGTTTTTTTTTTTTTTCCTTTTTTTTTTTTTGCTCTATTGCACTAACAGGTGTAACCCATCCCCCAAACAAACCCATAACCCCCCTTTCCTAATGCAGGTAGGGATTTGATCCCAAATCGTTGTTATAGTCCGCAGCCGGAGACCTTATATATATATATGCTTATTCTTTTGTTCGATTTTTTAATATTTTAACTGCTCACAATGTTCCTTACGTTTGAATAGAATCTTATTACCCCATTTTATTTTGTCATGTAAATCTACAAGCAGAAAGCCTGTGAAGAAAATATATAAGTTAATTTGGGCAAAATCTATTGTTCATCAACTCCACCATTCAACAATTAAATATGAAGCAATGATAAAACCATGCATTGCAAATAACATCTTTAATATTGTTAAAATCTTGATAGTAAATACTAAATTCACCTTGTAAAATATGAATTAATGAAAAGTAAATAGACTATATAATGTTCTTAATGTCATTGGTTGAAATTTTATGATTTAACGTGTAAAAAATTAAAATTAGTAAGTGCAGTGTAATTGGATTCTTAATTTGTTAGTGAAGAAACAATGCTACATTAGAATGCCCTCACTGTTAACTACAATGAAGTGTATTTTTTCAATTGCCTTGTCTTCTAAGTTAAGCAATTTTTCCCAAAAAAAAAGTGTCTTCTAAGTTCAGCATAATATAATAAAAAAATTGCTTAATGTAACCTTTTGGTTATGGAAAATAGACTGGACCGGCCAGTTGAACCAACTGGCCTCTGGTTCAAAATCATTCACTCTGGTCAAGAAATAGTTAATTTCATTTGAACCATTAACCATTCAGACCAGGAACCAGTCACAAAGGCTTTTCCGGTTTGATATGCTTAGACCATTTTTCAAAGTATTTACACTAACTTGAAGTTTCGACACTCATATATATATATATATATAGGTCATACAATAATTTTTAAAAGACTCCATTCACTGCATCTGTCTTCCTTTTTATCCTCATGACTTCATGAGAGAGGGAAAGTCAAGTGACCCCCCCCCTCCCCCCCGGGTTATTTAAGCCTCCAAGCTTTGAAGGAATCAAGGAATTGAGACTGATTTAATTCCTGTGAGAACTGAGCAAACAATTCTCTTTCCACTCCACTTTTATTTCACACAAACAAAGGAAATGAAACTTTCTGAAGTAAAATCTCGTTTTAATTGGTAAAATTTGGTGAGACCCAAAAACATCCCTTTTATAAAGTAAATCAACTCTACGAATACATGCCAAATTGATAATTGCTTATTCTCTTTACCCAGAAAAAAGTAGAAGAAAATTGCTTATTCCAAATTTTCTATAGCTACAAATCTATACAAAAGCAAGAATTCGATCGAGTGAATTGCTGAAGGGGTTTATTGCTGCCTCTAAGAGAGTGAAGAGCTGAGACCCTTGTTCACGTTTAGATAGAGAGGGACTGATTCAGATGCCTTTCTTCTGAATGAAGGCCTTCTGTTAATCTTCCGGATTGTTCTCTTGGCATAAAGGGCGTGGAACAAGGGTGATGCTATCTCTTTCAGCTTGAGTATGAAGAAGAAGAGAACTCTGTAGGATATGAGAATAATTATGACAGCAGTCAAATCCCACCACTTAGAGTGATCCAATGTCATGCCATACATTGTCTGGATGACTACACCTCCCTTCAGTTTAGGATCACCAGGTATTAAAGGTTCAAACTCGAGCCCGAGCAAATCGTTCTTGCATACTCCCTGCATTTGAATCATTATACGGATGAACTTGCTGTATTAAATGTAATTAGTATTTCACTATAATTCTAAATTTGATTACAATGAATCATTTTATACATGAAGTGCAATTTTATACATACTAGTATAAATGCATGGGAGTGCAAATGAAAAAAATGCAAATTTTAGTTTAATTTTGTTTTAGGTCTTATTTAGGTGCCTTTCACTTTTTGAGATGACTGTATTTACCCATGTTCTTTTATTTTCCAGGTAAATGAGACAGTGATTGATTTAACCATAAAAAACCATTATTAATTAAAAGGGGCAATTTTGTCCCATAAGTATGGACAACTTTCTCCCTACCCACGTGGGAGATGGACATCACTTACCTTGCCACCCACATAAATCTGGAAAAATCCCATTGACCAACTTTTATTTTACTTCATTATATTTGTGTACTGTAGTCAAACAAAACAACATAAAATTTGAAACAAAGAATAAATCAGAATTTGCACCCTTATCATTTGCACTACCATAGTTTTGCATAATTATTGGCTTAGTTAGGGTGTTGATGCAATCAACTTAGGTTGTGACGATTGTTCGGTTTATTGAAGAATTTTCTGGTTAACTTTATGGGATAATGGGATCATCCAATTTGGCGAACTGTTGGCTTAGACCATGCAACTAAGAGGCTCAAAATCTGCATTAATTTCTTCCATGACAAGATATGCAATTATGGTTAATGAGAATGAGCTAATTTACCTGAAATGCCCAAGACCCATAACTGATATAAGAAATTGGGTAGCGCCAGAAGGCCCTGGGAAGATCAGGAAGCAAGCGAAAGAACCCAGAAGTCATCATCATAATTCCCTGCATATATATACATCCATGGAAGATGATAAAAAAGATGTTGAATGAAGCAGACGATGGAGATCCGTGAAGTAATTAAAAATGGAGAAGAAAAAGGGTTTCTAAGAGGTTCTAGCTAGCAGTAGTTTTCTTACAATGATACCAGCTCCAGTGATGATGCCCATTAGGAAGTTGGGTACCAAGGCTGCAACAACCATCATGCAGCTTTCCACGACAGAATTGCAGACGAATAGAACACAGCAGAAATAGATATAGCGAGAGAAACCCGGGTGAAGCTTCACCATGTAATATGTTACCGTTCCACTTGCTGCAGCCACTGAAACCATGAAAGGAAAAGAGGAGACAAAGTTTGATACAATGAACACTGCATTGCCGTAGTGCCCATTGAGTCTTTCCCGATAAAATACCTGTTTTAATTGCAAAGAAAAGTTTTATTTGAGATGTGTTCATGCCATGCACTAATTAATCTAATTAGATGACTTGCCTTCATTTCTTCGGTGAAAGATGGGAAGCTTCCGATGGACATGAATGTCATGAAGCCTGATACAAACGCAATACAGGCTCCTCTCGCCAGGATTGCGGAATAGCTAGTCCCAACGTCGAAATAAATTGTGCCAACACATAAAGATACCACTATGTAGATTATGATCCTTAACCAGTAGTACCCAATATCTCTACACATGTTCACAAAAGACCTCCTCGTTAATGTGGTCAACTGTTTCCACCAGGTGGCCTCACTTCCTCTGTTGGATCCAACGGTAACTCCTTCCTGCATTCATTCTTGCACATACAAATTATATCTGAACCCACTTTCTCATCTCATCAAAATGTAAACTTTAATTTGTTGCTATTTTTTCTTTAATTTAGATTACGTTTGTATTGGATAAGCTTCACGATTTCTGCTTCTGATTAAATCCCAAAAGCACAAAACCCCAATTGTAGGCTTTGTTCTGTGGGCCTAAAAGTATTTTCACTTCTTCAAAAGCAATTATAATTACCAAATGCCATGCAAAGCTCCAAAGCAAAAGCTTATCCAAACAGAGCCTAATTAACATTGATCATTAACTCTAAAGATAAGAAATGATTTCTTCTATATTGTATCTTATGAAGTTGTCCCACATATGTTGGGTCTCATTCAAAATATTCTAGATGTGTGGTGTGATTAAGATGGAGCTGTATTTGTTGCATACCACGTTGGAAAGTTCTCGAATCCGCTTTCTTGTATTTGTTGCATACTCTGATGTCTTATATTTCTGAACAAGTATTTCTTTTATCCTTGAAGCTGTCATATTCATTAGAGGGTCTGATGATACTTCAAACTCCTGCAATAAATATATATACACACAAATTACTCCTTAAAACAAAGCAAAGCAAACTCAAATACTGGACGCAGTGTCAACCAAAGAAAGCAAGACAGACGGATTCAAAGACTAAATTAATGTAGTAGAGAAAAATGACAGTGATCGATTCAGTCTACTAAGACTTACTTGACGAATCTTCTGTGATCCCATCAGAGTATCATGAACAATGTCGAAATCTCTATTAATACAGCGAAGAAAATGATCAGAAGGGTTTCTTCTGCTAGGACAAGGGAATTCAGCTTCAGCGAAAAACTGTATCATCAATAAGTATCAAATGTTAGATTCTTGTTGTATTAAACCATCAATAAATATCAACATATATATATATATATATATATATATATATATATATATATATATATGTTGGGATATGGAGGAGAGTAGAGTTGTTAGGACTTGGGATGTGAGAGAGTAGACTAGGTAAGATAGGAAAGTAGCAAATGGTAAAGGCTCAAATTGTTGGGAAAATGGCAACTTGTATTGAATTGTTCTCAAATGTACAAGCTTAGCCCTATTTATAGTAGAGCCAAGTAGGTGGAGCAAAGCCAACCAACATTCTAGACATCTCTCTCTCGAATTTTACTTTTTCTCGAAATCATCATCTTCTAGACCCAAATACATTCTAGAAGTTAGAACTTCTAGAAAGTGTATTACCTTTTCTAGAGGCTTAGAGATTTAATTTCTAGAGTGCTAATTAATTCTAGAAGTTTGAACTTCTAGAAAACTTCTGGAAAGTGGATTATTTTTTAACACTCCTCCTTAATGCACTTTCCTGTAACTCCTAGTTGCTCCCGTAACAACTCAAACTTTGAACACGGTAATGCCTTTGTGAAAATGTCTGCTAATTGTTCTTCGGACTTGCAGTGCTTGAGCTCAATTTCTCCTTTGCTAGTTGTCTCTTGTAAAAAGTGATACTTGATTGCAATGTGTTTCATCCTACTATGGTATACTGAATTTTTTGCCATTGCTATAGCAAACTTGTTGTCGCAATAGATTGTTGTCGGTTCCTTTTTCCGCTCACCCATGTCTTCAAGTATTATTCTTAGCCATATAGCTTGACTTGTTATTGCTGCCGCTGCTATGTACTCGGCTTTTGCTGATGATTGTGCTACTGTGGTTCACTTCTTTAATGCTCAAGAGAATATTCTAGATCTTTGTGAGAAGGCATAGCCTAAGGTACTCTTCATGTCATCCATTGATCCTACCCAATCACTGCCAGTACAACCGGTCAATCTTGAGTTTAGTAGTGGATTTGTACCAAATGTCGTATTCTTTTGTGCCTTGTAAGTATTTCAGTATCCTTTTTGCTACTCCATAGTGAACTTGACTTGGATTTTGCATGAACCTTGAGAGTAAAGTTGTTGCATATATAATTTATGGCCGCATAGCTATGAGATAGAGTAAACTCCCAATAAGGCTTCTGTAGATTGAGGCATCAGCCTTCTTTGAACAATCTTCTTTCTTGAACCTCTCGTTTGTAATGAGTAGTGTAGCGACCGTCTTGCATCCTTCCATCTTAAACTTCTACAGTAGATTCTCTATATACTTCTTTTGTGATATAAAAATATCTTCTTCTTCTTGATTGATTTAAATGCTAAGAAAGTAGTGCATTAATCCAAGATCACTCATCTCGAACGTCTTCATCATATCTTTTTTGAATTCCTTGATCATTGTCTCATTGTTTCTTTTATAGATGAGATCATCTATGTATAGAGAAATAATGAGAGTGTTAGAGTTACCTTGGGTCTTGATGTATAGAGTAGGCTCACTTTGACTCCTCCTGAATCCTTGATTGATGAAGTAACCATCAATCTGATTGTATCATGCTTGTGGTGCTTGCTTTAGGCCATAGAGAGCTTTCTTCAATCCTAGTGCCCTGTCTTTTCGTCCTTTTACTGTGAACCCTTGAGGTTGCTCTACATTAATTTCTTCCTCAAGCACTTTGATAAAAAACACTGACTTGACATCAAGTTGATAAATCTTCCACTTCTTCTATGCTACTAATGCTACAAGTGCTCTTATAGTGTCTAAACATGCCACCGGAGCAAAGGTTTCATTGTAGTCTATCCCAGGCAATTGTGTGTAGCCTTTAGCAACTAGCCTCACTTTGTGCTTTTGTATTAAGCCATTAGAGTTAAGCTTTGTCTTGTAGACCCACTTGACTCCGATCACTTCTTTGTCTTGAGGACGATCCACTAATTCCCATGTCTTGTTTTTCTCAATCATTGCGATTTCTTCTTTCATCTCCTTTACCCATACTTCTTGTTTTGCTGCTGCTTCAAAGCTTTCAGGCTCCATAGTTACAAAGTTGCATGTCTCATATATCTCACTGAGTGGCCTTGTCCTTCTTAGTGGCGATTCTAGAGATGACTCTTCTTGTTCTTCTTCTATTGTGGCTGATGATGGAATTGATGGTGATGTTGTAGATTGAGGACTTTTTGGTCCTTTTCCTTCATTACTGAGTGGCCTTAGTCTTTGTACTTTTGGTACCATGATGCTATGTTTTTCCACTTTTTCTTCTTTCCAGTTCCATGTAGCATTCTCTTCAAACTCCACATCTCGACTAATAATTAGCTTCTTGCTCTTTATACTATAAATTCTATAGCCTTTTGAATGCGTACTGTATCCCAAGAATATTCTCTTCTCTGTCTTCTCTTCTAACTTGTGCCTTTTTTTTCTACTGGAATGTGAACATAGCAAATGCATCTAAAAACTCTCAAGTGTTGTGTCGACGGCTTCCTTCCGCTTCAAGCTTCTATAGGAGTCTTGTTTTCTATTGCTCTTGTTGGACATCTATTAAGTAGATATACTGTAGTATATACTGCTTTTGCCCAAAACATCTTAGGCATGTCTTGTTCCAATAGCATTGATCTTGCCATCTCCATCACTGTTTTATTCTTCCTTTATGAAACTCCATTCAACTCTAGGGCATAGCCGACGGTCAACTGATGCTCCAAGCCTTCATCTTTACAAAACTTGTCGAACTCATTTTAAATATATTTTTTCCTCTATCACTTTTGATCACTTTTATGCTTTGATCGCTTTGTTTTTCAACGAGATTCTTAAATATTTTAAAAATCTTAAAGACTTCTGACCTTTTACGCTTAAAATAAACCCGATTCGTTCTTGTAAAATCATCAATGAAGAGAATGAAGTACCTACTTTGTTTGAAGGATGTCGTTCTCATTGGTCCACAAACATCTGTATGTACGAGCTCTAGGATTGCCTTGGCTCTCCATGCACCACTTGATTGGAACGATTTCCAATGTTGCTTACCAAGCAAGCATCCTTCGCATATGTCATTCATCACTTGAATGGATGGCAAATCCTTCAACATGCCTTTTTGATGGAGTACTTTTAGCCCGTGCAAATTGAAATGGCCAAATCTTCGAAGCCAAAGCCATGATTCATCTTCTTGAGCCATCATCACTATCTCGGTTTATTGCCATATGATTGGAAAATTCCTTTGGTGCTCCATCTTTACCTTAGCAATCTATAGGCTTTTATTTTTGTTGTCATATATCGTGCATGAGTCTCCTTTGAAGAGTAGAGAATAACCTCTTTCCACCATTTGCCCAACACTTAATAGATATGTCTCCAGTCTTGGGATTAACAACACATCTTGTATGAGTTGTGTCCCATTCCTTGTCTTATCAGTGATAGTTCCTTTACCTTCAACCCCAACTAATTCTCCATTGCCAAGCCTGACTTGTGACTTGACTGACTTGTCTATATCTTAGATCTTCTCATTACCTATCATGTGATTACTACAGCCGCTATCCAAATACCAATTATCACCCTTTAGTTCTGAAGTAGTATGACAGGCATAGAATAGATAATTATTTTTATCATTCTCTTTAGAGTAATTAGCTTGGTGTCTTTCCTTAAGACGACAATCCTTCTCTACATGCCCAAGCTTTTTACAATTTTGACATTGTGGTTTTCCCCGAAACCAACAATCTTTCTCCAGATGATTGGTTTTCTTGCAAATACGGCATGGTGGATATTTTCCTTTTTTATCTCTCCTAATATCTCCTCCATTCTCATCGTTTCTACAACTTTTTTCATTTTTGAAAATTTCTCTAAATTTTCTTTCATCCCTTTTGGATTTCTAAAACCTTATATTGAGCTTAAACTGAAAGGTGTTCTCCATAGGGCTTTCATCAGGCCTACTCAGTCTTTTTTCGTAAGCTTCTAGAGAGCCTAGCAACTCAGTTACTGACAGAGTAGTAATATCTTTTGTCTCCTCAATGGTGGTTACTATTGGATCATATTTTTCTACCACACTAATTAATATTTTTTCAACCACCATTTTTTCAATAATATATTCTCCATATGCTCTTAATTGATTGGCAATTTCTCTTAATCTAGAATAATAAACTTTAATGTTCTCAAAATCCTTCATCTTCATATTCTCCAAATCCCTTCTAAGAGTTTGAAGTTTAACAGTATGTACCTTGGCACTGCCTTGAAACTCCTCCTTCAAGGTATCCCATGCGCCTTTGGCACTTGTAGCACCACTAATTCTTGGAAAAATCAATTTTTCCATTGCCATCTGTATGTGATAGAGAACAAGATTATCCTTCTCCATATTCTTCTGTAATTTCTCTTGCTCTGTTGCATATAGAGTAGAAGTGCTTTCAGGGATTGTAAATCCCTTATCTACAATTTCTCATAGACCTTGGGACATGAAGAAAGTCCTCATTTTAATGGCCCAATAGTCATAATTTTCTCTAACAAAAATGGGGATTGGAATTTGGCTATTAGCTAGAATGGTGGCCATGATAAGTTTTGGGATAATAGGGAATTTTGGCTAAAAGGAAATAACGCCCAAAAATAATGGAACGGGCTCTGATACCACTGTTGGGATATGGAGGAGAGTAGAGTTGTTAGGACTTGGGATGTGAGAGAGAGTAGACTAGGTAAGATAGGGTGGCAGCAAATGATAAAGGCTCAAGTTGTTGGGAAAATGAGAACTTGTATTGGGATGTTTTCAAATGTAGAAGCTTAGCCCTATTTATAGTAGAGCCAAGTAGGTGGAGCAAAGCCAACCAACATTCTAGACATTTCTCTCTAGAATTTTACCTTTTCTAGAAATCATCTTCTAAACCCAAATATATTCTAAAAGTTAGAACTTCTAGAAAATGTATTACTTTTTCTAGAGGCTTAGAGATTTAATTTTTAGAGTGCTAATTAATTATAGAAATTTGAACTTCTAGAAAACTTATGAAAAGTGGATTATTTTTTAACAATATATATATAGGATTACTTCATTTTATTTTTTATTCCTTACTTGTACAGCCTTCTTGGCGTCTCCAAAGTAAACAGCTTCACCACTGGAGAGGAGAAACAGATCGTCGAATAGATCAAACACTTCACTACTGGGTTGGTGTATGGAACAGATGACAGTCCTCCCATCAAGAGCTGCGGTTCGTAAAGTTTGAATGACAAAGAAAGCCGCTGCACTATCGAGTCCGGTTGTGGGTTCATCAAGAAACAAGAGACGAGGGCGTGTGAGGATCTCCAGTGCAATGCTCACTCGTTTCTTCTCTCCACCGCTGATACCTCTCAGATGCCAGTTGCCTATCAATTTGTCGGCACAGTCTTGAAGACCCATCTCCATGATTGTGTCTTCCACCACCTGATCTATCTCTTCTTTGCTGAGAGCAGAAGGAAGCCTCAGATGAGCTGAGTAAGAGATGGTTTCTCTAACTGTAAGGGTACCCAACAAAACATCTTCTTGGGTCACATAAGCCTGAAAATAGATAAGCGCAAATCTATTCATGATAATAATTCACATATAATGCAGGAGTAAATTAGAAAGAAGAAAGAATGAGTAGTATATAGGTCTGCATTTGCATGATGATGATGATAGCTACTTACAACAAGTCCATAGTCTAATCTCTTTTTCCTCCCATTGATGAGAACATTCCCAGTCATAATAGTATTTCCTGAAAGTCTCCCTGTTGGGAGATCAAATTAATTAAGCTTAGTAACATTTCAAATAATACATTTCTTTCTAGGAGCGATTATTTCTAGTTTGGCCCACAAATTTCCATCCTTGGGCTTAGGTTTTCGTTTTTAGGCTCAGGCCTGCATAGGCCATGAAATTTGTGGGATGGACCTGGTCTCAATACAATTTATTTATTTATTTTATCACCTATCAAACATCTAAGAGTAGGACTAGGAGTGCAAATGGATCTCATCATGATCCAATCCAAATCCGTTCCTATTTTGTGGATTCCGATATCCTTTAATTGGATTTTTGGATCAGATTTATATATATATATATATATATATATATATATATATATATATTGCATGTTTCTATTTTTTTATTATTTATTCTTTTATAAAATGGTCATTTACTAGAACACACCCTATAGTAACATGATCATCTAAACTGAGTGAAAAATGTTTAAGAGAATGGGCCCATGATTGTTTATTCCAAAAGAATGCCTAACACTTCCTCATATGAAAAACAAAATTGATCAAATAGAAACAAATAGAGTAGTTTCTCATGTCTTATGAAGGAAAAATATGGTATTTTTGTTTTTATTTTCTTTTGATTAAACTTATTCAAATGGACACTAGGGTCAAAACTGTCATTTTTCATTTT
The DNA here is from genome assembly GCF_056320005.1 of Nelumbo lutea. NCBI lineage: Eukaryota > Viridiplantae > Streptophyta > Magnoliopsida > Proteales > Nelumbonaceae > Nelumbo > Nelumbo lutea. Next base: position 8,305,344 of record NC_142690.1, read on the forward strand.
TCATTTTTTGTATAAATTGTTATGTTATTTTTAATCATTTATTAAAATTTTTCAGAAATTAAATCAGATTCAAATATCCAATATTCCTAATGGATTTTGATTTGATTCAATGTTTGTGAGATTCAATCGGATCAGATTGGATCTATGATTTGTATTGTTGGATTGTATTCGGATATACCCCAATTCGAATTGACCTTATCCATTTGCAAATATGTTGTTTGGGTTATATGTAACATTATGTCTAAACCTGTAGATATAAGATAAATTTTCAAGTTTCTTTCCAAGGTGTAACATTATGTCTAAATTAGTAATTTATACCCCTTTTCTGGTTTTTTGATAAAAAACCAAAAATCTATTTTCTTGCATTCATCTTCTAAGTTACCGTTGACTGCTAACAGAAGTGAAACAAAATCAAAAGATGGAAGGGTTTTGTAAATAAGAAAAATTAATGAACTATTTACTGTGAGTATAAAGTTTTATTTAATTTGCTATTTAGCTTAGGAATAAAAAGTCGAAATACCCAATTTAGTACGAAAATTAATAATAAAACCAACAAACTGAATGGAGAAATCATAGAAGTGTTTTCCACTGGAATTGTTTTTCTAATTATGGGTTTTAAAAACAAATTAAATTCATCTGATTTCAAAACAAATTGGTTATTAAAAAAAAAACACAAAAAACATCTGATTTAAAGAACATGCTTTGGCCTGATGATTTATATCATGTTTTATAGATCATATGAAATTTGTACTTCAAAATGTGTTATAAATCATCATTTTGATGGTGGCAAAAACATTTTTTAGCAAAGGATAGTATATGAGAGCAAGTTTGGAAGGGCTCCCCACAGAGCACACACCACCTGCGCACTTGGAACATCTCCCATTTTTCAGGGGTAGATGTTCCAAATACACGGGGGATGTGCCCGTGTGGCACATATGGCCATGTGGGGTGCGTTTTGTGGGGAGTCCATTCAGCATTGCTCATTCTGTATGATAAGATAATGAACGGTGTGTTTGTGACTGCACAGCCCTATTGTATTGACCGCACAACTCGGGTTCACACTATGACCTCAGCTGTCAGCTCCCATGTTCTTAGAACCCTCCGTATCAACTCCATCCTCTTGAGTGTTGACATAAATTTGGCCCAAATAACGACAAGCTTGCCGCACCAACCCTAATAAAAACGGAAAATTACATTGACTGCATCAATTTTAAATTTTACTATAATTTTATATAATTCAAAATGACAAACATGTCATCTAAAACATAAATACTTGTCCATATATTTACAACAATTCCGAACCGTATTGTGGGATTAAGAATTCTCAAACTGTGCTGAACAGTCATTCTCCCTAATAAAAATGAAATGCGCAAAGTAGAGTCAGTTTTCATTTTGGATGGGACAGGAATCCAGATCAGTCTTGTCGAACTGTATTGGACAGCTGTGATGTTGGCTTTTAATAGATTGTCCATTGCGTGGCTATCATGTCTTAACAGATGAGCAAGGTTTACATAGAATTAATGATAAGGTTCAAGGCTAGTAATAAAATTCAAAGGGTTCACACCTTCACCTTTTTTTCTTTTTCTGAATAACTAAAACTTTCAGTTAATTTGAATTCTTAATGGACAGCTAAGCACAATTAAGCTGCAATTTAGGCTAATTAGGCTGAATTTAATTGGCTGAAAAAGATCGGATTGGGTTGAAGGTTGAATTAAATTAGGGTTGAAGACTTCATCAATCTAACTCATTTTGAACCTCACCTAACTAATTTATATGTACAAATATTATATAAACATGTATTTATTATAAATTTAAAGGTATAACTTTTCTAAAATATGATATGATAATTATGTTCTTTAGTACATAATAAGCTAAAATTGAATTAACCTGGACCTTATCTACGAAACAAGAACATTTAGCACATTTAGCCAAAAATAGAAAAACTGGACCAACCCGAACAAATCCAATGCCAACAACCCAACCCGAAATTTTAGGGTTAATTAGGATCAGGGTTGAGGGTCCAATAGCTCCGGTTGAATATGACCGGCCCGACTTGCACCCGTATCTTTTATATGCAAGTGCAGCTGTAGTGTCCTGTTCATCATACATACACAATAACACAAAGCGTTTGCAACAGCTGCCCCGGGACTCCAGTCCGATCACAATCAAACACTACTAGTACTGCTAGAACGCGTTCTGCTCTCAAATGTCGCTGCATAGGTTCTTCATAACTGTCCAATTAAATTCAATCGACAGGATGCGCTGGAAGAGAATCTCTGTTAATCGGACGGTCATGATCAATAGGTTATTAGGCATGTTGACTTTGAGGACGAAATCCAACAGCATAGCCATTAATATCCAACCTAACAAGCTCATCTACCAGTTTATGTAAGAAAATAAAACAAAGGGTAGCTTAGACTTTTCAAATGCCTTTTAAAGACTCTACTACTCCCGTTACTATTAGTGCCTAAAAATAACATTATGTTGTTTGTGCCTTGATTAATAATTAGTTTCGTTTGTTCCAAATCGATTACATAATTAACAAAACGTAAAGATATTTTAATTTTTGTTATATTTTATGTCTAAAAGGGTAAATTTTATATATAATATAATCGATTAAAAACACTTATTTTATCCATAATGAATGTTATATCATAAAAAAAATACGTTCCAATTTGTTATTATCATAAAGAAAAGAATTGTAGATGTCAAGTGTACCCTATTATTCTGATTAATTATTGGTTCAATTTTAGGTTTATTTTATAAAATCGATTAAAAAATCGGGGCTGATCCACTGTCACAAACCAAACCCGATACATTGATAGTGTCAAGTGTAAGACTTGCGTGGCCTCTGATACCATCTGGTTAGGGTTAAGTTAGCTTTAATCAGATATTGGGTCTGGTTTTGAATTGCGTCAGACCCGTGTTGAATCAGGTTCATTGACATTATAGCACTAAAATATTTGCATACATAGGTTTGGTTGAGTATAGGTGTGCTAAGCATGAGATGGGTGATAGGTTGATTTTGATATCCTCTCTTCATTCAATCGGATTGGATTGAACCAAATTCATGCAAAACTCAACCCATTGATGTCGTTCTGCTTTTAGAGGTCTCACCACTCATAGTTAGACAAAATTTTAACTGGTGGATTGGTATCATAAGTGTGGGTATATATGTATGTATGTATGTATACATTTATGTATCAACTAAAATACAGTAGAAAATAGAAAAAAGATTTATTACTTTGATCATCTCGTCAATGGCAGCAATACAATTTTGTAAGATACAGAGTGAAAAACGATCAATTTTATAGGATATAGAACCTCTGATCTGTGTGTGTGTGAGAGAGAGAGAGGGGTGCTTGCCTGATAAAGAGTCAAGTAGGGAGGATTTGCCTGACCCGGATGGACCCATGATAGCCATTATCCGGCCAGGTTCGGCATAGCCACAGAGCCCTTGAAGCAACCTCCTTGTTGGTCCCTTGCCAAAGTTGGGTAACACCACACTTACATCTTCCCATACCAAGTATGCACCCCTATCATCTTTGCTTCTCGAAGAACCCTGCTCCGATGGAGTAACTGGGATTGTGCTCGACACCTCAATCTCCATCTCCATTGCTTACTTGTGTTTGTTTCCACCGTCACCACCAGTTCCACCACCGTTGTAGCGATCTCAGTCAGGGGGAGTGACAACAAAATAAGAGCAGATGAGTACTACTGAACTGCTGATGACAATTAATAGTGGCGACCTATGTTGGACAAATTAATTGTTGATTAACCCAACCATCCAACGAATTTGGGCTGACATGACATGGATACACTTTACAGTGTGGATGAGGAGTGAAGCCAAACAGTTGTGGTGGATATTTGTGTATACCTTCCATTAATACAAGAGCTGAATTAATTAATGCATGTAGCTAGCTAGGAGCCGACATATGGTAGTCATATCAGAGGGTTGTAGTAATCAGACCCGGATCTAATTTAAACCCGATTATCAAAAGTGATGATCATTGGCAAAAATTGTTATCATATAAACATATTGATGATATATATTAGAAGTGTTAAAAGTGTGGAAAAATTAGTAAATGAATATTTATAAACAAATAAAATTTATTAATTTATACATAAGCGTTTATTTAGTGCTGTTTAAACGGTATATCTTTTTAGGAAGATCTTCGGTCAAAAAGATGTAATGAACTTTTTTAGTGTTTTAGCTTTTAAGATTTAAGGGTCCATTTGGTTTGCAGTCAGAACCGGAATCGGAATTGGAATGATCCATTTCTATAATCTGTTTAGCTCAACAGAAATGAGAATGGGAATTAAAATCATCAGGATTGGGATTTTATTTCCAAGGGAGGGGTAAGGAATGGTCATTCCCTCAGATAGGAGAATGCAATTCCAGCAGGAATGGGAATGAAATTCCAATTCAGCTCAACCAAACAGTTGGAATTAAAATAATCCATTTCGATTCCGATTCCAAACCCCTATTCCCGCGAACCAAACGGGGCCTAAGTATCACATAGAGTGATAGGAAGTTTCATTTGAAGCTTCCAGATTTTTGGCCATTTTGAAATTTCATAAGCTTTTTAGGACATTGGTCTTTCTGACTTCCGATCTTTCATTGTCAAATAGAGAGAGACCAAAATTTGATCTTCCAAGCTTTGAAAAGCATAAAAAGTACATAAAAAGACTTGCCAAACACCTCCTCAATATTATATATTTGTATAAAACTATTATTTTTTTTTTAAATGATGTACATACGGTCATTTTTACCAAATCAATTATCAATGTTTTTTTTTTCTCAGTTTTTGGGCTGAGCTAGTAGAATGGTCATTCTTTCTAATTTCAATCCCCATTCATTTTATCTGGGTCAAAAGTAATAGATCATTTCGATTCTGATTTTAAAGAATTCCGATTCCAAATGTAAACCAAATGGACGATTAGAGGATTAACACTGATAACAGCGCATGGTCACATCTCAAACCATTAATTAAAAAACAAAAGAAAAAGCAAATAATTGAACATTTTAGATTCTTTTATAGACAATGTTAATTTCAAGGAGACTTTTCAGTTCTAGCCCAACTACTTCATCTACAGAAAGGCCACGTGGCAAGATACGGCAGTGAGGTACTGTTCCCAAGTGGGACCTTGACTGTCGCCGATGATCAGGAAAATAGGTGGAGGCTGGTGCAGGTTCCGTATGTTCCATAAATGAGAGACCCTTGGCCGCAGAGCAATGGTGGGTGGCTGTATATGCATGCATGGCCCGGATGTAATAGCCTCGGTCCATACTCATGGACAATGACGCAACAACCTCACCAACACCTACACCTACACCTGGTGAGATTTGGGGAGTCTCCTGAGGTGAGGTATGGAAGCAACACTATTGACTTCAGCTGGAGTTTGATCGAGCTTATAAGGAGTAAGCCAAATAGAAGTAGGAAAGAAATAATTAAGGTGAGTTAATTGCGTAAGCTGCTTTTGTCGTGATAAATGAACACGCGGCCACATACTTATCAGTACTTTTGCCTGGCTGTGACGTCCTGCCCAATTTCTTTCTTCCATTGATCACCATCTATACAGTTCTCTAATAATTATTTTACTTTCATTTCATTTATCTCTTATTCTTGTGAATGGGATTTTGTATATGTACTATTCTCACATTATAAATATAACGTGGACGATCGACTATTCATATCATTATCAAATCTCTCCTTATTTAACTTGGTATCAGAGTCATCTTCATTGTCATGGCTTATTGTGGTTCCTACTCTGGAATTCCCTCGCTAAATCCTTTGTTAATTATTCTCATTCCAGACTATTACAGTACAGAAGACAACTCTAGAGTCTTAAGAAAGAAGGTATGGTTATTTTTGAATATGTTTGAAAAGATAGACCTATAGTCCATAGCGCCTAACTGCAATAGCTGAACCCATTATGAAAGCGACTTAATTCTCTACATTCTTGCTAGTCTTAGATCTAAATATGAATCTATTGTGACTGTAATTACTTATAAATTCGACCTAGAGGACCTTGTTGTTGATGATGTTTTAGGCAATTCTTGGGTATAAAGGTTGGTTAGAACAGAATTACATTATTGTTATTGACTCGACATCCCCTGAGGCCAATATTGCCAATTTTAAAACCAAAACTCCCAACAATAACGAACAATACACTACACCCTGTAATAATCGTGGTAGAGACAGGGGGCGTGGTCCCTCCGATGGCCATACAAACAATGGAGGAAGGGGACGTGGCAATCCTTTGTCTGTCAATTATGCAACAAACCGGGACACAAAGCAATGAAATGTCCTCGTTGATATGATCTGAATATAAAAAATGAGGAGATTGAACCAGTTGCCTACAATAGTGGTACTACATCCTCCTCATTTGATCCAACCTGGTACCCAGATAGCAGATCCACACATCACATGAGTCTTGATGTTGAAAATCTGCAAAACCGGTGTGAATATGGTGGAATCGATCAAGTCAAAGTTGGAAATGGTTCAAGCTTTGAAATTAATCATGTTGATTCATCTATTCTAAATCCTACTACTTGTCAGTTTTCATTAAATGATACTTTTCATGTGCCGGAGTTATCCAAAAATATGTTGTCTTTGCACAAGTTTGCTCAAGACAACAAATTATATTTTGAGTTTCATGGTGATTACTTTCTTGTGAAGGATTATACGGGGAAAACATTACCGTGAGGACCCAGTAAAGATGGTCTATCTCGGTTTCCAGGGAATGTGTCCAGCATGAATAAGTCTTCAACTCTTTTCAATGAACATGTTTCAGTTGATGATTGGCACAAACGACTTGGATTATCCAACTATGCACATTGTGAAGCAAGTGGTGTCACAGTTTGAATTGTCTTATGAAGGTCAATTTAATTCTAGGTCGAGTCTAGTTTGCAAGTCGTGTCAAATGGGAAAAAGTCATAGGTTGTCACTGCCCCTATCTTCTACAATTGTTTTCGGCCCATTGGATTTAATTTATTTTGATGTATGGGGACCAACCCGAATTCTATCTAATGCAGACTTTAGATTTTATGTAATTTTGTTGATGCTTATAGTAAGTTTTCTTGGTTAATCCCTTTACAAAGAAAGTCATATGTCTTTGATGTATTTTTACATTTTAAACATCATATTGAAGTCCTGTTCAATACTAAAATCAAAGTTTTGTAATCCGATTGGGGTGTAGAACACTAGAAACTCTCTTACTACGTTGACTCAGTTGGCATCACTCACAGAATCGCATGCCCTCACACGCATGAACAGAACGACTCTGCTAAACGGAAGCATCGCCATGTCATTGAAGCTACGCTATCTCTACTAGCCTCCTCGTCACTTCCCTTTTCCTTCTAGGTTGATACTGCCCTTACTGCAGTCTACTTGATTAACCGATTTCTGACCAGCACATTAACGGGGAAGTCTCCCTTCAAGGTTCTTTTTGGCTCTCCTCCTGACAATCGATTGCTCAAAGTCTTTGGATGTGCTTGTTATCTGATGCTTCAACCATATAACAGGCACAAATTTAATAACCGCTCGAAACAATGTATTTTTCTAGGTTACAGTGACAAGCACAAAGATCACCAGTGGCTGCATCCCTCCACTGGACAAGAATATGTTTCGCGACATTTCATCTTTGATGAACACTTTTTTTCGAGAATAACACTAGTTACTTTATCTTCTTCAACCTCGTCGACTCGAGTATATCTGTATCCACCCAACTCGTCCAAATCTGGTCGTGACACCAGCGAACCCGTGACACCTCCTACTGTTTGGTTTGTCTATTCAGCAAACGATGACAAGTTCTTCCTCACCAACGTTTGACCAGTCTAGTCCGACATCATCACCAGACGCCTCATCTTCTCTAGAGATCGGTCCACGTAGGATGCATCCCTTACAAGATGTTCTTCGTGATGCGCCCACTCTCCCACCTCCAACATTTGATAATTCCAATCGACGACACTCTATGGTTAGTTGGTCCATGGACGGCTCCTTGCCGCCTTGCACTCATCTTACAAGTAGGTATCCTCTACCTTAGTCCTTACTAGCCCAACTACATGATGATGATGTTGAACCTTCTAGCTTCTCCAAAGCCATACACTCGTCTCATTGGTGTGATGCTATGACCAAAGAGTTTAATGCCCTTGTTAACAACGGTACTTGGAGTCTTGTGCCATGTTCTTCAGAAATGCACATGGTCGGTACAAAATGGATCTATAAAATTAAAAGGAAGGTTGATGGTACTATTGACCGCTACAAAGCCCGTCTTGTCACTCAAGGCTTCACTCAAGTTCCTGGTGTCGATTTCACCGCTACCTTCAGTCCGATAATGAAACCGGTAACCATTTGTACCATTCTCTCCTTAGTAGTTTCTCAGAATTGGTGTATTCATCAGATCGATTAAGGCAATGCTTTCCTCAATGGTGAACTTCAAGAAGACATCTATGTTAGACAGCCCAAGGGCTTCAAGGATCCTTCCAAACCCAATCATGTTTGCAAGCTACACAAAGCCCTTTATGGACTTCAACAAGCACCATGTGCTTGGTATTCCTGACTGACTAATTAGCTAGTCTACATGAGTTTCCGGTCATCCACAGTCGTTACCTCCTTTTTTGTCTATTTTTCCAACTCCATCATACTTTATCTGTTGATCTATGTGGACAATGTTCTACTCATCGGGAATTCTGAAGCTGCCATTAGTAGTTGAATGAGGGAACTCTCACATCACTTTTTTCTCAAAGATCTCGGGCCTACTAAATTCTTCCTTAGTATTGAGTTTGTTCGTCACTCTCATAGAATTACTCTCAGATAGCATCATTACATTTGTGATCTACTCCGTCGTTTCCACATGGATGCAATTAAACCCATCTCCTCTCCTATGATTGCTAGTACCAAGCTCTCCAAATACAGTGGTCGCACTCTCTCTGATCCCATTGAGTACAGAAGCATCATCGATGCATTACAGTATGTAGCCATACACGCCTAGATATCTCTTTCGTAGTTAGCAAAGCTTCTCAATTCCTTCAATCTCCAACTGATGAACATTGGGGGGTTGTTAAACAGATTCTACGTTATCTTAAAAACACCATCATGCATGGGTTGTATCTATTTCAAGGATCATCCTCTCTCTCCCTTCATGTTTATTCTAACGCTGATTGGGCCGGTTGTCCCAATAATCGGCACTCTACAGGAGGTTTTGCAATATACTTGGGTCAAATCAAAATTTGATAGCATGGAACTCCCGTAAGCAAGCCATGGTTGCCCATTTTAGTACAAAATCAGAGTTTTGTGCATGTGCAGCAGCAATAACTAAGGTACTTTGGATTGCTTCTCTTCTTCATGATCATGGTATAGTCCTCTTTGCACCTTCCACTATCTAGTGTTATAATAATGATGCGACCTACCTTGCGGAAAATCTAGTTTTTCGAGCACAAACTCATCATGTCAAGGCTGATTTCCATTTTCTACGTGACCTGGTTCTTGCTAGACGACTATGCACCTAGTTCATCTCATCAGGAGACCATGTTTCTGACATATTGACTAAGCCCCTTAGTGGTGATCATTTTCTCTCCCTACGTAACAAGCTTCATGTCCTTGATGCACATGGTGCTTGAGGGGGCATATTAGAGAGAAGTCTCTGCATGTATGTGTACTGCTAAAGCTTACCCAGATCGGTGGACTCTCCCACTTGGATAACAATTATCCTACTTTCATTTGACTTATCTCTTATCTGTAATCCTCATCTAACTTATCTCTTATCCTTATAAACCATCTTTGATGGACTCCTTGTACATGTACGGTTCTCACATTACGTATATGTTTGACATCGACGCTGCAAACGCAACATTGTTTTCTCAGAGAATGGTGCTGTTGATGTGAGATTGGCTTCTATCAGGGAAAATCTGTGCCCACACCATTCTTACAGCCTTTTGTAACCTTGAATTGGGAATATATCCCCATGAAATAAAGCACAAAGTATGGAGATATTCTCAATGCAAGTCCGTAAAAACTACCCGAATGAGCTTTGCCTTGACTAAAGCTGAACTCTGCTGATGTATGGGTTGGAAGCACCATTTTTTGAGAAAATAATGTCTATTTTCTATTTGGAATCGTTGCTGCTAGGTAGGACATTTCCTGGAGCAACAACCACTTTCTCTGGTTGGTACCAATGCTCTAGGAAACGTTTTCAGCACTGGCACCCATTATCCAGTGCCATATCACTACCACCTCACATCCCTATTGGCAGCAACTAGTTACAACTCGAGGAAATGCCAAATTTGGCATTGCTCCAAATCATGCCTTTCTGATTTCCAAGGCGTGTCTTGGAGCACCATTTTTTATTGGAAAACGATTCCAAACAAATGCCTGTGACACCGTTTTCTAGAGTAATGATAACGATGCCAAACAGATGCTATAAATACAACATGAATGATGGACTCAACTATCGATCGACACCATTATCAAATCTCTATTTATTTAACTAGTCCTAACTCCAAAGGATGGAAAGGTTAGGTGAGAGAAAGCTTATATCTTCAGCAATTGGCCTACCAAGAATGATCATCGCTTTCAGATACAAGGGTATAGTAATCTATGCAATTTCAGCTTCAGCCTTAGCCATTAATGTGTTCGCAACCTCCTTAAAATACTTACTCACTAAAACGACAATAATATTGTAATAAGCTTTTCAATTCATCCACTTCAGCTGTTAGTAAATAGCCGGCCTCTATAGGTTTATCAATTCTGTAAAATTTTGAATGATCAAACTGGTTTCAATCCGAAGTCATAACCCCAACTGGAGATTGCAAATGCCAAATACCAAGGGTATCATTGGACGAGTTTTGGATTGGACCCCATCCAGTCCAAAATCAATTTGAACAGATTGGATAGACCAACAAGACATATTGGATTGGACCAATCCTGTCCAAAATATTTATTAGATTGGATTGGTCCTAGTCCATCCGTAACAAATTTATATTGAATTGGGTTGGATTAAGCCAATATTTGGTCCATTGATATAAGATAAGAATATATATGTAAATGAATCGGGCTTGAGTTGAAACCAATCTAAATCAAAATGAATTTGAATAGATTGGATGGTCCAGACATTGAATTGGACCAGTCCAAATTGATCTAAAACATTCATTGGATTGGATTGGACCTGGTCCATTTATAATGAACTCACATTGGACTGGATCGGATTGGACCAAATCCAGTCCAGTGTCAGCAAAATACCCACTTTGAAAATTTATTAAATAAACACAATTTGTGCTTCTTGCTAGCTATATAAAATGCTGAAAGAGAAAAAGATGAGAGAAATTGAAAGAAAAAACATGGTGGCCAATTAAAATATGAACAGTTCATATGTGCTCCGTGCAGATGCACGTCAACTTCATATGTGGGATCCAGAACCAAGCTGACATTGAAATATGAACAGTTCTCTAAGAAGGCAATAGGAGTACTTGGAGTTTATATATCTATATAATGGAGTCTGGATCTTCTGCACTTGTTTTCCTGCACTAAACAATGGGTGTGTGACAAGTATCTAGAACTTGTGTAGTAAAAATCATTTACTCCTTATTACTTGTATGAATAACAGATTATAGCTGAATTTGGTCCAACATCGATCATTACTTGTTCATCTGTACACTTTTATTATGTATAGTTTGATAACGACCACCTTGGTCCAAAATCCAAATTCGGGAGATAACCATAATAAAGGTTCAAAGCTGTAGTAGGTTGATATTACATTTGTAATCAAAATTCAATGCAGTATCTGATTGGCACCGATTCTCAATACGAAAACAGCTGAAACAGATAGAGGAATGCAGTTGGGCATTTAATGAATTAGATGGTCTGGGCTAGGCTGGCTTATTACTCTTTCCATCATCTCTCTTTTGTCTATATACGTACATATATAGAACTCTAAAATCTAAATATAGCTAGCTGTACACACTCTTGTAAAGGCAGAATATCTGTAATATTTAATTCCACCACACTCTTCTGTAATTTTCTCTCTTATCTAATAGTGGTAGTTGCTTCCTTCCTGCTGAAAGAAAAAAAAAATCGGGTTCATCGGATCTGACCCATTAATATAATCAATCTGTTTCAGAACACTGTAAAACCGGTCCTGATCCGATAATAATCAGGAACAAAAGCAAAAACTGGAACCGATCCGTTGGTATAAATCGTGGGACTAAAACCGATTCAATCGATTCAATCCCATCGGGTCCATCGGGTCAAACCCAAACCATTGACAGCCCTAGGTATGAATGTGTTTATGCCATTGAGTTTCAGCATAATCAGCAACGCAAACCCAAACCTCAAAATAAATTGTGATGATGGAGTTTGTAAGACATGGGAAGGAGCAGTTGAAGCAGAGTTGTTTGCAATCGAAGAAGTCTGGTTATTGGCTATTGTCAAATTGGGCTCGCAAGATGAATTCCATGGAGTTGTCTTTATCAAGTTGATAGGATTTGATCTCTTTGTCAAGAATATGGGATCTGTTTTTTATGTATGTAATGAAAGCAATCAAGCTGCGCACAGGATAGCACGGCGGATCCTCCGTCCTAGCTTGTTGATGTTTTGGATCTTGACTCTATTTTTCGCTCTCCCTGCCTACTAGTTTTTATTTTTATTTATTTTTATTTTTTTAATTTGCCATTCAAGAAAAAACTAATTATTTAAACGAAATAACTTGCTATGCCTACAAAGCCTATTTATTATCACATAAAGCTAATAACTAAAATATACGAATTACTTTTTATCATCCAGAGTGTAACTTGGATGGGTTCAAACCCAGATCGGTCGGATCCAATTGAAATAAATGAGCTTTGTATCCAAGGGAGAAGAACTGCAGAGCACTAGTCAGACCCCCCCATCCCCCAAATCCAACTATCCCTTTCTGTACTGACTAATCCCGCTCAGACCTAAACCTGTCTTGTGTGTGTTTAGGTTCACCTCTCAGAATTGGGATCTGTTCCTCACACCGATTATACAGCCACATTCCATCGTGTATTGAAAATATCTCCTCCGAGATGTTCTCAATGTGCGACCAAGACATATTATAAAATTGGTGTAAAGAATGCTCTGTAAAGAAAAGATCTGGCCCGACTCCACCTCTCAAACTGGGCTTGGTTTAGGTGTCCTATGGTTGAGGTTGGACAGATCCTGAACCTAGCCCAGCCCACCCAAGTTGAAATCCTATTATCAATAAACCAATTTCTTTGCACAAGGCTAAAGAATCCTAAAATGCTTTTGGGATTCTAATCATGTAAAAACACACATAATGAATCCTACACTGTTCTAGTATTTGAAGTGTTATTCTTTTAATCCCTATACCCTATATATTGGTTTTGATATATATGGCAAATGTTATACATGCCAATCCCTTCTTGCCATGTGGTATACCCAGGCGGTGATATATTATATTAAATAAATAAATCAATATATATATATATATATTATATACATAATATATAATATATAGAATATTTAATATATATTAAACATAAATGTTTATTTTTTATTTATTATAATCAGATCTGTCGGGCCAGACCCAATTGTTCTGAGAGTCGATCGATTTGATTCCAGGTCTAAAGGGTTCCGGTTTCCTGATTCCGGCCCAGACCTAACCCGTTGATAGCCTTATGATGAACCTCCCTCGAAGGCATTATGGTCGTTGTTGAACTCTCAAGCTCATTAAATGTCAGAGTAATACTTGGCCAGTGATCATTGCTTTCGTGAGCTTGGCCATTATTGTAAACCTAATGTGTGAAACCGTTACAAGGTGCCCATAATGTAACTATCAATGGGCCTTATCTATAAAAATAAAAAGGGGCGAGGAGCCTTAGGTACCTTTCTTAAGCTCTCTTACACTTGCTCTTGTTCTCACCTTGGTACTTTGGCTCTCCAATTATCTCAGCTAATTTAATTGTTGAAATCACTGCTCCAAAGATTACACTTTAGGTTGCATTTGGAAGAGGTGTAATACATTATCAGTGTAAAGTTGTATTTTGAAAATCAATGTAAATAATATAAAGTTTTATAATGATAAAATCGATGTAGTTTTTACATCAATTATCAATGTAAAACTTTAAAAGTGATGAGGTTTTACATTTATTATCAACGTAAAACTATACTCTATCCAAACACGCGCAAAACTAAACCAAAATGTAATTTTACATCGATAATAATTACATTTTTTTATCAAATGCATACAAAAGCAAACCGATGTAAATTTTACATCGATTCTTGATTTACATCGCATTCAAATACAACCTTAGGGCCTCTTGTAAGTGAGATCCTCGACCAAATCACCTGATAGTTCCTAGATTATCCTCGTTACTATCTTTTGTAACATCATGTTCCACTTATGTAGGGTCTTGGGAGGGAGGGGTGGATTGAAGTTGGACAAAATCTCTAGTGTGAGGTGAGATAAAATTGTATTTTCATTGGCTATTTTACTAGTAGGTTTTTAACGGATTGTCAACGGGTTTTTAACCGTTGGTTTTACTTTAAATGCTCCAACAGTTACTTTTTCTCTATATAAATTAATTAGCTATATAGATTTTATGTAATGAGCATTTAGGCATTATCTTAATTTTATAAAGCTGAGATCTGTCATATATGAGAGTGAGAAAGTGTTGTCTTGGGTGACTCTTTTATTGTTTTATGGGTGATCTAATCTCTATGAAGTGAAGTTAACCTTTATATTTATAACTAATATACCGTCTAGTTCATGTCTTCTTCTCCATTTGACTATTCTTCAGTTTATTTCTTGGCGTTTGAACTTCATTAACTAACATTATAGTACTTTATGAAATACCAAGGAGCCAATTAAACTTCAGAAGCAACATAAGGTTTAAATCTCATCTCAACAACCTTGATTAAGTAGGTCTTAGACAGGATTTCCAAACAAACTTCGGACTAAATTCTTGAAGAATTTAATGGGTCAGATGTGTGTAATCAGGAAGCTTGGCCAATGGATAAATCTGTCTGAGACTACAATTAACACGAGAAAATGGTATTTGATGTTGGTTTTTGATGGCCTTTAGAGACCTAAATTGGTAGGTATGTTGGAACCTTAATTTCTTGAACTTGGAGTAATGTTCACAACACAAAAGCAATGTAATTAAGAAAGCTAACTACAACTTATACCCAAAAATAATAGCTTCTCATCCATATCTCATAGGCATGGCAATGATATGCCCACCGTCTGGCAGATAACTTCTTGTCATAGCCATCATTAACGAGGACGAAACCACAAAGAACAATTTCGCTTTGTAGTTTGTAACCATGAAAGCCCTATCCTTAGTCCAATAGACGTGATCATTTTCAGCCCGGCTGGGCTTAGGGCACGCATCAGGGCCACAAATTTATGGACCGGGCCTGGGCCCAATATTTTACACCCAGCCTGCATTATTTATACATATCCATCCCAAACTAGCCCTGTTCATCGCTAGTTTGACTGTTCTAAATTTCGTATCTTTCTTGCTGAAAGAAAAAAAAAAAATCAGCTTCCCTTGATCATACCACGTGTCATGATAAAGGACCTTTATTCCAATTTGAATATGGAGGATAGAGATTGGAACAAGTATATATACTTGCTTCCATGCATGTTGAAAGCAGGCTAACTAGGATAACTGGGATTCTCTGGACACCTCTATGCGTCTTTTTAGCTCTCTTGATCTCAATCATTCTCACCCTCAACACATCTCTGAGTCTGTTCATCTTAGTCTCTGGCTTCCCATTATCTATCTTAATCCTCATCATTCAATCATTTTCACCCAGCACAATATGGTATCGCCTCTCAAGAATAAAGAGCAAGTAGCTTTCTTGCAATACGAATTCAATGACTCATACCTAAGTAGTATAGAGCCATGCCTTTTGAAATTTGGTATTTCACTAAAAATTGACATCATTGGCAAAATTTTATGCTTTTAGCTAGTCTACCTAAAGATTCACATCCCCTTTCAGTCTTCCTAGTATTTGTAGGATTTATAAACCATTCTCAATGTGAAAGTTTAATTAATTTTTAGGCCCAGTTCAGTTTTCGGTAAGTTATTTATCCGGGCAAATGCAATTATTTGGGTAAATTTTTCTTGGGAAACACTTACTCGGGTAAATGCAATTAGCTGGGTAAGGTAATGACCATTTTGGTCATAAAAATCCATTATTAAAAGGAGCATTTTTGTCCTATTCAAGTGTTAGCAACTTTCTTCTTAGGTGGGAAAGTTATTTACCCACCTACCAGATGGGTATCACTTAATTTGAAAAATGAACATGGGATTCTTGGTCAATGGGAACCAAAATTCCATTGACCAACTTTTCCCCCTCTCAAAATCCAAAAAGAGAATGCCCCCTTAGGGTAAATTATGAAGACCCCCTTATACTATGGGGTCAGTGACAAATACCCCTTGAACTTTCATTTGCAACAAATACCCCCCCGAACTTTCACTTTGTGACAACTTCCCCTTGACCATTAAGTCAGGTGATGAAATGTGTGATTACCAAAATGTCCACCTAAACTTTTCTTATTTTCTTTTTCTTGCCCTTTTCTCTTTTTTTCCAAGTGAAACTAGCTAAAATAACAAGAATCATTTCACTAGTATAGAAAAAGAAGTCATTTTTTAATTCATGATTCATTTCACTTACACGAACGTTTCTCTTCGTCTTAAAATATAAAAATTACCCACTCCTTTCTCCAATAAATCAAGAAAAAACAAATGAAGCTGATGAATCAATTTTTGGTGAAGTATCGATTTTTTGTGCTAAGTACCTTGTCATTTGGTTTGCTTCCAAGTGGCCGATGACTCAAGCCGAAGTGGAGCTGCTTGGTGGCAAGCTGCCTGGTGGCGAGCTGCCTGGTGGTGAGCTACCTGGTGAAGAAATGCCTAGCGCCGAGCTGACTATGAGGTGTCGAGTTGCTTGTGAGGTGCCAGGCTGACTAGGTGCCGAGCTGCCTGTGAGGTGCCGAGCTGGATTGATGAGCTTCATTGCTCTTTAGAGACCTGCGAGGAACCAAATGTCAGAGGACCCGGGGTGGCTAACCCGGCGAGGTCACTCCGATGCTTACCCACTCCTACGACTGAGCTGCATCAACCCTGTTGGTGACGCCGGTTACCCACTCCTACAAGAAGCTACTAGGAGCTCGACCTACGGGGGCAGCACTATTGAATTTTAGGTCACCAGCTCGCACAGGAGACTTGGAAGGCTCGACCGGCAGGGGCGTCCATGCAGTCTGTTGGCCGCCTACTTCCGTGGAAGCCACGAAGAGCTCATCTTCGTAGAGGGGTCCTCGCGAAGAGGACTGATAAGGCTTTATCCGAGTTGAAATAAAATTGGTAGAACTGCTTAGTCTGTTAGTTATCAACTTCCTGCATAGTCTTTGAGTTCATAAACAATGGAAACTATAAAGAGAGAGCTTTAGTTTCTAAAAAGTGAGGACTTAGCTTTCTGGAAGTAGAGGACTTAGCCTTTTAAAGGATGAGAACTTAGCTTTTTGTAACGTTTCCCATAGACAGCGTCAATTGATGAATCAATTTTTGGTGAAGTATCGATTTTTTGTGCTAAGTACCTCGTCATTTGGTCTGCTTAGAAGTGGCTGATGACTCAAGTCGAAGTGGAGCTGCCTAGTGGCGAGCTGCCTAGCACCGAGCTGACTATGAGGTGCCGAGTTGCCTATGAGGTGCCGGGTTGACTAGGTGCCGAGCTACCTGTGAGGTGCCAGGCTGACTAGGCGTCGAGCTGCCTGTGAGGTGCCAAGCTGGATTGATGACCTTCATTGCTCTTTAGAGACCTGCGAGGAACCAAATGTCAGAGGACCCGAGGTGGCTAACCCGGCGAGGTCACTCTGATGCTTAAGTTAGTACTCTCATAATAGACAGCGAGCTAAAAATCACAAAGTCTAAGAGCTAAAATTTTCTTACTTGCTTGCCTGCTTGCCCACCATGTCATTGGGGTTGGTGCCTTTATATAGGCATTGTTTGGCGTGGGCTTCACGCATCGTATCCGAGATTTCTATGAGGTCGTTTAACTGGTCCGAGATTCCCGGAGGTAACCGTCATGCACATTGACTACCCTCCAGATCGTTCGGCACGTGGGCCAGCTTCCAAGGATCGTGGGAGTGTTAGGATATGCATGCCGAATTCGTCGGTGAGTACATCTCGCAGGTCACTAGGTTGGCGCTTGTGCTAGGCCGCCAATTCGCGCCTGGGCCAGGCCGCCAGGTAGCGCCTGGGCCTGGCTGCCAGTTCGCGCTTGGGGCAGGCTGCCTTATCGGCACATGTGCCAGCTGCCAGGCCAGGCCGCCAGGTTGGACACCATCAACTTGGCAAGTTGTTGACTGAGTGGTTCCGGGTGTCACCTAGTTGTTCTGAGGTGCCATGTGTCCCAATGTCATTGGAGGGCCAAATCCGACCTCATCATTTTCCCCCTACTCCCGAGCTAAAAGTAACTTGACGAAGGGAGTAGATTTCTCCTTTTGGCCCGGAATGAGTAATTCGATGAGCTCGTAAGTGTCGATTCAATTCCTTAGGCTCTGGGAGTGACTCGCAGTCCGCTCCTTGATTTTGCCCATGCCGAAGAGGCAATTGGGTCTTATGTGGTGAGAAGGTCTTCGATAGTTCGGTATTTTTGCCCTTAGGCTCTGGGAGCGACTCGTAGTCCACTTTCCTTGATCTTTGCCCATGTCAAAGAGGCGACTAGGTCTTATGTGCTATTTTAGCCCTTAGGCTCTGGGAGCGACTCGTAGTCCACTATCCTTGATCTTTGCCCATGCCGAAGAGGCGACTGGGTCTTATGTGGTATTTTAGCCCTTAGGCTCTAGGAGCTACTCGTAGTCCACTCTCCTTGATTTTTGATTTTACCCATGCCGAAGAGGCGACTAGGTCTTTTGTGGAGTCAAAGTCTTTTATCAGCTTGCCAGTTCGCGCCTGGGCCAGGTCGCCAGGTTGGCGCTCGTGCCAGGCCGCCAGGTGGGCACCTGAGCCAGGCCGCCAGGCTGCTAGGTCGATGCCTATGCCAGGCCACCAGGTCGCGCCTGGGCTAGGCTGCTAGGTCGATGCCTGTGCCAGGCCGCCAGGCCGCGGCTTAGAGCTACGGTTGAGCTGCATCAACCCTGTTAGTGAAGTCGGTTACCCACTCCTACAAGAAGCTACTAGGAGCTCGACCTACGGGGGCAACACTTCTAACTTTTAGGTCACCAGCTCGCACGGGAGCCTTGGTAGGCTCGACCGGCAGGGGCGTCCATGCAGTCTGATGGCCACCTACTCCCGTGGAAGCCATGAAGAGCTCATCTTTGTAGAGGGGTCCTCGCGAAGAGGACTGATGAGGCTTTATCCGAGTTGAAATAAAGTTGGAAGAGCTGCTTAGTCTGTTAGCTATCAACTTCCTGCATAGTCTTTGAGTTCATAAAAAATGGAAACTATAAAGCGAGAGCTTTAGTTTCTAAAAAGTGAGGACTTAGCTTTCTGGAAGTAGAGGACTTAGCCTTTTAGAGGATGAGAACTTAGCTTTTTGTAGCGTTTCCCATAGACAGCGCCAATTGATGAATCAATTTTTGGTGAAGTATCGATTTTTTGTGCTAAGTACCTCGTCATTTGGTCTGCTTCCAAGTGGTCGTTGAATCAAGTTGAAGTGGAGCTGCCTGGTGGCGAGCTGACTATGAGGTGCCGAGTTGCCTGTGAGGTGCCGGGCTGACTAGGTGCCGAGCTGCCTGTGAGGTGCTGGGCTGACCAGGCGCCGAGCTGCCTGTGAGGTGCCGAGCTGGATTGATGAGCTTCATTGCTTCTTAGAGACCTGCGAGGAAGCAAATGTTAGAGGACTCGGGGTGGCTAACCCGGGAAGGTCACTCCAATGCTTAAGTCAGTACTTTCGTAGTAGACTGCGAGCTAAAAATCACAAAGTTTGAGAGCTAAAATTTTCTTACTTGCTTGCTTGTTTGCCCCCCATGTCATTGGGGTTGGTGCCTTTATATAGGCATTGTTTGGCGTGGGCTTCACGCACCGTATCCGAGATTTCCGCGAGGTCGTCTAACTGGTCCGAGATTCCCAGAGGTAACCGTCATGCACGTTGACCACCCTCTGGATCGTTCGGCACGTGGGCCAACTTCCAAGGATCGTGGGAGTGTTAGGATATGCATGTTGAATTCGTCAGCGAGTACGTCTCGTAGGTCGCTAGGTTGGCGCTTGTGCCAGGCCGCCAGTTCGCGCCTAGGCTAGGGCGCCAGGTCGCACCTGGGCCAGGGCGCCAGGCCGGCGCCTGTGCCAGTCCGCCAGTTCGCGCCTGGGGCAGGCCGCCAGGTCAGCGCATGTGCCAGGCTGCCAGGCAGCCAGGCCGCGCCAGGCCGCTAGGTTGGACACCATCAACTTGGCAAGTTGTTGCCTTAGTTGTTTCGGGTGTCACCTATTTGTTCTGAGGTGCCATGTGTCACAGTCATTGGAGGGCCAAATCTGCACTCATCAGAAGCCATAAATTTATTTACGTCAGAAAGAAACCTCTACCATTTCTTTTGAATATATGTTGAGTCCAAATAGAAATATGAAAGGATTTATTTAGGAAACTAATCAAATCATAAATCATTCAAATAGATAAAAAACGTATAATTTGGGGATTTAAAAAATTTTAGACAGATGAATGAGAATCTTTTCCACAGTGTTAACTGATGGAACTCTAACAAAGTAGGTATTTGTTGACATTCGACCAAGAAAATTGTAATTATATCTCCTTCGGTCCTCATAGTATCTTTTGGGTGAAAGCCCTATATTTTCTCTTTCCAGGTGCTCCTTTTTTTTTTCTTTCTGTTATCATTTCCTTTTGGTCTGGTGTTTATGTTGAATGGTTGTTTCAGGTTGTATAGTGAAATTTCAAATTCAAAGAGGACAACATTCTCAAAAGTGATGATCACTGGCAAAATTTGTTATCATATATACATATTGATGATATATATTAGAAGTGTTAAAAGTGTGAAAAATTTGGTAAATGAATATTTATTTAGCAAATAAAATTTATTATCTTATACATAAGCGTTTATTTAGTGCTGTTTAAACAGTATATCTTTTTAGGAAGATCTTGCAATAGTTTAGATGGTCAAAAAGATGTAATGAGCTTTTCTAGTGTTTTAGCTTTTAAGATCTAAGGGTCCATTTGGTTTGTAGTCAGAATCGGAACCGGAATTGGAATGATACATTTCTATAATCTGTTTAGTACAACAGGAATGGGAATAGGAATTAAAATCATCAGGATTGGGATTTCATTTCCAAGGGAGGGGTAAGGAATGCCCATTCCCTCAGATAGGAGAATGCAATTCCAGTAGGAATGAGAACGAGATTTCAATTCAGCCCAACCAAACAGTTGGAATCAGAATGGTCCATTTCGTTTTTGATTCCAGACCCCTATTCTCGCGAACCAAATGGGGCCTAAGTATCACATAGAGTGATAGGAAGTTACATTTGAAGCTTCTAGATTTTTGGCCATTTTGAGTTTTTATAAACTTTCTAGGGCATTGGTCTTTTTGACTTTCTATCTTTCATTGTCAAATAGAGAGGCCAAAATTTGATCTTCCAAACTTTGAAAAGCCTAATAGGCACATAAAAAGACTTGCCAAATACCTGTTAATATTATATATTTGTATAACACTATTACTATTTTTTTTTTTTTGAAAATGATGTATATATGGTCATTTTTACCAGATCAATTATCAATGCTTTTTTTTTTTAATTTTTGGGATGAGCTAGAAATTAAGTAGAAACAAAACATTTTGGTATCAAATTCGAGCTAGCCCTAAACTTCAGGCTGTGGCTACAGGTTACAGAATTCATTTTTTAAACAGTAAAGAAGAAATGCATTTTAGGGAATTCCAGGTTGGTATCTCAAATGGCCAAGTGTTTTAATCATTTTCTTCGCTTTTGATTAATGCTTTGGAGGACTTTAGGCCAGGGGAATAGGGGTTGGAATTGGAATCGTAATGGACCATTCCAATTCCAACTGTGTAGTTGGGCGAAATTAAAATCTCATTCCTATTTTATTTTGGAATGGTAGTATTCTTCTATTTGAGAGAATGACCATTCTTTATTTTGGGAAAGCAATCTCATTCTTTCTAATTTTAATTTTATTCTGATTTTAAAGAATTCCGATTTCAACTGTAAATCGAACGGACCATTAGAGGATTAAGACCGATAACAGCCCATGGTTACATTCAAACCATTAATTAGAAAAAAAAAAAGCAAATAATTGAACATTTTGGATTCTTCTATAGACAATGTTAATTTCAAGGAGACTTCAGTTCGGGTCCAACTACTTCATCTGCCCAAAAGCCACGTGGCAAGTTATGGCAGTGAGGTACTGTTCCAATAGATTAGTTTAGATGGTCAAAAAGATGTAATGAGCTGTTTTTTAGTGTTTTAGCTTTTCAGATCTAATTATCATGTAGAGTGATTGGAAGTTTTATTTGAATCGTAATGGATCATTTCAATTCCAACTGTCTAGTTGGGCAGAATTAAAATTTCATTCCTACTTTATGTTGAAATAACAATCTCCCATTTAAGGGAATGGTCATTTTTTAATTTTCCTTTGGGAATGAAATCTCATTCGTGCTAATTTTAATTCCTATTTTCCTTTATATCTGAATCAAAGGAAATAGACTAAGAGTGTAAGTCGAGTCAGCTTGAGTTAATAGTTTACACTGCTTTAGGTTTGTGTTTCGGATTGGGCCTAATAAAATTTTGACAAAATCTCAACTCTAATCCGAAAAAATTGCACTCCTAAAATAGACCATTTTGATTCTAATTTCAAAGAATTCAGATTCTAACTGTAAACCAAACGGGTCATTAGAGGATTAAGACTGGTAACAATGCATGGTCACATTTCAAACCATTAATTAGAAAACAAAAGAAAAAGAAAGTAATTGAATATTTTAGATTCTTCTATGGACAATGTTAATTTCAAGGAGACTTTTCAGTTCTGGCCCAACTACTTCATCTAGACAAGTGGCAAGTGACGGCAGTGAGGTACTGTCCCCAAGTGGGACCTTGACTGTCGCCGATGATAAGGAAAATAGGTGGAGGCTGGTGCAGCTTCCGTATGTTCCATAAATGAGAGACCCTTGGCCGCAGAGCAATGGTGGATGGCTGTATATGATGCACGGCCCGGATGTAATAGCCTCCGTCCATACTCATGGACAATGACGCAACAACCCCACCAACACCTACATCTGGTGAGATTTGGGGAGTCTCCCCTGGTGAGGTATGGAAGCAACGCTATTGACTTGACTTGAGCTGGAGTTTTATCGAGCTTAGGGCTTAAGGAGTAAGCGAAGTAGAAATAGGAAAGAAATAATTAAGGTGAGTTAATTGCGTAAGCAACTTTTGTCGTGATAAATGAACACGCGGCCACATACTTATCAGTACTCTTCCCTGGCTGTGACGTCCTGTCCAATTTCTTTCTTCCATTGATCACTATCTATATAGTTCTCTAACTATTAGAGAGAAGTCTCTCCACCTACGTGTACTGATGAAGCTTACCCAGATCGGTGGATTCTCTCACTTGTATAATAATTATTTTACTTTCATTTCATTTATCTCTTATTCTTCTGATCCATCTTTGATGGGCTCTTGTACATGCACATTATAAATATAACGTGGACGATGGGCCATGCATATATTATCAAATCTCTGTTCATTTAACTTGGTATCAGAGTCATCTTCGTTGCCATGGCTTGCTTAGGTTTCTACTCTGGAATGCCTTCTCTAAATTCTTTGTCAATTAGTCTCGTTCTATACAACTACAATATAATATAAAAGACAACTCTAGAGTTTTAAGAAAGGAGGTATGGTTATTTTTAAATTTGTCTAAAAAGCTAGACCTATTGTCGATAGCGCCTAAGTGCAATAGCTGAACCCATTAATGAAAGCGACTTAATTCTCTATTTTCTTGCTGGTCTTAAATCTGAATATGAATCTATTGTGACTGTAATTACTCATAAATTTGACATCAGTTGTCTTTAATGGGTTTAACTTGCTACATGCCAGGGTGGGCTATTCGTCACAAGGTCTTGTATGCTGTCGATGAGACGGTTGCGCTTTGGGCATTGCAAGTACTTAGCTTATGCCGATGAGGCGACTAGGTCTTGTATGTTGTCGAGGTTTTTCATTAGTTCGGCGTTTTAGCCCTTAGACTGGGGGAGCGACTTATAATCCGTTCTCCTAGAGTTCGCGCATGCCATAGAGGCGATTGGGTCTTATCGCGCCGAAGTCATGTTAGCTCGGTATTCTGGCCCTTAGGCTCTGGGAGTGGCTCGTGGCTGACTTAGTTCTTACAAATAGTATTGTCTTAAGTTGACAATATTCCATGCCCGAGGTACTTGTTTCCCTTCGAGGGTCTCGAGCTCGTATATTCCTTCCCCGAGCACTCATTTCACTCAGTAAGGACCTTCCCAGTTGGACCCGAGCTTGCCAACGCCGGGCTCAGGTACCATAACTTTACGAAGGACCAGGTCGCCAACGCGGAGGTTTCGCTTCTTGACCCTGGCGTTATAGTACCGAGCTACTCTCTACTGGTAGGCTGCGGTCCTAATGTACACGAGGTCTCTTACTTCGTCGAGTAGATCGAGATTGATACGGAGCTCATCTTCATTCGTCTGATCACTGTATGCTTCTAGTCGCAGCGTAGGTACTTCGATCTCCGCGAGGATAACTGCTTCAGTGCCGTAGGTGAGATTGATGGGTGTTTCTCCCATGGCGGTCTTTTCCGTGGTTCGGTAGGCCCATAGGACACTAGGTAGCTCATCTGCCCACAACCCTTTAGCTCAGTCTAGCCGTGCCTTTAATCCGTGGAGGATGGCTCTGTTCGTGACTTCTGCTTAACCATTTGCTTGAGGGTGTGCAACTGAAGTAAAGTTCTGTCGGATTCCCATGTCTTGGCACCAGTCTTGGAATTTGATGTCCTTGAACTACTTGCCGTTGTCAGAAATCAGTACCCGAGGTAACCCGAAATGGCACACGATGTTCTTCCAAAAGAAGTTTTGGACGTTCCGGGCTGTGATCGTTACAAGGGGTTCGGCCTCTACCCACTTGGTGAAGTAATCCACTGCTACTACTAAGAACTTCCTCCCACCCGTTGCTGGTGGGAATGGCCCGAATAAATCGATGCCCCATTGTGCAAAGGGCCACGGGCTGGTGAGGTACTTGAGGTCGGCGGCGGGTTGGTGGTGAATATTGGCATGTCTCTGCCATTTGTCACATTTTCTAACGAGCTCAATAGCATCCGCCTTCATTGTTGGCCAATAATACCTTGTCGAAGTTCCTTTTGGGCGAAGGCCCTGCCCCTCAAGTGCCCGCCGCATAACCCCTCATGAGTGTCGCGGAGTACGAGCTCGGCTTCGGTAGGTCGCAAGCAATGCAGGTAGGGGAGCGTGTAAGATCTCCGGTATAGCCGTTTGTCTATCATGACGTATTTGGTTGCCTGGCGCTGCACTCTTCTGGCTGCATTGAGATCTGCAGGGAGGGGCCCGTGTAGCAAGAAGCCCGCGAGCGGGTCAATCCAGCTCGGCTCTTCTTGAACGACGGGAGCGACCCCCTCTGCCCCCCCGAGAATGCTAGGCTGAGGCAAGTACTCTATGTACACGATTCTCATGGTGATGTCGCTAGCGCTGGCTAACCTGGACAGGGCGTCGGCCTTAGCGTTCTCCGACCTTGGAATTTTCCTGATAAAATGTGACTGAAAGTTGAGCAGGCCCTCTCTGACTTTGGCTTAGTAGGCGATCATTGTTGGCTCACGAGCTTCGTACTCGCCGGTGACCTGGTTGACCACGAGCTGGGAGTCACTACAGATAATGATGTGATTGGCTTTTATTTCTCTCGCTAGAGCTAGTCCAGCTATCAATGCCTCGTACTCCGCTTCATTGTTAGATGTCACGAATTCAAAGCGTAGCACGTACTCCAGTTTCGTGCCACTTGGGCCGTGCAGAACTATTCTGGCTCCGCTGCCCTGTTGGTTCGAGGAGCCATCTACGTGAAGGATCCAGGGCTCCTCATCCCAGCTCGCGCTTGGCCGAACTAGGAGAGATGCCACATTGGCTACTACCTCACGGGGTTCAGACTCGACCGGCCTGGGACCTTCGGGCTCACCCAAGCTGGGAGCCTCGTGCTCAATCGGCCTGGGGACTTCGGAGCTGAATGTACACTCGGCGATGAAATCTACTCAGTCTTGGACCTTAATGGTAGTTCGCGGCTTGTACTGGAGGTCGTACTCGCTGAGGTTTGTCTTGGGCCTTGGGCCTCAATAGTTGATGCACCCTTCTCCATTCCATTATTTTTCTTCTTTGAGGTTTGACAGCAAGCTCACTTTTCTGTATGTATTATATTAAATTGCAATTAACGGTGAATTTAAGCTGTGCAAAAAGTTTGCAAGTGGGTCGTGTCAGATGGAGACAGCTTTGGATGCTCGCCAAATTCTTCTACTTCTAGTCAAGTAAAGAAATGGGCATAGCAATTTCGGCGAAATTCAATTAAGAAGCCTTTCACATAATTCATCCCAGAGAGAGCATTAGTTAGTTTCTAGTTTCTATAAAGACTCTGTGCTTTTTACCAAATTTCTATCATCAATAGTTGAATAACTTGATGCTTTTATTGTGAAAGAAGAGAACGGCTGCACTTATTCAACGATGGCTTCAGCTGACAATGATCATCCTCTGTTTGTTATCGTCACGGCTGCCGGAGGCATCGGCAGTGGCAACAATACAAACACAGCGATGGCTCCAGACCCAGTGTCAAGATTCATGCGGGAATGTCAGCATTCCATATCCGTTCGGCATTGGAGTCCGTTGTTACCGAGACCAGAAGTTCAAAATAATTTGCAACAGCTCCTACAACCCACCTAAACCATTCATAAGTACCAGCACTCCTAACTTGTTGTTGGAGGTGCTATACATATCTGTTGCTGGTGGGTATGTTTATGTCAAGGCTCCGGTGATTTCAAGCTGCGATGGCTCATCTCCTGCAACTATGAACATCAGTTTTGTGGGAACTCCATTTAGCTTCACATATTCTAATTCGTTGACGGTCAATGGTTGCAATAGTATTGCCTTAGTGGATACAGGTGATAATAGTGCCCACACAGGGTGCGTAACCGCCTGCCTCGATGTCACCACTGGTACTCATATGGACACGGATGGCTGTTTTGGCGTTGGCTGTTGCCAGACCGGAATTCCCTCGATAACACAGTTCCTGAATATCAGCATCATCCGCTTCGGCAACGACACCGCTGTAGGCAAATGCGTGGATGCATTCCTGAATTTTACAGATTACTTTGCTACGAGAGACGAAGACAAAGTAATTGGAGACTTGAGAAAAAACGGCACGGTGGAACTGAGATGGAGGATAGAGGATGAGGCATTGGAGTGTGGCCCCAAATCCACACGTGTACCTTATGAAAGCAGCAATGGAACATATGTCTACACGTGTGAATGTGATTATGCATATGAAGGGAACCCATACTTACCCGACGGATGCAGAGGTAAAATTTAATCTCTCCTCTCCGGTAGATCAATGAAGGATCACATTTTATTTAGTCTGACTGATAGATGAAACAATTAATTAAGAGTTATTGTTGTTCTTTTGTGATATTTATGTTGCACGTTCCGATCTAAAAGGATGCAGAAAGGGATATGAATATGAATGCAATAGGCGCAGAAGGTTCGTGGTGAAAGTGGTCAGTCTAGGTATGGATTCTCTCCTCCATTTCCTCCCATTAAGTCTTATAACTTACGTTGAAATTTGATTGTCCAACCATTATTCGATAATACTCGTGAATGCACGGAAGTAGTCTATCAGTCTATCAAAGTAGTTCTATTTTCCATGCGTAGCAGAGTCTTCGGAATAAACCATGGGCGCTGCCGGAAAGATATGATATATATCAAGATTTGACCAATCAAAACATCCCCGCCCGCCTGATTCTTTACCGATTAGAAGTTTTTCCTTTCTCACAATAGTTTTTTAGGATAAAAAGAGAAATTGATTAAAAAGAAGAGTAATAAATACAAACAAAATCCTAATTTCCGCCAAATAAGCCAATAACAGAAGTAACCATGCTTTCTCTGTGTTATTTTCATTTTTTTTTATTGGGGATAGTTTTCATATTGAAACATCTACTTTAATTAAATTAGACATGATCCAAATTAAGTGACCAGGCTGCGTCCTCATTAATCTATTGAACAATTTGTCCTTAGATGAATCTAACCTTTTTCTATTTTATTGTTAGAAAATAGGAACATTAAAAAATGCTAAATTTGGGAATAAAGATAATGTAGCAAAAGGGAATAAAGAAAAAGATGAAAGCCAAGAGAAATAAGAGAGAAAAGGGGGCACTTTCCCATCAGTGAAAAACCCAAGAATGTGATAGAGGAGAGGGCAAAATGGTTTTAGAAAAGTTAGAATTAATGGAATGTTAAGGTTGAATCTGAAAGTACAAGTAGCTCTTTGTCATAAATGAAAGTTTAAAGACCTAAGTGTCGCTATCCCTAAGGCCTAGTTTGGAAGGAGTATAAATACAAATACAAATATTTGTACGGTACATATTTGTATTTGTAGTCCTTCCAAACTGAGCCTAAAGTGCATGGTAGTTGTCTGTATTTTATAAGCAATGAATGTCTTTCTTTAGTTATAAAATGACCTTTTAATTTCTTATGGGTATTGCAGCTGTGGGTCTGAGTGTAGGCCTACTATTACTACTTGCTGCTGGTTATTGGTTGTATAAAGTATTAAAGAGAAGAAAGATTAAGAAACGCAAAGAAAAGTTCTTCAAAAGAAATGGTGGTTTATTACTCCAACAACAAATCTCTTCAGAAAAAGGTAGCATTGAGAAAACAAAAGTCTTCAAAGTAGAAGAATTAGAAAAGGCAACTGACAACTACAATGAGAATCGGATTCTTGGTCAAGGGGGACAGGGTACAGTATACAAAGGCATGCTATCGGATGGAAGAATTGTTGCAATTAAAAAGTCAAAAATACTAGATAACGATCAAGTTGAACAATTCATTAATGAGGTTGCCATACTTGTACAAATCAACCACAAGAATGTGGTTAAATTATTGGGATGTTGTTTGGAGACAGAAGTTCCTTTATTGGTTTATGAATTCATCTCCAATGGAAATCTTTTTGATCAAATCCATGACCAAAGCGAGGATTACATATTTTCATGGGATGATCGTGTAAGAATTGCTACAGAAGTTGCAGGAGCACTTGCTTACCTACATTCAGCAACTTCCATGCCAATCTATCATAGAGACATAAAGTCTGCAAACATACTTTTAGATGACAAATATAGAGCCAAAGTGTCGGATTTTGGAACATCAAGAACAATAACAACAGACAAAACTCATTTGACCACCATAGTGCAAGGGACCTTTGGGTATTTGGACCCAGAATATTTTCAGTCAAGCCAATTTACAGAAAAGAGTGATGTTTATAGTTTTGGAGTAGTTCTTGTAGAACTCCTAACTGGAGAAATGCCAATTTCCTGCACTAGACCACCAGAAGAGAGAAACTTGGCTACTTACTTTGTTTCTTCCATAGAGAAGGATATCCTTTTTGACATTCTTGATGAACACATTGTGAAAGAATGTAAAAAAGAAGAAATTTTGGCAATCGCAAACCTTGCAAAGAGATGTTTGGATTTGAATAGTAAGAGAAGGCCTACGATGAAAGAAGTGGCAATGGAACTTGAGGGACTGAAGACAAAGCAATTGAATACTTTGGCTGGTCAAAACAATCAAGAGGTGGAGTGCTCCATAGTTGAACCGCCAGGCCTATGGGATACTGGATCAACTTCAACTACATGTACAAGTTCGGGTGGAGTCATGTTGCCACAAGACACAGAACCACTATTGTTCACTACTTAGTTATAGTCATTTTGATGCTGAGTATAGAATATTTCATTTTCTGTTCTTGCAGAATTGTATAATGGAGCTTCATTTTCTTTTTTTTTTAATAATTGCTTTAAGCTGTATATGCTATGCTTATTTTGAGCACATCCAAATTCAATCCCTTTATAATCCAAATTAAATACTAATCCGCCAGATATCCAATAAATATGATCCAATTTGAATTTGAATATATAGGAATCAAATTTGGGTCTGCTTGAAAGGTTCGTTCTTTGTTATTTATGGAAATGGTCAATTATTTATGGATTAATATTGCTTGGTGAAGCCTGATGATAAACCTTACAATAATAAAACCATCTTGGTGAAGAAGTAAGCGCACGCCAAGGTAGACTTTCGTCTACACGTAGAAAAGCAGACCCATCTTTCGTCTATCTGTTCTATAGAGAAGAGAGATACAAGGTAGACTTTCTGCGCTATTCCTAGTCAATGCAATATATAGTGACATGACTAGCCATTATCTTCTCCGGAGAAGCTTGGAAGAAAGTGCTTCAGCTCATGGCCAAAGTGGAGACCATGTTGAAGATTGAGACGAGAAAAATATCTCAAATACAATGACTGGCGGTGTATATAAATCATGATGGGTTGCGTAGATAGTTTTTTTCAGTAGAACAGTCTACAAAGACCAAAATCCCAAGAATTTCGCAACCATCCTAAGCTGTCTCTGTTTGATGCGACACGCTTATTGTAATTTCTAATTAAGCAAGTTTCTCCTTAATTAAACTTTTACACAGCTAAAAGTTACCATTGCAATTATTACATAAACGAAAACGAAACCTCTAACATTATCTCTTCAAACCTCAAACAAGTTAATGGAATTTGACGAGTGCGGATTTAGCCCTCTAGTCACATCATGATACATGGTATCTTGGAACAATTGGATGATACATGGATACCACCTAAGCAATGATTTGGAGTCCTAGATTGCGGTTTGTCTGTACTCCGACATAGCGACTCTGACTACAACTTAGGTCGGATAGGAGTACATCGTCTTGGGCTGACCTTTAACACATCGTCACTGCCCGGTGTGGTCTCGACGTGAGGAGCGACTTCCCTCGAGGACTTGCCAACCTAACTTAATTCTAGGAGGTGACGTGCGAGTTGTGCTTGCCGACAAATTCGGTATGCATATCCCGACACTCACATGTTTATCGAAAGTTGGCCCACGTACCGAGTATTCCGAAGGATGGTCAACGTGCGTGGCAGTTACCTCCGGGGATCTTGGACCGGTTAAGCGACCTCCCGAAAATATCGAATGCAGTGCGTGAAGCTCACACCAAACAAAGCTTATATAAAGGCACCAACCCCAAGGACACAAGAGGGTACACGCGATTAAGTACATTCTAGCTCTTATACTTTCTAATTTTTAGCTCGCAATCTACTACAAAAGTACTAACTTAAGCATCGGAGTGACCTCAGCGAGTTAGCCACCTCGGGTCCTCTAACACTATTTCCTTGCAGGTCTCTTCGAAGAGCTACCTAGCTCGTCACCCGAGCAGCCTCCTAATTCAATCCAGTCAATTCGGCATCCAAGCCATTATTCAGTAGAAATACTCCAACTCGACCTCTGAGTCATCAAACACCAGAAATTAGTTAGAACAACATAGTGCTGCCAAAACATCGTTCATCAATTGGCGCCATCTGTGGGAAACGCTACAAAAAGCTAAGTTCTCACCTTCTAAAAGGCAAAGTCCTCTTCTTCTAGAAAGCTAAAATCTCATCTTTTAAAAATTTAAGTTCTCACTCTCTAATTTCTATTTTTTACTAAATCAAATGCATTTTTAAGCAGCACCAATGTCGAGAACAAAGAATCAATTACTGGGGGGGTGAGAACATGAGAACCCTCCTCCATGACAATCAAGAAGCTCGGTGCATTCGAGCAATCAATAGCAGAATGACCTTAATAACCAGCAACTTGGAAACAAGCACCTCGGAGTAAGCCCGCCCCTATAGGTCGAGCCATTCATGGTTCTCGTAGGAGTTGATGACCAACCGATTAAGCAGCTCCCCTACAGGTTGAATCCTTTGTGGATCCCATGGGAGTTAGCAGCCTACAGACTATGCGGACACCCTTGCTGGTCGAGCCTTCAAGGCTCCCACACGATTTGAAAACCTACAGCTAGTCGAGCTGCTCCCGCAGGTCGAGCTCCCTGTGGCTTCTCGTAGGAGTTGATGACTAGCGTCTCCGAAGGCTAATGTGGTGCAACCATGGCTTCAATTTATCATCTGACGTCGAAAGTAATGACAAAACCTACGAATGGGACAAAAACAAATAACCAGCTCGGGTGAGCCTCAGCAATCTAACCCGGACTATCTCTAGCCCAAACTACGAAGCCTCACTATAGAGTAGGCGAGCCCCTTATGGTTCCTGTGAGAGTAGGCGACCCGCAAACAGCAGAGCTGCCCCCTCAGGGTGAGCCTCCCATGACTCCAATAGAAGCAGACAATCAACGGTTCGATGAGCAATATGCCATGATCTTGCAAGCACCTTCCCGAGGAAGCCAATCTCAAGTGACAATGTAGAAGTAGCCACATCTAAGGGTACAACAGAATGACCACCCTCTTAAGTGAGCTGGTCAAGCCACACGTCAGTTAAATAATATTATGGAGAGTGGACTATGAGTCGCTCCTAGAGCCTAAGGGCTAAGTTGTTGAGTTGATAAAAGACCTCAGCACCGCATGAGACCTAGTTGCCTCTTTTGCATGCGTGAAATAAAAAGCAGTTCGCGTTCAGCACGAGAAAGAGAACAAAGGAAAGACTAGTTCGCTCTCAACACCATGGCAGATGCAAACTTGGCCAATCTCTTCACTTTGGTTTCAGGCTCTACGTCGAACTCACTGGCTACTCTTTTGAGAACCAGTTCGAGTGGCACTACGTCGATGTCTACCTAAGTGGAGTGACCTAATAAAGCAATCACGCAGTTAGAACCCCTTCTTGAGGACGACATGATGACTTTCGCTCTTGAGGTATTTAGCCAGATTGTAGAACCCCTTGATGGTCACATCCCTAATAAGGTAAATGTCCTCGGGGTACCTGTTCCACCTTTCGTTGAGCAAATGAATTTGCTCTTGTGCCCCAAAAATCAAGACGATGAAGTCCTGCGTAAGGCTACAAACACTCGAACTCTTCCGACCTAAGAGCAAATTAGATCGATGCTTATGACTACGAGCTTATCAAACAGTCATTCTAGGCCAAAAGGAACAATCTACTCCCTTAGCTGAGCTGCCCTCAGCTCAGGAGTGAGGGACAATTGATGAGGGCGGATTTGGCCCTCTAGTCACATCGTGACACATGGCATCTTGGAACAGTTGGATGACACATGGACACCACCTAAGCGATGATTTGGACTCCCAGGTCGCGGTTCCTCTTCATTCCGACCTAGTGACTTTAACCACAACTTAGGCTAACTAGGAGCACCTCGTCTAGTTCCAACCTTTGGCACCTCGTCACTGGCCGATGTGACCTCGATGCGAGGAACGACCTCCCTCGAGGGCTTGTCGACATGACTGAAGTCCAGGAGGTGACCTACGAGTTTTGCTTGTTGAAAAATTCGGTGTGCATATCCCAACACTCCCATGTTTCTCGGAAGTTGGCCCACGTTTCGAGTATTCCAGAGGATGGTCAGTGTGCTTGGCGGTTACCTCCGGGGATCTCGGACCGGTTAGGCAACCTCTTGGAAATCTACTAAGGATCGGAGCAACCTTGCCGGGTTAGCCACCCCGGGTCTTCTGACACAGTTTCCTTGCAGGTCTCTTCGAAGAGCTACCTAACTCAGCACCCGAGCAACCTCCTAATTCAATCTAGTCAGTTCGACATCCAAACCTTTATTCAGCAGAAATACTCCAGCTCAACCTCTCAATCATTAGGTACCAGGAAGTAGTTATAACAAAGGGTACTGCCAAAATACCGTTCATCAGAATTAATGAATTCTGTTGCATCATCACCTACTCGCTTTACCGTAAAATCTAACAAAAGCATTAATATCAATGTCTCTAGCTAAGCCCAAGATCCTGAGAAATTCGCATTTGTATTGTAGACATTGTTTTCTGAAGATGTCCAAATATTGGCAAGAGGTGGCCTTAGCCTTGTTTGTTATAGCTAGCCAATCCCGACTCAAAGTCCTCGTCTCCACAAGATGATGTTAATGGTATTTCATGGTTTTCTTCGTAAACAAGAGACAAAAAGGCTTCATGGGCGCCCAGCCGAGCCAGCCCAAACAGAAATCAACCCAACCCAATGAACTAAGATGAGGCACAACGACCTTTTGTTAGTCCGAATCTGGTCCCAGCTTGTCCAACTACATACACATACAATACAATTTTTTGGAAAATCATACATATATATGTTTTTTTATCATTTTTTAGTGTAGGTTGATTGATCAATCTGAGCCCGGCCGGACTCTAGCCCAACCCAACCTGATTGTATCAAATTTCAGTTCAGGCTGAGGCAGTGAGCCTCCGTTGAACAGTTTGGGCTTGACCTATGGCTCGGTCTGGGCCTGAGCCTTATGCCCAAATTTTAGAATTGGGCTGAAAACCCGGCCCAACCTGCGTGACTTTTACCCCTATGTGTTTATTTGCGACTGGGGCTGTAACCGTAAGTTCTACATCTATGTTGGCTATGGTGGATTCGGAATCCGGAGCCAATATGCATGCATGACAGTGTATACATGGAAAATGGTGCACGCCTGAGAGGAAAAGACCTCCCTGGAGTCATCCAAGACGACCCTGGCCTGAAGCAATTTCCACGAAATTCTAAGATATGTATTCATAATTCATTCGGGAGCGTTAGGTTCTGGTGAGTATTAATTCTATAAAGACTCTAGGCTTTTTGCCAAATGTCTATCATTAGACCTGTTCATAGGCCGGGCCGGTCGGTCGATGGTTGCGGTCGTATTGCCTTAGTCGATACAGGTGATCATCATGGTTCCTTCACAGGATGTGTAACCGCCTGCCTCCTCAACGATATTGATAATAATGGTACGAAGAAAGATGGTTGTTTTGGCGTCGGCTGTTGCCAGGCCTTGATTCCCTCGTCAATACAGATCTTGAATATCAACATCACCCGCTCCGGCAACGGTAGCGCTAAAGAGAAATGAGTGAATACATTCCTGAATTCAAAAAGCTACCGGGGTAGGGTTCCTTGGGGAGACAACGACCTACTAAGATTATTGAGGGACGGTAGTTACGGTACAATGGAACTGATGTGGGGGATAGAGGATAAGACATTCAAGTGTGGCGTCAATTCCAAACTACATCCCGCCATTTGGAAATGGACCAATGTATGTGTGTGAATGTGATTATGCATATAAAGGGAACCCATACCTGCAGCTCCAGGGCGGGGGATGTCAAGGTATAGACTTATATAAAATTCAACCTCTCCTACATTTAAGGATATCAAATTTTATTAATTATCAGACTCATTCATTTGTTAATCCATTATTTAGAAGCAGAGCACATTTCAATTAAAAAAAAAAGAAAAGACAGATCCTCCTAATCAGAGGGGTCCAATCCATTTATAAGTGGACTTACATTGGACTGGATCAGATTGGACCAAATCTGTCCAATTGACCCCTCTACCTAAATAGGTTGATATTCTCTAATGGTGAGATCCTCATCATGAGCTTGCCGCCTCACAAGATGCAACATTCCATATATAGCTTTAGAGTAGTCTTCGGCACTATTAATATTGAAAAATTTTGCAAGGTGAAAACCCAACCTTGTACATGGAAGCTATGAATGAAAATTAACGTTTACTTTGAAAAGAAAAATAACAGCAAAAGAAATATTGTAAGCTATAGTGAATTCACAACTTTCAGCCATGATTTTTACTTATTAATTAATGAACTATTATATTAATTATTATGGATTTTGTAGTGGTGGGTCTGAGTGTAGGACTATTATTGTTACTTGCTGTTGGTTACTGGTTGTATAAAGTCTTCAAGACAAGATAGATGAAGAAACGCAAAGAAAAGTTGTTCAAAAGAAATGGCGGTTTATTACTAAAACAAAAAAGGTAGCATTGAGAAAACAAAAGTTTTCAAAGCAGAAGAAGTAGAAAAGGCAACTGACAACTATAACGAGAATCGGATTATTGGTCAAGGGGGACAAGGCACAGTATATAAAAATGCATGCTATCAGATGGAGGAATTGTCGCAATTGAAAAGTCAAAAATACTAGATGACAATCAAGTTGAGCAATTCATTAATGAGGTTGTCATACTTGCACAAATCAACCATAAGAATATTGTCAAATTACAAGGATGTTGCCTAGAGACAGAAGTTCCTTTACTGGTTTACGAATTCATCTCCAATGGAAATCTTTTTTATCACATCCATGATGAGAGCGAGGATTATATATTTTCATGGGATGATCGTTTAAGAACTGCTACAGAAGTTGAAGGAGCACTTGCTTATCTACATTCAGCAGCTTTGGTGCCAATCTATCTATCATAGAGACATTAAGTAATGCCTTCAAACATCCTTTTAGATGACAAATTTAGGACTAAAGTGTCAGATTTTGGAACTTGAAGAACAATAACAACGGACAAAACTCATTTGACCACCATAATACAAGGGACCTTTGGGTATTTGGACCCAGAATACTTTCAGTCCAGCCAATTCACAGAAAAGAATGATGTTTATAGTTTTCCTTGTAGAACTCCTAACTGGAGAGAAGCCAATTTCCTCCACTAGACCCCCAGAAGAGAGAAACCTGGCTACTTACTTTGTTTCTTCCATAGAAAAGGATATCCTTTTTGAGATTCTTGATGCACATATTGTAAAACAAGGTAAAAAAGAGGAGATTTTGGCGATTGCAAACCTTGCAAAGAGATGTTTGAATTTGAATAGTAAGAAAAGGCCCACGATGAACGAAGTTGCAATGGAACTTTTTTTTTGAGGGACTAAAGATACAGGAACGACTTCTTTAGTTTGCCAAAACAATAACCTAGAGGTGGAGTGCTCCACGGTTGAACCACTAGGCTTAGGATCCTTCACATGCTTCTCTATTTTGACCATCTAAACTTGATTATAATTAGATTTGCTCCCTTCTTCCAAATCACATTAACTTCACCTCCTTAAAGGCTAGGACACATGATGGGATAAGTGAGGATGAGGATATGTTCAAATATTGCTTCACGGTTCACAAGAAAACATGAACAAATGATCTTAATGTAATAACATCTTCTATTACATTTCCATTTGTTTTACTATGAACTATCAAGTGTGGGATTATGTAGAAATTTAGAACCATAGACAATCATAAACATCGTGAGCATCACCACACCTGAAAAAACATTTTTCGTCTATGATCCCTATCATTTCTTTTTCATCTAAACCTGCCTCTGCTTAGCATCATATCTCCTAATTAAACTCTCTTAGTCCCTACACTAATCATCTTGAGTACTCATTCTCTTCTCTCTGCTCTCTCCCCAATCCCCTCTCTTTCTCTCTCTTTTCATTTTCATTAGAAACGATTGAAAGAAGTCAAAATCGATAGAACAAGAGCACCCACAAAAGGCCATCAAATAAGAAGAAAGAGACCCAAACCTAAATATCATTCATTAATCTAGGAAAGAAAACGCCTTAACCAGGATCAGCTTAGTTATACTAAAGTACACATCGTGCTATTACCATATGTTCTTCTCTAGGCATGTTAAGAAATGGTGTTAATACATGGATATGATAACTAAGCTTGAGTTTGGTGATAGTGAGATACACCAAGCATCCAACTAACATTGATACTAGGCTGGATCACTAAGAAGCAGACTATCTAGGTAATCAATTGTTGTTCCACAGACATCACACACACATCTGTCAAAACACCCATAGCATACTTACCTTGACAAACAAATATACTAGAATTAGACCAGATAACCTTGAGCACAAGAAAATAACACAATGCAACGAGATGCTTAAAGATGGAAACAACCATCTAAATATGTTTAAAAGTTTTTCTATGTGAACTGGATCAGCACTTGTAGTTACAAGAGCATCAACATATATAGACCAAAACACCAATATGTTGAGAAGAAGTGAAGAGTGAATAATCAACACTCGATTGCGAGAACCCAATGCCTTTGAGAGCAGAGGCAAATTTATCAAACTAGCATCTAAAAGCTTGCTTGAGCCCATATAGTGACTTATGAAGTTTACACACCTTGTTTTTTGAAGAAGAAGGAAATCCAAGTGGAATGGTTGTGTAGACCTCTTCATGTAAATCATCATGCAAAAAGGCATTGTTCATATCAAGTTGGTGGAATTCCTTCCCATAGATAACGACAAGAACCATTTAACATTAGTGTGTGACAAGCTTCACAAACACATCATAAGTTTCATGGTAATCATATCCTTCAACTTGTGTATATCTTTAGCATCCAACTAGTGGGTTGCTTACTAGGAGAAAGATCAACTATTGACCAATTATGGTTGTGTTCAAGAACTGTGATTTCTTCTTCCATAGTCCATTGATAGTTTGGATCATGAGCAACTTTGTATAGGTGTGAGTGTTGGGAAATGGCTCATTTAAGCTAGGAATGGAGACACCACCCATCAATTGAAGAAATGGAGGTGATGAGATCCCCGAGAATGATATTCAAAAATATTTTGCTTTAATAGTGACTCCAAAAGCCTAAGGCACATGCTAACCAGTTCAGGTAAGACTCGGATGGGAGAGGAAAGGGATTAGACACTCCTCTCCTATGTCCAATATAAAATATAATCATTTTATATTTTTATGATAAAATTTAAAATGAATCAAACTAGCCTATGAATTAACGGTTTTTTAGGACAATTGAAAAAACATTAACACAACTTATAAGACGCAATGTCACATAATGGGGCACATGCCAATACAAGGTGGGTTTGTGTGGCACGAGTTCATCATATAAAAGTGAACAGTATACTTTACATATTAGCATTTGAGGGGTAAAATATAGAGAACTATCATGTACTTTGGGGGTTGGGTGGTATAGAGGTGCAATTTAGGCAGGCTTAGTTTGGATTTTTGTCAAATTTTGAATGAATGGAGCCTAAAGGTCCAATTCAACCGAAAGTAGTATAAAATGCTAACTTGGGATAACCCGAGTTGCAGTCCTATCAAGTAGGGGTGAACATTGTTCTGTTCCATGGCAGAACTTGGAATCTACCCTGTAGGGATCGGTTCCTAATTTTTGGAACCGGATCCTACCCTGCTACAACTGATGTTTTCTGCTTGAACTTGAAACCGGAGGCAGAGCCAGAAGTGGCAAAGGGGAGTCATGGCCCCCATGCCTTAGTGCAAGAGAAGTGGAAGGTGGGGTATAAATTAAGAGAATGGACACAACTTCTTTAAAGACAAGTCACAATTTGACTCTTAGATCTAAAGAGAGTTCAATTTACATGGTGATTGGAAGCATAGGCACTTTTTGAGACTGATTTTCAAGAAAAAATGTTCATGCTTCCAAGAGACAGTGAGCAACACTATGCTATTTGGAAAGATAATTTTTTTCATCACCGTTTTTCATATATGTGGTGATAGGTAAACACCACATAGGATACACATCAGTCAAAGGTTCATGATGCATGAAACGCCAAATTCCCGATTTTCAAGGCATGCCCGATTTTTTAATAGTCGGCTGAACCAAACAATGAGACACATGGGCGTTTCTCTAATACAAAAGGAATTAACATGCCACTCTTTTGTTGGGTTTCAAATTTTAGTGAAGTGTGGGGCCTTAAAGATGTTTGGTATCATTGTCGATTACTCAATTGCAATTTTTCAGAAACCATTGGTTTCAAGAATCGCTAATTTTTCAGAAATGGGTAATATTTATTTGTTTGGTTCAATTCTTGTCACATAATTAAGTTGATTTTTGAGAAATAGGCAATAAGTTTATTTGGTAGTATTCTCAACAATGATTTTTCGCTGTTGAAACATTTTCATGGCTCCATGTCAAGTGCCAAGTCATCCAGCAAAAAGAAAAAAAAAACTGAAAAAGAGGAATCATTGAAAATGACAATTCCTCCTTAGAACCAATTTGCATAATCAATTTCTAACCGGTTTTCTGATTTTGATTTCTTAGAAATGGGCCATCCAAACAAGATATTCAATACTAACTATTGCTGATGTGGCTCTAACATGGCACCGGTTTCTCATAAATCAGCAATGGTCCCAAACACCTCCATTTTCACTAGCTTAGGGGATGTTTGAAATTGTGGCCATTTTTCAAAAAATGGTGCAACGTTGGATCTACATAGGCATTTCAACAAACATCCATGTATCTTATTCTTTGGTTCAGTCGATTATTAAAAAATCGAACATGCCTCAAAAAATTTGGCGTTTCATGCATCGGTGAACCATTTCCCCCAACAGCTGATTGATGTGTATCCTATGTGGTGTTTATCTATCAGCACATACATGAAAAACGGTGATGAAAATCACCTTATCAAACAGCATAGTGTTGTTCACTACCTATGTGACAGAAGTGTTTTTTTGTAAAAAACGGGTCTTGGAAGCATAGGCATTTTTTCTTAAAAATCGATCCCCAAAAGCACCCATGCTTCCAAACACCATGTAAATCTTCATTTTTTGGCAATTTGTTGACAACAAATGGAGAGAGAGAGAGAAAGCATCTTCCCTCACCAGATAATTAGAGGCACCATATTCACTCAGGGGACTGTTCTCTATCCTTGGACCAAGGCAATTCATCTTCTCTCTCTCTCCGAAATGTTTGAAAAGAAAATCACGCCTTGATTAGGATCCTTCACATTGTTATCTATTTTGACCATCTAAATTTGATTATAATTAGATTTTCTCCCTTCTTCCAAATCACATTAACTTCACCTACTTAAAAGGCTAGCACACTTGATAGGACGAGCGGGGATGAGCATATGTTCAAATATTGCTTCAGGGATCACAAGAAAACTTGAACAAATGATCTTAATATAATAACATATCTTCTATTGCATTTCCATTTGTTTTACTATAAACCATCTAATGTTGGATTTATGTAGAAATTTAGAACCATAGACAATCATAAACATCATGAACATTCCACACATGAAAAACCATTTTTCGTCTCCGATCCTTACCATTTCTTTTTCATCCTGCCTCTATTTAACACCATATCTCCTGGACTCTCCCATGCTTTCTTATGCATGTGAGTAAAGCTTGTCATTAGTCCCTACACTTATCATCTTGAGTACTCATTCTCTTCTCTTTGCTCTCCCCCCAACCCCCTCTCTTTCTCTACCTTTTCATCATTTTCATTAAAAATTAAAGGATTGAAAGATGTAAAAATCGCTATAACAAGAGCACCCACAAATAGGGGTGCTCACGGATTCGGTAAGTGAGCCTTTTTATGTAATCGAACCGGTACTACTGGTTTTTAGAAAACTGGTAGTCGAAATCAAATTGAAACCAATCGGTTAACCGGTTGATCGAGTTCGGTTAACCGTCAGTTTGGTTTATTGATTTTTCGGTTTTTTTACAATATATTATAAATAATATATATATATATATAATATTATATTTTAAATAATAAATAATATATCATATATTATAAATATATATTTATATATACAATGCATATTTATTAATTTATAATATGTAAAATATATATAATATATAATATACATAAATATATATAATATATAGAAACCGGTCGATTCAGTTAACCACCGATTTTCTATATTAGTTAACCGAAACCGAACTGGTACCTTCAGATTTTTTAAAACACCGAACCAACCGTTCAATTAACCGATTTTTCGGTTCCGTTTTTTTTTTCTCACCCCTACCCACAAAAGGCCATCAAATAGGCAGAAAGAGACCCAAACCTAAAGATCATTCATTCTAGGAAAGAAATGCCTTAACCAGGATCAACTTTTTTTAAGATAAATATAAAAAATTTTATAAAAGAAAAATGTATGATTTACAAATGTTCAACCAGAATCACCCTGAGCCAAAACAAAGGCACCAACAACGCCTACCCTCCGAGACACTACCCAAAAAACCACACTT
The DNA here is from genome assembly GCF_056320005.1 of Nelumbo lutea. NCBI lineage: Eukaryota > Viridiplantae > Streptophyta > Magnoliopsida > Proteales > Nelumbonaceae > Nelumbo > Nelumbo lutea. Next base: position 8,347,287 of record NC_142690.1, read on the forward strand.
TTACCCTCAACCACTCAACATAACAAAACAGACATTTTCAAAAACACTTACAAAGCTGTTCGAAACTCCCTACAAGCCTCTTCCTTTCCTTCCCTTTCCCCTAGAACTGCAACTTCTCACTTCTTTAACAACTTGCATTGAGTAGCCTAAATACAACTCTGTAAGTCTTCTCAATTTTCAACTTCCCGATAAACCCCCATACCTAAAACTTTCCTCCACATCTTTTAGAGAGTCGTTGTCTTCTCTGCCTTCCTCCTTCACTTGCTCTTCATCCTCCTTCAAATATGTTTCTTCCTCCTCCAAACTTCTAAACATGTTCTTTGCATTTACTTCTCCCCCTAGCTAGGAAAACTTTCCTCCACATCTTTTAGAGATCTGTCCTGACCCAGATCTCACCTGTTGATAGACTTACTCCTAGCTGGGTACAGTTAAAACTAAGTATATGTATCCATATCTAATAAAATATTGCTAAAGCTCAAAAATCATGGACAAGACACTGATAAAAAAAATCTTGGACAAGACATACCAAATCCATTTATCTTGGTTGATCTATGTGCTGCAGTGATTCCACCATCCAAAGGTACCTAATCTTTTCCAATATGTTTACAAGCCTTGACAGAAATATTGTTGACAAGAAACACACTCAAATATCCAAAGGAGTAGGGTTCTACTTCAGAAGTCTAATATAATAGAGTTTCGTCTAATAGAGTCCACTGTGGACAAGAAACACACTCAAATATCCATAGGAGTAGAGTACTACTTCATAAGTCTCATATAATAGAGTTTCGTCTAATAGTAGCAAGATCAATAAATTTCCTAGTTGATCCTTTGTCTAGACAGAGAGTACAATGAAACATTTTGTTTTGAGGAGCTGACAGAACTTGGCTGTACTTGGGAGTAAAAATTGAACATATAATGTAGATAGATCCCTAGGAGTGCAAATTCATGGTTGACTTACTTTCTAGGGAAGAGCAAATAGAACTGATTTTCATCAGGGTCCTGTTTTAGGCATTTGTAATATGAAGGTTTTGTTCAGTTTCTTTTTTTTTTTGGATAATTTGGCAAAAAGTATTGTATTAATAGTATGTGAATGAGAAGGGAGGGGCACACTTTTCTGTACAAAAGAACATGTATCAAGAACTAGGGCACCCTCTTCTGTAAAAAAGAACATGTTTCAAGAACTACTCAAAAAGTATCACTATATCATTTACAGTGAATCAGTAATATACAAAAAACTATCACAATATAATTGGTCTCCAATCATTTGTGAAATCAGCCACTGTAACTCCAAAAAAAACTTTTGCAGCACTCTAGCCCACCGAATATGCACCTGTTCAATACGAGTACAATAAAACATTCTATATGCCTACTGACTGAACTTGTCTGGACTTAGGAGAATTTGAACTGAGGCAGCACCTAGCAAAAGAACGAGGGGGGAAATAATTCCCAATATTAGTGTTACAATATCAAGTTGAGGCACAAGACACTAAATTCTATCCTCCCTCAACTTACCTTAATAACCAAAATTTTTAATTCCCTTCTCTGATTATAATTTTACTCCAGCATCTTTGCAAGGATAGAAAATGTATCATTTCACTTCTATGGTGCCCACTAGTGTTGTCAAGCTTGGACTGGACTGTACAGCTAATAACCCAGTCACCCTTCTGGGTCCTGCTTAAATGATGGTTTCCATGGTTTGAACAGGCTAACCACCCAGTTAACTAGTAAGACTGTGACCCTGTGAGCATTCCAGTGAAAGCATTGTCAGTGATCACAAGCTGTGCAGTAATCACAAGCTGTGCAGTGATCTTAAGTTTCCAGTGAAAGCTTGTCATTCAAAGCAAGCAACTCCAGGCTACTGCAGTTCCCAAGCTCAGGAGGAATCTCCTCAGATAAATGGTTCTACCAAAGAATCAATGTAGTTAGATTCTTAAGCTTTTGAATCTCCCTGGGAATAGAACAATAAAAACATGTGCCAAATAGATCAGGGAAGCTGCAGCAGATCAAGAAGAGGACAAAGGTGCAGAAGGTGCCTGATGAGAGCAAATATGGTTGCTTTTATTAGTTTTTTAAATTTTGTTAGATTTTTGTCTACCATGTCTGATCATTCACTTATGCATTCGAGCAGAGAAGGGAGTTCCTAATTTCTGGTTCACTGCTATGAAGACCAATGTAATTCTAGCAGAGGAGGTAAGGGAACATGATCTACAAATTTTCCTTGTTGGTTGTTTCTAAAGTGATTGACTTTTTGCATTTTCGGGAGTTCAGATTTCAGAGTGTGATGAAGGGGCACTCAAGTATCTCAAGGACATCAAGTGGTGTAGGATTGATAATCCAAAGGGGTTCAAGTTGGAATTCTTTTTTGATACTAATCCTTATTTCAAAAACTCTGCTTTGACAAAAACTTATCATATGATTGAGGAGGATGAACTTATCCTACAGAAAGCAATTGGGTAAAATTGCATTTTACTGTATCTTTTTTTGGTAGTTATTGTATCAATTCTTTAATTGCAGCTCTTACCAATATACATAACTTTCTTGTAGCACGGAGAATGAATAGTATCCAGGGAAGAGTTTGACCCAAAAGCTCTTGAAGAAGCCAAAATTCTGATTTGTCCAATTTACTTGTTGGGTTTTGCTTATATCTTATCGTCCACTTCAATGCTCTGAACTGCAGAAAAGCGGAAGGGCCCAAACTGAGGAAGGTCAGCAAGGTGAATGGCCTCCAGAGTGTAAGCAGCAAATGGTGTTTGATTGCAGACAAGAGCACATGTAAACTGTCTTTGGGTCGTTTAAACGAGTGAGAGTGGGGAAGGAAAGTTTTGGGGTGTTTATTTTGTCTGTTTTTTTTTTTACAATTATTATTTTTAGCGTCTTTTTTTTTTAAGTTTCAATATTAAGTAGGGTTGGGGATACGGTCGTGGTTATAATTTGTTTATGCCTTTGGGGGTTTCTTTCTGTTGCCCTGCTTTGTTGAGTTTACATGAACTAATTTTAGTAGATTTATGTTTCGATTAAGTGTATATCAGCTTACTAGAACTTGAGTATAAGTGCAAATTAGATTATCAAAATGGATTGTATTGAATTCTTGTTTCAGGTTTCAGTTTCATAATTATGCTTTAGGTTTCAGCAGGTTTAAACTGACATTCTTAATTTAAAAAAAAAAAAATTAAACCTACATCGGCGGTCATGCAAACCGCCACCTTTTGCAAATCACTATACTTAAACCCGCGGTTTATATAATGTCTATGCCGGCGGTCCGAACCGCCACCTTTGATGAAATATAACATTTATGGTGGTGGTTTATTTAGATGACAATTAAGTCTAAACCGGCGGTTAAAAAAGCCGGATTTGATTACAAATTTTAACTAAGGTGGCGGTTTATGGAAATGACAAATGAATATACGCCGCCGACGGTCAAGGGTGTCGGCTCAATAACTAAACCAGCGGTCAGAGACGCCGGTCCAATAACTAAACCGGCGGTCAAGGGCGCCGACTAAATAACTAAACCGGCGGTCAAGGCATCCATTAACGGCGGTTTGAATTGTTGTCGTGCACTATATAAGCCGACGGTTCTCTAAACACCACTAGCAAAAGAATGGTTGGACCGGGTCCCTAGGATGGCGGTCTTTGTCTTCTAAGCCGGTGTCCATGACCTAGGGCGACACAACTATAGATGGCGGCCATTGAACCGTTGGCTCATGTCTATGCCGGCGGTTGAAATGGCTAAGCCGACGGTTTAGTGAGCGTCGGCTTAGCTTGTTTTTCTTGTATTGTGAACTAGATCAACACTTACAAGATCATCAACATATACAAACCAAATATCAATGAAATTATTATGTTGAGAATAAGCAAAGAGTGAATAATCAACCCTCGATTGAGAGAGCCCAATGCCTTTGGGATCAGAGGCAAATTTATCAAGTTAGCATCTAGCAGCTTGCTTGAGCCCATATGGTGATTTATGGAGTTTACACACTTTGTTCTTTGAAGAAGAAGGAAATCCAAGTGGAATGGTTGTATAGACCTCTTCATGTAAATCACCATGCAAAAAGGCATTATTGATATCAAGTTGGTGAAATTGCCTTCCACAGGTAGCGACAAAAGCACATTAGAGTGTGACAAGCTTGGGAACTAGAGCAAGTGTCATGATAATCATATTCTTCAACTTGTATATATATTTAGAAACCACCTAACAGTACGGTTGCGTTCAAGAACTGTGATTTCTTCTTCTAGGGTCCATTGCTAGTTTGGATCATGAGCAACCTATGTATAGGTATTGAGCTCAACAAGATTAGGCAATTCTGTAGTAGGCCCATAGCAAATGTGGTCCTTGAGGTGGCTGGGCAAAGGATGGGTGCATTGAGGATATGTATTGATTTGAACAGACTCTGTGGGGCCTCAAAAGTAATGGGCTATGTTGTAGTGGTAACAGATATCGTAGGAGATATGGGTTGAGGGTGAATGGGTCAACTAGGATGGGTGTATGGTCAAAGGATGAGGAAATGCCTTCGAAGGGGATATATGTGCATAAAATGTTACATATCCTGAGAGATAAATATGTGATCAGTGGCTAAGTTGTGCACCCTATACCCTTTAGTTCCATAGGAATTGCCCACGAAGAAGTGTGTGTTAAACTTGTCTTTGGGAAATGGTCATTCTTGGGTGTAAGTAGGGCCTTTTTCCGGTCAAAACCTCATAGGGTGTCTGCCCACTAAGTGGTAGAGGATAAATAATTGATAAAGTATGCAACTATGAACACACATTCACCCCAAAACTCCAGTTTTAATGAGAAGTTGTGTGGTATGCATCCTAAATATTAACAAGTATATATGAGACACTCATTTGTCACAATGGAAGAAAGCCATCTCTTAGTCAAAATAAACAACTATGCATGTCCAAGTCGAGTGTGCCATGTATTGTAGCTATTAATTGCACCTAAAATGTTATCTTCTTCAATATACAATCCTATGGAAGATAGTGATTAGAGGAGAACAGGACAACATAACCAAGTTTGGATGTAAGCTTTCCAATGGACAACAAATTATGTTTAAGAGTAGGGATATGCAGGACATCCCTAAGCAACAAACCAGGGCAGGAGAACTTCTCCCCTACGACCTACGAGTTGTCACCATTAAAGAACCATTAGGTAAAGAAATAGATGAAGGAGCATGCAAAGGCCTTATATTAGAACTAAGTTAGATGACCCAAAATATGGAACTCAGAGAGAGAGAGAGAATGATTTATATTTATAAATTTTTTATATATAAATTTGAAAATATTTTCGGTTTAAATAGTTAGGTGCTTAATAGCAAATATGAAAGAGGAAATGACAAACCAACATTACTTTTGTTAACATTACTTTTGTTTCATATAATGACATTATTGTGTAAATAATTAAATGTTTAGCAGCAAATATGAATGATTCCGTTTCTCACTTTCTTGCAAAAGAGCCTATGACTTTACATGTTAGGATGATTGAGAAGACTTTCAATTGGTACGTTATCTATGTATAAATAAAATAAAATTGTATACATTTTTCTATAAAAAGTACAAAAAATGGTTGGGAAATTAAATGCACGTATACGTAGAGTGAATAAAGATAGAAATGAAAAAAAAGATAGAGAGGGATATAAGAGGAGGGAAGAGACAGATTAAAGATATTTTAGGAGGTTTCAAGTGAGGATAGTTTACAAGAAATTTTAGAAGAGGAGATGATTTAGTGATTGGGATTAGAGATAGATTTTAGGATAACGGGGATGCTGAGTTGGTATTTTAAGAAATGATATTTTGAGGAAAGAGAGGAAACCAAGGTGAAGCTAACCTTGATGTACAGGTTATCAAAGGTGGCGAAAAAGATGATATTGAGGTAGTTGCTAACCTTGCCAAACGGTGCTTGAATTTGAATAGCAAGAAAAGGCCCACAATGAGAGAAGTTTCCATTGAGTTAGAGGGATTGAGAATGTCTGCAGGGCATACAATGATTCAACAAAACCTTCAACAGGTGGAATCCTTCATAGCTGTACCGTCCAGCATATGGGATGGCGCTTCAACTTCAAATGGATTCAGAAGTTTAGAGAGTAGTGTCACAGTGCCATTAGATGACCAGCCACTATTGTTTAACACTTCATCTTATTCATGCTGACTCAGTATTATATGTATTCTCTTTCGACTTCAATATCTCAATAAGTTGTTACAACATGGACAATTAGTAATGATTTTAGTAGGTTTTTTGTACTCACCAGCAAGCATTTGTGGGGATTCAAGGGTGGGGACAGAGTAGGGTGCACCTATGGCACTGGCCATACCACAGAGAGTCACAGTAGTTCAGTAGGTTTGATCCAGCTCAACTGTTATAATTTTTTGGAGTGAGTTCATTGAAACCAAGTGACTACGTACCTCAAGTACTGGGTCATTGACAAGCATGAGATTCGTTTAATCAACAGTTGTCCTCGTTTCTCTCATATGTTCTTCATATTCTTTCTTCAAATTCCCAACTTCCCAAAACACTAGAACCTCTAAAAATTCCTCACCCAAATCTCTACCCTAAGCAACTCTGTAAATCCATTCAATTTCAATCAACCATGATTTGATGGGTATCTTAATTAAGCATAAAGGTTTGGTAATCCTCCTCCGATACTTTAGCTTTTTTTTTTGGTCTCTTTTTTGTTTAAAATCCAGATTAAAAAATGCCTTTCTTTAGATTTTGTTGTGCTCACTGTTCATCTTCTTCTACCTTGGAACTTTGAACCTAAACTAGCACTAGCAAAGTAAGCATTTGACTAGAATGACAAAAACAGTGGAAATATGGGCATTTGTATAATTTTGCCCTCACCTGTGTTAGTTTTAACAGAATTAGACTCAAACATATATTTCTAAAGTTTAGGGCACTAAAATGTCGCATTTGAAAATTCAGATCCTTGGTATCACTACCCCCCCCCCATTTACAAGGTATGTTTCTGTAATTACCCTATACTGAAACCAAGGTTTTTAAAATCAACCTGAACAACAAATCGATCAGGGGTCGGATTCCTGGGTTGAACGGTCCCACTGTTTGAACCGAATTATCGGGCTCATTCTGACAAAAAATAAAAATGGTTAAAACTGTTGAATGGTCCGAACAGTTCAACCGCCCGGATCAGTAATTTACTGACCAAATCAACGTTTTTTGGTAAAAAACCGATTTTGGGGAAAAACGAAACCAATCACCTGACCAATTCTCAGTTTTTTCGGTCCAGTCCAGTTTCGAAAACCATGACTGAAACATCTATTTTAATTAAGATAAGACAAGGAAAAAGAAGGCCCAATGCAAAATCATTATAAAGAAATATATTGGTTTTTATCAAAGGGGTTTGATAAAAATTAATCACATACTAAAAATCCAAAATGGAGTCTGAAGGACCAATTACATAATTGGATTGGATATGGATTGCATCCGTTTTCGATTTTTTTTTTTTTTGACTATAATAAGATATTATTTATTAATAAAAATTCGATACGAGGCGGATACAAATAAAGCAGGAGACAACAGCCTCAAAACCTAGCGAATAACTTAATAACACCTTAAAAAACAAGTCTAGATTCAATCCCACAAAGAATCGGGACTAGCCCAAGAGCATCTGAACCATTATTATTGAGTTCGATAAAATTATTTAAATGTACATGCAATATTATATAATTATATACATGCAGACAAACACTAGAGGCTCGGCCTGACAAAGAATAGGAAAAAACATCCTGCGTGCCTGACCTTAGCTGAACCGATCCATACTGCATTTTGTATGGACTGGGCTTAACTCTTATGCTTTGGGCTTTTTAATTGACCAACCCAACTTGCCTTGAGTATGCCAAATTTTAGTTAGGGCTAGGTCAGGCTTGATTTCGGACTGGGCCTAAATTCGAGCCCTAGGTTCAATTCGTTGGGTTGCACCAGCATTGACCTTAAACCTGCCCAACTCGTTCCACTTTGCAGCCCAAACCAAAGTTGAGTATGCAATTTATCTCTTCCATAACTTGGTGTCAACATCGAAAAACACCCAAAAAGGAAAAGAAAACGTTGTTTATACTTATTGTGCCCATCCAGTCCACCATTATCCTATTCCCTAATCCTCTTTCTACAGTCGATGCTTTTAGGCTGTCTTTGGTTTAAAAATAGAAAGTTGAGGAACATATATTTTTAAGAACTTTCCCTCAACTTTTTGTTTCCCTCTATCAAACCAAGCATAGCCACGTGGCTAATTTGACTTGGATTGTCTTCAACATCAATAGTCCTTGCTTCTTTATTCTAACAAGTTCTAGATCTCATTGTCTTTGAACAACCCAAGGCTGCGGTTTGAGTATTTTCCCATTTGTCTTGCATTTTCTATTAGGCACACATCTATGTTTGGTTTGATTAAGAGAGAGAGAGAGAGGCACTGAAAAGAATACTGAAATATTGCATTCTATATTTTGGTATAATCCAGATCCCAATGGGCTTACCTTCTGACATAAACAACTGTTGTGCACCACAATATCAAGATGGATTATATAGCTTTAGATTAGTCTTTCGATATTAGAAATGAAAACCATTGTTAGTTGCAGTCGGAATCAGGTTCGTTTGTTTTGAATGGGCCACAACTTTTTTCAATCATTATTCCTTATTTCTCCTTTATTCTTATATTTTTATAAAGATTTTATACTATAAAAGACTTGAAATAAGAGATTTCGCAGAAGGTGATCGCATGTTTCGTTTTACAGTAGACAACGCTAAATTAGGGAGGGGAGATACAAAACTCTCCATTACTACCACGAGAACTAGGCCCAATTGGAACTCTGAGAATTGGATTATGGAGATACAAAACTCTCCATTACTACCAAGATGAATTGGATTATGGATAACAAATCTTCCCTCTTGACTGATAAAATGGTTATACCATGACACTAGAATGAGCCAATTGGAACTAACCTGGATTTGCTCCTCACATTGTGTTCCTACCACCAATCTCATAGCACATCCCATGTGTGGCTGCATGGACGTAAAGGTTGGTTTGAGAAACAGAGATGGGATCTGTTCCTCACAGAGTGCATCTCACACCAACCTTATAGTATGTTTCAACCATACATCTGAAACATTTTCCCATTTAAAAACTGGGAGAATGACTAATCAGTTCAGGTCAGAATTTTTTGGCTCCACGATATAGAGGGGATGAATCCTAACCATGGATTGATGCCAAATCTATGGGTAGAATGTGATTTATAGGAGCAACTAGTAGATTATGAGTGGTTGTAATTCAGAATTCTGCATTGAACTGCAGTGTAATTAGAAATTATATTTGCACCTCATACATGAAACCTCATACCAACCTGACAAGTACGTTCCACCGTGCATTGGAAACATCTCCTATCCTATACTTATGTGTTATTATTTACGGAAAATGTTATCAATGCACGGTGGGATGTAACGCACGAGGAGGAGATCCCGATCAGTGTACTTAACCCACAATGAGGAGCAGCAGATCCAAACTCTGAGAAACGATGCATACGGATTCATTTATACACCAGATATAAACAATGCCTCCGTGACGTAAGGCGTGACGATACTCGGTAGCATTGTTTCACAATCTTCAAGATGTACAGAGTTGCATTCCATGTTATCAAACATCGATGACTTGTTCATGGTCAATGTCTGTGTATCAACGCAAGAAACCCTTTAATAGATTATAGCAAGCTGATGATAGAATATGGCTTGGCCACAACTGCTGAGAAATTTCTATTGCTTATTTGCTTTACCCCCTGGTATCTCCCGCATCACTTCTGCAAACTTGGAAGAATGGCGAGAAATGGAGGAGCCCAACGGCCGACGCTTCAGTTCATCTCTTTGTCTTTATTACTTGTATTGCTAAAGGATGAAGTAGCAGCAGCATCATCATCTCTGGCATTACCTGGGTGTCAGGACAAATGCGGCAACGTCAGTATTCCCTATCCGTTCGGTATTGGATCTAACTGTTCCAAAGACTCCTCGTTCGAAGTTTCTTGTGATTCGACTGCCGCCGCCGGTTATACCCCCACAATTAGTATTGGGTTTCCAAAAGCTTCGGAGGTGATAGAAATATTGCCTGAAAACAAAGTTAAGATCATTACCAACAGACTCTGGCTTTTCAATGCTAGTGAAAATGAAAGTCAGTACTTTCTCAACTTGATAGACACTCCCTTCTACCTATCACAAGACCGTAACGTATTCACGACTGTGGGTTGCGATATCCTTGGCTACATGATAAGTGGTGGTATACGCGTCGGAGGCTGCCTGTCAACTTGTATATTCATGTCCGGAACCGTTGAGGTCAATAAACGCGTTAGGATCGCACCAACTGGTTGCAACGGTGGTTATGGTTGTTGCCAGACTTCTATCTTGCCGCTCCTTCAGTACCTTCAACTGGGATCAAGTCGTGTGACAGCTTTAACTGACACCGCGTACGCTTTCATAGCTGACAAGGAGTGGCTCGGGAATGATTTTAATGTTACCGCATATAAGGAAAACCCTACGGCGAAGCGCCCAGTGGTGCTGGATTGGGTTATTGGGAATGGGACCTGTGAGACCGCTAATCCCTCGTCCAACTGTGGCCCCAATTCCTACTGCAGGAATGTCACCTCTGGAGATGGATATGCTTGTTTCTGTAACCGCGGCTATGAGGGGAATCCTTATCTTCGACAAGGTTGCCATGGTAGGATCTTTTTCTTTATCCCCCTGTGCGTAGAAGAGTTGATGAATCAGTTTGTGTTAATTTTCCTGTGTTTGAAATAGTAAATAGATAGATTGAGCTTAAGGAAGTCACCGCTATATATCTTCTTTTTGGTTGTATGTATTTTCAGATATTGATGAATGCGCGGACACAAAGACCAACGGTTGCGGATGGACTTGTGTAAATGGACCTGGGAATTATAGTTGCTCCTGTCCACCTGGTTATCACGGCGATGGGAAGAAAATTGGAGTTGGCTGTATGAAGGAAAAAGAGGTTAAAAGATATATTCCTTGGGTAATAGGTAATCCCCTGCTTTTTCTCACATCTATTAGTGAACCGATTTAGGTACGTCGATCCTTTATCTTTCAATTGGTAGGTCGATGATACACACTTGTATATCAACTCCAAAATCTTTAGAAAACAGAAGAATTGGGAATAAAAGTGAGAAGAAGAGAAGCAGAGAATGGAAAGAATTAGAGAAGAAGAGGGGAAGAATTGGAGGGAGAAGGAAGTTGGAAGAAGGTAACAATTCTGCTGCTTTATTCTGCCCATTCTGAGGCTTATATACTATTCTTTACATGAGTAACAGAAAGCACAAACAGAAGTAACAGAAAGTAGTTGCAAGTACAACTGTATGGTAACAAACTTAACTAACTGAACTGGTGACTCAGCCAGGTTGATCTGACATCTTGTTAAGCACCCAACATTCCTTAGCTGTCAAAACTGCCTGTCAGTAACTGTAAAACTGCCGATTGTTGTTTGTTCCTATCAATACTCCCTCCTTTAAGAGTCCTTTTCCACAAGGACTATGTTTGGGTATAGAGCCTGCAAGTCATAAAGATATTCCCATGTAGCTTCTTCAACAGGCCTATGGCTCCATTGTATGAGGACTTGGGTGGCTGCCTGGTTGCCTCTCTTCACCATTCTCCTAGCTAGGATAGCACTACCTCACCAACCTTATCGAGCACCTTGTAAGGGCCAAAATAAAGGGGAGAAAGCTTATGGTTATCTCTGTGAGCTACAAAAAATTGCCTATAAGGCTTCAGTTTCACATAGACCTAATCTCCAATGTCAAGCTTCCTTTCAGATCTTCTTCTATCAGCCAAGGTCTTCATCCTTTTCTGGGCTCGAGTCAAGTGGTATTTTAGGAGTTGCAACATTGACTCTCTGTCCTGCAATTGTTGATCAATAGAAGCTACAGCTGAATCTCCTGGGAAGTAGGGCACGTGGATAGGTGGAGGATACCCATATAAGGCCTCGAATGGAGATGTGTGTATGGCTGTATTGAAGGTTGTGTTATACCACCACTTGGCCAAGGAGAGCCACTTAGCCCATTGTTTAGGTTGATCACAAGCCATGCACCGGAGATAAGTCTCCAAGCTTCTATTAACCACCTCAGTCTGGCTATCAGATTGAGGGTGGTACGAGGATGATAGCAGCAAGTCTACACTCTGTAACTTAAATAGCTCTTGCCAGAAGGTGATCAAAAAGACAGAGTCCCTGTCACTAACAATGGAATTAGGTAACCCATATAGCTTAAAGACATGATCCATGAAGGATTGAGCCACCATGGAAGCTGTAAAGGGATGTGCAAGGGGTATGAAATGACCATATTTTGTAAATCTGTCTACTACAACAAAAATCTCATCAAAGCCCTGTGACTTTGGCAATCCTTCAATGAAATCCATGTTTATTGCTTGCCAAGCACCTTCTGGAATTGGAAGGGGCTGCAAGAGACCGGGAGCAGCCGAGTGGTCATATTTACATCTTTGACAGATGCTGCAAGCTCTGATGAACTGTCTTACATCCTTTTCCATTCTTTTCTAGAAAAATACTGCCTGCATTCTCTTGAGGGTAGCATAGACACCTAAATGGCCCCCAATTGGTGTACTGTGCATTAGATGAATGATTTTCTTCCTTAAAGCAGGATTGTTCCCCACAACTATTCTCCCTTTCTTTTTTAGAACTGCATTCTCCCAAGAATACTGTGTGTATGGGGTAACGGAAGGAACTTGAGATTCTTGGAGAGAAGCAATGAGTTGTTGGAGATACTCATCCTTCTCCCAACTAGCTTGTATTTCCTCTAAGAGGCCAGACTGTATACTTGATACTGCTAAGGCAAACAACTTAGAACTATGCACCCTTAAAAGAGTGTCAGCAACTACATTTTCTCTCCCCTTCTTATATTGGATCTCGTAGTCAAAACCAAGTAGCTTTGTCAACCATCTCTGTTGTCCAGGGGTTGTGATCTTCTGTTCTAGTAGATATTTTAAACTCTGATGGTCAGTTTTTACCACAAAGTGCCTTCCAGTTAGGTAGTGTTCCCATATTTTAACTGCATAAACCAAGGCCAGTAGTTCTCTCTCATAAACTGAGAGTTGCTGGTGTCTTTTGGAGAGTGCCTTGCTGATGAATGCAAGTGGGTGGCCTTCTTGTAACAAAACAGCACCAATTCCATGACCTGAAGCATCTATCTCGACAACAAAAACCTTGGAGAAGTCCGGTAAGGAAAGTACTGGTGCAGAAGCCATGGCTTGCTTGAGCTTCTGGAAGGCCTCTTCTGCTTCCTCGTTCCACTTAAACCCATATTTCTTTAATAGAGCAATTAGGGGCTTGCTGATATGACCATAGTTCCTCACAAATCTCCTATAGTAACCTGTGAGACCTAGAAATCCCTTTAATTGCTTAACGGTTGCAGGTTTTGGCCATCTTAGGACTGCTTCTATCTTTTTTGGATCAGTTGAAACCCCTTTGGCAGAGATAAAATGGCCTAAGTACTCAACCTTGGTACTGCCAAAGCTACACTTGCTCCTTTTGGCATACAAGGTATGAGTTCTGAGTATGGTAAGTACTTGCCTCAAGTGAGTCATGCGCTGTTCCTCGGAAGGGCTATACACCAATATGCCATCAAAAACACCAGTACAAACTTCCTTAAGAAGGCCCTAAACATCTCATTCATTAAGCTTTGAAATGTTGAGGGTGCATTAATAAGGCCGAATGGCATGACAAGAAACTCATAATGACCATCATGAGTCTTAAATGCAGTCTTATACTCATCTCCGACATGCTTTCCAATCTGGTGGTAGCCAGACCTGAGGTCAATCTTGGAGAAAATAACAGCCCCATGCAATTCATCTAAGAGTTCTTCAATCACTGGAATAGGGAATTTATCCTTTACAGTGGCTTTGTTGAGAGCTCTGTAATCAATACACATTCTCCAAGTGCTGTCCTTTTTCTTTACAAGAATAACTGGGGAAGAGAATGGACTATTACTGGCTCTTATGACTCCATTATCTAGCATTTCCTTAATGATCTGTTCTATAATGTCTTTCTGAATTGATGAGTGCCTATAGGGCCTTAAGCTAATAGGATTAGTGTTGTCCTTTAATACTATCTTGTGATCATATGCCCTATGTGGTGGTAACCCTCTAGGTTCATCAAAAACATCATTGAATTCATCTAAAAGAGCCTAAATGGATGTAGGGATTACCGAAGTTCCTGCTGCTAGTTGCATAATTGAGGGAAGTGCAACTGATTCTTCCTTGCTTCTGACATGAATGGTAAGGAACTGAACCAGTCCACTGTGAGTGGTTTTCTTCAGTTGTTGAGACAAGGTTTTCTCAGGTACTGCCATTACTGCTGCAGTTTGCTCACCAAACAATACTATTTGTCTACCGGCTAAGGTGAATTCCATTCTCAAAGTTCTAAAGTTCCAAAGAACATCACCAAGTGTTTCTAACCACTGTATTCCAAGTACTAGTTCGCAGCCACCTAGATTTAATATCAGTACATCAGTTGTAAAAACATACCCTTGCATGGACCAGGCGAAGCCTCTACATATTGCATTGCAAGTCAGCAGCTCTCCATTTGCTACTTTGACCAAGAGGCCCCTTGTGGTTTCTAGTGCACAACCTATCTTTTTTTGCCATTACAGCATCAAAAAAGTTATGTGAATTTCCTGAGTCCACCAATGTATGCAAATTCCTCCTCTTATAAGAGCCAGTGACCCTCATGGTGTTGTATTGAATAGTCTCAGTTTGCCCCAATAGAGCATGGAGAGATATCAAGGGTTGTAGATCCTCCACTGGTGTTTCTTCTTCAATGAGTGGAGTCTCCCCTTCAGTAGTAGATGTCTCCCCTTCACAGGCAATTCACCCACCTTCCTCTTCTTCAGCAATTGTGATGGAATACAATTGTTTTCCCTTACACCTATGGCCCTGTTCATATTTATCACCACATGTAAAGCACAACCCCTTGGCTCTTCTCTCCTCCAACTCTTTATTAGACAGGGTTCTAGTATGTCTAGAGTTACCCTTGTTCAAGGGCTGTGCACTGGGAGGCAATGGTAGAATTCCAGCCTGACTGTTTCTAGCTGAGAGAGCTGGTGGTGACAGTCTTGGTAATAAGGGTTGCTTTGGGAGTCTAGGCAATAAGGCCTGTTGGGGTGGTTTCGTTGATACAGGAAGTTGAGGCTTTGGAAGGGACTGATGTTATGGTTTGAGGAGAGTCTTGGCCACTGCAAGTAATGACTCATTAGTGATCTCCTGTAATCTGGCCATTCCATAAGCCTAGGAGAGTGATACAAGGTTAAACATCCTAACTGGATTTTGAATTTCCTTCTTGAGGCCTGCAAGGAAGAAGCTGAGAGCTTGGGTCTCAGTCACATCTGCTCGTGTGTATAATTGGTCAAATTCATCAAAGTAATCTTGGAGGGAACCTGTTTGCTTAAGGTTCTTGAGCTCAGCGAGGGGATCATCATAAATTTGTTCATCAAATCTCTCATTCATGGCTCTCAAGTACTCCTCCCAAACAGGTAAACCCCTGAATCCCCTACTCTTGGCATACATTTGATGCCATTGTAGGGCCTTACCTTCTAAGTGGATTGCGGCTACCCTGATCTTGTTCTCAGCGGCAGTCCTATCGAATTCAAAGAATTGCTCCACCTTGTACAGCCAACCCTTGAAATCCTCACCACTGAATCTTGGAAAATCAATTTGAGTCAATCTTGTGGAGTTCTGTTGTGGCACATTCATCTGCTGGTTCTGTTGGGCATTAATGGTTTGAACTTGGAAACTCAAGGCTGTAAGTAACTCCCTCATTTCAGCCAGAGATCTGTCAAACATTTCGCTTAACTCAGTAATTCGAGCATCTGCTTGATCTTGCCTCTGGTTTGCCTCACACGTAAAGTTCTTGAAGGATTCCTCGAGCCTCCTAGCTTCTTGGTCCCTGGTACCTTCCGCCATGACTGGTCTTGCTGCAAATTGAAATCCTTAAGCAATGGTGCCAAGATCAAGTTCTGATACCACTTGATACACACTTGTGTATCAACTCCAAAATCTTTAGAAAACAGAAGAATTGGGAATAAAAGTGAGAAGAAGAGAAGAAGAGGATGGAAAGAATTAGAGAAGAAGAAGGGAAGAATTGGAGGGAAAAGGAAGTTGGAATAAGGTAACAATTCTGCTGCTTTATTCTGCCCATTCTGATGCTTATATACTATTCTTTACATGAGTAACAGAAAGCAGAAACAGAAGTAACAGAAAGTAGTTTCAAGTACAACTGTATGGTAACAAACTTAACTAACTGGACTGGTGACTCAGCCAGGTTGATCTGGCATCTTGTTAAGCACCCAACAGCCCTTAGCTGTCAAAACTGCCTGTCAGTAACTGTCAAAACTGCCGATTGTTGTTTATTCCTATCAGTCGATTCGAATAGTGATTTCCATTAACTTCAAGGAACCAAAACCAAAAGAATCCATACTAAAAAGGGGCCCGTTCTAGTCATCCAGTTAAGAAAATAAAATTTGGGACTCCGGCCTGTTTCTTGGAAATGTTGTACAATTAATTGGAAATGGAAACTGTTGGAAGAAAAAAGATTTAGGTTATATTTCGATAAGCTTCTTCACCTCCAAAGCCCAAAAGTAAAAAGTCCCAATTTTAGGCTTTGTGCTTTTGGGGTTTAAGTGTTTTGGCTTCACATGTTTAATGGTTTTAAAGCAACTCTTACCCTCTAAATTAACGAGCCACGATGAACTTTTGCTTCTCTAAGATATGAATCACTGTGGAATGATCGTAGAGTATGACTAGAGCATTAGTTGAACGGTAAAGATCATCATGCCTTGAAGAATTTCCCGTCCCAGAGCCGTGATCAGGCCAGGTCTGACTCATATTAATCTTCCCAAATTCTAAACCATTTTTCCTTATCCTTTTTTTTTTCCTTTGATTAATATTTTGCTTATGATCAGATAGGTGAAACCTTACTTTTATACATTTATAATGCATTTTCACCGTGTGAAATAAAACTCTCATGGATATTTAAACATAAGGAATTCAAATATCTATGCATTAGAACAATGCATTGAAATTCCAATGTATGACTGTTATATGAGAATTAATTCTCTTGGTGGAGAATAATTCAAATTGTCTGGTAAACCATTTCATCTAAATAGTTGTCTGTCTTGCTTTTAATAGAGATAATTGTAAAAAAAATGTAGGTATTATTAAATAATGATGATGGTGATGATTTTGATGTTATATTAAATGATACTATTAGGTATAACATATCTTTTTATTTTATTATATATCATGCACAAGGTGTATATATTACCCAACATGAGAATTGACAAAATAAACCCTTGCGGGGAGATTAGGTTTGTCACAAATGTATGAATTAGAACTCCATAGATGCTCAAATATATGCACATGATTTTGGGACATCCAAGTGCCTAAAAATTGAATTATAACCTACAATTCCAAATACTATGCCCCTGATTCCCACAAACTGATTTTTCCTGGACCAGCTTCTTCGGGCAATCTCAAGCATTAGTCCCAATTTCCACTATCTGGGATTGGCTGAAGCAAGAAATTGCTCCTAGAAAAGCCCTGGTGCAGAAGTTAAAAAGGCAAAGTTGAGGCTAAGTAGGATTTTGTTTTGGATGTTGGTACTAGTAGGGGTGTGGGTGTGGCTCTGTTTATAGATTCAATTTATTTACTGCTTCTTGTGAGATAACATTCTCCAAACTTCCTGAATTGATAATAACTTTTCTGTCCTGCCTCCAAGTGAGCAAGTGGTGGTGAATATATTATGCCTAAGCCAATTTTCTTCCTTCTTAGGAGTGCAGAAGGACCTCCTATTCACCAAACATGGACCACAATCCCTTGGGCCTATAGCGTCTTCCTCTTCTTGTTATTCATCACAAGGCACTGCTTCTTCTTGCTCATCTTCCTAAATAAACATAATCGTCCCCTGACTTCCATCATCAAACATGACAAGCTGTCTAGCCCGACAATGTCCTCGTACACATCCAAGTTTTCCACAATTATGACCTAACACAGCAGACCTGGTTTGGTGAGGTTTTGGACTAGGATTTTGAGGAATTTGTTTGCTGGACTAAGGTGGGTTATTGGCTAAATTTTGAGAGAACTATCGTAAATTTTCCAGTATGATTATTGGGAGAACTCATGTTTTCTATTGACAGATCACCAAAAGCTTAACGTACTCTTTGAGGAGGGGTGGTCGACCTCCTTGGGTGCCTGACCTTGGCACTCCTAGACCAACTTCCCTCGCGGGGTGGCCCTGTTTAATGGCTAGCATGGCTACCAGGGTTCCTCATGGGCGCACACATGCTCATGGGGACAGTGCATGGACTGGCACTGCGCCACCGCCACTGAAAGGGAGGCTTGGCATGTGGGTCTGGCCTAATCTCAGCCCACAATTCTTCTTGAGATTTCTGAAATTCTTCCCTTGAAATTGAATTCTGATCTATTCCACCCTTTGATTTCAGCACAGCTGATGGATCAGTGTTCTTAAGAAGAACAAAGCTCTGATACCAATTGATGTAGCACAGCTCTGAATGGTTAGCTGTGTTTTAATTAACTCACCAAAAATTCCTAGAACAAGTCTCTTATCCCAGAAATTTAAGGTAAGATTCAGCTTCTAATTTGTGGAACACTGTCTAAACCACAAAATTAGAAAGAGCTGTGATCCTCTCTTAGGCTGTATTTGGCATTCCTTATTCTCCTTTTTGCAGTTAAAATGCCCCTACGAATACTGAGTTTTTAACTGCAAAAAGGAGATAAGTCCTTAAAATAAGGAATGACAAATGCAGCCTTATATTCAATAAAAGAGTAAAGGAGACAAAGACTCTAGGATTACCTGACTCTAGTAAGGCAGATTCCTGTAGCGTGAAAAGTAAAAATTAATTAATTCCAATTATCAATCCTGTTCTTAAAAGATTTACCAACCTTCCCTTTTATAATAGGGAAGAGTTAATTACTCCAAAAAGAAAAGGAAACTGACTTGCAATAGGAAACTAAGCTTTTCAAAGAAAAAGAAAACTGAATTGCAATAGAAAACTGACTTCTTTAGAAAAGGTAAAACTTAAACTTCTAATAAAACTTAAAAAAAATACTAAACTAATATATTAAGCACCCTAACAGAGACTGGACTTAATTGATGCTACTTGGCTTGACTATTGGGCTGCTACTGGGCCACTTTTCCTTCTTAGTCCTCTTTGTCCTTTCATATACTTTCTGAAGTTTTGGATGCTCCCTTTTATCAATAAAATTTTCAGCAATATTTTCCATGTCTAAGAGATGTACTGCATCACCTAGCCACCAAAAGTGTTAACTTTTTATTTAAATATTCCCTCAGAGAAAACATCATTTTGGCCATAATTTGCCTCATTAGTAGAGCTTTACAAGGAGACCATCTAGGGCCCTTTTGAATCCTAAAACATATGGTCAAACAGAAGATTCTTAGGCCATTTAGACTCCACTAAGCTGAAGATTGAATGATTTAGGAATCCTCCCTGATACTCCTTTCTCCATCCTTTTTAGTTTTAAAATTTAGCCCAAAAAACCTTGCCAAATTCCCAAAATAAGCCCTTCCTTTGATCACATATTAAATAAGAAGTATCAAGCTTATGGGTGATATTACTATAAAAAACTTCAAACAAGATAGCAGAAGTGTCAATGTGTGTTAATAGCAATAGTAAGCACATGGGAAATCTACGGGATTCCGTATCTAATGGATGATTTGGATTCATACATGTGAAATAAATAAGCATGTTCATTTAACATTCTTTTCTATGGTTGGGTTGGGAATTTTGGATGAGGGAGAGGTGGCAGTCAAGGTGATTCATGGCACAATTTGGGTGGTTGTAGCTAGTAAGTATGTGGTTGAGGGGAAGCATAGCTTCATCACAACTTGGTAGGTGCGTTAGAAGGTTTGGGTGTTGATCCAAGGGAATTCAAAGAGTAGACAACTAAGGCCTAAAGGTGCCATATGAAATCCACGATCAAGCTTTTTGCTAGTAGATGTCTACTTTTTTTCCTTAAAATCCACAGTTGAAGCTAGGTGCAAGTCCAATCTCTTATCGTTTTAACAGTAGCCAATTAGCTCTTCAACATCAGTAAACAAACTTGGAAAGACTAGATATTAGAGGGCTATCAAAGATGTAGTTTAGAGTTTTTTAGGTTTCCGTTACATTCTAGGTTTTGGGTTATTTTTAAAGAATTTGGAGATGTGAAAAGGGGGTTTGTTGAACCTGGACTGGAGCTGTATTGACTTCTTTGGACTTGGTGGCATAGGCATTCTTTTTTTATGTATCGACATATATTCCCTGTGTGCAACCTCTAGTTGTATAAGGGTCCTTTTGATATTTTACCTATTCTTCAAAATAAAAACCCTCTTATGATTTGGGTGAAATTGCTCTATTACTCGTTCCTTGGCCCTGGAAGTGCAAGCATGGCTGGTAGATGATGTTTGGCTGCTAGTTTCCAGCAAAAGAAGGTTGTTCAGATGAAATAGGAAAAGAATTGAGTTTTTCAATCTAATGAGGGTGCTGTGTGGAGCCGGAGAGTGGGTGGTGAAGGTGTGAAAGTGGACGGGCGAGAGGCATGTTTAGGACGAAGTAACACTGTCAAGGTAGACATCCACCCAAAACACAGTAATGTTTTGTTCTCATGAGGTTGAAGGGAATGCTGATACAAAGAACAGAGGAGGAGAAGAATCACCATCTTGGAAGGAGGGTTCAGACTTCAGAAGAATACCACCATGGTTGTGGGTTTGGATCCAAACTTAGGCAAAATCACAGGTTGTCCAGTAGTGACCACGAATGGGCCTCTGTCTTTGCCTTTTGGGCCTGAGATCACTCCACCGTCCTTTAAATTAATGGCAGTGAGGGACCTAAGTCTCAGACTCTCAGGTTCCAGTGGTGGTCCCAGATAGATCCATTTGAGACCTCTTGAAAAGCACCTTTGGCCCAAGAGAGGTTAGGATCCATAAAAATTTACTTTATAATTTAGAAATTCTTGGGAGTCAAGTGGTGTCCAGACGTTGGTAGTTAGGATCTCTTGTAGAAGAGCAGCTCTTAGAGGGTTGTTGAATGTTGTAATGAATTGGTAAGTAAAGGCCTTAGTGGGGGGCGGGGGGGTTCACCTTTAAAAAGAGGAGTAAGTTTTTCTGTTAATAGTGGTTGTGAGTCCCTAATGACTTCTGAAGCTACTAGGTTGGTGGCTAAAGGAACTGTTGGTAAACCTGGTGGTGAGGGTGAAAGCACCTCTATGGAGGAATAGGAAGGGGAGGTAGATCCTTTAAAGCAACATGTGGATCACAATGTCCATGTGTTCATGTGGGAGATTCTTTGGGATTGTTTTTCTTGGGTGGAGAAAAGTGAGCAAAAGAAAATTTTATGTTGGAGGAGGACTCGGCAACGGAAGTCCAAAACTTCTTGGTATGGCTTAGAGGAAGAACAATGCAAGGAGGATTCTGCTAAGGAGTTTGAAGATTCCTACAGTTTTGGAGGCCTACAGGAGAGTAGAAAAATAAGGAAACTCATTGACTTTTATGCAGACAATGTGATTCAACCTGGTAGAATAGGCATAAAAAGCATAGTGGTAGAGGTAGCAGAGAAAGCCAGGGGAGAAACTCAATTTGAGATGGTTGTCTTGGCTCAAGTTAGGTTGGTTTAGTTTGGGTTCTTCTTGTTAGGTTGTTTGGTATGTTTGATTTGGGATTTATGTGGATCTGGTTTTTTTGATTGTGGGGTATTTTGGTGTGTATATCTGGTTTGAGTTTTGCTCGTCTGATTGATTTTTTGTCAGGCTAGTTTTTTTTTTTTTTTTGTCTTTTCAGATTGTTGATTTGTTAGTTTGGGTATGGTGGCCTTCTTTTCTTGTTTGGCTGGGCCCCTATTGTATATTTGCATTTTTTTCCTTTTATAAAATTTTAGTTTACTTTCAAAAAAGGCTCTCTGATTGAACTGACTGATCAGTAGAACACTTTCATATATATGTTTGTCTTACCATTCAACAAACTACTACTTGGCAAAGAATACATGCATACAAGTCGTACTATCTTGCACTACACAACAGACCATGCTTGTTAGTTTGAGCATATCTCTTATATGCACTTTACCTTTATCTTCAAACAGCATTATTTTCCTTTTAACTTTTGTAGTTTTGCTAGAACATTCTGAATGTGTTTTAGGTTGTTGACACTTAATTTCCTTGTCGTGGATCTAAATTGTTAGACTTTACTACATTCATTTATGGTCCAAGAAAGGTTTCACTTTATTTTATGAGTTTCTCGCTATATTTTGGAATATAGTATATTTTTTTTGGTGATCGTTTTGGTCTATAAATGAAATGCAACCTCTATTATCAATGGAGTTACTTAGGGATGTAAGTGAGTCGGGCTAAGTAGCGAATCCCCATGTACCCAACCTTATCAGGTAAGGGTGGGATCAATCTTGATCATGTTTTCAGTCAGGTTTAGGTCAATGTTGACCTGTGCCAAACTTGATTCATTGATATTGTAGCTTTGAAATATTTAGTCCAGGTCAGATCGGGTTTTGTTTTCCATTTCATTCGGTCAACTAGGGTTGGATTCAATCTCTTGTTGGAGTAGTTTCAGGTCATGTTTAATTTAGGTTGATCTCATTTCAAACCCAACCTATTTGCATCCCTACAGTTACTTGTGCTTCATAGTTTATTTTTAATCTGGGTAAAAGATATTTTGGAACTTGAAAGGTTCATTGAAGGCTTCAGGGGCAAAATTGGAGATCAAAATTGTCAAATTCCAAGTACCTAGAAATTGATTCAATAGAGAAAATGAAAAATCTGATTACAAGTCAATTTTGCTAAATCTCCCATCAATCTTTGACTAAGATTTACTTACATTCTCTTAATAGTGTTATTTAATACAGGATTATAATGTTGCTATAACTAATAGAATATTGCAAAATTTTGCATAAAACCTGGGTTATTAGGTTTTACTTTTACCTGTAGCAAATTTTCATTAACACCTATTTATATTTTTAAAAGAATGGATATACAAAGCTCCTTTTAGTATGAGAATGAGTGTTATGCTTTATCATGCAAAATTGTTATGCCTATTTTCTAAAGATCAAAGCATGATCGTAGAACTTAAATTCATAAACTAAATCCAAGTTTAAGTGAACAATCATAATATATAGTTAAGATGGATTGAATTTTTGTTAAATTTAATTTGTTTATTATAACTTTAGTGTTATTTGAGACTGCAAACAGATCTTTGACTTTTGTGGGTGGTGTAGGTATTGGCTCGAGCTTCACAATATTGTTACTACTGCTTGGTAGTTTCTGGCTATACCAACTACATAAGAAAATAAAAAGTAGAAAAATGAAAGAGAATTTCTTCAAACAAAATGGTGGTTTGTTACTACAACACCAAATATCTTCAGAGGAAAGTAACGTTGAGAAAACAAAGATTTTCCTTGCAGAAGAGTTGGAGAAGGCCACAGATCACTATAACATAAACCGGATTCTTGGTCAGGGAGGGCAGGGTACTGTTTACAAAGGTATGTTAGTAGATGGAAAAATTGTGGCAGTTAAAAAGTCCAAAAAGTTGGATGAAGAGGTGGATAAAGATCAAGTTGAGCAATTCATTAATGAGGTTGTCATACTTTCCCAAATCAATCACAGAAATGTGGTTAAATTGTTAGGTTGTTGCTTGGAAACTGAAGTTCCTCTACTAGTATATGAGTTCATCTCAAAAGGAACCCTTTTCCAGTATATCCATAACCAAAGTGAAGACTTCATATTTACATGGGAGAATCGATTAAGAATTGCTATAGAAGTTGCTGGAGCATTGTCTTATTTGCATTCATCAGCTGCTACACCAATTTATCATAGAGATATCAAATCCACAAACATACTGTTAGATGATAAATATAGAGCTAAAGTTTCTGATTTTGGAACTTCAAAGTCGATTGCAATTGATAAAACTCATTTAACAACTAGAGTGCAGGGCACTTTTGGTTATTTGGATCCCGAGTACTTCCAAACAAACCAATTCACTGACAAGAGCGATGTTTATAGCTTTGGAGTGGTTCTTGTAGAGCTCTTAACTGGAGAGAAGCCAATATCATCAACTAGATCAGGAGAAGGGAAAAACTTGGCCAATTACTTTATCTCTTCAATAAAAGAGAACCGTCTCTTTGAAATCCTTGATGTACAGGTTGTCAAAGGTGGCAAAAAAGATGATATTGAGGTTGTTGCTAACCTTGCCAAAAGGTGCTTGAATTTGAATAGCAAGAAAAGGCCCACAATGAGAGAAGTTTCCATTGAGTTAGAGGGATTGAGAATGTCTGCAGGGCATACAATGATTCAACAAAACCTTCAACAGGTGGAATCCTTCATAACTGTACCGTCCAGCATATGGAATGGCGCTTCAACTTCAAATGGATTCAGAAGTTTAGAGAGTAGTGTCACAGTGCCACTAGATGACCAACCACTATTGTTTAACACTTCATCTTATTCATGCTGACTCGGTATTATATTTATTCTCTTTCGACTTCAATATCTCAATAAGTTGTTACAACATGGACAATTAGGAATGATTTTAGTAGTTTTTATTCATGAAATTCTACATTTACCATGTGCACGTGATATTCGGTTTTTTGTACTCACCAGCAAGCATTTGTGGGGATTCAAGGGTGGGGACAGAGTCGGGTGCACCTATGGCACTGGCCATACCACAGAGAGTCACAGTAGTTCAGTAGGTTTGATCCAGCTCACCTGTTACAATTTTTTGGAGTGAGTTCATTAAAACCAAGTGACTACGTACCTCAAGTACTGGGTCATTGACAAGCATGAGATTCGTTTAATCAACAGTTGTCCTCGTTTCTCTCATATGTTCTTCATATTCTTTCTTCAAATTCCCAACTTCCCAAAACCCGAATCTCTAAAAATTCTTCACCCAAATCTGTACCCTAAGCAACTCTGTAAATCCATTCAATTTCAAACAACCATGATTTGTTGGGTATCTTAATTAAGCAAAAAGGTTTGGTAATCCTCCTCCGATACTTTCGCTTTTTTTTTGGTCTCTTTTTTGTGTAAAAGCCAGATTAAAAAATAAGCTCTAAAGCACTACTATTTCAATTGTGGTCTCAGATATAGAATTTCCAAAGCAGCTGACCTCGTCAAACCTTATGAAAAAATTCCTCATATGTTAATTAATATCCAGCGAGTTAGACATCAAAACCCAGAAAGACAGAACCACTGGGCTTTGACGCTGTATTAGTATATACAATGAGTCACTGGGTTGGCTTAGCTAATCGTTGTACACTACATTCAAGGGGAAAACAATATAGTCGAAAGAATTGGAGACGTAGGAATATAGAATTTTGAAGAATCAAGCTGGCTTAGCTGCTCCTAGCTTTTTTCCATTGAAAAATATGCAAGTGCATTGCACATGATAATTTGAAATGATGATGGTAAAAACAACAACAATATATCAATAATAATTTAAGGGTTTTTATCATAGCCTATGTAACAAGGACAAATAATTTAAACATTGGGGTAATGTTAGATTTGTTGATTGTCAACCAAAAAAAAAAAAAAAACTAGCCTCAAATCTTCTTACTTGTAGTTTATATAAATGTTTTTTATCTTGCTTTTGAACCAATTTGTCAGATTGTTTAATCAATTAACCTATCACCCAAACAAATCTCTGAGTATGTTTCATTCCAATTCCCAAACCATTGTTGCAAAAAGTCATAGACTTGGTCAACAATCAACTGACCTTACTACTTAAACCATGGGCCTTTTTGATCCCAAGTCAATTAGACGTGGATAAGACATTAGTTCTTTTATTCTCTTATTTTATTTCATTTTTTTTGTAATTTTAGCCATTTCCATCATCGTTAATAATAATCATAATCATAACAACAACAACAATAATTTTCATGACTAATATAATATAATGGGTATCAAGTCTTGCCCAAATTTTCTATAAATTTTATATTGAACTTTTGTATTCTTTTTTAATTATGAATTATGTATTATTTATTACAATAACAAGTACACTTGTCTGATTGGGAGGGAAAAATGGTACCAATCGAATTTTAGAACAGGAATGAACAACATGACCCACCTCTAGTGGTACTCAAGACACAATTTTGCCCATAATTGATGTTAGGGGTATCAGTGGACCGGTTTTGGATTGGACCCCGTTCAGACCAAAATCAATTTGGATGAATTGGATGGACCAACAAGACATTGAAATGGTCGAAAGTATTTATTGGATTGGATTGGACCTGGTCAATCCATAATGAATTTATATTGGATTGAGTCAATATCTGGTGCATTGATATAAGACAAGAATCTAGGTGTCAATGGACTAGGTTTAGGTTGAAATCAATCTAAATTAAAACTAATTTGAACAGATTGGGTAGTCCAGACATTGAATTGGATTGGTTTGAAATGATCCAAAATATTCATTGGATTGGTCCTGGTCCATTTGTAATGGATTCATATTGGACCAAATCCAGTCTAATTGACACCCCAAACTGATGTATTTATTTATGATTGGGGTCTTGATTTTAGTGGGAATTGCAAATATCACTGTGTTCATACATGGAAAAAAGATCTTGAGAGAATAGGTCCTTGTTTTGTTGAAAATTTTTAAACGTCGATGTAGTAGGTTTAACATCCACCATGAAGATGCAGGGCGAAGCCAAATAAAGCTTCCATTTGTTTACGGGATTACAAGAATCCGTCAAGCCTTCCAAACTGTATAGTGTCTATGTCACACAACCCCAAGTATGTGTACTTGTAGAAACACAAAGATTCATCTTAATTAGAGTTTTACAGTACAGCTTATCGTCACCATGGCAATAAATAAAGAAATGGAGCTTGATGACAACCCTAGTTTCTTAAATTTCCTTCAATCTAAATTAATGGAATAGATAGCGACGCTTCAGCTAATCATTTTACTCTAATGGATAACAAAAGCATTATTATCCTTCATTAATTAAACTATGGGCAGTTTACATCTAAATGCCCATTAATTGAAATGTTCATTAATTTGTTCGTGGGATTATATAGAAGAATTTGTTGTGTGTCAATCCTTCCAAACAGACTCTGCGAACCCCTAGTACATTCTAAGCAAGCCTCTTATTACACAGCATATTGTCATCACCACGATGAAATATATAAAAGAGCTAGAGCTTGACATTATCTCAGGCATCGTTTCTTCAAACCTGAAAGAAGATGATAGAATACTGTTTACTGATACTTCAGTTTCAGCTAATCGCTTTATTCTAATGACTAATGCACATCATAGTTTTGTATATATCGCTAGCTATATATAGTCTTCAAAATTTGAGAATAGGTTGCACAATACTATGATGCGTCGTCCCTGGTTTCTTCCTAGCTGATCTGGAATAAGCAGAGCTGCAGACAACTGAGACTGATGGTAATGTCATTACTCCAGTCCAGGTGTGATATTATGCTAGTTAATGTTATTTCATTTAATAGCATTTTTCATCAAAAACTAGAGACAAGGCGAAAAGGGAATCGAGCAAAGTAGAGCCAAGCCAGTCAGATGGAAATAATTTATGGGTAAGAGGTTTTGCTTACCTCATTGTCCCTGATGGAGAATGTTGAACTAATGCATTTGTTTTTTGAAAGTACCCATTTTAGGTACCTTTAAATGTTCATTAAATTCAGATGGAGATTTACTATAACTTCCCCCATAAGAACTTTTTTCTTTTAAATAAAAAAACTCCCTAGGTTAAATTCAAAAGAGCAAAGTGACTTTACTTTGTAAACTCTTGAGAAGAACATTTGAATTATGTTGAGAGATGTCCTAACTAGCAATGTTGTAATTTTCATATCTCCATTTATTATTTTTTGGGGGTTATAACAGAGAAATTTTAGGGCCCTAATATCAATAAAAGTAATACTTTTAAAAGAAATTTAAAAAATAGTTAAAAATAATATCGAAAAAGGGTAGAGTTACTGTTCATCTTCTTCTTCCTATTGCTGCCGCTTCCAACACACCTCCGGTAACCTTTGCCGCCTCTCTCTCTCTCTCTCTAGAACACCCGGGCACACTTTTCTTACCTTTGGTTTGTTTGGGATTCGTCAGAGACTAGGATAGAAGCTTCTCTCCTCCCTAATAGAGGAGGAATATGCCTCTTTTGTTGTGGAGCTAAGTGTGTCGTCTGCATAGGCGTCTCTCGTTGGGTATGAAAATGTTGCACCTACATCGGCTCTGACGATAGCTCCACCTGGCTGCTGGCCACCCCGGAATAATTTGAACCTGTCCCTCGGATGTGCCACTGCATCCTCGCCGTCTATGAGGAAGACCTTCGCAATCCCAAAGTCCTTCCCAGGATAGATGTCGTATGAACCCGGACTGGGTCGTGAAGCGCGTCACATACGAGTAGACCCAGGGCCATGCTCCGCCTTACCTCATGTAGTCGACTGCAACCATTGTGAAATCATTCTCTTCATTAGAGGTTTGAATCTCGTCAAGGAGAGTGATTACAAGCTCTTGCTTGATAATAAATTGGGAATGCAGATGTTTGATGGCGGGTATGTTCACCATGGGTTGTTGAAATCGGCGGTTTAGTTGTTGAATCAGGAATTTGAGACGTTAAAGAAGTTGTGGGTTGATGATGGGTCATCGTATAAGATGCTCTTCACTGGGCATTCGTTGGGCTCCGGCAACCTCTGGAGGCGGAGACGAAGGTTGCCAGATGTGGGCGAAGGTGTGCCGGAAGCAGTAACGGGCAGATCTGATGAATAGTATAGAAGAAGAAGATGAACGGTAACTCTATCCTTTTTTATATTATTTTTAAAAAGTTATTTCTTTTTTGAAAATTTTTTAAAAGTACTACTCTTATTGATATTAGGGTCCTAAAATTGCTCTGATCATTATAACCCCTATTTTTTTTTCAACCCTTTTTGTTAAGGTGGAACCTCAGAGAGGTTTTTATGTTATACCCATAAATTAACCAAAATAAACAATTAATGGTGACTCATCTGATCTCTAATAGCTAGTGGTTGTCGAGAGCCAGATTTCCTACCCACATAACTCTACGTCTCTATTCACACTCCCGTGATTCCTGACAGCACGAAGCACGCACAAATGGGCGTCTCACGGCCTATTCACCCTGGATTGAAAACATCTCCCGTAAATAATAACTGAAATATTTTCCCATACATTTTAGGATGTGCGTGTGAGGCACCCATGAGACACCAGGTGTGGAGAGCAGATCCTGTCTCTGAAAGCACATAACCTGTCGTACGTGTTTGTTTTTAGTGGAAATCTGGAGTCAATTTCGACGGAGGAAAAATTAAAATATATAAAAATAAATATATTATCCCGTGGGCCGAGGCGGCATTTGTATTTATAAAGACTTGGGCCTTGTATCATCATCGCAGCATATAATTACTTCACAAGTTGCTCTTTTTTGTTTTCTCACCTGAAAGGAGGAGATAAAGGAGAAAGATGACCGCACGTATTCGACTGTGGCTTCAGTCGATCGTCGTCTTGTTGTTATCATTGTGGGCATCAAAAGCATCGGCGGCATTGACAGCAGAACAATCTGTGCTAAGGCCCTCCTGTCAATATATGTGCGGGAATGTCAGCATTCCTTATCACTTCGGCATTGGAGCCGGTTGTTTCCGAGACCAGCGGCTCCAAATAATTTGCAGCAGCTCCTACCAAAACCCCCCAAACCTTGCTTAACTACTCCCAACTTGCCGTTAGAGGTGGTAAACATCTCTCTTGGTGGCTACTTTTAAGTCAAATAAATATCCGGTGATTTCAATTTGCAACGATTCCTCTCTCAATTTTGTGGGAACCCCATTTTTCTTTGGACACCAAACCTTGTTGACTGTTTATGGTTGTGATTATATCGTTATAGTCAATATAGGTGACAGTATCTGATGGAGGGAGATTTGGCCCGACCTCTTGGCCACCTGACACGTGGAAGCAACCAAGGGTGACCTGGCAGGAGCATCAGCTCGGCACGGCAATGTGTTCGTGGCCCGAACTCCGAGAAGAGGAGTCCCAAGCTCCTCCAAGAGGAACCACAACCCGAGCTCCCCAAAGAGGAGCCCGAGCTCTCCCTTTGACCCCAAGCCTTACGAGGAGCACAAAGGGCAACAACCCGAACTGGTCCACCCCAAGACAGTTCGGGCCACATTTCTATCCGAATTCAAGACTTCACCTCGCACACCATTCCGGCACTTCGTCTCTAGGTCGCCAAACTGAACAATCGTACTTGACACAAAAGAAGTTCGTATCTTGAGGCAGTGCGCCTGACTGATTAGGATCTGACACTTGACAGCCGCCCTTCAACGGCCACCTGCCACTGCCACTTCAAGTTATAGAGACGACTCCGACAAAGAAAGCAGTGGCGGTTGTCTGCCCCGATAAAGGTGATGACACTCGAACTGGTAAAAGTGCAGACGTAATGATACCCGACCTGACAGAAGTTTGAGAGTGAGTGCGCGAAGTGATTATAAAAGCCCTCTTCCCCCCAAAAATAGAGGTACGTGATAACTTTGCGCCATCTGGTTTACTACTTGCCTTACACTAATTTGATTTTCGGAGCACTCTCACCGGGTTTCTCCCAGGAGACTTCTTATTCTCTTCCCCGTTTCAAGCACTCTTTATTCCATCAGAAGCAAGACTGTTGACAACTAAGACCAACCGGATCACACTCTATCAATCTCCCTATAGGTCGTGCAACAATCTACCTTGATACCATGAAGAAAGTTGGTTGTTGTCCCCACTTACACACAACTCTTGGATATCAACATCACTCGCTCCCGTAGCACTACAGGGGAATGCGTGAAAGCTTTAGTGAATTCAACAGGTTATTCTTATTCGAGTGGTGACGACTTGATTGAAGACTTAGGGAACGATGTGGTAGAAGTGATGTGGGAGATAGAGGGTGATCCCATGTCTTCCTGTGGCCCCAATTCATACGATTCTATTTCTATATTTTCAATTTCAACTAATAAATCATATGTGCCATGTTTATGTGATTCTGCATATGATGGGAACCCATACCCATACTTGCCCCTCCGATGCCAAGGTAAAAACTTGACCCTTTATTAGTTGAAGGATCAAATTTTATTTTTAGATTGATTGATTATGCAATTAAGTTGTTGACTCGTTCCTCCGCCATTTCATTTCCATGCATGTATAAGAATGCAGGACTGGATATGAATGGGAATGCAATCGGCACAAAAGGTTCCTTGTGAAAGTGGTCAGTCTAGGTCGGTATTTATTCTCTCTTTTACTTCAATTGAAGAGAGTCTCACATTAGAAAGAAATGAGGGGTGCAATATATTTCTATATAACCTAATAGTCTAATCTTTTGAGTCATGGTAGTTTAGTTTTCACTATTTAACATGTTTTTTTGGGAATATATATATATATATATATATATACATGAAGAAAGGGGTGTCTGGGAATATAGAAATTCTAATAATGAGCTCCAAACCAGTGGAAAAGATAAACATAATTTTAAAACAAAAAAAAATCTTTTTTTTGATCATTTTTATGGAAAGTTACATATAAATCCCGAACACCTAAGTCCAATTCAGTTAAAACTAACATTACAATGAAGGCAAATTTACAAAAAATGCCTTTCTTTAGATTTTGTTTTGCTCACTGCTCATCTTCTTCTACCTTGAAACTTTTAACCTAAACTAGCACTTAAGCATTTGACTAGAACGACAAAAACAATGGAAATATGGGCATTTGTATAACTTTGCCCTCACCTGTGTTAGTTTTAACAGAATTAAACTCAAACATATATTTCTAAAGTTTAGGGCACTAAAATGTCGCACTTGAAAATTCAGATCCTTGGTATCACTACCCCCCATTTACAACGTATGTTTCTTAATTACCCTAATTTTTATACTGAAACTAAGGTTTCTAAAATCAACCTGGACAACAAATCGATCAGGGGTCCAGTTCTTGGGTTGAACGGTCCCACTGTATGAACCGAATAATCGGCCCATTCTGACAAAAAATAAAAAATGGTTAAAACTGTTGAATGATTGAACAGTTCAACCGCCCGGATCAGTAATTTACTGATCAAATCAACGTTTTTTGGTAAAAAACCGATTTTGGAAAAAAACGAAACCAATCATCTGACCAATTCTCAGTTTTTTCAGTCCAGTCCAGTTTTGAAAACCATGACTGAAACATCTAATTAAGATAAGACAAGGAAAGAGAAGGCCCAATGCAAAATTATCATAAAGAAATATATTGGATATGGATTGCATCCGTTTTCGATTTTTTTTTTTACTATAATAAGATATTATTTATTAATAAAAATTCGATACCTAGCGAATAACTTAATAACACCTTAAAAAACAAGTCTAGATTCAATCCTACAAAGAATCGGGACTAGCCCAAGAGCATCCGAACCATTATTATTGAGTTCGATAAAATTATTTAAATGTACATGCAATATTATATAATTATATACAGACAAACACTAGAGGCTCGGCCTGACAAAGAATAGGAAAAAACATCCTGCGTGCCTGACCTTAGCTGAACCGATCCATACTGCATTTTGTATGGACTGGGCTTAATTCTGACTCTTATGCTTTGGGCTTTTAAATTTTTTGGTCCGGCCTAGACCAAAATTTTATGCCAACCCAAGATTAATTGACCAACCCAACTTGCCTTGAGTATGCCAAATTTTAGTTAGGGCTAGGCCAGGCTTGATTTCGGGCTGGGCCTAAATTCGAGCCTAGGTTCAATTCGTTGGGTTGCACCTGCATTGACCTTAAACCTGTCCAACTCGTTCCACTTTGCAGCCCAAACCAAAGTTGAGCATGCAACTTATCTCTTCCATAACTTGGTGTCAACATCGAAAAACACCCAAAAAAAAGGAAAAGAAAACGTTGTTTATACTTATTGTGCCCATCCAGTCCACCATTATCCTATTCCCTAATCCTCTTTCTACAGTCGATGTTTTTAGGCTGTCTTTGGATTAAAAATAGAAAGTTGAGGGAACATATATTTTTAAGAACTTTCCCTCAACTTTTTGTTTCCTTCTATCAAACCAAGCATAGCCACGTGGCTAATTTGACTTGGATTGTCTTCTACATCAATAGTCCTTGCTTCTTTATTCTAACAAGTTCTAGATCTCATTGTCTTTGAACAACCCAAGGCTGCGGTTGAGTATTTTCCTATTTGTCTTTCATTTTCTATTAGGCACACATCTATGTTTGGTTTGATTAAGAGAAGAGAGAGAGAGGCACTGAAAAGAATACTGAAATATTGCATTCTATATTTTGGTGTAATCCAGATCCCAATGGGCTTACCTTCTGACATAAACAACTCTTGTGCACCACAATATCAAGATGGATTATATTAGCTTTAGATTAGTCTTTCGATATTAGAAATGAAAACCATTGTTACTTGCAGTCGGAATCAGGTTCGTTTGTTTTGAATGGGCCACAACTTTTTTCAATCATTATTCCCTATTTCTCCTTTATTCTTATATTTTTATA
Source organism: Nelumbo lutea (assembly GCF_056320005.1). Lineage (NCBI taxonomy): Eukaryota > Viridiplantae > Streptophyta > Magnoliopsida > Proteales > Nelumbonaceae > Nelumbo > Nelumbo lutea. The sequence goes on from NC_142690.1 coordinate 8,380,819, forward strand.
AAGATTTTATACTATAAAAGACTTGAAATAAGAGATTTCGCAGAAGGTGATCGCATGTTTCGTTTAACAGTAGACAACGCTAAATTAGGGAGGGGAGATACAAAACTCTCCATTACTACCACGATAACTAGGGCTGTTCATAATAAGGCCCAATTGGAACTCTGAGATTTGGATTATGGAGATACAAAACTCTCCATTACTACCAAGATGAATTGGATTATGGATAACAAATCTTCCCTCTTGACTAATAAAATGGTTATACCATGACACTAGAATGAGCCAATTGGAACTAACCTGGATTTGCTCCTCACATTGTGTTCCTACCACCAATCTCATAGCACATCCCATGTGTGGCTGCATGGACGTAAAGGTTGGTTTGAGAAACAGAGATGGGATCTGTTCCTCACAGAGTGCATCTCACACCAACCTTATAGTATGTTTCAACCATGCATCTGAAACATTTTCCCATTTAAAAACTGGGAGAATGACTAATCAGTTCAGGTCAGAATTTTTTAGCTCCACGGTATAGAGGCGATGAATCCTAACCATGGATTGATGCCAAATCCATGGGTAGAATGTGATTTATAGGGGCAACTAGTAGATTATGAGTGGTTGTAATTCAGAATTCTGCATTGAACTGCAGTGTAATTAGAAACTATATTTGCTCCTCATACATGAAACCTCATACCAACTTGACAAGTACGTTCCACCGTGCATTGGGAACATCTCCCATAATTATGTGTTATTATTTACGGGAAATGTTCTCAATGCACAGTGGGATGTAAGGCACGAGGAGGAGATCCTGATCAGTGTACTTAACCCACAATGAGGAGCATGATGGAGGACCAGCGTGGGACCCACCGAACCAACTGGCGCCAGCTCAAGATTAGAATGACAGACTCCTTATGCCAACCGACCTCGGATGATGGTGAACATCGGACGGTGGGCATCGAAGGCATTGACATCGGACGACAAGTCACTTTTCTTACTTGTTTTACGAGTCTGAATTACTTAATTATTTTACTCTACGAGTCTACCAATGTCTATTATAAATACTCCGGTTTATGAGCCTTAATAACACACAAAATTTCTTTATTCACTTCTCTCTCTTCTAAGGCTCTACGCTTAGTTCCTTTTGCGAGGCTTCAAGTCCGAAGCCGACTCGATCGTCTGGGTGCTTATATAGATAGCCCGGTCGAGTTAGTCACGCTGCATCAGGTGGTATCAGAGCGGGAGTTCGCCCTGTCAGATGGCCAACCAAGAAGGTAGCAGTCGCAACCAATCCCGTGTCGGAGATCAGGGGTTACAAGCTGTTTGGAGAGCGATCGAAGAGCAGTGCACAATCACATGTAACATTGAGCAATAGTTGGCAGAGATCGCTCGACAACTGTGGACTTTGTTACGGGAGGATGTTTCAAGGACCCGAGATAACCCGTACCCAACCAGAGGAGACGACCACGGTAGACCACTCATCGATCCTATACCCCGGAATCCTATTCTTGATGATGATAGCGAGGACGAACTAGAACTCGGCGTTGCTCCAGTTATTCCCGGTGATGACAGAAACGGTAGGAACTGGCGAAATCCCGACAATTTTAATCACCGTTGGAATAATGATGAGTTTAAACTCAAGGTGGATATTCCTACTTTTAGTGGGGATTTGGATATAGAGGGCCTTCTAGATTGGATCACCGAGGTTGACCGTTTCTTCGAGTACATGGAGATCCCGGAAGAAAGAAGGGTGAAGTTAGTAGCTTTTCTACTGAAGGGAGGAGCATCTGTTTAGTGGGAACGAATGAGGGAGACTCGGATCAGAGAAAGAAGAGATACAGTTCGAACATGGAGGCGTATGAAGCAATTAATAAGAGGTAGGTTTTTACCCCTTGATTATGAGCAGTATATGTTTGAGTCATATCAACGGTGTGCGTAGGGAACAAGAAGCGTGAACGGGTACACCTTAGAATTTCTGAGGTTGGCTGAACGGAACCAGCTATCAGAAAGTGACAATCAACAGGCAGCCCGTTATATGAGTGGTTTGAGACCCGCTATCAAAGACAAGATTGGCGTCCAGATGGTTCTAAGTGTGCAGGAAGCAAGGAACTTAGCTTTGAAAGCTGAGTTAATGTTCCAAGAAAGGACCCGAGCCAATAACTATCAACAGTACAGTGGGAGCAACAGCAGACCGGCAGTAGTTGACAAGAGCAAACCAGCCCCAGGAGTACAACCCTCCCACCCGCCGAATACAGCTAACGCCAATAAGGCCGCCACAGGAGGAAACACTCAAGATAACACTTCAAATCCTCCTAAACCGAGTAATCCCTATGCAAAACCTGCTCCTTTTAAGTGCTTCAAGTGCAATGAAGTTGGGCATAGGTCTAGTGACTGTCCCAAGAGAAAGGCAGTTAACATGGTGGAGAGGGAGGAGGAAGAAGATGTTGATGATGACGTATATTGTGGACCTGATGGAGAGGATGAAGAAAGTCCCTATGAACATGAAGAATACACATGTGTTGTGAGGAAGCTAATGCTATCCCAAATAAGCAAAGATACCACTCAACGACACCGGTTGTTTTGCACTAGATGTACTGTACAGGGTAAATTATTTGATTTAATTATTGATAGTGGCAGTCAGGAAAATATTATTTGCAGGGATGTGGTACAGAAACTGCAACTACTTCCTGAGAAACACCCGAACCCGTACACAATTGGGTGGATCAAGGAATTCAGGGGTGAACAAGTGGAGGAACACTGCAAGGTACCATTCTCTATTGGTAAGTACACTAATGAGGAACGCTGCAAGGTACCATTCTCTATTGGATATGGATGCTTTCCATATTTTGCTTGGTAGGCCTTAGCAGTTTAATGCAAACGCCAAACACCTAGGTAGGAAGAATACATACCAGCTCGAAAAAGAGGGTGCATGCTATACCTTATTACCCATGGCAGAAAAGAATCCACTTAAGGTTCCAAAGGCAGAGGAGAAAAATTTCCTTACCATTATGCATCAGCATTCTGAGTTTCTAAGAGAATGTAAGGATACCCGTGAGGTCCACTTCTGGTAGTAAAGGGAGAAAGCATGAATAAATCACTAGAGGAGAACAGAATTCCAGTAGAAGTGCAGGGTCTACTCGATGAGTTTCATGATGTGGTTCCTGATGAGTTACCTAATGAGCTCCCACCCATGCAAGATATCCAGCATCATATTGATTTTGTCCCTGGTGCTAGCCTACCTAATTTACCACACTACAGGATGAGTCCTAAAGAAAACAAGATCTTATAGGAAAAGGTAGACAAATTATTAAGAAATGGGCATATCCAAGTCAGCATGAGTCCTTGTGCAGTACCAACATTATTAACACCCAAGAAAGATGGGAGTTGGTGGATGTGTGTCAATAGCAGAGCAATTAACAAGATCACAATTGGCTACAAGTTTCTCATTCCCAGGCTGGATGACATGTTGGACCAACTTGATGGGGGTGTGGTCTTTTCCGAAATCGATCTTAGGAGTGGTTACCATCAGATCAGGATCTGTCCCGGAGACGAATGGAGAACAACTTTCAAGACTAGAGATGGACTATTCGAATGGTTAGTCATGCCTTTTGGACTAACTAACGCACCCAGCACCTTCATGAGGCTAATGAATCAGGTACTACACCCTTTTATTGATAAATTTGTTGTGGTATATTTTGATGACATCTTGATTTACAGCAAATCTATCACTGAGCACCTAGGACATATCAGGGAGGTATTGAGTGCATTAAGGGAAAACAAATTATATGCTAATTTAAAGAAGTGCACTTTTATGAGCGATAATTTGTTGTTCTTGGGGTTCATTATAAGTAAGGATGGAATTAAGGTGGATGAGGAAAAAGTAAGAGCCATTAGGGAGTGGCCGACCCCAATAAACGTCACGGACGTAAGATGTTTCCATGGGTTAGCAATTTTCTATAGGCGATTTATCAAACACTTTAGTAGTATTATAGCTCCCATCACTGAGTGTTTGAAAAAGGAAAAGTTCCAATGGGGGAGAGGAACAAGAGCAAAGTTTTGCCCTCATAAAAGAGAAATTATGCACCGCTCCTGTCCTAGCACTACCAAGTTTTGACAAACTATTTGAGGTTGAATGTGATGCTAGTGGAGTTGGCATAGGGGCTGTATTGTCACAAGAAAAGAGACTCGTTGCCTTCTTTAGTGAAAAGCTATGCGAAGCTAGGAAGAAGTGGTCTATTTATGATAAAGAATTCTATGCTGTTGTTAGAGCATTAAAAACCTATGAACATTATTTAATTGCTAAAGAATTTGTCCTTTACACCGACCATCAAGCTCTTAAGTACTTAAGTAAGCAAAAATATATATGCAAGGTGGTCTACTTTTATTGATAAATTCCCCTACAAAATTATGTATAAGGCTGGACAACAGAACATAGTGGTCGATGCTCTAAGTAGGCGTGTAGCCCTCATCAAGACTCTCAGTATTGAAATTGTGGGCTTTGAATGCTTGAGAGATCTGTACACCCAGGATGAGGACTTCAAACAGATTTGGGAAAAGGGCATGAATCGACAACCAGCAGGTGGTTTCTACATACATGACGGGTTCCTTATGAAGGGGGACCAATTGTGCATTCCTTGCATCTCTCTACGCGAGAAGATCATCAGGGATCTACATGGGGGAGGCTTAGTAGGACACCTCGGGAGGGACAAGATGATTGAGGCTGTCAAGGGGCGTTACTACTGGCCTAAATTAAGGAGAGATGTAACCACTATTGTGAATAGATGCTATATATGTCAAACAGCTAAGGGACAGACCCAGAATACTGGCCTCTACATGCCTCTACCCGTTCCTACTGTGATTTGGGAAGACTTGTCCATGGATTTTGTGTTAGGCTTGCCAAAGACTCCAAGAAATATGGACTCCGTCTTCGTAGTGGTTGATCAGTTCTCCAAGATGGCTCACTTCCTCCCATGCAAGAAGACCGTAGATGCAACAACGACAACTAAGCTATTTTTCAGAGAGATTATACGTTTACATGGGGTACCTAAGACCATCACATCGGGCTGAGATACGAGGTTATTAAGTCACTTCTGAATGACCCCGTGGAGACTATTTGACTCATCATTGAATTTCAGCAGTACAGCCCATCCACAGACAGATGGACAGACAGAGGTGGGGAATCGGACAGTCGGTAACTTGATCCGCAGTATCTATAGGGAGAGACCAAAGTAGTGGGATTTTGCCATAGCACAGGCAGAGTTCGCCTACAACAACGCAGTTCATAGCTCTATAGGTAGATCCCCGCTTTCCATTATTTGCATGAAGGTAACTAACTATGCGTTGGACTTAGTGAAGCTACCCAAAGCACATGGCCTTAACACTTCTGCAGAGCAGCTGGCAAATCAGATCCAGTTAGTACAGGAAGAAGTACAGTAGAGACTAGAAAGGACCAATGCAAAGTATAAGGTTGCAACTAATGGGCATCGCAGGCACCAAGTGTTTGACGTCGGTGATGAAGTCATGGTGTTCTTAAGAAAGAAACGCATACCCGTGTGGAAACATAGCAAGCTACGGCCTCGGAAGTGCGGCCCATACAAGATTATTAAGAAGATCAATGACAATGCTTACATAGTGGACTTGTCGGATCACATGGGTATTTCCAAAACATTTAATGTTACTAATCTTCATCATTATTTGCTGGAAGCAACGCTTGTCTATCCTAATCATGACTCGAGGTCGAGTTCTTTCCAAGTGGGGGAGAATGATGGAGGACCAATGCGGGACCCACCAAACCAACCGGCGCCAGCTCAAGATTAGAAGGACCGACTCCTTATGCCAACCGACCTCGGATGATGGTGGGCATCGGATGGTGGGCATCAAAGGCATTGACATCGGACGACAAGTCACGTTTCCTACTTGTTTTACAAGTCTGAATTGCTTAATTATTTTACTCTACAAGTCTACCAATGTCTATTATAAATACTCCTTTTAATGAGCCTTAATAACACGCATAATTTCTTTATTCACTTCTCTCTCTTCTAAGGCTCTACGCCTAGTTCTTTTTGCGAGGCTTCAAGTCCGAAGCCGACTCGATCGTACGGGTGCTTGTATAGATAGCCCGTTCGAGTGCGTCATGCTGCGTCAGAGTAGTAGTTCCAAACCCTGAGAAACGATGCATAGGGATTCATTTATACACCAGATATAAACAATGCCTCCGTGACATAAGGTGTGACGATACTCGGTAGCATTGTTTCACAATCTTCAAGATGTACAGAGTTGCATTCCATGTTATCAAACATCGATGACTTGTTCATTTGGATGGTCAATGTCTGTGTATCAACGCAAGAAACCCTTTAATAGATTATAGCAAGTTGATGATAGAATATGGCATGGCCACAACTGTTGAGAAATTTCTATTGCTTATTTGCTTTACCCCTTGGTATCTCCCACATCACTTCTGCAAACTTGGAAGAATGGCGAGAGATGGAGAAGCCCAATGGCCGACGCTTCAATTCATCTCTTTGTCTTTATTACTTGTATTGCTAAAGGATGAATTAGCAGTGACAGAAGTAGCAGTAGCATCATTATCTCTGGCATTACCTGGGTGTCAGGACAAATGCAGCAACGTCAGTATTCCCTATTCGTTTAGTGTTGGATCTAACTGTTTCAAAAACTCCTGGTTCAATGTTTCTTGTGATTCAATTGCCGCAGCCGGTTATACCCCCACAATTAGCATTGGGTTACCAAAAGATTCGGAGGTGGTAGAAATATTGCCTGAAAACAAAGTTAAGATCATTACCGCCGGTCATCTAACCAAATGATTATACTCCTCCAACCTTGCTCTTCTGCCAATAAACAAGCTTTCCAAATTGTTTGGAAGTTCAACTTGAAGGGATGAGAGATCCATCATATGGATGGCCGAAACCTGCAGGAAGGTTGGGCAAAATTCCAAAAATTTCTCTCTCTCCCATATGGGAATCACATTCTTTATTTTAGAAAACTGCATTTTCAATGATCAATCTTGAACCAAACTAGACCAGATCTGAAACCAAAAGGGAGGAGAGGGATATACTTGATACGAAGTAGCAGTAACTCCCAATGAAGGGGTTCACACCCAAGGAGATAACCAAAACTTGCTTCCGTTGAAGATGACACAGTGTGAGGTGAAACAGGATCAGCAGGAAGACTGTTCAGCAAGAACCGAATTCTTCAGCAGAATGGAGTAGAGGGCTGGTGAGCACGACTTCAAATTGCTTATTTTACCAAGAAGCAATATCAAGAACAATTCTTGATCACTCCCACAAGTGGAGATCGAACTGGGTAGGGGCGACAAGAACAAGGAAGAACTCTGTAGATTGTTGTCTTGTATCTGGTGTCTTTTTCATGTCTGCCCTGCTCTCTTATTTATAGCCTTAAAGAGACAACCTCCTAATCTAATTAGGAGTTTCCTGATCCAAATCTTTATTTGGATCTGGACTCTTTAAATGATAAAAATAATCCCTTATCTTATCTGCAATTCAATATCAGCTTAATCCTAATCAAATTAGGAGTTTCCTGATCCAAATCTTTATTTGGATCTAGACTCTTTAAGTGGATAAGACCTATCCTATTATCCTTATCTACTGATCCAAACCCAGATCCGCCCCTATTTAATTAATCTAATTAACACAGTTCGAAATTGGGCTTTAGGTCCATTAAGTTTATGTGCTCACTTAACCTCTTAACATGCTACCTAGTTGGCTCTCTTTGTATGGCGTGGGACCCAAACATTGATCTACACATCAACCACATGGGTTCAACCCAGCCTTTGTTATAAGGCCTAGCCGAATTCACTATAGGAGACAGTGTACCCCTGAGTCCATCACTATGGACTCTTTATGGGCCCAACATTTACACTAAATGGTCCTTGGGTCCAGTCATCTTATGAAAACCCAAAAACTGTGGGTAGATACAAGATTAGCCCATCAAGTATTACCCTCAATGGCCTTACACTTAACCTCTCAATCCATAATGATCAAACATTGCCCGACAAGATATGGCATCTCCCTCGGCTGCAAGGAACAGTGGTGCACTCTCTACTCACATGGACTCTGGGAATTAAAGCCTCTTTCAAACATTTTGAAACCATAATATATATGTATATATCTATATAAATATATTTTGCAAAAATAAATTTCAACGGTTCAAATCAACTACTGACAATTTAGGTTTCTATCAGAGAGAGTGCATCCCCGATCATTCACTTTGTCCGACAAAGGGACTGATCCTATCACTATGATCACCCACTCAGATGAATTCTCAGATTGTCCCAACATACCTAGGTTTTGATCCCATCTAAAGATCTCACTGATTGGCATATCAAAGACAGTCCGATTCGACACCTAGTGCAATACCATAATCGAATATAGGGGTCAAGTGTAACATTCCAATTTTGTCCATCTATCTCCAAAGTCCAAGGCAATACTGGAATTTTGGTCCGATTCAGGGTTTCAAGAAAACCCACACTGCATGTACCTCATGTCTCACCCTGATAGCTGAGACAAGCTACCCCAATCAACTTGGCGGTACATCAGTGTCAGCCTTGGCAAGATAAATCTCCCCAGATCTATCCAATAGCTGTGAAGATTCTAAACTAACACGAGTATCATAAGTGCCCAGTTTAAGAGTATTATACAGAAACACACCACAATGACATGAATCAATTATGTACTTTATTCATTTACAATAAATGTCAAAAGATACATCAATCTGATTGAACCTAAGGGCATAACTATCTAGCAACTTCCATAGAATTTGAAGCCTTGCCTAATCTACCCCCTACAACCAATTTTGTATTGTAAGGTCCACAACCATCATTAGTCCCCCATTACAAAGAAGCACTATACACCCTTGACTAGTCCAATCTTCTTGTATAACATTATTAACAGACTTAGAAATATAATCCAAACTCTCCTCTTGAATCTGAATTACATTATTAAAACAAATAGAAGGAAATCTAAAACTAAGTGAATTTAAAACAAATAGAAGGAAATCTAAAACTGAGTGAAAATTAGAGCATGAAATATTCAAACTCCAATGACTAGCAAACAAAATAGCTCTTGCAAAAGGACAATAACAAAATAGATGAATAATGGACTCCTCACCTTCTTGATAAAAAACACAAAGATTGTCTGGAATGAAACCTTTTTTCAAATAGATTTGTTTAATACACACAAAACTACCGCATATTCTTTATAAAAACACATTAAATTTTGGAGGTATTTTTAGATTCCAAACTTTCCTAATAAGACTTAATGTCGTTGAATTTAGTTGAGAATGATTTTCATCCCATTATACTTTATATATACTTTTGACTGAAAATTTACCATTACTAACTCCTTGTCCAAACATACTTATTATGATCACTTATAAATACACGAGTATTAACAATTTTGTCCACACTAGCAACTGGAAAGATTTGATTCAATTTAGTTCTGTCACAGTTCTTAGAATTCTGATCCATAAAGTCTCTAATTAGAAAAGATTCTTGGCTCTTATTCATAGGACCTAATGGAAACTCAAAAGTATTATTATTCATGACCCACATAATAAAAGACCAAATATTTAAATTTGATTTCTAATAAACATACACACCCAACTTAGGAAGCATCTTATGCAAAGCTTTAGAATTAAATCACTTTTCAAACCGAAAAATCGCTATCCAGAATTCGTTTAGGAAAATTTTCATTGTTAGAAAGATACTTACTCTTTAGCAGTCTAACCCGGAGAGCATTCTATTCATTGATTTTAAGGTGAGTTTTTAAGTGCAAGTTTGATCGAGGAAAATCTTAATAGTTATTTTCTACAAATGGTACCAATTGTTGCTGTCTTGAATGGGTTGAGGGCAACAAGTAGATTCGCTTCCGAGCCGAGGGCTGATTGATGAGTCCGAGGTCCACTGTGGCCAAGGGAATGTAGGTCAGTCCTGTGAAGAGAGATAAGATGTAAAAGGCCCCGGGTGCTAACCCGAAGCGGGGACTCCAACAGTCAAGTTAGTAAGGGTGTGGCGAGAGATGGACAAAGCCTGAGTTAAGAGTGCTCAGATGAAGCCACAAGGGAGACAATGAAATTCTCAGTGGTGAAGAGTCTAGATGCGCACCTTGGGGGAGGGGGGTGTCACCCCCTATTAGGTGGGTGCGAATGGCTAGAATGTAGTCTGGCCCTGAGGGCATGGCCATTTGAGGTCGCTGCATCCGGTCGCGCCATTGGTCCCGCATTGCACTCTGGCCTCTGCTTTGCGTGACGCTCCCATTGGATCTGCTCAACACACCGCATTCTGCCACGCTTGGAAATGCCACTGGTTTTTGCTATAAGCACCAAACATCATAACACATCATCTTATTCACGCTGACCGTGTATATGTATTCTCTTTCTACTTCAATATCGCAATAAGATGGTTATAACATAGACAATTAGGAATGATTTTAATAGTTTTTGTTCGTCCAATTTTAGATTTATCTTGTGCATCATGATATTCCTGTTTTTGTACTCAGAGCAAGCATTATTTGTGAGGATTCAAGGGTTGGTGCACCTATGGCGCTGGCCATACCACAGTCACAGTAGTTCAGTAGGTTTGATCCAGCTCACCTGTTATAATTTTTTGGAGTGAGTTTGTTGACACCAAAGTGACTACCTCAATTACTGGGTCATTGACAAGTAAGAAATTCGTTTAGGCTGTGTTTGGTAAGAAGGAAAAAGTAGGGAAAGGAAGGAAAATGTAGAAAAACTTTTACAAACAAACTTCATATACGTTTCCTTGTGTTTCTCTTCCTTTCCCTACTTTTTCCTTCAAACCTAACCCAGCATTAAGCAACAATTGTCCTCGTTTTTCTCATATGTTATTCATATTCTTTATTCAAATTCCCAAGTTCCCAAAACACTAGAATCTCTAAAAATTCCTCACCCAAATCTCTACCCTAAGCAACTCTGCACATCCATTCAATCAACCATGATTTGATGGTTATCTTAATAAAGCAGAAAGGTAAGGTTCGGCAATCCTCCTCCGATACTTTCACATTTTTTTGGTCTCTTTTCTGTGTAAAAAAAAAAGAAAAATAAAACTCTAAAGCACCACTGTTTCAATTGTGGTCTCAGATATAGAATTTTCAGAGTAGACCACATCAAAGCTTATGATAAAATTCTTCATTTATTGATTAATATCCAAAGAGTTAGACATCAAAACCCAGAAAGACAGAAGCACTAGGCTTAACTTTGGATATTTTAAGAGCCTTTGACGGTGTATATATAGTATATACAATGAGGCACTCTGGCACGGAATTGGCTTAGAGGGACAACTCTATCAACCAAATTTTTATTTGTTAGCAAGTCTCCGACCATGCAACTCTGTAGGGGTGCATACCCGTTTTGAAGATTTTACGTTGCATTAGGCCCAGGTGTTTCATCTCAATTGGTTCAAATTTCGACAAAACCCCAATTTGGGGTTGTCCAAGGTGCACCCTTGCAAAAGAAATGAATATATCCAGAAAAGAAATCATTAATAAGGTTCAAGATTTTGTGAAGATAATGCTGCAATTTCCTGTCAAAAAATTCCAAAGATCCTGTTTCGGCATTTACGTGGGCTTTTGCATCCGAGTTAAATGGTGAGACTGGACCACCCATGATACTTGAAAGAAGCTTTGAAGAACCGCGATACATTCCGCTTCCATGGGGCAGCTGAAAACATTAAAAACTATGGCACCCAGAGCATATAAAAAATTTAAGTCGTTATCCAAAATATTTAGACCAAAAGAACCTTGATTATTCATGAGGGTACCACCATCACAAATAATATAGAGGGCCGGAGCATAAGTCCTTACAGACAACATCACTGTGATGTTGGGGAATTGTCATAAAGGAATGCGAGTTGGGAGATAAGGCATTACACTCATTAAGCAATAAATCAAGCCACAATATGTGGATTTATCTCCTGGCCGTCAGCATTCTTGTCTTTTCACTTCTTTTTCAATTTTGCTGATGAAGAGAGGACTTCATCATCGGGAAGTGCATGCCAAGTTGCCAGCTTAAAAGAAGAGTTTGAAAAGCCTAAAGCTATACTGGTAATATTGGGCCAACTTTGCTATACCATCTCAGCTTGCACATTGTATCATAAATGGCCCACTATCCTCAAGTTAGTTCAATCTGGATTTGAAACATGGTGATGGTAAAAACAACAACAGTATATCAATAAATAATAATTTAAGGGTTCTTATCATAGCCTATGTAACAAAGACAAATAATTTAAGCATTTGGGAAATGTTAGATTTGTTGATTTTCAACAAAAAAAAGCCTTAGCCTCAAATCTTCTTACTTGTAGGTTATATAAATGTTGTTAACTTGTGCTTGAACTAAATAGTTAATTGTTTAATATCGCCTAGATAAATCTCTCAGTATATTTCAACCCAAACCATTGTTACAAAATATTATTGACTTAGTCAACAATCAAATGACCTTACTAGTTAAACTATTGACCTTTTTAATCCCAGATTAAGAAGTCACGGCTAAGATATTATTTATTTTTTTCTCTTCTTTTTATAATGTTAGTCATTTATGATGAGGGGTAATTTGGCCCTCCAATGACGTCATGTCACGTGGCACTTTCAAACCGTTGCATAATACCTCGATGCCATGTAGGTAGTGATGTGTCCTTACCAAGTCAGTCAGAATCACCTTGAAGTCACCTTGGACACATGTCAAATGTCTTGAGAGTGAGTGCCTAGCATCACCTTGCTCAAGGGGAGCACACCTCGGCAGAGCACACTGGCAACCTCGGCAAGGGCAGGCCTAGGACATTGGGCTGTCAAGCACTTATCGACTTGACCGAGGCCTGAGGTGGCATCCTACATGACATGGTGACCGGCTTACACTATGTGGAACTTCTTATCTCCCAGTCCTTTAGGATCATGCCACCTAACCGATAGAGTTGACTTCTGTGCCACCCTTTGGAAATAATCAAATAAGCTTTATTGCTATCCGTGGAAACCACCTCTGAAGGTGACAGGCCAATAAGCCACATACTTTCAAAAATCTTGGATGTGCTACGTGAGGCCCATGCCTATATAAAGGCACCTCCTTCAACCACAAAAGGTATGTGCTATTGTGCACTCAAACTCTCTTGCTTTCTTCGCACTCATCGTTGATTTAAGCACCGGATTGCCCACCCTATGTAAAGCACTCTAGATACTCTGATTATTCTCTTGCAACTCAGCCTATCAATCTCATCAACTCGACATTCAAACTGTCCTCCAGTAGAGAGCTACCAAATCGTGCACCATCAATTTCCATCATTATTAATAATAATAACAACAACAATTCTCATAACTAAGATTTTATTAATATTAAGTCTTGCTCAAATTTTCTATAAATTTTAAATTAAGCTTCTACATTCTTATTTTAATTATTAATTGTGTAATGTATTACATCATATACACTTGTTTGATTGGAAAGGAAAAGTGGTTTCAATCGATTTTTATAGCAATTAACAACATGACCCACCTCTAGTGGTACTCGAAAACACAATTTGCCGGTAACTGATGTATTTTTATAGCAATGAACAATATGACCCACCTCTAGTGGTTTAAATCATTTCTTTGTGCATACACAAAGACCAAAGTCCCATTGAAATGTTCACTTGTTCAAAAATTTTGTTCTCTTCTGTATACACACTTCTGCTTATCAACGGTGAATGACAAAGCTGGATTGGGATCATCTACCAACAAAACATGTTCCAAACCCCTACTATCAATTTAATCTAACACCACACATCTCACCATGATATGTGCTGTGTGAGATTATATTGATAGATTATTGGAATGCATTTTGTTGGTAGGTGATGTGGGAGATAGAATTGGTTGCTTAGGCGTCGGCTATTTCCAGACCTCGATCTCCACTTACACACAGCTCTTGGATATCATCATCACTCGCTCTCGTAGGGAAACGATGTGGTGGAAGTGATGTGGGAGATAGAGGGTGATCCCATGTCTTCCTGTGGCCCCAATTCATATGATGGGATTCCTACGATGTCTTCTATGTTGCCAATGACAAATAATAAATCATATGTGTGTTGTATATGTGATTCTGCATATAATGGGAACACATACTTACCCCATGGAGTCCGAAAGTCAAATTACATAATTGGATCGGGACTAGCCCAAGAGAATCTAATCCATTACGATTTAGTTCGATAAAATTGTTTAAATGTACATATATTATATAATTATATGTGCACACAAAAACGAACAAACATTAGAGGCTCGGACTGACAAAAAATAGTCATTGATTCTTTATTCTCAACTTTCTGTTTCATAGCCGTAGTTTGGCTGGTTTGGGTTGCCTTCAATATCAATAGTCCTTGATTCTTTATTCTCACAAGTTCTACATCTCATTGCCTTTGAACAACCCAAGGCTGCAGTTGAGCATTTTCCCATTTGTCTTTCATTTTCTATCAGACACAGGTCTATGTTTGATTTGATGAAAACTCTGTTTCTCTTAGGGGGTGAGAAAAAAACTGAAAAAAATCGATCGAAATCAAATTAAAAAATTGGTTAACTGAATCAGTCGGTTCAGTGTTTTTAAAAAACCATAGGTATCGGTTCAATTTCGGTTAATCAATATAGAAAATTGGCAGTTAACCAGACTGACCGGTATACATATATTTCTATACATTTTATATATATTTATATATATATATATATTATATTATATATTTATATATATATTATATTATATATATATATTATACTTTTTATATATTATAAATTAATAAATATGCATTATATATATAAATATATATTATTTGTTATTTAAAACATAATATTATATATATATATATAAATTATTTCCTATCAAATGAAACACAACTTTAAGGTATATATGTTGCAGATATAGGTCTGAAATATTGCATATATCTGGCAAAAAAAAAAAAAAAAGTTGGGCAGCACATTGTCAAGATGGATTGTATAGCCTAAGAGTAGTCCTTGGGTATGGGTACTAGAAATGAAAAAACTGTTTTTAGGTACACAAAATTACCTTTAGTTACTAATTCTATTTACATTACAATTATTCATAAATATTTGAGATAATATAAGAAGGCTATTACCCAATGATGGTTCCAACTATCTAAGGGTCTTGAGAGGGGTACATTGGGTGTGATCCTAATTGTTGCCATTTTTAGTACAAAGTAACACCCTCAGATAGAATAGAACTTGATGGGTTGAGAACACATGAAGGGCATTCTCCAATTCAACAAGATGATGAAAAAGTGGAGTGCTTCGTCACTGAATCTTTGGGGCTATGGGACTCAGGTTCAACTTCAATCGAGCGTACAAGTTTTAGTAATGTCATATTGCCACATGATGTTCATCCACTATAGCATGATCATGATACTTCTTTCTAAATCATCTTTGATTAAGAAGGGTATCAGAGGGAATCTGCTTTCAGTTGAAGCAGTATTGCCTGATAATACTCTGCTATGTATTAGGAATGTTTAATTATTAGGTGCATCGTATAGTGATTCATTCATGTCGTGTACTCTCTTGTATTTTGTAATATATAATTTAATGGTTTTATAGCTACCTCTGAGCTATGTGATTTAGGGTGGTACCAAGGTTTAAGCAATGATCTAGATGATTTCAACTGCTTTTAAATGTCAATAGGTGATAATGTATCTATTGACAAATTACCATTCCAAAAGAGTAAAAAACAAAAAAAAAAAAAAAAAAAAAGCAAAGAGTTTCCATGGAATGGAACTCTCTATGTGCTATTTTAACCTACTGTGAGTCGAAACTTTGAACGTTGATTGGTATCAAGCTTGTAGTTGGACATCTTCTTTATGCCCTTATAATACCTTCCCAAGTTATATAATATTTTACATTGCTATCAAACAAGTCAGATGGAGATCAGGATCCAAAGGCTTGGGCTTGATGTTTATTTATGATCTTTAGGTTCTCTTCACTTTCCGGTAAGTTATTTATCCAGGTAAATGTAATTATCTGGGTAAGTTTTTCTTGGGAAACACTTACTTGGGTAAATGCATTTACGTATGTTCTTTTATTTTCCAAGTAAATAAGACAATGACCATTTTAACCATAGAAATCTATTATTAAAAGGGGCATTTTTGTCCCATTTAAGTGTTGGTAACTTTCCCCCTATCTCAGAAAATTATTTACCCACCTAGAAGATGGGTATCACTAACCTAGGTAAATGATATATAGGAAAATAAATTTTCCCTGGTCTCCACATAAAACTGAAAATAGAACATGGGATTCATGGTCAATAGGAACCAAAATCCCATTGATCAAATTTTCCCCCTCTCCAAATCCAAAAAAGAGAGTGCCCCCTTAAAGTTCCCTTTCCCTAGACTGCTTATTTGCTATGCAATTTTATTTGCACCAATTCAATTTTGCATTTGTTCACTTGTTTTAGGTTTTGTTTTACCTTATTTTCATTTGCACTTTAATGCTTTTGTACCAGCACACTTTGAGCTCACTGTATATAGAGAGCATGGCTTTAGAACCATCGTTGAACTGAATGGTCAGACCGTTTGGCCTGGAAGCTGTCCAGCCAGTCAGTTCCATTTCGCCCCTGAACCAGAATCTTGCTAAAAAATGTTGACTTGGCCTGTGACCCATTGACTTGGATAATTGATCGGTTGGTCCATTTGATTCAGGTAATGGTTTTTAGCCGTTTTTATATATTAAATTGAATGAATCATCTGTTCAAACCGTACAGCTAAACCAGTGGTCAAAGCGGTTCTGATTCTAAATTGATTTTTAAAACATTGATAGAGAGAACAAGTTGGGTACCAAATTTAAAGAACATACACTATATTGGGCCCAGGCTTCCGGAATTGGCCCATTCAAATCTGGCCTCACCGGCCTGTTTGATTTTGGCTGGCTTGGTTCCATCCCACAGGCTTATAGAGATATCCAGCTAGGTCCCCTCTGATATATTTTTGGATTTTTAAGGCCATTCGGTCTTGTATGAATTTATTATACAAGTATACGTGTTATATGCACACAAAGATAAACATAACATATTTAATAGAGGAAAGAGAACTCCATGGACAGAACACAGATCTAGCCTGAGTAGTGAATATCCCTTGAACTTCAAATGAATGAGCGCACTTCTTGCTTTATTTGATGGGAGATAATCTCGATCTAAGGTTATAATGGGTGTTCGAACGGGCTTTGCATTGACTGAATGTGGTTTCAAATGAAGCTATGGCTGTCAATGATTTGGGCGGACCCAAGAACAATGATAGAGAGAACAAGTTGAATGATCGTTACCGTACAAACAATTAGATTCCTTTTGGATGGCTAAATATATATGGTAGACAGTCTGGAAGAAAAACTTTCGGCATCATACATTGATTGACATCTCTATGAATCATTGCCGTCCATTGCTTTTGTGGCATCACATCCTGATCAGACTGGATTGGTTTATTCGGTGAAGCGGATACACTTCTCTGGCTTTGGAGTGTGTGTGGCAACTAGCCACTCACTAATCAGACCGGATTTCGGTCGGATGGACAGATGGTCCGACCAATTGATTGCCCTACCACCGCCTTCTCTTAAAAAGTTGTTCAAGGTAACGATTCCACGGTCATCTTCTTCCTTCCAACACTAAAATCGTGAGGAACTCTGAAAACCCTATAAAGAAGGAACATTCCTGGGTCCTGAAGCTTTCTCTACTTTATCCCAAGGTGCTACGATGACTCAAAAGGCCAGTCTCTTCAAAGGGCAGCAGAAGAAGAAGACAATTCCTCCAAATCGCCATGGCAAAGCCGCTGTCACTCGCAAAGGTAAACTACACCATCAATTTTCCATCGCCCTCTCTGTTGTTCTCTTTCAGCTTATCATTTTCTTACTTTTCAGGGAAGAGATCTGTGAAGCCATCAAAGGTTACTAAGGATATGGATGCTGATCTGGTAATCTCTCTCTCTCTCTCTCTCTCTCTCTTCTGCGACCAGAAATGTAAATCTAAACTTATAACGAGCTCTTCTTAACTAGCAGATGCCTTGTACCTGTGAAAAGGTATCTACTAATTTGCTAGACGTATTGAAATTAAGTTTCTGAGAAAAAGTGTTTTTATTTGTTTTTTTTGACGCCCTGAGAAAAAGGGTTTATGTTTTATTCTTTTATTCTAAGTAAATGCTACTCATGTCATGGTCTGTCCCGTTATATTTCCTAGTAGACTCGATGCCACGTTCCAAGAAATGTTTGCAAACAAAATTTTTTGGCCATTAAGTACAGTTTCTTCAAATGTTAGGTTGAATCTTGCACATAATGCACTCCTTAATTACGGTTTCCACTTATATTTAGGTTGAATTTTGTACGTCATACACACCTTTTGGCATTCCAACAGATTTATTAGCTCAGACCAATTTCCTTCCTTCAGATGATACAAATGCTTAGGAAGTAATGCATTTACTTCTTGAAGTCACTGGACCACTGTTGCATCATTCCATCTTGGTAGCAAGCCAAATATTTTGGTTCTGAGGCTTGAGTAGAAACCCTTGTGCTTTAAGTAAATAATGGATAGTTCTTCATGGCTTTCTGATGTATTTGCAAAATAATCTAGGTTTTTTACTTCATGATAGTAATGGTAGTGTTGGAGAACCAAACCCATAATCATTATCCCAAACTTACATATTTATACTCTAACTTTTGTTCATCTAAGTAAATCAAGTTTGGTAATAGTTGGTTAGTAAGTTGATTTGCAAATACAGACCTTTTAATTGTTATTAAAGGTGTGATTTGATGGGGTATTATAAAGTTAAACTTTTTAGTGTTGCTTAACTTGTTACTGTCTCTTGTTCCCTAGTTTTTCGACTGTCAACACTCAACATACCATCCTTGCATTTTTTTTTTTTTTGTTAGAAACCTTGTGATCGTCATCAATTGCTGTAATCAGCATGTTACAGGTAGTGTTGTGTCAAGCATCAAATGGTATTCATGTCTTGACATGTCTAGACTTATTTAGTTTGAGAAACTAAGTTGTTGTGGTACCATAATTTCTGTGATCTCCTAGGGACTTCTGTTTTTGATTCATAAGGCATGTATCCTTATGACAAATGGGGTCAATTCAAAAATGTTCATATGCATGAGTGCACACTTTACCACGATACCACCTAAACCTCCACTAGAAAGGAAAATTATGGATTCCAAACTTGAGGACTTAACATAACCAATAATTGCATTCTTTGAAGTCTTTGGGAGTGGTGTTCCCTGAACAAAGAAAAGTCCTAATTGAATTAAGGTGTACTGGGGAGGTGTTCCCTAAGAAACTGATGTGAACGCAAAACAATAAGGGTGAACTAGGTGGCTATGCCTTCCTATATCAACCTAAAGGGTGCTAGGCACGGTTCTGTATATCTACACGACAATTTCTTTTTTATTCAATACAATTTGATTGTTACTGACAAAAATGGTGGTGGACCCTAAATTTTGTATTAGAAATGGATGTGATGGTTATGGTTGGGTGTACAGGGTGAATTAGGTAACCATACAATGATTGATAAAACAGAAGTTTAATAGAGGATAGAATGGAGAAGAGAAAATGAATGATAAGTTAAGTTGCATATCCTAGAATTAGAGCCTTCTTAGCCTCACCTGTCCTTCAATTTGGAGTATTACTATGAGATTTCCAAATATTAAATGGTTAATGGAGTTTCTCCATTAAAGGAACAAAAAGTGCCAGAGTTGACCAGTGCTAGTTGTTTTTTCTCCCTTCCTCTGCCCCCTTGTTGCCTTTCATTTATTATAAATTAAAGTTAGATGGTTTTATATAGAGGGTACAGAATAATGCTTATAACTTACAAGTAATAAGTAATAACTAATTGATGGAAATTGATGGCAGTCCTTCTCATGCTAATGAGGTTAGGTGCTGTGGTTCTCCACTTAACCATCCTTCTTTCCCTGGGTACGTGGCCAAATAAAATAGTTATTGGCATTGGCCTAGGTATGGATGTCTCCCTGGGACTAGGCCTGGGTTCAAGTATTTAGATTTTTTATTTTTAATAATTAAATGTTTGGCCTATTTTGGACTTGGCAATGGGCTTTGATTGCCTGTTAGCCCGTTTTGTAAGTCTTGCTATTGATCTATTCTCTTCTCTTTAAGCCCCATGCAGCATGAAGTGGTACTGTTGAGTTGGAATTATTGACATGTCTTGTAGAGTTCCTTGTCATGTTGTGCAATAAACATTGTGATCCATGTGCAATCAGAAAACAGTTGCCCTTTGAATTTTATCAGTAACTGAAAAATACTCGTTTAAAATAAAAAGGAAATTAAAAGGAATAGAGGAAGAGGAGAAGTTAACTGCATCAGCTATTCCTTAAAACAAATCACTCCTCATAACACCACTCCTTGCAGAGCTATTGATAAGTTAAATGGTAGTTGAAGTTCTTTTAGGAAGGCTGGCATTTTAGTTCAGATGTAGCCCCCTTCTCCTCTGAAAGGGGCAGGGAAGATGAAGGGCCTATTCTGTACCCCTCATCTCAAGCTTTAGCTTTTAAGGACATTGTTTCTTAATGAACGGTACGAAATATATCCATCGCAATTTTGTAAAATAATATTATGGGTGTCTATGATTGACAGATTCACCACCAACTTTGCCGATACACTTTAGTACATTGTCTATGATGTCTGCAAAATTTTGAGCATAGCAGTCCACATGAGTCATACCATGTTAGTGGGGATGGGAGCCAAATTTTCCTTTTTTTTTTTGTCATTAAAACATTAGAAACTGAAATCAATTTCTGTTAATATCTCTTCCATATTTTGATTGAAATTGATCATATCAAAAAATTCCATGGGAATCATAGCTTAGCCAGTAAAATTAATTTCTATCCCTTTAGACTTAGGATTCCTGTTTCAATAGTCTCGAGACAGAGTATTTGTTTTCCTTCATCTCCTTTTTAGTTGCCATGCTATATGAATTCCAGAAAAGTGCAGTCGAGGGGACTCACTGGATATTGACTGAAAGATACACCCTTGTATTTTTTTGATAATTGAATGATAATTTCATTAATCAAGAGAATAAACTTTTACAAGCATCCCTTGGAGAGGCACAAGGTGCAGCCTCTCCTAAAAAAAATGTTACAGGTATTCAAAAAGAAAGATTACAAAGCTGCCCAAAATAACATTTCCCTAGAAGACCTTTGTAAAGGTTTACCCTTGTTGGTACATCTTTGAGATTCTTATCAATAAAACTCATGTCTTTCTAGCTGTTTTAGATTTTTAGTGATTCTTCTCAATAGAATGGGGCATTCTTTTTGTAACCTTTTACAACTATTACTTAGAGTGCATATGAATTCTTTACAATGATGTTATTCCTAAGCCAAACATTCTTTTTGTGTACAAACTAAGTACTGACATATAAATAGCATTTTTTTTGCCTCATTTATTTCGTTTTCTTTTCTGATTTTTAATGGCTTCAATGCTTGCATTTTGAGTAGTTTGAGGTGGTTAAACTGAAAGACTGGAAAGTATGTTCCAGATCATAAGATGTTACCTTCTTAGATGTTGTTTGTCTACTAGTTAACATTTTTTTTGTCAACCGTAAGTGGTATATTGGTAATAACCATGCAACATAGGGGCCAGAGCTCCAGGGTATAAACAATGTATACATAGTTAAGAGAATAAACCTTATCCCTTGTTATTATAGAATGGCTTTGGTGGTTGCTACACAATGCAACTTAGTATGTTGGTTTTGGTTGGTTGATGTGCATGTGGGCAGCCACTTATGCATTCTGGTGGGTAGTGGGCTAGTGGCTGCTTGCATATTAGCAGCAAAGGCAGTATCACAGGGTGGTGGTGGGGGGGGGGTTTGTTAGTTGTAGGCTACCTTCAATTGTATAAGAAGGGATTGCTGTCTTATTTCTGAATTCATTCAGTTAGGGGTATGAAAGAAAGTGAAGAAATCCCTTTATGTTATCAATGTTATTCACTAAATGTATACTTGGTAGCTCTCTGGACTGCATTACTGGTGGCTAATTTGGTCTTTACCATAGACCTAATTATATGGTAAAGCTGAATTAACTATTAAACAGAGTGGCTATAAAGGATCATAATTCATAAAAGAAGGCCATTACTCATTGCTGGCCCAGATATCAGGGTCTTGGGAGGGGTGGAATGTACATGGACCCAACCCTCGGCATTTTTTGCACTAATTGGCTGTTTTCAGATTTGAACGGGTTCTCACACTTGTCAGTTCAACGTTTTACCATTGCTTTGCACAATTCTCAGAGAACCATTTTGGATCAGTCTACTATCCTGACCCTTGTATCCCCTTGGTCTTAGTAGATAGTATATCATAGTAACTAGTGGTCTGGGCTTGTCTTCTTGTTGTTTGTACGCTCAGTGATGCCACACTATCTTAAGGTGATCTCCATTAATCTATTTAGTTCAGTATATTTCTTTATAATTTGATTTTATTACTTATGAAATATCTTATCATTTGTTAGTTTGTTTCAGTTAATGGTAGATAGTAACTAGTGGCTGGTATTATTTTGGCTATTCATGCATCGCCATGGCTATTTTTGGAATGGGAAGAGCTCCAATGTTTATTACTTTTCAGTTTTTGGATTATGAAATGGGAAAGGTCCACAAAGCTGTACGTCTTTGTTTCTAATTTTTCTGTCATATAGTTTCTTTGCAGCACTGATAAATTATTATTTTCTATGTTATGATTCCAGGAGTTAACTAAGTTCATAAACCATTGCAATGAGGTGAAGGCTGCCACTGTTGCTAACAAAGAAGGTGGGCAGCTTAGCATTGTAAAATCACCACCAGAATCTACAAGTGGTTCAAAAAAATAATAGATGCTTGGACTGCAGATGGTAAATATAGAAAAGCACATATAACGTGGCGGCATGTGGTGTAAATTAGCCTTCAAAGTGACGAGTCATCTGGGAAGTAGAAATCCATTTTGATTGCCTTTTGTTCTCTTGGTATTATCTATGAATTTTGATGTTCAATGCTTGTGAATCCTGCAAGAAAAAACACATCGAGTTTTTGTGTTAGTGGAGCTTGAAGAAATGTAATGTTTTGCATTGTCCCAGCTTTTACCAGCTACTGCCTTTTTACTGAAGTCAAATTAGTCCTAGAACCTCGGCATGGTGAAACACCCCATGAACCAAGATGTTAATCACTGGAGATCCTGAACTAAAACAGGTCAATATCATGAATTCAGGATCCAGGAAGAAATAGTTCCGGAGCCAGCTTAACATTTAATAAATGTTTATTCTAACCGGAAAGTGGAAACCATGGCAATTGTCGAGGTTCCATAATGTCACGACCATAATTTTGATATTGTAGAGCTTGAGGAGCAATTCTGGCCATACGGGTGTGGTAAAAACGTGTGGCATATTGGCATATTGCTATCATCACGATTAGACCTGTTCATGGGTTGGGCCGGGCTTTTATTCTTCATTAATGAAAATTTGTTAGGCCCGAGCCCGGTCCGACCAATGGGCCTATAATTTCGGACCAAGCCTGACTCTAATAAAAAGTTCGAAGCCCGAGCCTGAGCCTGAAGCCCGATTGTGTTCGTTGAAACTGAGTTCACGGTGATTGTGGTTTGTGAGCTGTGAACTACGATTTTAAGTTTAATAGTGATTAGTTTGCGCAGAGAGAGAGAGAGAGAGAATTCACCGCTGCCGTTGGTGCCTATATTCGTCGCCTCGTCATTGTCGGTGTCTGAGATTTGAAAGAGATGAGATTTAAGAAGAGAAACGAGAGAGAGAGAGAGAGAGAGAGAGAGAGAGAGAGAGAGAGAGGAGTTATAACTGACCGTTGGGGTTGTTGTGTCGGTGAACGTTTGTCGCCTCGCCGGTTGTGTGGCTGCCTGAGAGTGAGGATGACAAATATGGAGGATGTGGAGAAGGGAAAGAGGCAAAGAGGTGGAAAAAAGAGGGGGTATTTGACTAGGCTATTTTGGCAAATCCTGAGCCTGGCTTAAATTTATTGCGGGCTAGGATTTTTGGCCCGAGATTAAGCTTGCGGGCTTTTATATGCGTGTTTAAGCCCGTTCGGGGACCGGGTCGGCCCATCAGGCCACCCGGCCCATGAACAGGTCTAATCAGGACTAACATGGCTTGTCACCATCCATAATTGCTTTGATGGCATTCAATTTGGCCGTTGCCTTTAATGCTTTGGTTCATCAAAGAAATGCAGCTATTGTAGATTTGTAGGGATATGAAGCAAAAAGAGACGCTCAATTTAATTTCTTAGGCTGAGTTTGGAAGGAATACAAATGCAAATATGTAGCGTAAATATTAAATACATACAAAATAATACAAAATACAAGGTTTTGTACTCTGCATCTTTGTATTTGTAATCCAAACAAACTCAGCTTAATAGCTTCCTATTTATTCATGTGCTCTGTTTTGGTTGGGTACAAAACAAAGCTAGGACTTTGAAGCATGGTTTTCAAAACTGGACTGGACCCTGGACTGGACGGTCAGACCAGAAAACTGGGCCTGACTGATTCCGTTTTTCCCAAAAACTGGATTTCCCCCCAAAACCATTGATTTTGGTCAGCGAATCGTTGGACTGGGCGGTTAATCATTTGAATCGTTTGAACGGTTTTAACCATTTATTTTTATTTTTTATTTTTTTGGGCCAAGCATTCGGTTTGAACAATCGGACTGTTCGACCCAGTAATCAGACCCCTCACCGATTCGGTTTTGAAGTGAGCCTGATCTCTTATTTTATTCTCATCTTTTATTTTCTTTTCTTTTCCTCCTTTTTTATCCTTTCTTTTCTTATTTCGATCTCATTTTCAGGAAGCAATAGGACAAACAACTCAACGATATGAATTATCTTGTTAAAAACAAATTCATAAATATTGGTAAACACCCACTTAATAAGTAAAGTTGGAATCTGGGTTCTTAAAGGGAAATTTCCTTGTCTTGTATGAAAAACACAAAGTAGGATGCTAGGGTTGTGTATAGGCCATATCTATGATGTCGGAAAGATATGATACCGAAACAACTTTGACAGATCAAAACACCCCATGAATAGCCCTCAGGACAAGTGATCTGTTTTTGAGTCAAATTAGGCAACTCATGGTCTGACGTGGCAAAATTAATAATATTCACCGGGCAGATCATTTCAAAATTGCTCATATTAAATTGTTGGGTAACATCTGGTTAATAGGAGATTGAGGTTGAACATGGATGACTCATCCATGTAGAACGTTCCTAGTTTCCTTTTATTTTTTTTCAGGTGGGGATTTAAATAGGATTATATTTCAAATGCAAAAGTTGGACTTAGTTCCGCATCATACATCATCCTCGTTATCATCATCCATGCCTTATTCCATTATATGGGTTTTCTTGGCCACATGAATCCTGTTTCATCTTAAAACTCCACATCATACCAGGGCTAACCAGAGCTCAAACTTTAATGGCCCAGGCTCCCAGAAACTTGTGGGACCCCTGAGAATTCTTGACCACAACATTGCTGAATAATGTTTGGTTGCAGATACAAGTATATAACTAAACGGAATGAGGTTGGTGGAACTGGAAAGGAACTTCATTGAATTGCCATTTAAGTAATTAGATAAACTTTCTACTCTCAAATAGGAATCAATCCATTATGTTGCGAAAATCACAACTGATCTATTAACCGTTTAATATTACTAACAAGTAATAAATTAATAGAGTATTTTAGGTTGACAAATTTGGATTTTGACATTAATTTGGGTCTAGGGATTCAAGATTAGGGTTGATGTTTGGGTTTGGTCTTAGGTTGGCCCTAGTTAATGGGATCTAATTCATCTACTTTATATCCCTATTTTATTAAAAAAAATTAAAATGATTAAGGGATATTGAGAGGAAAGTAAGGATTTAAAGAGGGAAAGGAGAAGGGGGGATAGATATTGCATAAACTGAGTATCAGAGAGAGAGAATGTGTGTGTGAGAGAGAGAGTTCTAATAATCATCTTATTATAGTCATGATGGATTTTATTAAAAAAAAATATAAGAGCTGAGAGGGATTTTATTGTGACTTTTCATATTTTAATAATTTAATTTTAAAATAAATAAACACACCTGTAAGAAATGAGAGGAGAGGGAGGTCTTTGTAAGCATTGATCATTGAGGTTGATGACCCTTGGCCTTCATCTCTCCTCTATATACTATGTATATAGAGATTACGAGTCCGTAACTCTTGGAAGTAAGAAGCATGCAAAAATGCTGAGAACACGGCATCCAGATGCACATTGGGAATCTATCTTGTACTTATGTGTTAAGCTCATAGAAAGATGTTCTCATGGATGCCATTCTCTCGGCATGTTTGTATGTGTTTCGCTTTCAGGAAATCCCATCTTGTAAATTATGATTTTTCCAAAATCTACTCTCTTTCTCTCATTAGGAAAACATGAAAAAGCAGAGTACACCGAAAAGTATAATAAACTGTGAATAATGTTATTAAACAAGTGAGTTTATGCAATTCTTAGTTCTCCCAAAAACAAAATTAAACGAGACCCAATAATTTCCTGAAATGTCCAATTCTTGTCTTAGTATATCCTTCCATGGATGCTAGTTTAGGACAAAGTTTACAAGAGTTGCACAAACTCACTGTTTATACTTAGAATTATTCCTCTAAAAATAAAAAGGACCCTTAATTTTATGGACACTTGATTAGTGATGTTGAACTCTCTGTGATTGGCTAAAGTGAAACATGTAGAAGTCAAATTCACATCTTGTAGGGAATTCCCCAAAGATGAAAAAGCAGCCTACACCCAGATGCACAAATTCTGTGCAACTTCTATGGTGCAAGTTACCATCAGAAGCCCCTCCCCAGACATGGGAGATTGAGACTTGAGAGGATAAACAGCTGAATATTGTCTTCTCCTTTTTGTATGTGCTACTTCAAGCTCCTTCCCAGAGCCACATGGAGATTCTGGCCGGCAGTTGATTAAAATGGGATTCTTATCCCAAAACAGCATTTGGCAGCCTCTGATTTGTCAAAACAAGAGAACTAGTATTGCCACTCCTCAGCTTTAGGAGTGGTCACGAGTCGAGCTTCTCACAAGCTATTCAAGCTCGGCTTGTGAAAAGTTTGGTTTGGCTCGATTTAAATCGAACTTTGAGTCGACCTCGAGGTTGATATATAGGCTTGCTTGATAGTTGAGTCGAGCTCGAGCCTAGTGAAGTTCGGCTCATGAGGCTCGTGAGCCTAATATAATAAATAAATATTTTTTATTATATACATACATACATATACATATAAATATATATAATAAATAATTTTTATTTTATATAATAATATTTTTATTTTTTATGTATAATAGTAAATAATTTTTATAATTCTTATTTGTTTGTATGCAAAATAAAAACATTTTTATATGTATATTTTTTATTTTTTATATGTATAATAATAAATAATTTTTATATGTAAGATAAAAAATATTTTTATATGTATCTTTTTTATTCTTTTAAAAAAATTGGCTTGCAGTCGAGCTCGAATTTGCGAGCTTTGAATCGAGCCCAACTCAAGCTCAAGTTTTTAGCTCGAATCAAGCTTGAGCCTAACATAGTTTGAGTGAACCAAGCTTGAATAGCCAAGTATTCGGCTCAGCTCGGCTTGAATCCACCTCTACTCAGCTTTCTTTGAATAGAGACCTAACCTTATTATAGCTCCAACCTCCAAGGGGTCCACTGAAAAATTTTACCAAGAAAACACAAACACCCAACAAGAGTGAGACCGTGAAAGTAGAATATACATGTTTAGCAAGGATAAGGAAATTAGAAAACATATCCAAGGTAAATTAATTGAAACTTGATGAGGGGTAATTTGGTCCTTCAGTGATATCCTGATACTTGACATTGTAGAATTGCAGAATGACACCTTGGCACCACGTAAACAGACCACAGGAGCACCTCAGACACTTCACAACTACACTAATGATCTCAATACCACCCCAGTAGGCTGAACTATAACAACTAGGCAAGAACTCAGGTTGGCATAAGAGGTGACTTGCTTCCACCAATTTAACCCAACTCTGGTTAGCGACATGTTTGAACTCTGACATGCCTAGTGACTTTCCCCTTAAGCAGATTATCGCCTCCAAATTCTCCGGGATCATGACACCACGTTGGAAGAGCTGGTTATCACCTCGACCGCTTTAAAGAAGATTGAATAAACATTACTTGCTTACACAAAGTCCACCTCTAGGCATGAAATCACCTCCAAACCAAACGGGCTGGAGATTCCGGATGTGTTTCGTGAGGTTCAAGGCAGCTCGCAAGGGCCTCACGACCCTCACCTCCAATCTCATAAGGTACACGTGATTTAACACTCAAGCTCTCTAGCTCTCTCTTGTTGTCTAGCTCTCAAAAAATTCCACACTGGGTAAAGTAGCCCAGATATTCTGATCTTTTCTCTCTTTCCTTACAACTTGACTAAGCGACCTATCTAGTATTGTGTCCGAGCTGTCCTCTAGCAGGGAACTACCAAATTGTGCACCATCAAAACTGTATGTAATCTATTACTTTTATGTGCATGTTTATCCTTTTGTAAGAGAAGGATTTAGTCAAACCCTATTTCTTAAGCCAGCCATATGGGCTTAGGATGCATTTGGGTAAGCTTTAGGATTTGTGCTTTCAAAGCTTAAAATCATTAAATTCCCAATTTTCACTTTATGCTTGGGGGCATAAAAATTTTTAGGCTTTAGATTGTTATTCTTTTGCAAACAACTCTTACCAAATGTTTAAAATACTTGTTGCCTCAGTTTTGTTTATCACAGCCCAAAACTTAGTGTCCGTTTGGTGAAAACCATCCCAGCTGAGAGCTGAAAATGAATATCAGAAAGCCAATCTGGTGAGCTTCTAATTTCAATGAACCCAGATCTCTTGCCAATAAAAATCTTTCCCAACACATTCATTCCAACCTGCAGACCTGTATCTGCACATCATGTGTGGGATCTACCATAAGTGGGACCCATCATGTATGTGATGTGCATAAATCTATATATCACGTTGGAATATGTTGGAAAAGAATTTTGTTAGCAGGAGATCCCGATTCTCTTTCAGTGGATTCTCCAAAACAGCACAGTGAAAGCAACTCAACCAAACACTCTATCCCTCCCAAACCAGTCCTTTAAGAAAAAACTTATCCAAACAAAGCCTTAATAATTATCTTACGATGATAAGACAGTACCTGAGAGCCTCTTCAATTGACAATATGGATGGCTTTGGAGAGAAATTTCCCCGAGGTCTGAAGCTTCCTTGCATTCACATCTTGATTGTGGCAAGGATGTGTAGCCAATCTAATGGTTCCAACCATGATGATTTCATTGCCCCTTTGGAAGAATACCTTGACTAAAAGAGGTTGCTTGACCACCTGCTTATAGCCAACCAAAGATACATCTTCCATTCATTTCTAAATCCTTTTAGCGTAAGGAATTCCACGCCAGGTCCAACAGATACCTCCAAGGAATTTGCCTGAGTGAAGCTGCAACGACATTTTCTCTTTGTTTGGTTTTACATTTGCTCTGGAAGTGGAAGCTTGTAATTGGGGCGTTCTTTTGGAGTAAGTTGCATGAAGGTTTGTCTAATTTGTTCTTTTGCTCTTGTTTCCATTGCTTGAGAGCCCAAAAGCTTTAGTTTGATGCACAATGTGTTGTTCAAAATGGAACTAGCTTTGTCTTTGTCTTGCTTTGCAGTATTCAGTGCTCCATAAATTTGACAACTTAGAAGGCTCCACAACCAACCCAACTAGAATTAATATTCTAAAGATTGACCCATTTCTCCAATTAAAGCTTTCCTTCTCTAGCTCCATAGTCCAGACAACTAAATTATTAGTAGTAGTGCAAAACAACACATAGTATTCTGGGGAATAGATGCAGTTAATTATTGACAGAAAAGAGAGCTGCCTTTTTGACCTTTGAGAAGAGAAGAAGATTCAAGGCATTGATCCAAGAGCAAAAAATTTCTTTTTGCGCATTTTTAATAGGTAATGTTATATTTTCTTTTCAAGATAATATAAGATAGGAGTTCGCTGTTATTGGGATTCATTTGTGAGTGGATGGTGTCCCACATTGAGAAGAAAGCAATGAACTTATATAATATAATCGCCCCACAAGGCCACGACTTTATAACTTAAGTTTTTGGGAAAAGTCTTGGTCATTTTTCAGTAAATGGAGGCAGGTAAGTTGATCAAGACAAGAGTTGATTAATTCACCTACATTTTGTGTTTTGGTATTAGTGGGTCCTATGAAAACGAACAATTCCCAAGTAGCTTAGTTACTTGAGTAAGTATCACCCTATATCCACTTAAGTAAATAATTTTATTATTTATAAAAATAAAATTATGATAGAACAATATTGCCCTTTCGCATTTAACAAGTTAAATATATATATATATATATATACACCACTACAATACAATTTTGAACCTTGCTTTCATTCAAGAAGATTTTTGGGGGAGGGAGAAATTCTAAGCGAAGAAGGTAATAAAACTAGTTATCAAAGACCCAAGGCATTAGGGCACTACAAAATTACAAGTTTACCTCTCATTTGCTTGTTCTATACTTCCATACAAATTTGAATCCTGTCTCTCGACTCATTCCACCAATCCACTTATCTCATTTACAAATTCCTGTGGGCTGTCTTTCATTAATCAAATTAATTGAGCTATCGCCTTCGAATGTTTTACTTTACTAACTTAGCTTTATTAACTCTCAGTTAAAACTTAAAAACTAATTAATTAATTCTTAACTTATCCAATCTCAGACATCTAACCCTAATTAGTTTTAGTACTAATAAATATAGTGGAAGTAGTGCCTTGCACGCCCTGAGAAGTTAAGAAATGATCCATATAGATTAAATCAGTCGTTTTCATGGATCACAAGCTAACTAAGAATAATTGTAATTCCCTACATACTTCAATAATGTAAATACAATCCTAGCCGTCCAACTTATCACCCACTTCATCTTTCTATTCCAACACTAAAGTCCAACCACCATCCAATCTTAATCCTCCAAACCAGTGATCTATCATCTCATCTATGTCCGACACCATCCTTGCGAATTTCGGGCCTTTGGGGTTCCGGTTCGGGTTGAATTTGGATTTCCCCACAGTTGCTAAATCACCATATCTGTCAATTAAGGTGGGTCCCATGGGATTTCAAGTCCTGATGGAGGAAGATTTGACCCGACTTCCTACGAAGGCGATACGTGGATATGATTCGACATAAGCGACAGTTCAGCGTCGTAGTCTAACTTCAACTGAGTAACGAGTTCGTCAATACCCTCGCAGGTCAACTCGCTACATGACAACTCACCCAGGGACCAGCTCGCTACAGCGCGAGCTCAAGAACCTTAGTATGCTGAAAGAGAACACTCCAAGCTAAGTCTATCCCAACTCGCGAGCTATAGTAATCAGCTCGCTCCAATCCTTAGGCAAAAGGATGGCCTTAAGGGCAACCTCAGGCAGAATCACCTCGGGATACATCCGGGAACTCACTACAAAGCAGCTCGCTAGTGGGAGGTCGCTACAAAACAGCTCACTAATAAGATAGCTCGCTATTGAGCGACAAAAGTGTTTTCAGGAAGTTTCTATCTGACAGGACCGTATCCGTCAGACTGCACCACGTCCCCTGACCGACGGCGCAGTCCCTGCCAGTCCAGCAGATTGTACCCACGTCCATCGACAGGTGGCGGCGTGTCTGTCCTCCCTGGGTCGTGTCTCTCATCTGATTGGGTAGTACTCTACAACAGTTACCTACGCAGCTCTGGCAATAAACGACTGCAACAAAAAGCCAAAGGCGGTTACACCCGATTTGGCAAGAACACCAGTATTTGAAGGCCCCGATTCCCAAGGGGTAAAGGTAATAAAAAATCTATCTGAACTTAACTTGACTTGAATTGATCTTGTGCTATCTACACTCTTAGCTCCCTCTGCATTCACTACAGCTCTAACTTAAACATCAGAATATTCCCACCGAACGAGCTCCCCGGGAATTCTTCACTTTCTTCCTCTTCTCAGGTACTGTTTATTGTCAGCTAGGAACGAAGCCCCCGCCAGCTAGGAATGACCGGATCACACTACATTAGACAATCTCTGATCTCTCCCTCCCAACAAAAACCTACATCCTTAGAGGATTTGAACATGTCTGTTTGGACTTTGGATCGAAGACTTTTGGACCCGACTATCTTCTAAGCCGATTCGGACCAATCCACCTACCCACATATTTTGTAGCCCAGTCAAAGTGGGTCTCGTAGATACAGCCGAGACAAGTTGAAAATTAGAACAAGAGAACAAAGAAATAAAAGAAGCTGATGAGTTGATGGCTAGAGCAGAGCTAACGACATCAGCAATAAGAAGTAAACGATCGCCATCGGGGACGACGATACAAGGTTTACAAGAACAAATTCCAGACTTCTCTCCACCATGGGCGCTGCAGAACCAGTAAGAACATTTAAAACATATTACTCTGATGCCTTCGTTTTGTTTCTGTTTTCCTGGTTCGCTATAGTTGCAGAGATTTTCTTTGTTCTCAGGTAATGGAGGAACAAGGTAAGGAAAATGGGGCGAGAGAAGAAGGTGAGAAGGAGAACAAGGTTAATAGAGATGCAAAGGAAACAGATAAACAAGAGGTGGGTATTCAAGAAAAAACGGTGGAAAACTATACTCAGAAGGAATTCCATGTGTCCAATTTGAGAAATTTGAATCCATCAAATCCTCTGAGGATTGTCGTTCAAGGTGGTCGAGTTCCAAATATCCCTCGAGGTCCAAATGCCACTCGAGTTGCTGCTCCCGCTCCTGCACAGACTCTCTCAACTCCTCAAGTAAGTTGCATAGATTGGGAGTGAGAGGAAGCTTAAATTTTCTTTCATTTTGCAACATATTGACTTTTCATCTTTTCTGGGTTTATCTGATTGAATCAGCCACCGTTGAATACACTGAGTTCAAGGGCTTACACGAATCGAATCTCTCTGTTTCTGTTTCTTGTACACATGGTTGCTGCAGTTGGGCTGGTATCGTTTCTTGGATTCAAGGCGGTTCAAGGTCTCTTGAAAACTGGTGACACTCGAAGAAAAGAGAGAAGGATATTGGAGTTCTGGCTGCCACAAGTTGAATGTTCAGCTATTCTAAGCATCGTTCTTGCCTTCGTATGGCAAAAGGCAATCAGAGAGTGGCCTCGATTCATGATCAAATTCATAGTATGGAGCAGCTTTGCGACATCACTATCTGCAGGGATTCTCCTCCTTTGCTTCCAGAGGGCAACGACGGACGGCGTTGGTGTTGCCCTTATCGGCTTTGCGATCGGCAATGGCCTCTATGCTTGTTGGGTCGCACAGAGAGTTGGGTTCTGTGCAAAGATATTTATAAAATCTCTTGAACCAGTCTCGAAATTCCCCGATCTCAATCAACCCACTTACTGGATGCTCGGAATTGGGTTCATGTGGATTTCTCTCTGGGTTTTAGCAGTTATTGGAGCCTTGAATTTCTACTTCCCCCCTTTGATCATAATTGCACTGATCTTGAGTTTAGCTTGGACAGCTGAAGTCATGAGAAACGTAGCAAATTTAACAGTTAGTCGGGTTATATCTCTGTATTATCTTAGAGGAATGCAATCTAATACCCAATTTTGCTTCCATAGAGCCATGACTCTGAACCTTGGAAGTGCTTGTCTGGGTTCTCTCTTTGTGCCGGCCATCGAAACTATGCGAATCATTGCTCGGGGTCTCAATTTACTGGAAGGCGAAGATGAGTTCATGTTCTCCTGCGCCCATTGCTGCCTCAGAGTCATGGAGTCCATCTTCCGATATGGCAATGGCTGGGCCTATGTTCAGGTAAAGTTGCCTTATTTTTTCACTTATTGTAAGCAATAACTTCAGACTACAAATGCTTGCAAGCAACCTTCTAAATCCTTTACACTATGGGTCCTACTTGAAAAATCACAACTATACTCCACATCATCATCATCATCATTTAAGCTTATCCCAATTGTATGGGATGGGGCTACGTGAATCCTGCCTGATTCACCATTCTATTATTCTGTTTAGTGTCATATCCATTATTAATTAGGAGCCCCAAAATCATTTCTTACTACTTCAATCCATCATTTCATTTTGATCTACCTCTAATCCTGTTGGCCCCTTCAAGTTGTATTGTAACAGATTGTTTCTTTCTTAATATGCGCTGTAGATGATTTTCTATGCCCTTGACCAAACCATCTTAAATATTAAGTGGGGTTAATCTTATAATTGACCAAACCATATCCTATTTTGTAATTGTCCAATGGATTTGATATGGATTGAAAATAAATAAATAAATAATAAAAATTGGACATTGGGAGTTCATCCAATGAAGTTGAGTCAACATTGTTTATAGAGATATTAGATGGGGTCTCTCTCTCTAATAATACTATAATAGTTTAGTTAATTACTGTACAGAAGAAATTGGGGTTGGAAACTTGGAATGAAATAGGTATTTGTTACAGATAGCTGCATATGGAAAGGGATTTGTTGAGGCATCAAAACAAACATGGGAGATGTTTGAGAGGCAACAAATGGAGCCAATCGTCGACTCCGACATAACCAGCGCCATTGGCTTCCTCACCGGAGTATGCAGCGGCTCCATCTGTGTCCTTGTCACGGCTTCTTGGACTTGGGCGGAGCACAAGAGCTTCACGGCCACGGTCTCGCTCATGGCCTTCTTCATTGGCTACCTCTTGGTTAGTATTACTTCCCTCACTCACAACTCACACTTGTTTATTAATCTATCAAATGCATCAAGCAAGTGCTCAACTTAATTGAATCATGATTTGAATGAATTAATGCATCAGACTCGGATCGGAATGGCGCTGCCACACGCATGTGTGAGTTGTTACTACGTCTGTTATGCTGACAACCCCCAAAACCGGCTCTTCGACAATACCATACAGAACCGGATCGAGTTGATAAAATCTTGTGGAGATGTCGTTCCAACTCCCAGAGTTCCGGTTCCTCGTCGCTTCACTGTGTAGGACGAAATCTTATCTATATGATACAACGGCTATACAAATTATATGAGATTGTATCACCACCGGCAATCAATCCGATCGAATGAGCTCAACCAATGGAGCTCTTGGGCCACACCCAATTGACACCGAGGGCTCAACCTAACCCGGACCAGTCACATGACTGAACCAGTTCCACAAAGACACAGGAGAGTGGGGGACCCCTAGCCCTAAATTGTTATGGTAATAATGGTAATCACATCGTTGATGATGACCCTGACCCATTAATTCTTTATTGGATTTTTTTTTTTTTTAATCATCGAAGAGATGAAGGGGGAGTGCGGGACCCACAAAGATTCTCATCTACAAAGCTGAATGGTGTAAAACAGAAGGGTCCTTGTATTACATGCGATATACTTTTGGGATATTCTGTTGTAATAAGCCACTTTTTATATTTTATTAATTTCAATATCATCTTAAGCATCCCAATCAGAAAATTTTGGTTGAATTGGACATTGGGTTCGCGTTAAGATTACAGTATTACATTGTCTCCATAACAAACATCATCTTTTTCTAGAGCTGTTAATGGGCCAGTTCTGCCCGACTGACTGAACCAAACCGGATCAATTATGTCCTTTTGATTCCGTGATTTTGTCAGGATTGGTTTCAGTTTTTGCATGTCTCAAGCTAATTAAGACCTGGAATTGATTATTATATTAAATATATATATATATATATATATATGATATTTTTTATAATTTTTATCATATTTTATGTTTATAATAGTAAATTTGAAAGATAATATTAATTAAAATATTTAATATATTAATATAAAAATAATTTAATATTTTACTATCATTTTAACACTATATTATCGAAATTTAAAATTTCAATTATCATTTAAATAAATAAATACAATTTTCAGTACAATCAAGTCTAATGGATCCAAACCCAATAGGCTCAACTACTAATTGGGATGATTTTGAGTCTATAATTTTGTCCTGATTAATAATCCCTTAATTACTGAGACCACCCTATCCCCAATCCGGACCCGATTCTTCACAGCCCTTTCTTTTTGTTTTTGTAAAAAAAAAAAAAAATCTTACACTCCATTGAATCGGAATAGTTGCAATTTGACACCAAACCTGACAGTTATGGACACTGTTAGAGCACGCCGTGAAGGCACAACGATCAGTGCTCATTTATATATTTCCACCAAAGCATGCAAGAAAAGAGAAGGAAGATCCCATTCCCCATTCCATTTGTAGGGGGTAGAAGCGTAGAACTACACAAGCCTAGACCGACGTAGACACAAATTCTATTTCATCACGTTTCATTGTGCAGGTGGGGGTAATGGGATGCGTCCCTGCGCAACCTGACAGTTCCGGGTCGGGATTTACTCGTCATGACTCACGATTGCAGGGGCTGCAGGGGCGCCAAAATCCGGGTCTCGATGACCATTTCTCGACCCGTGTGAATTTTACCCGACCCATTGCCCATTCGAGGGTAAATTGCTTTGGTTTCTGAATCTGTCACAACTTGGCAATTAGGGATGACAACGGGTTTAGAGAGGGTTTAAAACATTTTAGACCTTACCTGTCTTCCCAAACTTTCCAATCCGTATTCACCGCAAAATCTATAATAGATCGGAAGGGGTAGGTTAGGTTTAAAATCTATACCTAATTTTTTATTATTTTTTATCATACATAAACAATAAATAAATAACTCAAATAAACAAAAAAAATTCTAATTATTTAATTAAGATATGTAAAAACACATATATCATCAATTGTTCCTTACATAAAATTTAAAATATTATCAAATTCAACACCTAATACATAAATTTATATGTTTTTCAACAGTATGAAAAGGGTACCATACGTCCATACCCTTTTCATATCGTATGAGTTATAGAACCTCAAAACCCATCTTTCAAATTTCAAACAAAAAAACAAACCACCCCTACAACTACTACCAGCTGGCTAGAAATTGCTATCCCTATTGGCAATTGGCTAAATCAATCCACTCATTAAAGCTAAAATTTTGATTGAATAGCGTCTACTGCTAAACCATCCGGTCTCTGGCAATATGAGGACCTGGTTATTGTAGGAGAATAATGACAAACATCTGGTGTGCAGATATTTATGTGCATTTGTACTTTTCGGTGGATACAAACAAATTGGATTTCGTGAGGAACCTCTAAATTGGAGAAGGCAACAAGCTTGAGCTTTGGTTGTACGTTAGGTATGGAGTTATTTATCTATCCATCACTGCACTGGTGTATAATACAAAGCCTCTCTTGCTACACACGTTTGATTTATCCTATTCTGAATTTGATGGCAACTCTATTCATCCTCATTCATTTGCCTGATTAGATGCATATATTTCTAATAACTTCACATCTATAGTCAAATGGGAATTCTAGTTTAAGGTTTGAGAGAAAAATTAGGTACCAAACCCCAAACTGATATTCTATTTGGACGAATTCACAACTCTATCCCACAAGGAGTAGCCCCATAATGGCCTACAGCACATCCACACCATATATTGAGAACATCTCCCAATGATAATATCAGTTTCAATGATGTCATCATTAAGAGATATTTCCAATACAAAGCGGGGATGTGCTGTAGGGCATTGTGGGGCGGAGATGTAATCTCCACTTGGACAAGGCTGAAGCTCATCTCTGTCTCTTGGCAAAGAAGAGACCATGATGGATTTGCTTTTAGTTACGTTGAACACTTGTTTACTTGGGCTTGATGTTGATGCTTACACTGCAAATGACTTCAACCACTACTCCTTGATGGCTGACGGCTTGCCCCATGGCCAGCTGTCTGTTTAAATAGTCTTTAGGCAGTAACTTAACGTTATGTTTGAACAATGTTTAGAATTTGTGCTTTGGATTTAAAAGTGTTTTCGGTTTTTGACGATAAATCTTATCAAACACTCAAGAACATTTCATTTTGATTTTCACAGCCCAGAGCTCAAAAGTGAAAAAGCTTATCCAAACAAACCCTGATTTGTTACGTTAAGCATGAAAACGATGTTCAGAAGAGCTTAAATTAAACTTGGCTTCAATATTGGACTGGACCCCTTAGAAACTTACTTTATTTTCATAAATAAAGCCTTGAGATATCCAATTAACTCTATTCTTTTCCACAACTTTCCATATAGACTACTTGTTTGGTTCTTTATGCGTCCTCGCTTGTACAAACAGAAAATGGTTAATTGGGAAGAGGATATAATGACTCATTGGCACGTATGAATGGCACTCTGGTCAAGATTGAATACAGGGAAGAGGAATAAAGAAATATATAATATATATATATATATATCTGCAAGTTGCAAACAACCCAGGTGTTGTCTTCTTGTTAATAAGCACGATTGATTCATTAATCAATTAATGTGTGGACTGCGCATAAAGTATGACGATGTGTTCAAACTCGTAAGAGATGCATTAAACAAATTGAGCAGCCTATGCCTTTCTTGGGGAGTGAGGAAACTACGTGGAAGTTCTGATTGTTGGCGATTGATGAAGTCAAGGCGGGGAATATTTAAACTTTAAAGGGATCAAATCACCCAGGTGCAGGCTATATATAGAAAGTGCTTCACCTTTCTACTGTTTAGACTTGGATGGGTGGAAGGCCCCAGAGTGCACTTTGCTTCAACTGCAATTCCTTCTAAAGTGGAGGCTCAAGCTCATTGAAAAGAAGAAATGAAAGAAGTAAAAGAAGACCATTCTTCCTTACAGACCTAAAACTTGGTAGTTCTAAATTTCTAATCCTAATTAGCAAAGCTCATAGTTACAATGGAAAAAGTCAGCAATAGAGGGTTAAAGAATATGGAGGATTTTATTTTTATTATTTTGTTATAATAAAATAATGGGAGAATATTAGGTACTCCTCCTCTACTTCAGATATTCCAGTACAAGCTATGAATATTTAAATTAGTTTGAAATATTCAATATAGATGGTAGATCCTACCTTAATTTGAAGATTCTGAACCTTTTTTTGGTAAGATCTGAACATAAAAACTATGTATTCTGAGTATTAAATAATCTGGGAAACTACAAGCACCCAATATCCATTTAATTTAATGGCTAGTGATGCTCAGCAAGAAGCCAATGCGAAAGAGAAGAAAAAAAAAAGGAAACAAAAAGAAATTCAGCCAAATTAGTTCAACTTTTGCCTGGTAAATCTTCTTCATTAGGTCTACTACCTGAATAGGAGAGTTTATATGGAAAATATTTCCACCATTTGCCTGAAATGATCCAGCTGGTAATCTGAGACCCACATGATTTACCAGATAAACAGTGGCAACCCAATGCAACCATGTGTCCAATCCTCCCTCATAAAATAATATGTAGTTGAATCTGATTTCAGCTCATTAAAACAAAAAAAAAAAAAAAATACTGACAGGAACCACAAGTTTCTGCACTTGCATTTATTTTATTTATAACCTGTTTTGCTCTGTTTTTATATTAAACTTAGAACAGAGCAGTACAGGACCTGTTTTTCCTTCATGATTAACCCATGTGCCAAATTGCTTCAAAGTTCAAATACTTGACAGTTACTTGGAGTATGTAGTTTATGTACCCAATACAAAGGTACATGTTTAGAGCAAGAAACAATGGCTTAGGCTCGAAAATTGAGAGAACTCTTGTCCAAGTGGATTAAACTCAGTTGTATGAAAGCCTTTGTCTCTTTACATTGTCCTTCCTAAAAGTAAATGCAAATATAAAGATAAAGTTAAGCAGGGGTAATTAACTTGGAAATCATCTTGGGTTATTTCCATCCAATCAGCTGGTTGGTAAGGCTCCAGGATTCCCACGCCAACTCTAATGGACAGAATCGTGTCAACCCTACTCAGCTCAGTTGACGAAAGCGTTTCAATCCAATAAATGCGCCTGCTGTGTCCTGTATGGAATGTGATTTTTAAGCGTTCAATCGGTGTCCAGAAATCATTGTGTTAATTATGGTGAACAACGTTAGGTCGAATCTAATTTCCTTTCTATAGAATAAGGGAAAAAGAGGTGGGGTTCAATTTCGTTCCTTCCCTTCCAAACGTTCGGGATAGACAAATAGGTAGGAAGGTCTCTTCATACTGTATTTTGGTGATGTTTGGTATCGTTTAAGTTTACGTTTATTCATTTAGGCACCATCTCAGCATTTTCTGCTCTTTTACATATACATGCCAGTCATTTGTAGAAATTATTTTTTTAAGCTTTCACAAATGACCAGGCGTTTATTCACTCTTACGCTGAAATGACACCTAATGATGCCCAATTGTCATCAAAGGTTGCAATTATTGTATTTATTGGTTTTACCAACAAATAAAATATAAACATTTATTCAATAAACATAAACGGTACCAAACACATATTTTATGTATCCAGTTTCAGTCCTGAGCACTTTTAATGTGGGTACTGTTGCAACTTGAGTTTTCCCCGAAAATAGTAGAAAAGGGTTAGGATTAGGTTGGATTGAGGATTTGGTTAAGAATATGACAAAAAAATACTAAATTCCACAAAGTTATTGAAATGAGAGAGATGATGGTGATTTGTGTAATTTTATTAGGATAAATTGCATATTAATACCCTATACTCTATGCTTAGTCTCACTTTGCTACCTGAAATCAAAATGTGTCAATCCAATACCTGAACTCTCAAAACATTCTAATTTAATCCAAAATAGTTTACCACCATTAAGTGGCATGTGAAACAACACAAATGCCCTTTTGACATCATCTAACCTTCTTTATCAACCATCTAAATGTCTAAACTCAAGTGTCCGTTTTTCACCATTACTTTAGTTCAATCTTAATTCTCGAGGA
The DNA here is from genome assembly GCF_056320005.1 of Nelumbo lutea. Classification (NCBI taxonomy): domain Eukaryota; kingdom Viridiplantae; phylum Streptophyta; class Magnoliopsida; order Proteales; family Nelumbonaceae; genus Nelumbo; species Nelumbo lutea. The sequence continues at coordinate 8,421,632 of NC_142690.1, forward strand.
AAAAGATGATGAACAATAGTCTTATTTCAAAGGATAATTTTGACATTTTAAAAAATTTAAGTTACACATGTCATCATATGATACAAATAACTAGAGATTAAATTGAGATGTTTTGAGAGTTCAAGTATTGGATTGGAACATTAAAATTCAGATGTCAAACCAAGACTAGACCCAAAGTATAGGGCCGAGTTGGGATTGAGAACCTTAGAATTGAAAATCATGTTTGGCTAGTTATAGCTTAACCCAAACCAACCCAGCACACCCTATTGGATCAAAATCCCGTCTCTATTTTGAATTCCCATATCAGGCCCCTCTGTACATGTGTCTACCAATGAATGAATAACAAGGATATATAGCCAAGACAGATAACATTGATAAATTTATAGGAGTTCCATGAGCTAAAGGGGAGTGGTAGTCATACTTCCCAAACAGGAATTGTTTGATTTATTTAGAAAAGTTCTAAATATTTTATCTCATACTTGTTTGCCCGTTAAAGATTTCATGATAGGCTCAATTTATAAGAAATAAAAAAATAAAGGTCGAGATTGAGACTTCATTCTTCCGAAATTGTTAGTCTTTTTACTTTAACCAGCAGAAGTCTAACTTACTTGAAATTCCTCAGAATGAGAAATGAGTTTCATAGAAATTTTATGAAAATGAAGAAAAAAAAAACTGCCATCCGATCTCGCACGAATTACTTATTAACTTCCGGAATAATAATGCTCATGTTACAAAGTTTTCTTCAAAACTAGAACCCAAATTTCATGTAGCCGTTTCATCACATAATTCAAGCGTCTATAAATAGAAACTTACCATTTACAGGAATCTTCCAAACTATGCAGTTTTCGTTACAATACGGCATGCTATTTACTGAACCTCGAAAAAGATCACACTATAACTGTTATCTGAAAAGGGAATAATTTTTTTATACCCAACCAGGGAAGAAGGGAAAGAATTTCGATCTAGTGACAAGACCTTATAAGAGGAGGAGGCGCCTTTTGGACCTGCAACTACCGAATTGCAATCCAAACAGAAACCTAAAGAGCCAATAAGGTTGTGTTTGGTAACATTGCTATTTCTACCTAAAATGTTTTGGGTTGATCAACACAAATTGGCATACAACTGTTACTTGAGGATGTTTATCAAACTGATCTTTTGGGTTGATCAACACAAACTGGCATACAACTGTTATTTGAGGCTGTTTATCAAATTGGTTTTTCTACCTCCAGGGAGGTGAAGTCTAATCATTCTTTAAACACACCTCTCACCAATTTGTATTGATCGACAAAAACATTTCAGGTAAACAGTAGTGGTATCAAACACAACCCAAATTATCTAAAATCAGCTCTTTAAACAAATGCAGAAGATCAGAGGATGGGGCAAAAACCCTGGGTTACTCATTACAAAATGGTATGCAGAACACCAGAGGACGTTTTTTTTGTTTTGTTTTTTCTTAACTCTTAACATAAACTTATTCTTTAAATCTCAAAATAAATTAAAATTCCCTAGCATATGCTTGACAACACAATTTCATAGAACTTCCATGCAAGTTGAGTTAAAAGTTATCAAATAGAATGGTAACTCTTTAGTTAGTTCATGGAACCGATATACAACAAAGCTTTAACATTCAGAACTTAGAATCCCAACCATATGTGAAGTTTTTAGTTAATGAATGAAGCTGCTTCTTTGCCAAAAAAACAAAAAAAAAAAAGGAAAAACGAAAAAGAAAATTCAGAACTTAGAATTCCTTTCCAACCTTCTACAAAACCTTCTCACCTTAATCCTATAACTCATTCACAAAATGAATAAACCTTCTCTCCTCCTCCTCCTCATCATCATCATTATTATTAGATTTTTTTTAAAGCAGCAAAGTGGGAGGCTTGCCTACCCATCTCATGACAAAATGGATAGAGAACTTTATTATTGCTGTTGATGATGGCAGTAATTTTTTTTTTTGGAAAAGGTAATGTATTAAATAAGGCAAAAAAAGATATACAAAGCCCTGCTCAAAAAGAAATTGAAGCAGGGGAAAGAAACTAGAGAGCTGATTACATCTCTGATAATCTAGATACAAAAAGATTTTTATGGTAAAAAAAAGAACCGAAAGAAATATCCTTTAGTTGTCTATGCATTGCAGTCCATGAGTAAATTCTTCCCCATAAGTTTTTAAAAAATGTATCCTCTGTATTAATTCCCACAAATTCTCCCTCTCTTGGAGAGACCCTTAAGCTGCTAGCACCACAACAGCAAGATCAGGTCTTTTGGGAAACAGAAGCTAATTTCGAACAGTGCCAAAACTTTCCCCCAGATCATACTAGCAAGCTTACAGTGAACGAAAAGATGCGCTTCACTCTCAATATTCAACATCTGTATGCTTTCTTGTTAATATTATGCACATTATTGCTCCAAAGGAGGGTGCTGAGAAAGGGTGTTAAGACCAGCCCCAATCTAGCAATTTTCTCTCAAAACATTCTTCACATTTGAACTGTAGCAATTGTATTTCAAAATTCAACAACATTATTCATGATCTTTGCTGTTTCTCCTGTTACTTTGATTCAATAATCCATAATAAGGGAGAGCTTGAGGAAGATGTCACCCCATAAAATTAGACCAGGATGAACAAAATGAATTAGTGCATTTAGAACCTTACATGGTAGCTAAATACCATTCAGATTAAATGGGAAATTTTATGAAATGGTTGAGGCCAGCAATGTATTATGGAATAGAGCATTGCATTCAAGAAACGTGTCCAAAAAGTGGGTTTGGTAGAATTTCAAATGTTGAGATGGATGAATGGAAAAACTATAAAGGGCAGGGTCAGAAATAAATTCATTTGATGGAACCTGGTAGTGGCTACAATAGGTGATTAAATGAGAAACTTGTAATAAGATGGCTTTATCACATGCAGAGAAGACCATCTACAGCAATTCTAAGAAGTTACCTGTAACAAGTTGAAGGGGCTAGAAGAGCTAGGGGCAGACCAAAAGGACATGGGTTCAAGTAGTAAGAAATGATTTAATCCCTCATGATTTAACAATAGATATGACACTTAACATAACAGAATGGAAGAACAGGATTGATGTAGCCAACCCCATATAGCTGGGACAAGGCTTGGATGATGAAGATGATGATGATGAACTAACTATGGAATCTCTATCAAATTTGATCATCAAATGACACTCTAATCCTATATTTGAGCCTCATGACTAAGTTGTAAGATCTCGAAGTACTTCAGTTTTCTCTACATCAAGATGGGGTCTTTCCATTAGAAATTGGCACATATTAGATAACAATAGTAATGTGAATTTGCAGATATCAATTGACAGTTTGAAACAGAAGCACGACTGTTGTATCCACTGAAAAATGGAGGCTTCCAAATGGCCAGAATTTGTTATTTGTGTCATGAATATGAAGGTGTGAGGCATTTACTCATTACTAGCAAGGTAGCAGATTTTCTTTGGAGGTTCTTCTCTTTAGGAATGGCAATTTCTACCCTACCCGGTGGGTACCCGCCCCAATGGGATGGCTTTTTATGCTTGAAGGATGGCTTTTGGGGCAGACACGGGGGTTTTGAGATTCTACAACCCATATGGGTACGGGTAGGGTACAGTCTTAGGCTAAATCCAACCCTCATCGACCCACATATTGTTGGAAAGCACATAACTTTATGTATTATGTTTTGAATTTTATGTGAAGGATAATTGATAGTTTATATGTTTTGATTAAATAATTGAAAATTTTGTTGTTTGTTTGTGTCATTTTATTTATTCATCACTTGATATATAACAAGAAATAAGAGAAAATTATATGGGGTCTAGAGATGTGGGTAGGGTCTAGAATTTACAAAACTCTCCCTGAACCCGCCCCCGTTGCCATTCCTGCTTCTCTTATTTGCAGTTCAGGTTTTCCATCTTAACAACCTGGGTGAGATCAACTTATCAAAAAAAAAAAAAGAAAAAAAAATCTGGGTGAGATCTTCACTAACTGAATGAAGATTATGGTAGCAAGGAGGCTGGCATATATTGGAGTTGCATTCCAGTCACTATATGCCGGGAATTATGGAAAGAGAGAAATATAAGACCGTTCAAAGATAAGTCTAGACACATTGAAGGATTAATTGAAATTGGAAAGTTGATAGTGGATTAGCTGATCATTTTACCAGAATTTTCATAAATCAAACGGATCAGATTTTGGGGAAAGATTTTGAGAGACTATTGATTGGTAAGATGATGTACCTTTGAATGTGTTTCAATGCTATGCATTTGGGGGATAAATCATCACCCTATTTCATCCTTGAGCCTTCTCATATTTTCTCAATAAATTTTTCTTTCTTTTATGTTAAAAAATCTGTTAGATCCACTGAATATTCAAGAGAAAGAATCTGTACCCTGTGTTTAATTCGATGTTAAATAAAATTTGTTTTTTAAGGCACGATCAGTTTTCTAAAGTATTGCCACTGGATGATGCACATTTTGTATCAGATAATCTAGCATGAACTCAATCTTCATTTTTCTATGCTGAAGCAACGAGAGGTGAAAATTTGTTAAATTACAAGAAAAATGATTCATATGATTTTGGGAAATTGTTCGACACAATAATGAAGGTGTTTATGATCCTGATAGAAGCATAACACATCTTTGAGTAGGACCACAAAGCTATTGTTAAGGAAAACTGAGGAGACAGGTGTCATTGAAATGGTTGACAAAAGTTCCAGATAAGAAAGTATTCTAAGGAGCCAAATTAAATCAAGAAGAAAGTTCGGGAGAAGGGTTCTATCCAAAGTTTTAACAGAAATTCCAAAGAAACATGTCAAGGAGAAAACTAATGTAATTGCACATAATGGAATCAGATCATATATTTAGAGACAGTATTTACAAAAGCACTAATTTGGATAAGCCGTTACAATAACCAATATAATGTTTAACCAGAACATTAGATTGGCATAATAGCTATTCACATAAAACAGCCACCCAAAATCTAAACTAATTTACATGCTTAGTACCATTAGTCCTGACCTCAAGTTCAAATTCATATTCCAAAACAGAACAACACTTGAATCAACTGATGGAAGGATTTCTCCATGTAATATAAAATTGCTGCCTCTATAACTACTCTCCACTCACAATTTCAGTCAAGGTTCAGAAATATGAAGAAAATGTCAATAGTAAAGAACAAATTGACAAAATACATAAATAGCATTACCGAGAAAATGCAATGACATGGATTCTCAAAAGAATTGTTCACCAGAATACCCAGTTTGCATTACATAGCATGCCTATTTGAATTACTACTTCGATGTTAAATAATAAAAGCAAGATAATGGCAATCTTCTGAAGTAGATTTATCCATAGAATACTAAAATACAAGATATTACCTCATTAGCATTTTCAAAATCACAAATGCCCCAAACCCCAGTTCTCCAAATCCTAATTACCTCCGCCATCATCCAGCTGTATTAGCTTTCGCCTCCTCACTCTTAGCCTCGCCCGGGCAACAGCCCCCATGATGGTGTGATGATGATGATGATGATGATGATGATGATGATGATGATGATGATGGTGTTGATTCTGCTTTCCCTTGAGCTGCTTCCTCATATCGTAAGCATCCTCTCCGTCAGCATAGTACTTGGCCTCAACGTCATGAATCTTATACCCAAGCGTCTCGGTATACAAATTGAACGCAGCACGATTGCTCTTGCGGACATGAAGCGACACGTACTCCGCACCGAAGACCTGCTCCATGGCGTTCTGGGCAGCGGTCATGAGCTTGGTGGCGAGGCCAAGCTTGCGGTGAGTACGAAGAACGGCAAGAGAGGTGATGTGGCCATGGCACTCGGTGCTCTCCTCCTCCATCTTGGCCAGAACGTAGCCGACGATGCGGCCGCCGTAGTCTTCGGCGACGTAGAGGAGCTGAGGCCAGGAGAGGATGTGATAGAAGTAATACTTCATCTGGTAATTCTCAGGGAGGCAAAGCAGGTTGCAGGCCTGCATCGCGAGAAGGTCGTCGATGGTGGCCTTTCTGATGCAAACCATGATTTCTGGAACCCGAGTTGCGGTTAGGGTTTCGCTTGTTCTTCTTCCTCTGGTGCTTTGCTCTGCTTCCGCAGCTACAGTAGCGGCAAGTGGAAGGTGTCAGAAACTTGTGCTTAAATATTGACCTCATCTTGGGCTTGGGCCTCAGCCTTGGGTGTCGTGTTGGTGTTTGTACAATTGTACCTAGTACCCAAGACCAAGCGAACAACAGTGGTGCATGAGTATGACAATGAAATTCAGGAACACAATATAATGATGGGCCACTAGATTTCAGGCCCAATCCAATGGAGGAGGCTTCGAACTTGGAATATCGAAGAGCAACAAAAAGTTCAAAAACATATGGCAATATCAAGAATAAAACATATAGGACTGTTGACATTTCTCCTGTCGTAGAGAGATGTCAAATCACAAGAGTGCAAAGAACTTAACGACATCATTTTCTTCTTTGGATGGCAGTTTTGTCTTATGAATCTCCATTGCATGAGTCTGTAAATTATCTAAATAGCAGTTATTTGAATAAAGAAGAAAAGAATCGATTATGTGCAGTTTCAATCCTATCCCTAGCCTGGTATGAAGCTTACAGTAGTAGTTCCTACAAACCCTGCAACAGGCTTGTTTACTCTTTCTTCTTTGGTATCTCTATACGTTCAAATGTAACTATTTACTAAATTTAAAGCCTTTTAACCCTTCAGCTTCATACATCTTATTTATGTCTTTATTTCCTTCATACATCAATATCTATATCTCTCATTATCTGAGACGATCGATGCTTTCTGCCCTACAACCTCATTGAATCTCTTAAAAAAAATGTAATTTTCTTGAAACTTCCAACACTTGACAGAATGGAATGGTGGAACAGGATCCATTTAGTCAATTCCATACAATCCAGCAGACAAGACTCAGATGTTGATTATGATGAGGCTGTATTTCTTGATTCTATATGAAACACCAAAATAATTGAAGGGTCATTATCCTATGTTGGTCCCAGGTAACTGAGATCTTTGGAGGGGTGAACAGGATACAACCCTAAGTCTAGGGTTAAGAAAGGCCCGGTGCATTTACCAAAGTGCTACATTCTATAGTCTCCCCTAAAATCACTCTAACAAGTAACAAGTAAGAACTGAGTGAACATAATTGAAAATATTTGGGATTCCATCTTCTAAGCTCCAACAAATCAATATGAAGACATTAGCAAAAAAGTTCACATCATTAGACGCCCTGAAGAGATTCTAGAACCACCCCCAAGTTTTAATCAAAAGGTAACCTTGTCTCAATCAGGGAGGCATGTATCCTTTTTTTCAATTTTCTTTTTTATGCCAATTCTTTCCCAGTAGTTCCCATATTTTGATACGTAAATAACTGATATTTATCAATTTATGACTTCTACTTGAACAGAACTGGAACAGAACAGATCGTGCCAATAGCCTTAGTAAAAAGACTTGAATATACCATCAGATTTCTTAAATTGACTTGAACATATCTTGAGCTTGAGGATTTTAAATGGGTGGCCCCCATTGGACTTAAACATAGGTTCAAAATATCGATACACCCCTCCCACCATATTGGGGTGGGAGAAGGGTAGGTTTGTTTAACCGTTTAAGTATTATTTAACATTTAAAACAGTTCATTCAAACCTCAGGGTATGTTTTAGGTCTTTTACCCTCAACAAAATTGCAGACATAACCAAATTCAAAAGGATGAAAATTGTCTGCCAACCATAATCAAGTGCACCTTTCAGGAAGATGTAGGCATACCATTTTTTCATCAATATCTATTGATTTTTCATGATTTCTGATTGTCCCTCTTGTCATGGAAGAACACCGTGTCGGACCCATTGTTAGATGGATCCGCTAAAATACACATACACATTCAATCACATTTATAATGTACAGATTCCAATTGAACAGTACTTCCAAACGATGAACAAATAAATAAATACAAAAAAGGCCATGCAGATTGCCTTACTAAAATCTCTGCTAACCACTCATCCATGGAAATCAGGCAAAAATCTCTTGAGCGCAAGTTTTGCCTAGATTCTGAACGGATGCGAGAGCCAGATTTAGAAGTATTGGTCATTTGGTCTCCACCATCTCTTCAATGGAATACCGAAAGACATTTCAAGGCAAAAATGAAATTTCCCCAGCTACTTGTTGAATTTCCACATCCTGATAAGCTTATCATTGTGTGTGGTTACAACTTTCTTCATCCCAACAGCCAAGCATGTAATGGGAGGTCGACTGAGTTTAGGAATGCTGTCAATTTGGATGTCTTCTGAAAGTTTTCTGACTCTCTTCTTTTCGATGATGCCGTATCCCTTTTCAGCAGAACCTGATTTTCCGGTTTCTTCGTTCATCACATAGCTGGAAAGAAGCTGACCAGTGTCTTGGTTTAGAATACGTAGCACACCATCTATCCCACCAACAACCAGTGCCGTTTTATCACTCTGCAAATGTTGCATGGAATACACAACATTTGGACTGACTCTTGTTTTCCATAGAGGTTTCATAGTCCTGGAAAATAATTCATGTCCGAGACAAGAAAAAAAGGACATACAAATCAGTATCATTCGGACCCAGTGGAAATCATGCTTCATAAAGGGCTTGTGATTTTGTGCACCAAGTAGGTGAGGCAGGTACCATGACTGAAAAATATATAAGATGCTCAAAACTTGTCAAAGTTGGCAAGTATGTAGATGCGTTAAAAACACAATATCTTCTCTTTCACAGATAATCCCTTAAGCCAACCATGTCATCCACCACATTAGCTTTTATAGGACTGAATTTCAGAAGGAAATTACACCGATAGGACTCCCAGAGAGAGGGAGACTGGAAACCCATAACCCAAAACAGGCATATTATCCAAACCCAAAAACGATCACCAAAACTACATGAAAAAAGGGAAAAAAAAAAAAAAAACAATTTCACTGAAGTGTTACATTAAAAAAAAAAAGATAGGCAGGGATATGCTTAATGCTAACTGCATACTGAACAAGAAATTGTCAAATTTTAATGTGAATAAGATATCATTGGCACCAGAAACATCTTTTTTTTTTATAAATAGCACCAGAAACATCTTTCATGCAATAGCTTGGTAAAAAGATTTATTTCCATACCTGAGGTCCCAACAATGTGAACATCCAGAAGTTGATCCGGCAAATACTAAATGTGAGCGCGGGTTAAAACATAGGCTCTTTATGCCTGTTATGATAAAGTATCAAATTTAAGGAAATAATAACTTATAAAGTACATCACAATTTTGAAAAATAATCATAATTATGATGTTTCTTTTGGAATTTAATGTTATTGATTAAGATTAAAAAAAGTTAAGGGAGCACATGATATATTACTGTTAAAATATCAGCTAATGTCCAAACGAAAGCTATGTTAACTTTGGCATCATGTTGTCACTATTTCACCTGCTCTGATATTTTGCTCCCTTAACATCCTTCTAATCTAAATTGAGAGGGCTGATCTTAGCTCCCTAATATCATTTGGCATGTGAAAAAGCAACCACGGGCCTTTGCTTAACATTTTCTCAATCCAATGGTGTTTCCACTTCCCAGTGTAACCTTGTACAACTAAAAATGTGAACATTAAGCTTAGATTAGCATGCACAATTAACACACAACCTCAGTTGCATCTGCATATAATCAGAAAAGAGGCTCTATGCTACCACATATAATCAGAAAAGAGGAGGCCCAACATTTCCATTGTACTATTCATCAAGTCACTATTGCCAATGCCACTAGAGCTGTGTTTGGTTACAGTGCAAATTTATTTGCATTAGTACAAAAGCATGGGAGTGCAAATGAAAAAAAAATGGAAATTCTCATTCAACTTTGTTTTGGGTTTTAGTTTATTCTGCTTCCTGTCTTAATTTACTTTATTTGTACTGCAATCAAACAAAATAAGCTAAAATTTAAAACAAAAATAGGTCTGAATTTACACTCAAATCATTGCAACCAAATACAGCCTAAGTTCCAGAGATGCCAACACTTCATATGATCAAGCTAAAGGTTTCCTCTTAATAGAGTTAAAAGAGGCATCATTTGATGCATCAAATATGGATAAGCAAAAAATCTACCCATAAATAATTTAAAAAAGAAAGACACCGTTCATTGAGAGTTTCTGTCTAAAAGATAAGGACAGCAATACTATCCTATCCCCTTTTCCAAGTCCAGTGGGAGTTGGTGGTTCTACAAGGGCTGAGATACTGGCTGCAGTAAAAGGAATACAGGTTGCCAACCAACTAGGAGTAAAAAATTTGATAGTCAAGGGAGACTCTAAGGTGGTAGTGGGCTGGCTGTCAAATCCAGATATAGTGTTCTGAGGATACATGGATCTTCTCAGGAAAGTTAAGTGGTTCGTGTTGACAGATGGTGTACCCGCAGGGGTATTTTTGTAATTTTTGTAGACCTCTTGTGTTCTACGGCCAGTATAGTATAAATACAAATGCTTCACTCACATGAAGCAGTTCTTTTGAGGCCTTAAGTCAGTAGCCTCTTCTCTCTTCTTCTTCTTCTTCTTCTTCTTCTTCTTCTGCTCAACATGATATCAGAGCGGAATCGACCAGGCCTGGAAAACACCAGCTGAAGTCTCTCTCCACTGCTGCATAGAAGCTATAGTCCTGATGCTCGAAGACAAGGAAGAAGGAGGGTTCTCTAGTGCTGCGGTTAGTCTCCACTGCCGAGTAGGATTCTGCTACAAGAAAGCTGACTGTTCAACTTCCTAGCGCAGAAAAGGGTTCTCCTACAAGGTTTTTTTTTCTTCACTGGAGTTGCTCGGCCAAGAAGACTGTAGAAAACCATCCCAGATGTACGGAGGAAGGTTCTGACCTGAAGAGAAGTTTGAGTCCATGAGTGTACTGCCTATTCACAGTTCGGGTGACCTAGGTACTGAACTGAAATTTTTTCTGTTAATGGTTCTCTTCTTGCACTCTTTCGATGGACTGTCAATGTCCTAAAATCTGAATAGGGACTGTCCCCCTTCCTCCGATTGTGTGTTGCTATATTCAGCTCTCTAAGGGACTGTTGATGAACCCTAAACCCTAAGTGACTGTTCGGCTGCACTGGAAAGTGGATATCAGCCAATTAAGTGTGGTGAACCACCACTCGTATTGCTGTTCCTGCTGAGATTTTTTTTTCAACTGAGAAGATGCTTTAAAGTTGTAAAACTGTAGGTCATTCAGACCTGGTTACACTGCAAGTGCAGTGTTCGTATATTGTTCTGTGGACTCCTACAAAGTGTAGGTCATACAACCTCGTACTGCAGCTGCAGTGTTTGTGTTTGGTTCTCTGTGAAACCGAAAATCATCAAGTGCCTTGTTGTGGGCTGTAGCAGCTCTGTAAGGCAGTGTGCCTTTGGTTTTGTGTACTTCTAAACCTAGAATCATGAATAAGAAAAAATTGTGGTGCACTAATTGTCAAAAGCCCTAGCACACCAAAGATACTTGTTGGGATCTCCATGGGAAACCAAAGTAGGCTCAGGATCTACCTAAGAAGCAAGACTCGGATGTAATTAGAAGGCCTGGGCAACAAGGTACCAAGAAACACCACATGGCCAACATGGTTACTCGTGAGAATCAGCCCTCCACTTCTACTGTGACTCAAACACCACATTGTCAACATAGCTACTCTGGATCTGACCCAAGGAAGGATATTGTAAACTCCTTCCATGACCATTTGGAGCTTTATGGTAGAGCAATTTGCTAGATGGATGCTCCTCCCACCACCTCTTTTGCATCCACATTAGGTAATCCTACCACAGCTTTCCATGTTGCTTCTCACAACCTTGCCTCTCCATGGATCATTGATTCTGGAGCATCAAAACACATGACTGGTATGTCCTCTTACTTTCAAACTTATCACCCTCTTTCCGGAAGAGATAAAGTGAGACTAGCTAATGGATCATACACTTCCATAGCTAGTCAAGGAACTCTCTCTCTTCCCCTCGGCCTTACTCTTCCTGATGTTCTTCATGTTCCAAAAGTTCCTATGAATTTGTTCTCAGTCAGTAGTGTTACAAATTCCTTAAATTGTTCTGTGACTTTTTTCCCTACCTATTGTGTGATTCAGGATCTAGCCACGGGAAGGACGATTGGTAGGGGACGTATGGTTGATGGTCTCTACATGCTAGAGAATACGGCTTGCCTTCATGTTACAGAGTCTATGAGTCAGTTCAGAAATATTAAAATGTATTTGTGACCCAAGGGAGGATATTGTAAACTCCTTCCATGACCATTTGGAGCTTTATGGTAGAGCAATTCGCCAGATGGATGCTCCTCCCACCACCTCTTTTACATCCACATCAGGTAATCCTACCACAGCTTTCCATGTTGCTTCTCACAACCTTGCCTCTCCATGGATCATTGATTCTGGAGCATCAAAACACATGACTGGTATGTCCTCTTACTTTCAAACTTATCACCCTCTTTCCGGAAGAGATAAAGTGAGACTAGCTGATGGATCATACACTTTCATAGCTGGTCAAGGAACTCTCTCTCTTCCCCTCAGCCTTACTCTTCCTGATGTTCTTCATGTTCCAAAAGTTCCTATGAATTTGTTCTCAGTCAGTAGTGTTACAAATTCCTTAAATTGTTCTGTGACTTTTTTCCCTACCTATTGTGTGATTCAGGATCTGGCCTCGGGAAGGACGATTGGTAGGGGACGTATGGTTGATGGTCTCTACATGCTAGAGAATACGGCTGGCCTTCATGTTACAGAGTCTGAGTCAGTTCAGAAAGAGTAAAATGTATTTGTGGCACTGTCGTTTGGGTCATTTGTCTTTTGAGACCTTGAAAGTTGTTTTCCCAAAACTGTGTAAGTCAGTGTCTGTTTCCAATTTTTCTTGTCAAACGTGTTAGTTAAGCAAGCATTGTAGAACTCAATTTCCTCAAAGAAAAAGTAAAATTGAGTTTCCTTTTCACATTGTGCATTCCGATGCGTGGGGCCCTGTTACTTTACCTTCTGAGAGTGGCTACAAGTACTTCATTACCTTCATTGACAATTATTCTAGATACACTTGGGTATATTCAATGCGAACCCGTGAGGAAGTACCAAAAATTATCCAAGACTTTCAGCAGATGGTCTTCACCCAATTTCAGACTGAGATTCAAATATTTCAGTCAGACAATGCAAAAGAGTTTTTTCATAATGACCTCATGGAGTTCTTTGCTTCACATGGCTCACTTCATCCGTGCTCTTATGCCCGTACGCCACAACAAAATGGTGTGGCTGAACGGAATAACAGACACCTCCTTGAAGTGGCACGGGGTTTACTACTCCACATGTTTCAGTCAAACAATGCAAGAGTTTTTTCATAGTGACCTCACGGAGTTCTTTGTTTCACATGGCTCACCTCATTGGAGCTCTTGTGCCCGTACACCACAACAAAATGGTGTGGCTAAACGGAAAAACAGACACCTCCTTGAAGTGGCACGGGGTTTACTACTCCACATGAATGTTCCCAAACGACTTTGGCTTGAGGTTGTCCTTTGTTCCACATACCTCATTAACCGAATGCCCTCTCGTTGGTTAGAGTACAAAGCCCCACATCAGCTTCTCTTTCCTAAGGCCCCTCTTCTTTCTATCCCTCCTTGTGTTTTTAGTTGTTGGTGCTTTGTCCAAAACCTATCTCCCACCCGGGGGAAATTGGACTCTCGTGCTATCCCATGCATATTTCTTGGCTACGCGTTCTCTCAAAAAGGGTATCGTTGCTTTAATCATGTTTCTCAGAGATTCTATGTCTCCATGGATGTTACCTTCTTTAAAGATGAGCCCTTCTTTCCTGTTTCTCCTCAGGGGGAGTGTAGGCATGAGGAGAAACTGGTTCAGCTTCCTCCTCTTCCTAATCCTTCTCCTTCTCCCCCTTCTCTTCCTGATCCTCCACCTTTCCATGTTTTTCCTCGTCGTCATAAAGGCCAACCAAGCTCAAGAGCTGTGGAGAATCCAGAAGTTGTACCTCAAGTGCCATCAAACTCCTCGGGGGAAGATCATTCTCAATCAGGTAACTTGACTCCCAAAGTCCCAATGATGGTCTTGACCTCCCTGTTGCTAATGATCTTGACCTTCCTATTGCCCACAGGAAAGGTGTTAGGTTGTGCACCACTAAACACCCAATTTCCAACTTTGTTTCCTATGAGAACATCTCACCTTCATTTCGTGCCTTCCTTACCTCCATTGACAGTATCCCTATTCCCAAGAATGTGGCAGAAGCTCTCTCAGTACCAAAATGGACAAATTCCATGAAGGAAGAAATTGATGCCCTTCATAAGAATGGCACGTGGGAATTTGTTGATCTCCCTAAGGGAAAGGATCTAGTTGGATGTAAATGGGTGTTCACTGTTAAGCATGGGGCTGATGGAACTGTGGAGAGGTATAAAGGTCGTTTAGTGGCAAAGGGTTTTACTCAAGTATATGGAGTTGATTATGCAGAAACCTTTGACCCTATTGCCAAAATGAACTCTATTAGAGTACTTTTCTCTCTTGCTGCAAATCTGAATTGGGATCTACATCAGCTCGACATCAAGAATGCCTTCTTGAATGGTGACCTTGAAGAGTAAGTTTAAATGGTTCAACCCCCCGGTTTTTTGGCTCAAGGAAGTGAACAGAAAGGGTGCAAGTTAAAGAAGTCTTTATATGGGCTGAAACAATCACCAAGAGCTTGGTTTAGCAGATTTCATATTGCGGTTCAGCAGAGGGGATACAAGCAATGTCAGTCAGACCACACACTGTTTGTAAAAAGGGTAGAAGGTAAAATGGCTGCCCTAATAGTATATGTGGATGACATAATTGTTACTGGTGACTGGGAGGATGAAATTCAAAGTTTGAAGGGCTTCCTTGCTACTCAGTTCGAAGTGAAAGATCTAGAACCCGCCAAATACTTCCTTGGAATTGAGGTTGCCCGATCAAAAAATGGTATCTTCATCTCCCAAAGGAAATATCTCCTAAACTTGCTTAAGGACACTGGAAAGATTGGGGTTAAACCAACTGACTCTCCCATTGACCCCAACCATAAGTTAAGTGACAACCAAGGTGAACCTCTTAAGGATGTGAAGAAATTTCAAAGGCTTGTAGGAAGATTGTTGTACCTCTCTATGACTCGTCCAGACATAGCATATGTTGTTGGTGTCTTCAGCCAGTTCATGCATGCACCCAGGTCCACTCATCTTGAAGCAACGGAGAGAATACTACAGTATCTTAAGAAGTTCCCAGGTGTTGGCTTACTATTCCAAAAACATGGACATTTGAGAGTTAAAATTTGCATAGATGCGGATTGGGCTGGATCTCAAAGTGACAAAAGGTCTACTAGTGGTTACTGCACCTTTGTTGGAGGGAACCTTATTACTTGGAGGAGTAAGAAGCAAACCGTGGTAGCTAGATCCAGTGCTGAAGCTGAGAAACGTGCAATGGCACACAGAGTAGCCAAAGGTATGTGGATAAAGAATCTATTGGGAGAGTTGGGTTTTCCAGTGGACAAACCCATGACTCTACACTCTGTGACAACAAGGCAGCTGTAAGTATCGCTGCTAACCCGATACTACATGATAGAACAAAGCACATTGAAGTTGACAAGCACTTTATTAGAGAGAAAATCATCACAGGCGAAGTATGCACTCCATACATCAGCTCTGAAGACCAACTAGCAGACATCTTTACAAAAGGGCTAAACTATTCCAAACACCAAGATCTCTGTGACAAGTTGGGCATGATTGATATCTATGCCCCAACTTGGGGGGGAGTGTTGACAGATGTAGTGTATGTACTATACACAAGTTTTGTACCCGCAGGGGTATTTTTGTAATTTTTTGTAGACCTCTTGTGTTGTACGGCCAGTATAGTATAAATACAAATGCTTCACTCACATGAAGCCGTTCTTTTGAGGCCTTAAGTCAGTAGCCTCTTCTCTCTTCTTCTTCTTCTTCCTTCATTTCTTCTTCTTCTTCTTCTTCTGCTCAACAGTTCGCAAGGAACATGTCAGTCAGTTTTCAGTGGGTTAGCAGATCGAAAAATGCTATGACTGATTCTTTGGCTAAACAAGGGGTCGCAAGGGATGAATTATTTTGGGCCTACCTTATGATTGTATCCTGTTAAGAGTATGGTTATCTTCTCATCTCTACAGGGAGGTAACATCTCATGCCTCCTCTTAAGGTGAATGTATACTTCCTACTTTTAATAATAAAATCATTATTCATTTATCAAAAAAAAAAAAAAGTTTCTGTCTAGCATTCCATTAGCATACTCTTCATCAAGCCTGCAAGTTATATCTACTCAACCTATCGGAGTAGGCTTGAAGGAATTAGATCACTATTTCATTTACATGTTCTGCCATTAGGAAGTCAAAAACCATCCCTTTCCCAAAAGCAATCACAACAGGAAAAATACAACAAAAGAAGGCATAAAGATATTCACACAAATACTGGAAAGGGAAAAAGGCATGTCACAAGCATCACCGTAACCTTAGAAAAACATATTGAAGAAGAAAAGTAAAATAAGAAATAACTGTGCTTCTGCCAACAAATTGAATCTCTAGATATTGTTTATAGATCAAGCATATGAAGATAACCTGTGCAATCAGTTGACTTTAAAGAAGCTACCCGTTGATCAGATGAAAGGCCTGCCATTGTTATACTGCCAAGAGAAGAGCCACTAAGAATCATCTGATTATCAGTTAGAGCCAAGCATGTTACAGGCCCAGAACGCATCCTACATGCATGAAAGCAATGCAAACAATGAACCAGAAGGTTAGTGAGAACAATAACCAACACCATGAAGATCCACTGAATATGTATGTGATATCAACGATTCAGCATCATTAAGTTAAACTAGCATTAGGCCAACTATAAGGGGGTTCCACTCTATTGAAATAACCAACCATACTTATAAGAAAGGCAAAGTGCATTACTTTTAAAAAAGAGGACATGATAAAAGACTTTCTTAAAGACATCATATGACCAATCACTAAACTTTTAACATATCCCATACCTGACAATCTTTTATTTGCATAGTTGATTCTATCTTTAGACTGTGTCTAGACCATAAGATGATTGACAATCAATTTCGGTGAATACCTATACATACCATTTCCTTATCCCCTGCTTCATGTTTTATTACTGTGTTTTGGTTCAAGGTCATCTAATGATATGACATTGATTGGAGTTGATCCTTCCTACACATTGTTTTATGATAAAAAAGAATTTAACAAGCCCCTAATAAACTCCTAAAGGATCTGCCATGGGCATCAGAAAGTTAAATTTAGAAGGATCTGCCATTTGTTCTCTTTGGAATTTGAAAACCTTTTTTGTATCTCCAAATGAAAAAATGGTCTAATTTGCTTTGTATTTTCCTTTGTACAGCCACTGGTTGTACTTGTTTTTTTTCTAATGAAATGATACCTAATCTCTTCTCCAAAAAAAATAAAAAAGAAAAAAATCTTAAAGAATATTTGCATAATGCACAACTTCCATCACCATCATATGTAATCCTAGCTATATCATATAGAAGATAAGATTAGATGCAAACTCATTATAAAAAGAAGTTAAATGTTTGGCTTCTCTGTCTAGTTCTCTCTATTGGAATGGCACTCAAACAGTCAATCATAGTAAGAAAATCCATGAACATTTGTGATTCTTCTCTTGTCAGAGTAATTTATAGGATAGCACATCAGCTCTGATGCAATGTCTACTTTTTCTTTGATGTGCTTCACACCATTTTTTTAGAACAGGTAAAGTATACTATACTCCACAGCCCTGTTTTACAAAAAGATTACCATATACAAAAAAGTGTTAATTCTATCCTTAACCAACTTGTTTACAGAGAGCCAACAACACATTTTGCCCACAATTTCCTGAGGAACTGAATCAGTAGAGCTACTTTATTCTTGAATATTCTTGCATTTCAATTGATCAAAAAATAAATTCTTGCGTTTCTCTAAAGGGTTGCTGCTGGATCCATGTTGGATGATCCTCCTATACTTAACCTTTCACAAACTCCATTACCAATTCTGGACAGAAAATTTTTGTCTCAAAAAGCTTCCAAATTTTGGACTATACCTTGGCAGAAAAACTGCAATGTAGCAAATGATTCAGACTCCTCCTGTTACTCACATAGTATACAGTTTGTGGAAGCCAATTGCATACCCTTCCTTACCAAGTTATCCCTAATAAGGATTCTGTTTAGGTATGCAGTCCAAAGTAAAAAAAGCTACCTTTGTAGGCACATTCTTGCACCAAACAATCTTGACTGGGATTCATTACACCTCCAACCAGGAAATGAAATTATAGAAGGTTTTAACTGAAATTTTTCCAGATTTCCCACTCTCACATTCTTCTGTCATACCTTAGTCCTTACAATAACTCACGCTATTTATTTAGTAAATATCATGTTAATTTTTTTGATGAGTTTAACAAATATGATATTAATCATCCAATTGGCATCCAAGAATAGTGAAACAAAAAAAAAAAAAGGGAGAGGAAAAAAACACTAGGAAACATCAACTAGCTTCAGGTCAGCCACTCATTAAGTAATTATAGAACAAGATGAAGAAAGGCTGTAAAAGCATACCAGTGGAGAATCTCTGAAGTAACTGATATGAAAGCTTGTAATGTCAAGATAATAGACATGTAAGGTGAACATACAATAGGATGATCTGATGCAGCATTTTTTGGACATTGACAGAACTAAAATAATCTTGGTTTTAAAATCATTGGGAGTGCAAATTTGTAAGTCATTCTGGTAATTTCATAGAAACCACAAACAATAAACAAGTACTTGGTTACTTGAGAGAGAGAGAGAGAGAGGACAAGGCGCAATCCATATCCATCATAACCATACATCAAGACAAAGAAAACATAAGGAATTATATACAAGACTTAAACAAGAAGGATCCAGCCAAACAAAATTCTTTGTTATTGATTAAATAAAAAGTAAAGCATCCATATGTAATTGTCAATTTGACAACTAATGCAATAAACATCCACTTTAATTACTAATACCAGGTTGATGAGTAGCATAGGTTATCATCTGTACCTAATAATGTGAGAACATTGTCTACTGTACATGTCAAATATGCGAACTGTTCCATCCTCGCAACCAACCACAGCCTCTGGATCAATGTAACTGCATATAAATATTATGGTCATTTTGGCTGAAAGCAAAAAAGATGCACAATACTTCAAAATGGTGGATGATATTTTTTTTTCTTTTCTTTGTTGGTAAAAAATGAAAGTTTAATAACTCTCATGGTCATGGATCCTGATTTGTCTTCTCATGCTAGGATGTGCACTCATAATTTAATGATGGATATAGCACTGAACAGAATGGAATACAAAAAAAAGGATTCATGTAGCCACCCAAATAATTGGGTCAAGGGTTAGATGATGATGATGATGTTGAGAACATTCCAAAACATTGAATGATTGGATCTTTCAAAACATGTGTAGCGAGATATGCAGCCATGTCACCTCTTCCAAAAAATCTTTCATCCACATGTTTCCTTAAAAGCTAGCTCTAGGGGCATCTTCAAGGGAGAGTTGTTATGACCACTTCTATTCACATGCATGATGGAAGCTCTAAGCAGATTGACAAGAAAAGTAGGAGGTTTCATTGATGGTTTCTTGATCAAAGAGGGGGTAGTTAAAATTTACATTATTACAATTTGCATATGGCACTTTTTTTTAGTTGTGCTTCACAGGAGTAGTTCCTTTACGGCTTTACCTCTGGTGTGTCCTAAGGTGGTCCAAGGTGCTGTCTGACCTATGTATAAATTTATCAAACATTGAAGTGATGCCAGTTGAGGAGGTAGAAGATATTGCTGATTCAGCAATTGCTTTGGGATATAAGGTATGTTTGCTTCCATCTAAGTATTTGGGTCGGATGCTCCATGCTAAATACACATTTAAAACCATTTGGGAATGTAGCAGTACTTCGGGGAAGGTTAAATAGCTTTGATTCAAAACACATTATAAAAACCTGCCCATATTTTTTAATTGTCTTTTCCATTATTTGATAAAAAAAAAAATTGTCTTTTCCATTATGGTATCAGAGGAAAACAAATTGGAACAGCCTCAAAGGGGTTCTCTATGGAAGAGATGGATAAATGATGCCAAGTTCCATTTGGTAGATTAGGAGAAGGTGTTCTAATCTGCTGGATGCCTGGACTCGTGGCACCTCAAGATGGCTAACTCTGCCCAGGTAGGCTTCAGCATTTCAGTAGAGAACCTGATAGCCTATGGAGAAGGATAACTGAGGAAAACTTCTGCACCAAAAATCCAAATTTGGACCCAGGTATTGTAGCTACATCCTATGGGTGTTTAGTGTAGGAAGGAGTTGAAAGAATTCATTAATTAAAAAGAAGCATGTATAACAAGAGGTTGTGAGATTACAAATCAGTTAGAAGAAATGAATAAACGAGCATAGCCCCTGCTATCTCACTCCTAATCATAGTTTATTACATTTAGCTAAATACAATTGTTGCCTAGTAAACCCTTGTTTAGCCAACCCACTAGCCAAACTGTTGGCTGACCTGTGTACCCATTGTATTTTCAACCGCATGTCTCTAGAAATCCCATCAAAGCATCTTATTCCATTCCTGTAATTCCAGTTTTCTGTAGTGATCTTTGATAACCAGCTTATAATCACTTTTGAATCTCCTTCAATGACCAACATGTCAATCCCCATTTCCTTTGCCTTTTGCACCCCAACCACTGCTGCCCTTAGTTCCCCCCTGATTGAATCTCCTCCACCTATTGGACCTGAGTACAAAGCAAGCATAATCCCATTCTCTTATTAATCCCCCTATCCCAGATGGATCTGGGTTCCCACACTGCTTCCATCAAAGTTCAACTTCTTCCATCCCCTAGCTGGTGGTGGCCACTTCTTTTTCAGCTTTGGTTTCTTAAAAGAGGAGGTTAAAATTGCACTCCAATTTTGAAGAAATCATCCATGGTGAAGTCTGAAAACAAATCCAATTTTTTTAACCAATGTGCAACCTTCACTGTGATACTTTCAATAATAG
This sequence comes from Nelumbo lutea, assembly GCF_056320005.1. Classification (NCBI taxonomy): domain Eukaryota; kingdom Viridiplantae; phylum Streptophyta; class Magnoliopsida; order Proteales; family Nelumbonaceae; genus Nelumbo; species Nelumbo lutea. Next base: position 8,442,675 of record NC_142690.1, read on the forward strand.
ACTCTTTACTTCTTTCCTTGCAAAAATATGTGGGAGTCCCCAGTCCCTATAAAAAAGTTTTCTTCATGGTATGGAGTGTGGATAGCAGCCTTGAGAAAATGTCTCACAAGAAATAAGTATGCACAATGTGGTATAAGTATCACATCTATTATTTTTTTTCCCATGAGTTGAAAAGGCCAGATTTTTCCACTGTCCTATTATTGCAAACTGTGGACCATTTGTCTCCTTTTTAACATAAGCTACTGTTGAGTGTTGCCCAAGAACTTTAATAGACAAGCTAGCAACTTGGAAGTTAAGCAGATTAAACAAGAAGGGTAAAGTTGCCTGAAGCATATTCCTGTTATAATCTGATGATATGAACTGAAAGAAATGCAAGGACCTTCTATGACAATCAGCTTTAGAAGAGGAAATTCTTTTCTTTTCTTTTCTTTTTTTTATTTTATTTTATTTTATTTTTTTGATAGAAAGAGAAACACATAACTGCTCAATAGAGAACAGCAGGCCTGCAAAGTACAGAGTAGAAGGAACCAAAGAACTACAAAAAAAGCCACAAACAGAAACTTTACAAAGTACAGCTTGGGCCTGGGCAACCCCAATCTAACACCTCGTTCCCCACCCCTGCTTTTGCTAATGAATCTACCAGCATATTTGAACTTCTAGGAACCCAATTGAATGAGGCATTCAACAAAGTCCAAGTTACAACTGCCACCCTCACCAACTGCCTAAACTCCCACGGTAGATGATCTTGTGCTTTTATCCAACAAATCACAGTTTCACAGTCTCCCTCTACTATCACATCTCTCCACCCCTGCTGCTGCATCAGTTTTAAACCTTGAATCAACACTAATAATCCTGCACTTAACCTTAATGAATTACCCTGTCCCGCTGGACCTGTAAAGCTGAGGATAATATTGCCGCACTGACCTCTTACAACACCCCCCCCCCCCACACACACACACATACAAGAAGGCCTTGGGTTCCCAAGGCAATACCAATCAAAGTTTGAACTTAATCAAACCTGCTTCAGGAGGATACCAATCCAGCAGTCTCTGCTGTTTGCTAATCTGGAATCCATCCACTGTTTTCCATCCTCTTAACAAGTCAATGATGGACACTCCCTTAAATTCCTTAGTCACTAGTACCCAATGTGCCACCCTTACCAATGTAATCTCTAACACCTCTTCAACTGATTTATTTTTCTCCTTCAATAATCTTGCATTCCTTTCACACCACAACCCCCACAGAAGAGGAAATTCTTAGGAAAGCAATGGAAACAGAATTCTCATGGCAATCAGTTCAAAATGATTTCAGGATGTTTCACACGACCTATATTTCTCTCATGTTAAACTATTTGTCCAAAGATAGAATACTTTTTGCTTTTTTTTCTAATAAGTATATACTTCTTTTTTTTATCAGGGATAAAGATCCTCTGTACAGCCACTGACCACCACAAGCTGCACCTCTATATTCTGCACATTTTTGGTGGAATGCATTTTACTTTATTTTTCAAAAATATAATCAACATTAAGACTGTCAATGGATTGGATTTTAATCAATTCCAATCCAACTCAAATCTCAAAACTAGTAACTTCAGATGCAGATATCTGTTAAGGATTTAATGGATCGAATTGGATTGAAGTAAACAAATCCTTTTCTAGTTGGATTAGTTTGGATATATCCCAGTCCAGTGACTCCAGTGCAATAAAAATCCAATCCAACTTCCTTTGCTCTGTCATATTTGGAATGAATGGTTTCCAGCTAGATATCACGGCCAACATGGTATATGTTACATCATGACTCCAGCTAGATATCATGGTGGTAATTGGAAAGTGGTAATCAGTTCATATGAACATAGTTTTCCTGCGAGACATACTTGAACTATCTTTAATCGCTAATTATTACCTAAAAGTTAATTTTCAATCAATTTATAGATAATGAATTGGATTGGATCTCAAATTTCAGGTGTCAGATGGGATTGGATTTGGATATTATGAATTGGATTGTTATTGGTTTAGAACCGAATTGGACCAAATTTGATCCACTGACAGCTCAGCAGAAATCAAACTTTTATGTGTACATTATCCTTTTTTATTGGTAATTACTTATACATTATCCTTCAGTTAATTCAGGTACATATCCAAGAATATTGTTTTATTCCATAATATTTTTAGCCTCAAACAATAACTGAATAAAAGGTAATGCACTATATTGAATTATGAGCAATAAATATGAAATTAATTCCAAAAAATTAACAATAAAACATTTTTCTATGAATTATGGAATCATTTGACAACAAACCGCATGCATAACCCCCTTGAAAATGTTCCTTCACGTGCAGGAAATATACTTCTTTCCCCATGACGCCTCCAGATGCACACACGAGTTCCAACCAGCCCAACAATCTATATATAAGATAGAGAACTTTAAGACTGTGGATCTTAAGAAAAAATATAAAGGTTAACCTTTCTAAAAATCTTGATTTGATGATCATCAAGAAGAAAAACATATGGGCCATTCATACAAGTTGATATGTGTCAAAAGAGTATAAGCTTGCATACATCAGGAATGCATTTAAATTTTAACTTATAGGCTATGTTATCCAAATGTGGCAAGGATACAGATGGGCATAGTGTCGGATACATAATTTATACTAAAATTCAAAGTCTCCAATATGACATAACATCCTAACACAAGTATCATAGATTATAGCTATTCAAGATTAAGAAGCTGAGCTTATCACATAATTATGAATCATGTTATACATAAAGCACACCATAGAAATAAACCATCTAATTGACCGAAAGAAAATTATTATAATAGTCCAACATACCACATGCAAACTCCTCAAATTATGTAGACATGGACTCAGTTTACAGCTATCTCTGTTATCTTACCATAAAAATGAAATAAACCCCCCCAAAAACCAAAAAAAAAAAGTTTATTAATGACAAAAAGATCTAGTTGTATATGGTTTCTTATTTAAAACAGCATTCAGATTAATAAGTACACAAATGTGGAAATAAAAGCATGATTTCATGATTCTAACCACCATTTGCAAGAAGCATTTTGTTACCTTCACAAACTCCTAAAAAGCATGGTGTTGTGACTTCAACCCAATGAATCATTCTTGCAGACTAAGGACCATACTTGCCAGGGCCAAAATGATAGGACCTTCCAGAAGTTTGTATTGGAGGAATCCTATGTATTTTACTTTTCGTTGTTGTTCTTATATTAGCTGCTATGGTGGCCTTAATATTGTAATCAAGGATAATATAACTACATATAACCAAAAGAGTAGGCCCTTAAAGGAATGAACCCCCATACATCACAACCCCAACAAAAATGGGTGATCCATCAACTAAGGAACTGATGACTCTTGTTCTTTTTTTTCTATTTTTATTCTTTAGTTTTTAGTTTTTCTTTTGAGCAAAAAGTATCTTATACCATAATGCAGAACATGCAAGTATCCATTGAAATATACATACAATTAGTCAACTTAGGGGAAAAAGGCATATATCATATATGCCAGTCTTGTTAATTTATGTCGTGCTAATCAGAAGATATCATGTATAAAACTATGTGCAATACCATAATCAAACATCAGTATCACATTCAGAAGAAAAGGTACAATTCCATATCAGCATATGCTCATCTTCTTGGACAAGAAATTCATTCTATTTCAATATTACCTTATTTTCATCAAAACCAAAATCAACCAAATGGCCCACATCTGGAACAGAATATTCTTCCAAACATTTATAGCTTTTAGATGACCAAATGCGCATAACCTAGCATCATTTTAATCAAAATAAGTAAGAGATGGACAATATGGCATCTCCAATTAAGGAAGAAACAAAAAAGAGATTATCCCAGGTAGCAATTAACATTTCAAAATCATCTCAGGGATAATTACATTATGAAACACATTAGACAAACTAAATTCTTGAAAAAGGTAACTATCATTTCATCAAAAGAAGAAGGGATGTACATGAGAAGATGTACAAACAAACAGGAGTAAAAAACCTGGAACCCACCCAGGGAACTACAAGCGCCATGGACATTCAAAAGAATGTCTGAAATACTTCTTTCCCAATTAAATCATATCATCTTCAGATGGAAACCATGAGCCAATTAGCTAAAAAGAAAAGTCAAGTAGAACTACATACTATGCTCCATTTTCTTGGACATTTCGGTTTACAAAGTGTAGAATGATCCTTATTGTTGTTAGGACTGTTTTTTCTAATAAGTTGTAACTAGGGATACTTGTACTTCTGTAATTTTCTCTTATGTTTAAACGCCCTAATATATAAGTCAGTTTGGGAACTGCCACCGACATCTTTTGCCAAAATATTCTTTCTTCTGTGCTGTTATTTCTCTCCTCTCTTCTCTTACAACCTAGACTTGTTATAGTAGAATATAAATATTGATATGCATCAACTGATACATACTGGTTTCTGCTCAAAGGGATAAAATATACAATGGAATATTAGGATGCCACAAAATTCCTCGGTTTTAATCAGTATAAATGGTATTGTAACATCTCCATATCCTGTTCAGCATACTCAAGTATTAATAGTACATTATCATTGCCCATCAATTATTTTCCCTTTTCTGCCGCTATAAACTCACAGTATCAATGATCTGAAGTCACTTCGGATCACCACCCATTAGAATAGGATCAGAAATTTTTCTAAATAGTCCCATTCCCTTTATATTTGAAAATATGTGGTTGACTCACCCAGATTTTGTTCAGAGAGTTAAGGAGTGGTGGAAGGAGGACCTAAGGGGGGTCAGGTGGGAGGGAATCAAATTCTCACCAAATCCAAAATTCCTCAAAACCTCCAAAAGGAAAGACCAATCCACTAAATCATACACCTTTTCCAAATGAAGTTTACACACCAACCCCTTCTTTCTACTTCTGTAATCCTCCAAGCTCTTATTGGCTATTAGGATTTGATCAATGATTTGCCTATCCCCAACAAAGGTTCCTTGATTCAAGGATATTAAGGAACGAAGCACTTCTCTAATTCTTCAAGTAAGAACCTTGGCCATTATCTTGTAGAGACTATTCACCAAATTGATGGGTCTAAATTAACTTGGATGAACTGCATCTGGATTCTTAGGAATAAGAGAAATAAAGGAAAGGATATCAAATACACAAACACAATCCAAGGATGAATAGTTTAAAGAAAAACCTCATACCTTGTCCCTGCCACCAGTAAGAATCAAGCCCATCTTCATCCAGCACTGATGAACACTAAATAGAAACAAAGCTAGCATAAATGAGTAAGATCAACATATCAGAATACACAAGACAAATAGATAAGTCAAGTCAATATGGTAAATTTCATGTTCTTAAATTAAGTTGTGTTGACCAAAAGAAAATTGGCAGTATTGTACACCTTGTCATAGGCATATGATATAAGTATGCCAATGCTTATGTTTAGCAAGAAGTCGATACGTCATGTTCATGTAACAATCAACTTAAACCATTTGTATACATCTCTAACTGTTTCTTAGGTATACCAGTTTTTTTTTTCTTTTTTGATCATTTACATCCGTCTTTTCTTCCATGCATAATTTCTTTTGTTAAAATGCATACTAGATGAACCAACTCAGTATAGAGACACATCATTTTATATTTTTAGTATAGACACAAATATGAAAATCTATAAATTATACTCTATAGACATAGTTTTCCAAAGTGACCATGTCATAACAACATGTAGCAGTATCTACATTGGATCCATCTTACATATATAGGAACTAGTTAATAATTTAAGCTATCATCATTAAATATTTTAATTATACAAGAATTCTTGTTTAGTAATGTTAATGTAGATTTGCATATCTTGCCTCATTTTAAACCGCATATAGACCACACATCATGCAACAACCATTAAACTAAGAAATGAAAAATGAAATGGATAAAGAAAGGAGAAATTCATAATAAGACATCAAGATAACAACTACAGAAACTTACAAAGAAACACAAGGATGAAATTGGCAAGACAATCCGAAAGGGATATTAAAATGGCAAATGGCTGGACCAAGTTCAAATATGTTGTGTATAAATTATTTCATTTCCACATATTTAATATATATAAACTATTTAGAAAAGCATAGAAATATCATCATTAGTGCATCCCCACACAAATCAATTTGATCTAAAGGAGTGAAAATTTTATCTTTTCATCCCTAAGCTAATTGTTCCATCACTAGGAGCCCAGGATTGATTATCCACCCTAAAGTTCTGAAACTGCAATTTCCCTAGTTGTGGGGGTGTCTCACTAGTTATAGGCCCTATACCCCTAGACCTCACAATTAATAATAGGGATCACACCCCTTTACCTACAAGCTATTAGGTTGTTATAAGTAAGATGTTTAGATCTCATAGAAATGTGCCTAGACCAAATGGAAAATAAGTATACATTTCACATTGCATGACCATGCTAGAAATCTATATTATATGAAATGCTTCAAAATGGACCATACCCATGTTGGAGACATGTGGCCATCAACACCATCACAACAATCAAGGGACTTAAGGAGACTCTTCTATTTGTCAAGTCAATAATATGTAAAGAACTTCACACTCAGGGGCTAAAATTCAGGCATTAATCTGTTTATCCATAATACCCAATAATTTAGTGTAATAAACTAGATATTATTCTAATTCTTTATGTTGCTTTTGACCTTTTGTTGATCTATGCCTCTACTTAGTTTGTTTTATTTTTTTGGTAATAAAATAAAATTTATTAAAATAAAAAAGAAAATAGATAAATTATACGGAGAAGTACAGACAGGCCCAATGCAGATTTCTGATTTCCACTACAGAGCTATAAACATTCAAAATGACAAAAACCCCCCACTCTACAAACCATTTCCCGCCCATGAATTGGCATCAATTCCAAGCTGGCACCCACCCCAACTGTACTTCGGGCCTAAAAATTCTGACCCTGGCTGAACCGTCATTCTCCCAAAATTATACAAGGAAGGTGACCAGAGATCACCTGTCAGAAAAGAAAAACTCCAGCCCCCACCCACCTCACCCTGACAACAAACAGTCAACCCAGGAAAACATAACAAAGTCAAAACTCCCACCCAACGAAATATTAAAACAACCACAACAAAACAGATGAACTCCAAGAAAAACCAACCCCAATTTGAACAAAAATCCCACTTCCATAAACCCAAAAAGCAACAACGAACCAGACAAACCACCAACCACCCAAAAAAGGCAGACCATGAGCTCTCTACTTCTTTTTCACAATCCTCCTAGGCTTCAGCAACTTCCTATTTGGCCCAATCCCAAATGGGCCTTTTCTTCGGGTCTATCAGAAACATTTAAAACCAAGACATCTCGGTGCTTCCTCCTTCTAAATCTGTTAACTACTAGGGAGGTCTCCCTAATCAACTTTACGTCCTTAAATTCCTCATTAATTCTTTCCTGTTCTAACACCGAATTCTTCTCAAAAATGGCTTGCATCAGAGATCTCATTCTTTTTCCTGACAGATTTTATCAAACTAGACAATCTCTGATCATCATGACTTCTGCAATTGAGTAATTCTCTTCAGAGCCAACCTCATTTTCCATAACTGGCATAGGATGTTTTTCTTCCAACTCTCTGAGCATCTTCCTAATGCAACCCTCACCCCTAGGATAATTAAACCCATATACAAACTTCAGCTTCTACATTCACAATCTTTTCCAGATCAATTGATTTTTCAATTTCATGTGTTTCATCCAAAGCAATCTCCTTGCCACTTGAAACACCATCATTTTCTTCCTCCTCTTCTCCTCTTTCTCTTCTACAGCTGCATTCTCATTCTGCTCTAGAGCTGGAAATATTCTGTAATTTCTTTTTCTTTCTCTCTTGGAAGTCTTTGAACAAGGACCTACTGTGTTCTTTTCTTCTTCCTCTAACTTCCCACTTTCGAGCCCTTCAATCTCAACCTTTTGCTTTCCCCCATGAAACACCTCTTTATTTTCCTCATTATCTTAGTTATCTTTTCCACTTGTCGATACAATATCTCCATCAACTGTACCACAAACAGGTTCTTCAAGCACCACCAGATCCTCCTACTTGGTCTGTTTTCTTTCCCAATAATTATTTCACAATCCATATAACAAAAAACTAAAATTAAACTATACCAGCTTGGGCTTGTTGAATCTGACACCCATACCCCTGTCAGATTCAGACACTTATACCTATGTCCACATAATAAAGCCAGCAATAATTGCAAATATTAAGCACAGACCTTATCAGAATAATACATATGGTTAGCACATTATAGACCTTGTATCACACACTAATAAGACTAAAAAGAGGTATGACAATCAAGTGTCAATGAAAGTACCCAACAGAATGACCCTTCCATTGATCAATGCAAACAGAACCATCCTGCAGGGACAATCTATGCTGCTCCATAGCAAGACCCTCATAATACATCTTCCATGATGTTTCAGAAAAATCTGATATATCAGGAAGGCATGCAGAACCTCTTTGCTGCTTGTAATATTGCTTTTTCCACAAATTACATTTATGGATGACATTATACCTGAGAAAAGGAAATGACACATGTAAAGATCTTAGGGAAATGAACAAAAAAGAGAAAGCTAGAGGATGTCATCTTTAAAAGAAAAGAAAGAAACAACCAAATTTCCTTTAAATTGATTTAATTACAATTTTACAAGCTACTGAAATTTCCTGTGCGAAATGAAAATAAGTATCTCATATTTCCAGCTCCAGACATGGGTAAAAGTAGTAAGAGATGATTTATGCACTAATAGTTTAACAGTGGATATGGTTTTAAATAGAACGGATTGGTGAAACAGTATTTACGTAGCCGACCCCATATAGTTGGGATAAGGCATGGATCATGATGATGATGATATTTCCAGCTCCAGGAGTTAAACAAGCTCCCAAAGAACTAGTATTAACCAGTTTAAACCAGTGAACTAAGTGAATTCTCCTGTTCACTTATGTATCTCAATCTATGACTTTAATCTTTTAAGAAAGTTGTCATTTGAAGAATGCAGTATACTACTGAGCCCAATCGCAGTTCACTTGGATCCAAGTTTTAGTTGATAGGAGGATCTCAAATCAGTTGGCCATAATATATCTGCAAAATAAACAGCAAACTATATGGTAACATAGCCTTGCTATGTTTGGAAAAATCCAAAAAGCTGTTAATGTATTATTTTTGTTGATTAGGACCAAAATACTTCTAATTTAAGATTTACTAGGAGTTTATCTGATTCCACTCTGCAAATCAAAGATAGCTGTTGGGCTTATTTAAGACTGATATGAAAAGCCTATCCAAGAACAGAAATGTAAAAGTCTTTTTTTAGGAATTTATAGCTTGTTCTTCTTGGAAAGTTCACTTAGGTTGCAGCATAAGGATTAGACCCAGAAGTGGGCTTCCTTTATTAACTTTGGATTCTCCTTTTCATTTTAAACACCTTAGTAATTATTTTCTAACCTGAAGCAACCACAAAGTTCTCAAATTAGCAAAAGTCTTAATCAATTTTTCCAAAAGCATTCATTTAATTAAGCAGAAAAATAAACAAATCTATTCATTGCATTAATAAAACAATCCTTCTTGGACATTACTCCGAATTAACATTTGTTTTGATAGATAAAAATTCAATTGATTTCATTAGAAACAAATGATAAATAGTTCGTTACAAGCATCCCAATATGAGGTGCGAGGTGCAGCCTCACTCATTAATGCAGAAACATCATAAAGTTACAATTGGGCCCAGTACAACTGTTCCCTAGTTACCCCTTGTTTAGCTAGAGAATCAGCAAAAGCATTTGCCTCCCTCCCCACCCATTGTATAGTTACCTCCATCTGCTGAGTTAACCATTTGAATTTATTCATTTCATTTCTATAAACCCAGATCATTGAATCTGGGTATTCTAGCCAACCCACCACCACCTTGGAGTCCCCTTCTATCACCAACTTTTCCAATCCTAACTCTCTTGCAATCTGTACACCTTGTAGGGCTGCGTACAATTCTGCCTTTAAAGAGTCTCCATTCCCCACTGGTCCTGAGAAGAGTGCTCTTAAGTTTCCTTCCTTGTCTCTGATGACCCCTCCTATTCCAGCTGGGCCTGGGTTGCCTTGACTATTCCCATCGAAGTTTAATTTCAGAAATCCTTCAATGGGAGGAGCCCAAGCCAACCTTACCTTAACCTTCTGCAATGAGCTAGAAGCCACTAAAGGCCAATTCCTCCAAATATCATCAAATGTGAACTTTTTTAATAGTTCCACCGTTTGTAGCAGTGTATAACCCTAGTCATTACACACTCCACAAGTTGTCGTTTGCTCATTTCTTTCTCTTGGAAGATTCTGGCATTTCTCTCTTCCCACAATGTCCATACCACTGCTGCTCTAGTGTACCTCCACATTACTCTTTCCCTCTTCTTCGGTAAAGCAAAGGTAGATGGGTCAAACAGCATCAACTCCGCTTGAAATTTAATCGATCCCAAAGCTATTTAGCAGTAGTGTAAAACACAGAAAATTTTTGAATTTTTACAAGTACTATCCAACTCAACTTGAAAATTAAGTCCCCTTTGGATATCAGAATATTTCTTTTCAATTAGTTATCTACAAAATCAAGAACTCGGGAGTTCATTTTTTTCCTAGGATTCGTACTCCTCTGTGACCTACTTATATGTCTATAGTGAAGAAAGAAAAGGAAACATTTAAATTCGATTATTAATTGGAACTTTGGAAGTAAGAAAGGCATGATAGGTAGGTAGAGAAAGACAAACCAGAATGTGCAGACAGCGGAGCAGCGAGCGAGATCGAACCAGTCGAGAAATGCGAAGATCAAACAGAGAATATTGGAGTCAAGAGACTGAATGGAAGTCCGTGAGCTCCTTTTCGTAGAAAACGGCCGGTTGGCTTCCATCGGTATCTTCCGGCCGAGCGGAAAGAGAAAAGCTAGAACACATGTACGCCCCTTTGTGCTTCCATGGTTACGTTGTCTGTTTGATGACACCTAAGATTGTGCGCGGCTTGTCGAACTCTCATGGCGTTACATGTAGCACACATATCACAGGATCAAAACATCATATAGGATATGGCCATGGCTCGTCAACCAAAAATTTTCGCTCCTTTCGTAGAGGAGGAAATGCTCCTCTTCACGTGAGAAAACGGATAATGTGACGTGGTTGTAATATCCACCGTTGAAAGGAGCTTAGGAACAAATAAATAAACTCATCATTAAGATCTAGGGTTGCAAATTAATCTGACCGAGTGGGACATAGATCTAAACTTTATTACCAGCTGATGGATGGTTCAGTTGGTACGGTCGTTTGCTCGTTCTAACTTCGAAGATCGAAATCCCTCTGCTACGATCGCAATATGCGTCCGATTCGGGGATGGGGATGGGGATGGGGATGGGCTTCCCATAGTCTCTTAGCCTCTTTCTGGTCGCGTTAAGGCTCCGTTTGGTTTGTGGAAAATTTAAGTGGGATGGAATGGGATGGGAAAGGGGAAAATTTCATACATTTTTTTGTTTGATTTTATATTGGGAAAATAATTGGAAAAATACTATTTATCATCTTCTACCTTCAGATAGTGCCATTGCAGATGATGAATAATGCTTCTCCCAGTCTTTCACTACCTACCACACGGTCGCATTGTTGTACACGATTACATTTCCATGCAGTAGAAACGTGCACGCCCGTAGATCCCTCGAAAGCATCTCCCCAGCAAAAGCGACCATTGGGTTTAATTCGCAGATGATAGTTCACTGGCATTTGGAATGTGGTTACAGTTACTATTAGCTTCAGTATCACTAGTTAATCTCAGCTTCAGTGTTCAGTATCGCTAGATTTCAGCTGATTAATCTCAGCTTCAGTATCATTGGACCTATTAATCTCAACTTTAGCCTCAACTGGTTATTATCACTCTGTATTTCAGCTTCAGCATCGCTTCTCTGTGGAATTGAAAGATTCTCACTTCGAGGGGCGTCGGCAGAGAACGTCACCTGGTGATCGTCCTTAAGGAAGGGGAGGTAGCAAATTGCCAATGGTTTTGGTGCGACCCCTCCAACTCCTACTTCTGGGTTCGAACGTCATTGTCACTCAGCTCCTCTTCTGTATTTTCCACACAAACCTTTCCTCACTCCCTCCTCTTTCTCAAAATAGCATGCGACTCCAAATCCATGATTTTGGGATATGACATCCCACATATTTCTCGTCCCATCCCTCTCTTTCCCTCAAAACAAATGAAAGAAAATGAAATATTTTTAAAATATTCCCAAAAACCAAACAGAGCCTAAGTGGCTTCTTCCTTCTACAAGTGCCATCAATTTTTTTTTTTTTTATTCATGGGGCTACACAACAAGGGGTAGCCCATTCCCTTTCCCTTAACCCACCCCACCCCCCAACCCCTAGTGGTAGCAGGATTTGATCCCAGGTGTCTACTTCGACGAATCAGAGAACCTACCAACTGAGCCACCATCAATTGGCCCTTCTACAAGTGCCATCTATACTCTTGTTACCTTCACCAAAAACATAATAATAACAAAAGCAAAAAATTATTCGAAATAGGCTTTATAAAGTGAGTTATTATATCAAAATAAACTTTATTTAATCTCTTAAATTAATTAAATAATAGATTTATACATCAAATAAATTAATAATCTAAATTTATAACATAAAACATCAGTGTCAAACAAAATTTATTAGAATATATTAATAAAAAAACTATTAGAATATTGGCATCCAATGATCAAAATTTTGATAAAATACACCGCCTATCGAGTGTATTATATTGTATGTTTTAGGTCCCGAAACACTTGTTTATAGGTTTTTTTGGGACCCCTCTTTTTTTAGTAAAAAATATATAAAAAAACTATCTAAAGACCAATTTTTAAAAATAAAATATAAAAGCACATTGTTTTTAGTATCGATACACCTTTGCCAATACACAAAATTCTTTGAACCTTGTCAGTGCCATACTTAATATGGAGAGTCATTCTCGATTTGAGCCACCATTAGCTGGTAAATTTAAATAAAAAAATATTTTATCCATGAGATTTATATCAAATTCAGATTATAATTGGATATTAAATAACATTTTTTTTTGCATAAAGACATTTAATAGTATCAATAAATTAAATTTAAAATTTATCTGAATGCTATATATTAATGAAATAAACTAAAAATGACTAATATTGTATTTCATGAACAAAATAAAATGATAATCACTTAAGACTTATGAACATATAACTCTTTAGCAAAAGTGTAAAATTCAAGCCAATTTTACTAATAGATACAATACAAAATTTTAAGTATATGGGGTTTATATTTTAAAATCAAACTGATTAGATATTAGATTGTTTAAGTATTTTTTACCATTCAAAAAATGATTTACTGTTGCAAAAGTAAAAAGACACATGTTTTGAACTGTGATTTTTGTAATGATTTACTAACGGAAAAGTGACAAGGTTTTCTTGTGTTTCCTTATCAATGGAGAACTCTACAACATGGATGAGAAAAAAAGACATGTTCTTGAATTGTGTTTTTGTTTTGAAAAACAAAAAGAATATGGTTTTATTTCAAATTGAAATAATAGGTGATGGTTTTTAAAACCAAAAAAAGTGTATAGAAACCATTTATATATATATATATATATATATATTATAATTTATGGGACATGACATATATTGAATAACCAAATGAAAACATGTTCTTTAAACTAGAAATCCAATAACATGTTTTTGGTTAATTTCTTTTTGAAAGCAAACCCATTATCGACATGATAAATAATGAAACATTTAGGCCAGAATTTTTTATTTGAGTTATTAGGGGATTAGATTAGGCTTAATGAGAGCCGAGAGCCCTTTCATGAACCTTAGACAGAAAAATAATAATTTAAAAGGTGTTGGGTGTGGGTCCAGCCCATATGAGGGGCCCACCCCACCTTTTCATGCTCCCAAAAGGAGCCATATGTGGAAACCAAGAAGCTCCCACCTTTTTGTTTTAGTGTGCTGCTTCCTTTTCGTAACTACCAAAGTGAGAAAAGAGAGAAGAAAATGGAGGAAAGAAGGAGGGTTTTTTGGGTTTTCAGTTTGTGAAGAAGAGAAGAAGAGAAGAGAGTTGGTTTTTCTGCTCCATTCAAGGTTAAGTTTGAAGGTGTTTCAAGCTTGTTCTTGATGAGATTAAGTGCTAGAATTAAGAATCCCAGTCTAGTATAAATTTATTGATTCTTCATTCTTCCACTTCTTAGTTCAGATTTACAGCAACTTGGTGAGATTTAAACCTCTGTTTTTGTTGTATCCACCTTATATTTAGTGGTGTTAATGTTATATTTGTTAGCCAATGATGATTTCCTTGATGTTTGTAAACCTCTAATTGCAATTAGAGATGACTGTTGTACCCATTAATTTCTAAATTAGTGGAAAACTTTTACGGACTATAGGTCATGTGGTTTTTCCCCAATTTTGAGGTTTTCCACATAAAAATTCTAGTGTTCTATTGTGTTATGACTGCTATTTGTATTTTTCTGTTATTTGGCTCAACTGTGTGTTGTTGACAAAGCCATTTTAAAATAGAAACTTAGGGGAAAGTTTTTGCTGTCATGGGATTGTTCTTTAAATTCATTTCTGCTACTATAGTGTATGTTCCCCAACAAAAGGTTATTTACAAAACATGAATATCATCTTTACTACAAAGGTTATTTACAAAATAAAAATATCATCTTTTACTAGCTTTGGAACAATGGGAATAAAGATAAATTAAATTATAATATAAATGCCATAGTAGGTTTCCATTAGATAGTTGGTAGGTTAAGGGACTACCAAACTATTGAAAGTTGAAACTAGGTTATATCCAATCAAGCACCTCTTCAAAGGGCTTTCTTCTCCTCCTTTCTTGGGTTTCCCCTCTTTGCCCTTCTACATCCATTTATGTTTTGCTACAGTTTCATCTTTTAATGGAGGACCTAAGCTTCATGAAAGCTCCCATTATATTAGTTTTGGAAACCAAATAAAACACATATATAATCAATAACATGTTTTCTGTATTTTTTTATTTTAAAAATTAATTTATTTTCAAACTAGATAGCTTTAATTTGTTTCTGAAATTCACAACAAGATAAGATAGACAATTTACATTGAAGAACGCCCTCTAAAGCATTGGATTTGAATTTTTAATTTTTATTCTAAAAGACTACAGTATAAGCACTCGTATGATACATTATTTATTTATTTATATGTTTTATAGTTTGATGCCAGGCTGTTGATAGTGTGTTAATATCAATTTTTTGGTGGTATGATATTTAGATTATTGGCTGTCAGGTTTAGCTTCTCTTCTATTATTTTCTGTGCCAGAAGCCAGGAGGATGTCTTACCATTATAGCTCTCTTTTTTCGGCAAAAGATTTCTAACTTTAAAACTTCAATGATAAAATATAGAAATCTAGAAATTCTTGTGGCGCAAATAGAGCTAACTGCTGAGATATATGTGTGTCTGAGAGCATTTAAAACTAGAATGCAGTAACAAGGAAAAATTAAAGGTTTTTCTTTTACCTGATGAGTGGGTTTTTGCTTTAAACAAGTGCAACATTCCTGTACACTGCTGGGGTTGGTTATTAATTGATCATCATAGGATCTGTTCTAGGACTGATCACCAAAGCACCGAAAGTGATGAAACAATATAATTGAGAGCAATTAAAGAGGTGTCATATAGGAAATAATAAGTTTGTGCAACTCTACTTTCTGCATCTGCAATAAGGTGGGACCTTGAAAAGACATACCATAATACATTGTGTTTCAATTCATAGTGTAGTATGTGTTTTCATCATTTTCATGGGTGCTGCCATGTCCATGGGGCGAAGCATGAACTTATATATTGTTCTCTAAATATTCCATGCACCAACATAAATATATCCCAGAAAGTTGATGCATTTTTCTATGAGTATAATATTATTTTCAAATAGATAGATATAAAAATGGTTGGCGAGAAGGAATCTGTAAAGCTTTAGGATGAAGACATGAATGACCATGTAACCAAATCACCTCAACTGAAGTAATCCAGGCAAAGGAGGTTAAAAGATACATGTAATGATTTTGGTGAATGATGGAAAACAAATGTTGGTTGCTATGTAAAAGTCGGGATCACCATTTAAATGGATCCGGTTTGGCTCAACTTGAACATGACTTGAAGCACCGTCAACCTGACTACCTGACCCATATATTATATCTATATTCTATATATTATATCTATATCTATATATATATATATAGATATAGTATATCTATATTCTATAATCAACCGAGAGCCTATGTTTGCATGTACATTTCAATGTTGCAATGTTAATGGGTCAGGTTTAGCATGGGTTTACCTCAACCTGAATCCAATTGATCAAAATACAGTTGAAGCCAAGGTTTTAAAAACCAACCTAGAAATGAAACTGCTGTGGCCACCAGTGGTCAAACAGTTCAAGTGGTTTGGATTATTAGGGCAATTTTAAGCTTTTATCAGTATGAGAAAAGAGAGACTATCTAGTTATCGACTGAAAAAGAAATAAAGAAAGAAGAAAAGAAGGAAATAAAGAAATGAGAGAAAGGAAAAAAAGGAAATTAGGGAAAGGAAAGAAGGAGGGAAAGAGAAGAGGAGGATCTGATGTTCACCGGGCGACGATGACGATGGCAACGGCGACGGCAACGGTAACAGCAACGACGCTGACAACAGACATAGCGGCAATAGTTATAGATCTTAGATCTGAGATCTAAGAACTGAGATATCAGATCTGATATCTGATTTCTCTCCAACCTTTGCAAATCTTGTTTCTTATTCCTTTTCTCTCTCTCTCTCTCTCTCTCTAGGATCTAGTGATTTCAGATCTGAGATTGGTCTTGTCTCAGTTCCTCCCCTCTCTAATATACTCTGCATCCTTTATTACACTGAGAACTGCTGTTCAGATCGACGATTTGACTACCCAGGTCAGCAGTTTTCTGACCAAGTCAACAATTTTTGGCCCAAGAACGGGTTAAGGGTGAAACAGAACTGGTTGCCTAGACGGTTTCTAGGCTGAACGGTTTGATTGTTTGGGCCAATGATGGTTCAATAACTCTGGTTGAAGCTATATACGATGGGGTCCAACCAGTGTGGGGTTACAACTCAACCAAAGTCACTAACACCCCTAATAGGAAGGATGATTTTAATTGATGTTGAAAAATAAGATTGCTTTATAGTCCTACTCAAAATGTAGTCAGGCGTAATCTTCTAATTCATCATCATCATCCAAACTTTATCACAATTATATGGGATCGACTACATAAATCTTGTTTCACCAATCTGTTATATTTAAAATCATATGATCCACCATTAAATTATTAGTGCTTAAATCATTCTTAATACTTTTACCTATCTATATATCGAATGTATCATATCATATTTTTTAGATTCCAAAACACCTATACATCGATGTTTTAGAAACCCTTTCTTTTTTAATAAAAAAATATATAAAAACTAATTTTGAAAAAAAAAACTAAAAGCATATAAAAGAGCATGGTTTTTAGTACCAATACACATCCATAATTTGAATCTTGCTTCTACCCATGTTATCTTCGATCTATCCATACTTCCATAGTTCTTCCAATTACAAACTAAATTACCATTTAAGATTCAAACATAGCCTTACAACTTCAACTGTATTAAAACAAATGTAAAAAAGTAGATCCGATTACCTCCTAATTTGATAAACTGGTTGCCTACAGTTAATCTTCAATTCAAACATAGAAAGTGAATTGACTACCTCCTAATTTTGACAATTAGGGTGTTCATGTGCTGCGTTGGAGCCACATCAGTGATTGGTTTTCAATTGTCTAATAAATCTACTGTTTAGTATGCAATTGTTCTAAAAAATTGGTGGAAAAGTGCATTTCATTGTATAACCACAATGCCCCCACATCACATTTCTACCTTGTATTGGGAACATCTCCGAATGATAAGTACGGGAGATGATGAGACATTATTGGGAAATGTTCCCAATACAAGATGAGGATGTACTGTGGGACATTGTAGGGCACAAATGTGAACTCAATTCTAATTTCCATTGTAGATTTGCAACATTTCAAAATGTTAATCTTCACCTTATACACTAATGCCCACCTGTGAATTGGCACTACTCCAACTGTAAGTTGGACCTATGAATTCTAAAGCTGTATTGAACTGTCATTTTCCCAAAAATTGGGCCAACATAAAATATTTCCTACATTGGGCAACTGTTGCAAGACATGATAACTGTTGTGGATTTGACGTTATGCCTTAGAAAACTGCAATGGAATCTAATACCTCCGAACTCTTTAGCTGCTCAACCAATGGTAAGATTCCATGCCAGTATTTAATATATGGGGCCCGCATTTTTTACGTTGAGCCCATAAATTTATTACTGATGTAGAAACTCTTCATTGGTTCCACGACCTGCTGAACAGCAGCTAAAGCATTCAGCTATCCAAATTCCTCCAACATTGCCAGTTTCTAAGAAAACACTAGATCATTGCATTGCCATTTTCTAAGAAAACATAATGAAAAAAACAAAAATAGAACCAAACAACCACCTAAAAATGTTTTAAAAAAAGTGATTTGACAACTTTCTAACATCGACCAATAGAGCATCCCTCAGATGGAAAGAATCATTGCATTGCCATTTTCTAAGAAAACATAATGAAAAAAACAAAAATAGAACCAAACAACCACCTAAAAATGTTTTAAAAAAAGTGATTTGACAACTTTCTAACATCGACCAATAGAGCATCCCTCAGATGGAAAGACAAAAGAGAACCTCTTGTGGGTAGTGTATCTAATCGTCAAAGCAACAAAAGCACTTTTTTCTTTCAACAAATTGTGCATTTTATGCCTAAATAAAGATTCCAAAAGTATTTCAAAATCTGCAATTATACAAGTTGGAATATATATTTGAGTGACAAAAAACTTTTCCTATCTCCAGCATTAATAGAGACTTTGGAACTTCCACTTTCCCTCAAGAAAGAGTATGATCTAGGTTTTTTTGTATTATAGTGGTTTGGCCTTAATCCAATATAATAAGCATGAATTGACTAGTCCCCTCTTGGTAAAATTTTGGGTTGGCATCCATGAGAACACGGGCTGGAGTATGAGGGTGGCAAAAAATGCCAAAAATTAAATCATACCCAATCTATCACTCACTCCCTAAATCCTAAATAGCTGGGACCATCTGACGATGGCCTTATATTATCTGTCAACGTACAAGGTAATATTTCTATTAAATTTGAAATTATAATAGATGCAACTTGTATCATTTGTATCTTTAAGTCATTTGCTCATTTGTTTTGTAAAATCCTGAATTTAGTTGTGTTATGTTTAATTTGAAATTACTGTCTATTTTTGTTTTAGGAAGATAGCATTCCAAAGTAAATACCATATGTAACCTGGAGTGGGCCATTTAATTAGATCAAGCCAATTATCATTTTCCTTTTTATATATTAACTCTCTTGCAAAAATTTTAATGGTACTTGACCAATTTCAATTTAAGAGGAAGCAACACATGCGAAGGGATAGGCAATGGGCTATATCGCTCTTTTCTTAAATTTTATCGTCTTTTCTCTAGTTTAACAACCAAACAATAATGTTCCAAGGACAGTAACACCCATAAGAAGAGCCTTTAGTTTAACACTTTAACCAAAACCCAACCCAGAGCTCAAAACCTAAATCAAGGCTGAACTCTGTCATCCCTAACCTAAATCATTTATGCTCATTTTAAATGCAACTCTCAGCTAAAAGTATAAACTATAAAGGGAATCCCAATGCACAAGGTTTCTATCAATACAATACAGGGTCTGGGGAGAGACAGACGTAAACAATTTTATAACTCCCAATACCCAACTAGAATATAATTTAAGAATGTATGTTCAGGGACTTGGAATGTGTATGAAGACATCTAGAGAAATGGGCCACATACTTCCTATGTATCATTTGGATGATTTGAAAGAGCAGACAATGCACTAGCCCAATATGGAAATACCACTGGAAGTTTCATAAGAAATCAAGTGGGACAATGGATGATTGATTCTTCTTTTATCTTATTGAAAGGGCTACTAATGGCCAGGCTGATGAATTATGGGGAATTCATGGATGTGTCAAGCTGGTATGGCCGGCATAAAAGACATTCATAACCTGGTTGTTGGAATCCGATTCCTGAGCTGCTATTTCGACTGGGCCTTGCTTTTCAGTGAAACCCAAGAAAAGGATCAGTTGGGATTGAGTAGTAGGCCCAATTGAATAGTGGGTCCCAATTGTATCAGTCCAGTTGTGAAGGACATGTGACAAACCCGCAGGGCCCCCAGCCCCCAGCCCCAAACTGCCAAACTGTCTGTCCCCAAAACCAAGCTTTTAAATTACACAAACACTTGGTGCATTATTTTCTTTCAACGTGGATTGCCTATACCGATGGAGATTGCTTTGAAGCCATCCACATATAAGGTGCCAAAAAAACATTGTTTCATGGAGCCTCTAAAAAAAATTGTCCAGATCTTCCATGGCAGGATCTTGTCTCTTTGATCCCACGAGCTAAACCAGTATATATATATATATATAGAATTTAATAAATGATATAACGCATCTCTTGCATTGGTACTCTCGCGCACCTCATTTTGGCTTTCTTTCCTTCTTCCTTGTTCCTCATGGTCATGGCTGCCTTACTTCATATTCTTTTCCTGCTTTTTTATTCTTTATTTTATATTTATCGATTAATTTACATTTTTACAGTCCCCGTGCACCGCAAGGCAATCATAACAGCCCCAGACATCCCACTTTATCTCACATGCAAGTAGGGTTGTCATTCGCTTGGACAAACCGGCGGACAGAATTGAACTGAACCAACCCAATAATATGGGTTTGGGTCTGCATTGTATTATCCCAATTGTGATTGGATTGGATGATGACCCGGTAGTTGAGATGGTTACTTACTTACTTTTACTATAGATGTGGCCGAATGGGTTGGATTCTACATAAGTGTAGGTTCTTTATGATAAGTCCAATGGATCTCATGTACACCGTGCTCTGGTCTAACCTTTTAATCTCCTAGATTTGTTCACGAGTCAGGTTCAGCCGTTCAAGCTTGATTTTTGACTTTTTGTCAAAATTCTAATGGACTGGGCCCGAAGCCCGAACCCAAAACTGCGAATATGTCTAATAATGTAAAATATGTGTATATATATGGAGTCATTAGAAGGAGACCTCAATCTGATGCCTACTTTTTTCATGATCTAGTTATAATATTCTCAAATTATCATCTTTTGATGTCTAAGTGTGTTAATTTAACAAATAAATAGGTTTATTATTAAGTTATAGATTAAAAGTACAGCTATCAAATATAATCGGGTCAGACCTAATGATCCCAATTACAGACCCTATATGGTTTGACTCGAAACTGGTTTTGCACATTTACTTATTGGGGTCGGGACCGGATCTCCTGACGTGGACAAGGCCTGACTCATTGAATAGGACCAAGGTTAATTAATGTGCATATCGTAAATATAATTTTGAATTTTCATATTTTCTTAATTTTGTACGTGGACAAGGCTTGACTAATAGATGCATACAACAGCCAACCGGGTCTGAGCTACATGGTCCGAACAACGATCCGACCCGTTAGGATGGATGTCTTAATTGGAGGAAATGCATTGGATGAGAGAGAGGTTTGCCGCTTGCCGCATGTGAACGGTGCACGTGTGGGTGTAAGTGTACGCGTTTGAGAGAGCAGGTCGAAGTCGAACCAATTCACCATGAACGAAAAAAAAAAAAAGATTTGAGAGGAGATGATACAGTCATACAGAAATACACAATTGCAACATAAACATTACAAAGTTACATTCTTACAGAAAGCAATCATATAGCCCAGCTTGTTAAGATTTAAGGCGAAACAATCGAAAGATGAGTATCTCAAATTCTAAGCAGGAAGATGCTGAGTTCCGGCCCGCCATTACCGTCCGGGTTCATCATATAAAAAGCTTCCGAGTCACGACTACCGACGACTCGTTCAAACCTTGCTCGCATATACATAAGCTCCCCTTCTGCCGTGTTATTATTTTGATCCTTCTCAGCCGGAATTACACCGGCACCGACTGAAACAGTCTGCACGGTATTCAGCACTTGCCAATCGGGTTCCCCGCACGTGCGGGACATACTATAGCCACACTTCCGGCCATTACAGTACATAGTCCACATGGGCTCCTGGAACAGCTTCACCGGCCGGCCACTGGCAGCCGATCCCTTCTCGCATTCAAGCGCGATTCGGACCAAGCCGGACGACATCTCCTTCACCAGAGAAGACGTCGAGGTGGCCAACTCCAGCAATAGAACAGGTTCAGACCGTGGGTCATCTTGCACTGCAAAGCTGACATGGCCCTTCTTGTGCCCGAAGAGAGTTCCAGTGACTTTACGCCCTAACGATGGTGATGGTGAAAGACGGGAAGGGATGCTGAGCCACCGGCATGAAGGAAGTAAGGTGGGGAGAGAGATCACGCCGAGAAGTGATCTGATGATGGCTGCCATGCTTCGAGTTTTGTTTTGTCGTTGAAGGCTGAAAGCCGAGTTATTCCTTCTGACGAGCGGCTTTTCGGGAACGTCGTCGGTGTCTGCTGGAGGTGATGATGTTGATCTTGTGTAGTTGGATGGAAGAATCCTTCGGGTGCTTCTGCAGCTACTGCTGCTTCTCCGAAGGCCGATCTCCTCAGCTGGTTGCATTGTAGCTTGACGAGATGATTACTGTAAGAGAGACAAGCGGGCTCTATAAACTGTTAAGGAGAAATCTAGTTGAGAAAGAAAGCGAGAACTGGTGGTAGTGGTAGTCTATTCCTGCTGAATGCAGACATGCGCACGCGCACGGACACCCCCACACACTCCTAACACCCACACAGAAAGAGAAAGAGCCTCTGTTGGGAATGGTGGTCTGATGTAAACACACAGACAAAGAGGAGATAGAGGATTTTGGTGGTAATGGTGCTCTATTCGCAGAGAGAGAGAGAGAGAGAGAGAGAGAGAGAGAGAGAGAGAGAGAGAGAGAGAGAAGTGAACTGTGGACTTTGGAGGAGGAAGAGTAGTGTGGAGCTAGAAATGGGTAAAGCGGCCGACAAGGTGATGATGGTGGTGAGAGACTGCCAATATAAAGGGAGACTATGGAGATATATGGTAATGAAGAACCACCCTAGAGAGACAACATTCGGTCGTGCAAACTGCAAAGTGACATCAAGGTTAGTGGGGCCACTATCTAAAGGCATCTTTAACCTGAACCGTCCAATCCGTGAGATATATCTCATGAGATCTGCGGCTCACATGTAAAACCTAGACCTAAAACTTGGGAAGAATGAAAACGGGTTCATGGGTTGGAGCCATATAGATTCTTGAGGCTTGACAACGATCCAACAAATTTGTATTGCACAACGCAACAAACCCAGCAATCCTGACCGTTGGATTGAGTTTGTTGAGGCAGTAGGTGGTTGGGAACATGATAATGATGGGCAATGGGGAAATAGGGGTGTGCTTGAGGAGGTTCCACTTTTGTCTCCTATACGTTATTGTGGAAAACTAAAGCTTCATTAAACTAATGATACCTTGGTATGATTAATCATGTACTAATTTATTACTAATTACATAATTTGTTTTTATATAGAAGATTAGGATTTAGGAATAATTTCTTAATGCTTAATGGGTGCTACATATAACATGGATAGGTGTATCAACATCATCATCATCATCATCATCATTCACAATCAAGCTTTCTCTTATTTGTGGAGCCTCATATGATTAAATTGATCAAGATGATGGCTTTATTTCATTTGAAAAATAAAATAACTTGGCATTTGTGTTGTCTTTCATTCAAAATTCAAAAAATAGCTCCCCTCTCTATCTCTTTTAGGGTATTCTTCAATGTGTTGTATTTATTGTTGTGAGATCCAAAAATAAACAAAAGCCGTATCTGGTTTGAAAATAAATTGGCTCTTCAAAGAGAAACATATTTAACATGTTTAAAAAACGTTTAATTTCTTGAAATTTTTGTTTAAAGAGCATGTTTTCATCTGATTATTAAGATCATTTTCCATAAATCATATAATTTCTCTACTATAAAATTGTTTTCTGTCTTTAAAACTATCAGTTTCATGGTTTCAAAAACATGAATTGCTTTCTCAAACAAAACTAGCTTGTTTCATATTTTCAAAATAAAAACACAGCTTAATAACATGCTTTTTATTGATGTGGTAATTTCAAAAATAAATGGAAAGATTATTCATTTTGTAGAACACTCCCTTAGATAATGATTTATGGTGAGAAGAGCTTATATCATCAGCCCAAGTTTTCTTAATCTTGAATGAAGGCGTATGAGTATAATAATTTGGTAAAATCTATACTGCCAGAGAGACATGATACTACGTGATTGTTGTATGACGCCCCTTCATTGGTTACAAGATTTTCCAGTATCATAGTCAAACCCCAATAGTATAGGCTGTGTTTTGGTGCCATCGCCAATTGAAATTCATATGATACATTTTAGAGAGGCAATGGTTTTATGCATTTTGACATGAAACTCGTTTGCTCAGTATTTGTAAATTATCATTTGTTGACGTTGAAATTGGCTATAAGGGTGAAGATGAAAAGTTGTTGGAGTAGAGTGTCACATCGGCTTGGAATCTTGGTTCTAAGGGAGACCTACAATTAGAAAATACATTAAAGGCCCCAAGGTGATATCTCAAGAGCGTAGACTCCAATGGTTAAGTTAGTAATGCCAAAAGAAGAGAAGGTGAGCCAAAGAACTTAGTAAAATGAGGTGAAATCTCGTGAGAGAGTTAAAAAGCTCAGTGAAGTGAACTGGAAAGCTAGAGAGTTGGAGAGATTGGTGGAGTGAGATGGAGAGCTCAATGATGTGTGTATGGAGGTGTCTAACATGTCTTGTGCATAGTAGCATAATACTGTTGTGTTGTGTGTCCAAATGAATGAGGGGATCACCTATTTGTAGGAGACGGGCTTCATCCAAGAACCGATACATCGTTCACACATGGTCAGAGCTTGGTCCATTTGTCATGCCCTTGATACGTTGTATAAATGTTGTATACAAGTTTTATGAACATGGTAATTAGTGGGCTTGCATAGAATGCATTAACATTGATGTTCTGATAAGTTCACCACGTGTTACTTGTGTACCTGTTATGAGCTGGTACCAGGTCATCTCGTCTAATTCAAGTATGCTCAGCATGATCAATTAACTACTTTGCCCCGCCCCAGCATGCTGCCACTTAGCAGTTTCTGGCTAATGGTTTGTTTTAGCCGTATCATCATTCATGGGGAGATTTTCCCAATGCACGGCTGAGGTTGGTCTGAGGCATCTTCTATGAGGAGAAAATTCGAATTCATGAGTTCTCCCAAATACAACGAAATGCCTTGCCAGTTACCATACAAGGTTATGAGATCTCATCCAGTATTTATACATTGGAAGATAAATCGTACAAAGGTTATGCTTTGTTTGATAGAAAATAACAGAGAAACAAGAAAGTTGAAGTAAAGTTTTTCAGGAATTTCTCTTTATCTCTTATTTTCTATTAAACCAAACACAGGTTAGTTGAAGTACCCCCATTTTAGTTAATCCATATAACTAGTATGATGTCAGTAATGGCTATCTGATTACCCAGTCCTCATAGTAGGGCCCTAGGTGATCCAAGATTAATTCCAAAAAACATTGGCCCAGGTCGGGTCCATGGTTTAGAACTCTTGAAAATTGGTTCCAAATTTGGACCTAGGCCTGCTTTAGAAATATTTGAACCCGAGCTGTTGGACTATACACACCTTAACAGGTCCAAGAAACATCTTAGGTAGTTGGACCATCCAACATGAGACCAGATTTGGTCTTCACAAAATTGTCTTCACACAGTCTTTACAGTCTTTTGCAGTCATGCATCGGAAACATCTTCATATTTATATATTTTTATTCATAGGAAGATACTCCAATTACTGCAGGGGATGTGAGGATGGTGTGATGACAGTCTTGTGAGAACCAAATCCGAATTCATCCAGCAGGCAGTTAAATTGGCTACAATTTTTTGTTTTGGTTTCTGGTTTTGAGAACATGGATCCACATACACTTTGGTTAAACAAGAAAATGAGAGAACCAACCAAAGACCAATTTATAATAGAGTCATATTTTACTTTAATTTTCAGCAGAATTATTAATTATCATGCATTAAGAAAAAAGCGTAGCATATACAGGCAATTTACAAATGAAAAGAAATTAAAGTGAACAAAGGTTCACTAATTTCTTTTAAGTTGGGGAAGGGCTTCTCATTGAGGAAGTCTTTGATGATAAATTAAATGCTCTCGGTAGCTCGTAGCTTGGGTCTTCATGACCTGCTACTCTCACTGTAGCACATTTCAGAAAAGAAAAGAACGATCAAATACCAAAAATATTGATTACAAATAGAATGAAATTAAACTAGAGTGATCAAAGATTCTCTATTCTCCTAAAAATATGGGAAATGGCTTCTCTTCCACGAAGTTCTTTGATAAATTCAAGTGCTCAGCGGGGCTTGTAGCTCAGGACCTCATGATCGACATGCACCTCTGACTGTATGAATTATGAAATGTTATCCCCATCCTTGCTGCAGGTGACTCCAAGAACAAAACATTTGACCTGCAGAACCGTAAATGAACAAGAGCAATAAGATTGTTTCTTCACTCACTTTCTGCTTTCTCTGTGTAAAACTGAAAGGAGAATCTAAACCCAAGACCAAGCGAACATAATCCTACCTTTGTTCCACGCATTTTCATTCTCATAAAGCATTTTCCAGTCGCTGCTGATCACACGAAACTGTCCGAGTTTCTCAGTTGCTCCAACATCCAAAGAAGAACAACCAGGACCAGGACCTGTATTGAACAACTACAATAAGCCAAAACTCACCTTTCTAACGCTACAAAGCAGTATCGGGATTGAATGAACCTCCATTAAACCAGAGGATGAGCGGCAAGGAATCCTTGGGTCCATCCGCTTCGGCGAAATTTAGTTTCTGAGGTTGTCCTCGTAGCTCTGTAATCCTACATTGCTCTTTAAATCCTTCCAGAGATAGAACTTCAACTTTGACGTTAATATCTTTATTTGTGGCCAGGTTGGAGACGCCATTGACAAAACACATCTCTGGCTGTGCCTCGATAATCCGTCTAGGAGCATCTGCTTGCTTAGCAGGAGTATCCCCGTGTAAGCCATGGCTATTCAATGTAAGAAATAACGAAACAAGGTAAGGAAAGAAGGAAAGAATGTAATAATTCTTCATCAATCTTTTTCAAATTTCAAATGAGAAAAGTCATTTCCATCTGTTTGTGTTTGTGTTTGTGTTGTTAGATTTTATAAAAAGCTTTAGAAGAACTAGCCATCCTAACAAAATATCAAATTCTGGGGTTCGTTAAGAATGTAGGGAGCTTATATCATCTAAATTTGAAAGTTGGTTGGTTGGACAAATAGGAGACTGAGATTGTTGGATGGTCTTTCTTGATCTCTCTTGACCTCTCTTTACCTCAACCATCACCACATCCAGGGCCGTTGTAATCAACCCAACTTTAGTTTCAGTCATTGAGGAGTTCACATCCTTTTTAACAGCTTATTCACTAAAAGACAGCAGTTAGTGATTCAGTTCAGCTATTTCAGCAACTGTAAAAGAAGATCCGAAACCTACTTGTCATAATTGAGGACCCAAAATTGGGTAGGAACAACCAATTGATGAAATTGGTTGTACTTATACTAAGTCCATCGATCCAATGAAGAAGATTGATTGATGTTGACATGATCAGTTAAAAGTAACTTTTGTCATACAACTTTATATAAATAACTCGGAGAGAATGACTGTCAGCACACCCTAAGAGTTCTTAGCCTTATTTACCTACCATATAATTGGGGAAGGCAGGTACTGATATTTTAGAGTGAGAGTATTTGTCATTTTAAATTATATAGGGTTGCAGTGGAATTCAGAATTCTACATTATGGTGCAATACATTTTTCAGTAGTATAAATTGCTTTAGCAGCTTTCTATTTTTATTATTTGGCTATTAATTGCTTTAGCGATTTTTAAGTTTTAATTCATGCCACCCGGCGTTGCTTTCCTTATCAAGAGTCAAGGGATAATTCAGATAAAATCCCTTGAGTGCGCTGGATTCTATATCTCCATTTATTGGTCATCTCCCTTGCTTTCGTTGAAAATCTGTCAGGGAGAGATGTATAAATTCTGTCGTTGAATAGAATCAGCATTAGAGCTTAAAAAAGAAAAGAAAAAGAAATTCTTAATGATAAGCTAATAAATTTTCAATTGATATTAATGGTAAGGTACAATCAATTGACCTGACTATAAATGCTTTTGGACATCATTGTTGTATGTAAAAGAAACAAAGACAAAATAAGAATTTCACTAGGAATTGGGAGAGAAAGGGGTAAAAACTAATTAGATATTTTCATTTTGGGTAGGGGTCCCCCTTGGAGGTAATAATAAATTAGTGCAAGCCCTCTGCGAGGCTGGTAGCTTGGGACTTCATGACCTGCTCCTCTCACTGTGGCAAATGTTAAGTTGCCTTTGTACACAACGCTGTATCCTCCCACCTGTGACAAGCATAATCAATACCATTCAGTAGATGAATGAGGATGGGTTTAACCATTACACGTTAATGCACCCAATACATACCACTAATCTGGAACATTCTGTCGTTTCAAGTGGGTCCCAATTCGTTAATACTAGTGGGTCCCGTCACAATATTCCAGTTGTATGGTGTAAGATGGATTTGTAAGGACTAAGGAGTACAAGAAATGATAGCGTATGATACTTGGGTTCTACCCACATCTGAAATTTGGCCCATGCATAGGGTTTCATTGGACAATTATAAACGGCCCGGGATCTTCCATGTAGGCAACATGGAAAATTTTGGCCCAATTAGGCTACTTGTTTAATTCATCCATACATGCATACATATGATAAGTTGGTTAAGAAGAAATTACCTCATTTGACAGGGCCCAAGGATACCAGGAAGTATTCACCGCAAGTTGAAGCTTATTAAGAGAATATCTGGTTGAAGTTACAGGAACTCTAGCATCTACGTCGCCACTGCATTACGACCAATGAATCAAATATTTAATCTCACATATCATATTTCATTTAATAAATTACTAAAAGTCCATCTCTACTGAATCAACAATGAAGTTTTGATCATTTTAAATTCCACCCATTTATGTTTTTTTTTTTTTTAATGAATAACAAATCAAATGACTTAAAATCCATCCAAATTGAGGAAACCCCATTTCATGATTCCTTTCTCCAAATTCCATCGTTCAGACTACAGAATGCAACCAACGTTAAGAAAGAAATTAGGAAGCCAGAAATGAATATACATATACCTATACACCCAGACACGAAGTCCGTTGGCCATGAATTCCTGTAAGAGAGGAAGAATGGTTGACGGGCTGTCTGTCCAGTTATTGAGTACGTCGCTGTGAATCATGGGATTTTGATTAAACTCTTAAATTTACAGAGGGAAAGAAAACATAAACAAGTAATCTGCACAAACAGAGGATTGGATTTCCCTTCTTACCTGCAGGGTTGCCAGTCATACTTGAGTTTGGTGACATTGGCATGGAGGGCATTTTGCACATCTGGACGGTTCAAGTATGCATATACATAATAATCGGTGCATGGATCGAATTCCTCAATCTGTAACAAAATAAAAAATAAAACAAAATCTCTCAAAATATGAATTCAGATTCTAGAACAGAGCCAAGAATAGACATTGCAATAAATCAATACAGGGAGCATTCAAGAAAATAATGTTGAGCAAATAATCTTACCGAGGCCAACTTGGGCTTTTCTGTGAGGTTGGAAGAGTGGCAAAGTGGGGAATAAATGTTATACATGTCGATGGGATCAATATCTTCATAATCTTCATTGACAGCTTCAAAGCACTTGTCAGTTATGTTAGCACCAGGAGAGAAATCACAGTACTTGTCGATTGCAAATTTGTCTTCATCAGAAGTTAAAGCATGGGTCCAGAAATAATCAAGCATTCCCTTGGTGTCAGTTTCATCATTTATCACTGCATTTCCTATCTGCAACACAGACAACAGATTGAGTAGACTTGTAATTGATTTCCCACAGAGAGAGAGAGAGAGAGAGAGAGAGAGAGAGAGAGAGAGAGAGTACCATGATCCCTTTGAGATTGATGATGTTCTTCTGTGAAATCTTGTTATGCTGAAGAATGGTATGAGCAAGTTGGGGCACATAATGGCCAGCATAGCTCTCTCCAGCTATATAGAAATCTCTAGTCTTGTACTCAGGAAATCTCTCTAACCAATTTACCAAGAAGACATAGTTATCTTTAGCTGTATTTCGATCTCCTCTTGTAGCATAATCAGATGTTCTGTTGGAGTAGGAAAAGCCTACACCAGCAGGAGACTCCAAGAACAAAACATTGGCCACTGAGACCACAACAAGAACAAATTAATCAGCCAATAATAGAAGCTTGGTTGAATCAAAAGATAACAAAAAACAAAAAATGAATGCAATAAGCAGCCAAGATCAACCTTTGTTCCATGCAAATGGATTTTCGTAGAGTGTCTTGCCATCACTCTTCACTCGAAATGGTCCAAGCTCCTCCATTTCTCCATACCCAAGTGAAGAACAACCAGGACCTTAGAGAACAGATATCAAACCAAACATGAGTACCCAAATTTCTTTGCTCATCAATTGCCAATAAGATGATGAAAAATTAATGGGTCAATGTTTATATTTAGTTCATGTAATGCCTACAGGGGTATAAGAGCTAATTTTCCCTTATATATAAACAATAATATTTAGCATTAACATGGTAAGGACAACAATCAATTTGCTGGAAGAAATTATTGTTTAAATATAAGGGCAAATTAGCTCTTATACCCCTGTAGGCATTACATGAACTAAATATAAACATTGACCCATTAATTTTTGCTGGAAGAAATTATTGTTTAAATATAAGGGCAAATTAGCTCTTATACCCCTGTAGGCATTACATGAACTAAATATAAACATTGACCCATTAACATGGTAAGGACAACAATTATTGTTTAAATATAAGGGCAAATTAGCTCTTATACCCCTGTAGGCATTACATGAACTAAATATAAACATTGACCCATTAACATGGTAAGGACAACAATCAATTTGCTGGAAGAAATTGATTGATCACCTTCAATATCATTATCGTCACATGACAAAGTTTTGGAATCTTCCTTAGAAGGTCCACTTTCAGACTGGAATCAACTGGATACCCAGACCCCACCTAGAGTTCTACATCTACAGAACAGCTGAGCAAAAGGACAAAACACCAACCAGATTTTGACCAAACTGCCCCTGGCATATTGTCCTTTTCCGACGTGCATTGACTAAAAGGCCCAATGGAATGGAGCAACCAACTTAAGTAAACGACATAAAACCCATTGGAGTGGATGTAACAAGAATTAGTGAATTAGATGCACACCCACAAAAATTTATAATAAAACTAAAAGATAAAACTAATAAACATCATTCAGTTCAACAGAATATCAATACCTCCGTTAAGCCAGAGAAGGAGAGGTTTTGACTTCTTATTGTAGTGAGATTCAGCAAAGTAGTAATAAAGAGCTCGACCAGCCGATTCATCCACAGTGACATAGCCTCCATATTGAGAGAACCGAACAGGGGGTTGCCCGGGCAATCTTTTGATCCTATCCTTCTCCTTCAACCCTTCCTGCGGGAGCACTCGAGCTTCATCCATGATTTCGATCTTCTCATCAAAGCTCCTATCGATTGCGACTTTCCTCTGCAACTTCGCCATACGGAAACGGCCAAGAACTTCTGCTTGCCTTCCATTAGTTTGAGCAATAAAGCAAGAGAGGCAGAAAAGGAAACAAATAACGAGACTGGGCTTCTTCATCTCTCCTCGATCCTTCCTTCTCTCCT
This sequence comes from Nelumbo lutea, assembly GCF_056320005.1. Lineage (NCBI taxonomy): Eukaryota > Viridiplantae > Streptophyta > Magnoliopsida > Proteales > Nelumbonaceae > Nelumbo > Nelumbo lutea. Next base: position 8,474,670 of record NC_142690.1, read on the forward strand.
CAATCCTCTCGAATGGAAGGATTTCGATACGAGGAGAACAATTTATAGAACCAAGCTCTGTGAAAGGATATACTCAGTTTCTTCTATATTTCAGTGACGTTCTTCAAATTATTGAATGAACGCAATATTTTCGTCCAGATTGGAAAGGGATCGGGTCGCGTGTCAATTCGAAAGATGTACCATAAATGGATCTACTAAATCAGAAGATAAGAGATAAGTCGTAAATAACGTAAAAACAAAAGATTTATCTATGTATATAAAACGCAGTTGTTCACGTCAGTTTACTCTCTCTCTCTCTCTCTCTCTCTCTCGTATTACTTCCCTACCCTATCAAAATTCTAGGGATTTTTAACCGACTTTTTAGAAAAAAAAAAAGAACTCCAATACTCCATACAACTCTACCTTAATTACTTTCCATCTTGAATTTGGTTTCATCTATCTGGATAATGCCCACTTTTTTCATCTATCTGGATAATGCCCACTTTTATTAGGAAGTTTAATAACTTAATTAATTAAGGTAAGCATTTAATTAAATTTAAATTGTCTAACACTCACCTTGAGTTTTCAATATTTCCCTTAAACTCACCACAACTTTTCAAAATGTATAAAATTCACCATGTCAGTAAGTTTTTATTTTCCAAAACTTACCTTCCATTAGCGCACCGTTAATGCTTCTTAACAAAGCTGTCCATGTTAGCATAAGTAACAACTTTCATGACCAAATTACCCTTGAATGGCGACTTAGAGGGAAAATGGTCTTTTTTATTTTTCAATTTCCTTGTTTTTTTTTTGCATTTTTAGTGTTTTGTTATACTTTCCAATGTTTTTATAATTTCTGTTTTTTTTTTTACATTTTCTATTTTCTATAATCTATAAAATTCCCTGTATTTTTTGTTATTTATTTGTAATTTCTGTGTGTTTTCTATATTTTTTGGTGTTTTTCTTTGATTCTTATTTTCTAATTTTGTTTTTCATTTTCTATAATTTGAAAATAATTTTTATTTTGTTTTCAATTTATATAATTTTTTATATATTTTTTTTGTAATTTTTTTGTTTTTATGTATTTTATATTTGAAAATATTTTTTGAACTTTTTTCTTTCTTCATGTCTAAATATTAAAATGGTAATATATTAACACCCGTTAATTTAATTTGTATATATTTTATATTGTTCTATGAAGGTTAAAATGGTAATATATTAAACCCATTAGTCTGTTTAACATCAAGTTAGTGACATGGTGAGCTTTAAACATTTTGAAAAGTTGTGAGTTTAAGAGAAATGCTGAAAACTCATGGTGAGTTTTACACAATTTCCCTTCAATAAAAATAATAGAATCTAATATGAATTAATGCAACTTTATTAACAAACTTCAACAAATATTATTTTTCGAATTAATTTTTATTAATTTAAAATCTATTATAAAATAATAATATTAATACAAATTAGTGAAATGTAAAACAAACTCTTCTAACAGAAACTAAAAAAATAAAATAGTTAACAAAAAATAAAATCAATTTAAGTTTATATAAGAATATTAAAAATTAATAGAAATTACTTAACAATAGTAAATTTAATAAAATTAACTTAATTAATTAATTAACATAATTGAGAGCTTAGCTTAATTCGTAACTTAAAAAGTTAATTAAGTGATTAAGCTGATAATAAAAATAATATATATTAACAGAAATTAATATTTGTTTCAATGGTTGAACGGTTGACTCACTACCTACAAGGAAATAAAATTCCAATTGTTTTTGTTAATATTTTCAACTTGTGGATTGAAACGGTTGACCTTTCACCCGAGTAGGGTTTTGTATCCATTTCACTACCAAATTTTATTGCTTGCAAAAAAATTGTTGACTTGATCAATTTAAAAAATAAAATTGGTTGAATTTGTTTAGCCTGGTCAACATATCACATGTTGCATTTTAATTCTCTTTGCTTTTTAAAATTTTTATATTCCATTTTCATCATTAATAAAAATAATTTATATTCATCCGTCACACTTCTTTTTGTTTAATATAATATTTATATTAATATTTATATTTATACTACTATTAAAAGTGCGAATGAGAGTGTGGAACTTTTGTTCGAATAAAATACCCCAATTTTTTTAACTTGATTTCTCTTTAACTGTGAAGGCACAAAATGTAATTTATACTACATATCTCCTCATTCAATTTCCTCTCATTAAGTAAATTCAGGGTATTAACTCCCATTCTCTCATTGAATCCTTTATTAATTAACCATATTAAATATTAAAGAAAAATAAGTGTGACAAAGAATAATTGTTTTTTTTTTTATGATAGAAATATAATAGAAAGACCATCATAATGATGAACTAAACTAGCAATCCAAACCATACATTTGGCAACACTGTCAAAGTTAGTCATGTATTGGAACTTAACCCCTGATTTGCTCTAAATGATACTTGCATCATTAATTACATGTTTCCAACAATTAGCAACATAGTAGAGGGTCATTGATAGTTTCATGGGAAATGAGCTTAGGAAACAAAACCAGATATGCACCCAACAAAGTCTGTTTAAAATTGTTCAAACATGATATGTGTCAACATTGTTTTAAAAAGCTTAAGCTTTGAGACATAAGGGGCGAGACACATAGATTTTGTCTTAAGGCTTAAGCTTCACAACTTGATGTAAGAATTAAGTGTTTGTTAGGGGTGTTCACATTAAATGTTAAACCGACTAAACCGGCCTGACCCAATTCGAGGAGGTTGGTTTTTCAAAACCATCAGTCAGTTTCGATTTTGATGAGAAAATAAACTGACAACTCAGTTCGGTTTCGGTTTTCATACCGAACCGAACTGATCCTATATTTGTTTAAGTAATTATTAATTAGTCTCTACCCTATATGTTAAATTTTGATATATTTTATTTGCGTTTTGTTTGAACTTTGAAAATATTGGTTATTTATGATAAAAACTAAAAAGTAAAACCAATACAAATGTAATACAATGGTACAATATTTAATTCAGTTTTGTATAAAAAACTAATAAATTTAAATATATACTTTGATTTTGCATAAAAAATAAAAAGAAATAAACTTAAACATAAATAGATATTTTGGTTATATATATATATATATATATATATATATATATATATATATATATATATATATATATCAATCGACCCAAACCGGTCCTTCATGTTTGGGTCGGTTTTGCTTAAGGTTTGGTCGGTTTCGGTTTAGTCAAAAAGTAAACCAACTAGGTCGAGTCGGTTGAAGAAAATTACTCAAACCGATCCAACCTGACTCGTGAACACTCCTAGTGTTTGTCAGAATGAGGCATAAGCTAGCCTCAAGCCTCAAGGCGTTAGTTGTAGCTAGAGGGGTAAAAAGGTGTAAGCAAAAAAATATATATTTTATGCATTTTTATAGCTTAAAATACATGGAATAAGCACTTCAATAATTAAGGGCCAAATAAAAAGAATAAAAATGAAAAAATCATTAAGACAAATAAACTTTATTAGTTCTCTTAGTGTTTTAGGAGAATCCAATGCAAAAAGGGCCAATCAAGTTCTTAATTTCTCTTGAATAAATCAACTTTACCTATTATTCTAAATATAACATCTCTAGTTTATTATTTTTGCCATTTCTTTTCCTAATGAATCTTTTTCTTTTTATTGTTTTTCACATTAACTAAGTTATTTCCTTTCTTCTAAACTATTGGATAATCATAAATCAAATATCAATTATATGGATGATTCTTCTTGTGTTTTCTTTCTTTTAAATTGACCATTTGAATAATTTGAGAATTTAACATCAAATATAAAATGTTTATAATCATTAGTTGATTAGGCATTATTTTATTTAATGCTTAAACACTGAAACTTATCACTTATAAACTTAGATGGTGTTTGGAAGCGTGGGTCTTTTCTGGGACTGGTTTTCAAGAAAAAACGCCCATGCTCCCAAGACCCGTTTTTCACAAAAAAAATGCCTTGATTTTGCTTGGGAGTGTTTCAGCCACATATGCAGTGAGCAACACTATGCTGTTTGGTAAGGTGATTTTCATCACTATTTTTCATGTATGTGCTGACAGGTAAGCAGCACATAGGATACACGTAATTGCCAATCAGTCAACCATTGGGGGCAATGGTTCACTGATGCATGAAATGCCAAATTTGACGTTTCATGTATCAGTGGGGTCCCGATTTACGAGGTATGCCCATGGTTCAAGTGTTTTTTCAGAAAACGCATTTTGTTTAATATGATGGTTGAATTGCTTAGTCATCACTTGGATTATGGTTTTATATTCTTAAAAGTATTGGACATATACCTAATTAATAGCATTTATTAGTGAAAAAATAACTTAAATTTAGGATTTAATAAGAGAGAATGAACATTAGCACATCAAATATATGACTTAATGTGAGGGATTTGAACGAGGTAAAAAATAATAGTTCGAATTACATTTTTTGCCCTTACAATTAAAAAGTGACTAAATTCAAATTACATTTATGACAATTTTTATATTTTCATTTGTATCAAAATAATTCTTATTTATCACACTTAGTTTTGTTTAATATGATGAACATACGATATTAGAGATGCACCCAAATGTTTTTATTGCAAAATTGATGTGTTTTTTATTTTTTTCATTTTCTTTATTTTTATTATTTAATTATGACATTAAATATTGACACATGACCTAAAAGTTGAACTATTGACCTTGACCGAATAGGAAATCAATTTCATTTTTTGGTTGGTTTTAAAATTTGTATTTCATTTCCATTATCAATAAAAATAATTCTTCTTTACGACTATTTAATATGATTAATATAAAATATCAAAGAGATGACCTATTTTTCTACTTTGTGAATTTGCTTCTATTTTAAATATTTTATTATTTAACTATGACATCATGGATTCACCCAATTGACCCCTCACAATTAAAGGACTAAGTTCAAATATTGGGGTAGTTTAGTAAAAAAGAAAGTTTCATACCCTTATTATTGTTTAATATGTTAAATATATGATGCTAAAAATGTTTTCATTTTATCTATTTTTTTACTTTTATTGTATAATTGTGGCAACAAGAATTGACCCATTTGACCCAAAATGGTTTAATTTCTTACCACCACCTAGATGAAAAATACTATTTTCCATGTAGCTTTCAAAAGTGTAAGTTTTTTTGTTATTAGAATTATTAATTTATTATGTATGGATTTAATTAGTAGAATTTAGTGACGAGAATAAATTAATGCTTTAAATATATGATTCAATGAGGGTAAATGAGAGAATACATTAAATGTGAGATGTAACGAGAAGGTACTGAATGGAATAATAATATTCAAATTACATTTTCTACCCTCACAACAAAGGGATTGTATTTCAAAAAAGGGGTATTTTAGTCAATAAAAATCCCATAAATTTTTGAAGCTATTCGTAATTTTTATAGTAGTATAGATGTACGCACACATATTACGTTGGAATGTATTGAAACCGTTTTTTGTTTGGAGCAAATCCAAATTCTTAATAAATGAAAATTTTATTTTGCAATCACCAGCCCTGAACTTTCTGACATAGTTGCAAGTAGACCCCCTCTAGTAGAATCTTCTAAAAAGAGTCATGAAAATGTCCAAAATACCCACTCAATTACTTTTGACAAAAATATTTATTTTCTAAATTTTCTCTTCATATGATTCACTACCTCAAACCCTTATCTCTTTTTTGAAAACTACAATTTTAAATTATCTTTTTCTTATTGTTTATAAATTTGTATTATTTTTTTCCATGAAAACGAATCCCAATATTAACTTTATGAGTATTTTGGACATTTTTGTAACTGTTGTTAGAGGATTCTAACAAAGAAGACGATCTATTTGTAACTATTTATCAGAAAGTTCAGAAAGATGTTTGCAAGAAGGTTTCAACAACCATAAAAAACTTGAGGGGATGCTTCAATAATTTATCCTAATACTAAGACAAGAATACTGGTTGGAATATGATGTTGTTTATTGAAGGGATTGGATTGAGGATGCCAGATTGCTATAATTGTGGTTTCGGGTACGTTAAGTAGCAGACCTTTGAAAGATCAGACCCATTATTGGATTTGGATGAATCCCATCTAGAGATGAAATGATCCACCGAGAGTGAGAAAATATTAAGGGATATACGTGGTCCACTATTGTTTAGATAATCTGATTGATTAATGCCTCACACCTTGAGAGGTTCCAACTTCCAAAATTTGAAATTGGACGTCCAATCGCCATCAAATGTTTGCTTAGAGAACACGTTTAGGATAAGAAAATCAAGTTCATTTATGAACCAATTAATCTCCCAGCCCCACGTAGGACTCAGTACTGAATGGTTGGCCCTCGTCACCGGTTTCAGAAACAGCCGCTACTATACCAACCGCTTTACAAGAATATAGAAAAGGAACTAAATGTGTACAAGGCATGTTTTGTGGGAAGCCCATGCGAATTCAAAACAAGTGGAACCGGACAAGGGCTGTTCTCAATGCACAGAACAGAAGCAATGGCTGTTGGAACCGGTTGTTCAGACCTTATGTTGGAAGGGAGTAGCCAGGGGGACCCAGGGAGCCATGGCCCATTGGCCCCCTATACTCCAGAAATCACTATTTATAAATATTTTTTGTATATAAAATTTTCCTTCCCCCATTTCCCATTCTAATGGGTTGGTCTTCTTATGGCCATCTATATTTATTCCCCCCTCCTCTCTCCGATTCATTTTTGTATAAAAAATTTCTGACTCCGCCCCTGTATGTAAGTTGAGACCACTTGTTCCTTTCTTTTACTCATAATCTGCAATTCTCTCATTGTGTTGAAACAAGCCAAATTTGAAATTAAGTCAGGGTCCCTCTTGTTATCAATGTTTTGGAGGTGAAATGAGGATTCTTAATTAATTGTGAATCGGAAGTACTTAACCTATGCATCACCATGATTATTAGTTATTAAATGAAAGAAAAATCTATAATGCCGGCAAGACATAAAATGGAAAATTCTGGATGAATTGGTAATGGTTGAACTGGACTGACTGGACGGTCTAACCATCCGACCTCTGCTGAGATAACATTGATTAAATGGCAAAAGTATAATTGAGGACACTACAAATAATATATTCATGATTTCAAATAATATTTGGGTAGTTTTGGCTTCTTTGCTTTCTATAAGGTGCTTCAGGCATTGCGGGGGAGGGGCTTTCCATGAAGGAAGTAGCTAACAAGTGTAAGTGCTCTCAGTGGCTGGTAGCTTGGGACCTCGTGACCTGCTCCTCTCACTGTAGCGAACGTTAAGCCACCCTTGTACACAACAGTGTATCCACCAACCTGTTACCACCAAGTGAAATGCCACATCTACATATATCATCATATATATGGTTTTGGTTTTACATGAAAAGTTGAAAACTGAGGGGTGGATTTCAGTAATTAAATCCACATATTCCCATTATAAGAAGATGATTTGCCGCCAGAGATGTCCAAGCCCAGAAGTCAATCAAGTGATCTGATCTGAACCATCCAAAAAGATGGCTTTGTGAGGGCTAGAAGATCTGCTTGGTGGTGTACATTAATTCATGAGAAAGTTTTCTATGGCCCAATAGTCCTGGATAATGTCTAAAGATACTCATTTGTGTTTGGGCTCAAGCCCAACACTCAGTGCGCTTGAAAACCTGGCCTAGCTAATGAGCTGGCTCAGGTCCTTTTAATTTGCATGAAGATAAGAATTAATTAATAAACAGACATATATATATATATATATATATATATATATATATATATATATATAGAGAGAGAGAGAGAGAGAGAGAGAGAGAGAGAGAGAGAGAGAGAGAGAGAGAGTCTATTATAAGGTGATTAGGAAAACATTACCTCACGTTTTGTGTACCAAGGATACCATGACGTATTTACTTGAAGTTGAAGCTTATTCAGAGAATATCTGGTTGAAGTTACAGGAACTCTACCATCTACGTCGCCACTGCAATTCATACAGTGAGAACCATGTTAAGTGATGCAAATACCATTTTAGCAGGAATGATCAACTGAGTTTAGTGGGTTATGTTTCTTAAATTGTGACATCATTGATGGTTCACAAAAATACAAAAACCGAAGGTCTAGACCAATGCTTTAGTATGCCAATCTTTATCGGATACATGGTTTCAGACATTCAGTGGTAATTCATCCAGTTCCATTTGAATTCTCATGAAGAATCAAGTGAAGCCATTTTTGATTTAGAGGATATAGGTTATAATTAAGATGAGGCCCAGTCAATTTGATTCAAATCCTCAAAATTCATGCTATATATGTTCTGTTCATGATTAGATCCTAATGGTTTTCAATGGAAAAATAGGAAACTACTTGACCTGAACACCAAAACGCGAATTCCATTATCCATAAACTCCTGTAGAAGGTAAACAACTGTTGATGGACTGTCATCCCATTTAGTGAGTACATCGCTGCGATTTTTATGAATTCTATTAAAATGCCGAAGTTGTGAGAAGAATGATGAAAACATGCAAGCTAAGTAGAGGGGTTCCTTCCTGTTACTTACCTGCAGGGTTGCCAATCATATTTGAGCTTGGTGATATTGGCATGAAGAGCTTCTTGGACATCTGGCTGGTTTAAGTAAGCAACGACATAATTATCGCTGCATGGATCGAAGTTCATGAGCTGCAAAACAACAAGCAATCTGTCTGAGTCAGTAAAACTTTCATATAAGATTCTTAAAGAGATGAAATTCTTTTGAGAAATCATCGTTGTTTAATTGCCTTTTCAAATTTTGTTCCAAGGAACTAACCACCAATTCAGCTGTTATTTTATAAAGCTAATCTTACCGAGGCCTTTTTGGGTTTCTCTGTCAGGTTGGAGGAGAAGCACTGGGAGCCATAGATGTTGTAGATATCTATTAAGACCTCATTCATAAAAGCTTCATTAGTACTGTTAATGCATTCGTCACTCCATTCAAGCTCACTCTCACTGAAATTGCAGTATTTGTTAATTGCTATGTTGGTTTCATCTGAAGACAGAGCATGGGTCCAAGCATAATCATACATGCCCTTCTGGTCAGTTTCGTCATTGATCACTGCATTGCCAATCTGCAATATATGCATAGACAACAAAATATGTAAAGATGTAAATTGATTCTTTAATGGCTCTGAATGATACTTGTGTAACCCAGTCTGAGAGAGAGAGAGAGAGTACCATGATCCCTTTGAGATTGATGATGTTGTTCTGTTCAATCTTGTTATGCTGAAGAATGGTATGAGCAAATTGGGGAACATAATGGCCGGCATAGCTCTCTCCAGCTATATAGAAATCTCTAGTCTTGTACTCAGGAAATCTCTCTAACCAATTTACCAAGAAGACATAGTTATCTTCAGCTGTACTTTGATCTCCTCTTGTAGCATAATCAGATGTTCTGTTTGAGTAAGAAAAGCCTACACCAGCAGGAGACTCCAAGAACAAAACATTGGCCACTATTAAAAACAAGAAAGAAGAGAGGAAATTAAGATCATTGTGAATGACTCAACCTCTATCAAGGGAAAAAAGATTGAAACATTCGCAACCTCTATTCCATGAATATCGATTTTCGTAGAGTGTTTTGCCATCACTGTGAACTCTGAATGGACCAAGCTCCTCCATTGCTCCATACCCAAGTGAAGAACACCCGGGACCTTGAAAGAGATGAAACACCAAAAACGTTCAAATCACTCTGATTTTGACTACTAATTACTACTAGAATTAACAACAAAAGCCATTATTTTTAAATCATTACTTATTAATCATAGAAGATTGAGGACATGAAAACAGATGAACTAACCATCAGCATTTTTGAACTACCAAAGAAGTATCAATACAATAATAATAACAAGAATGATTGATTGTTAAAGAAATGGTTCACATTCTTTTCACATAGAAAAGCAAGGTTGGTTCAAAGAGGGGCCCCACTCCCCACCTCGTTTTGACATGAAATGAGGGACCCCTCATCAGTCCCCACGCACACATGAAGAGCCCCCATTGCAGTCATTTTCATGTATTATAAGTTTTAGACCTACTGGTAGGAAAAATGGACCACACAGAAATGAAAAACCCATTTCAAAGAAAGAAGGGAATTAAGAAAGGAAGAAAGTGAAGCAGAAGATTGAGATCGATCAAAGTACCTCCATTAAGCCAAAGAAGTAGAGGTTTGGATTTGGGATACTGAGCTTCAACAAAGTAATAGAAAAGAGCCCGACCAGCTGATTCATCGACCGTGACATAACCTCCATACTGCTTGAACCCAACAGGAGGCTGTCTGGGCAACCTCTCGATCATATCCTTCTCCTTCAATCCTTCCTGTGGAAGGACTTCAGCTTCATTTATGATTTGGGTCATCTTCATTTCATAACTACTGGTCAGGTCGATTCCAGCTTTGTTCTGAAGCTTCGCCTGATAGAGACGGGCAAGAGCATCTGCTTGCCTTCCATGGCTTTGAGCAACATAGCATGAGAGAGAGAGAAGAAAGCAAATAACAAGATCAACCTTCTTCATCTGCTATTCTCTTCTCACAAGCTTCAATATGAGACAAGTTTCATCACAGAAGACAACTATTTATATATCTCAGTCTTCCTCACAACTAATCTTGATAAAATTTAGCTGTTAAATTTCACAATCTTTCCCACTAAAAGTTCCGATTCGTTGAACCGTTGAACCAAATTGTTTGTCCATATTCAGTGCAAACGGGTCGGGTCGGGTCGAATGTCTCACCCAATGGATAGAGACCAAAACGAACCGAAATTGAGCTTCCCAGTGGGGTCAAAACTGTAAAGTTAGCACATTTCTAGTCGCTGTAACTGCCTCCCTCTTACTTATCAGGGGTTTCCTATTTCAAATCCTCTACAGTAACCGGAGGATACTGGACCAATCATGAGCCAGAGCATCAGCCAGTCATGTGGGACCTTTTTACAGATCTGATGTTGTGTAACGTGATTGGATGACTGACACAAGAGATTAACTACAAACTGGTTACTTGGAACACTCCTCATCCATGCCAACTCTATATTATAAGAAGCAAGCAACAAGCTAACAACAGCCATGTCTCTGAATGTGTCTTCATGCGGAGTCCAACAACCTCAAGAGTAAAAGATTCCATGATTTTCCGTATCCTTTGTGACCTATGAATTGCCATGTGGCAAATAATAATCATTAGGATCATTTAAGCACCCCTATAATTTCACGGATTTACTTAAACCTATGCTATAATTTTTATTTTACTGAAACACCCTTGTAGTTGGCAATCTATTATTAAAAAGTTTTTGTTTTGCCATCTGAAAATAACAACATCATCACCTAAACAGCTAAGCTGACTTGAAAATGTTTAAAGCCATGAACCCATATTTATTTATTCCAAAAGTATCCCTAACACTTCTTTTAATAGTAAACAAAAGTGACCAAATAAAATTAAATAGAGTGGTTGTTTATGTCTTATTAGGGACAAAAATGATATTTTTATCTTTGTTTTATTTTGATTAAATTTATTCAAGATCAAAACCATTATTTTTCACTATCATCTAATGAAAAACCCATTAAATAAATCCATTTCAAACTATAAAGAATGTTCTAGTAAACAACCCTAATCTTTTAGCCATGAGCCTGCAGCAATATTTCATTCTTATAATAATAATTTAGTCGGTTTTATGACCCCCACCGCAGATAAATCTTTAACCAAAAGCATGTTTTGGGCCCCCACCAAAATCCTGCTCGGTGGATCCATTAAGCAAGCATGAGAGATGGCAAAAAACCTGAGCCCAAGTCTAGGCTGTTACTTGTTAAAATCTTAATCCAACCCAATTATTTGACTTCTTTTACAATGGATGGACCTATGCTCGTGAAGAAGAGGTTTTTGGTGGGGGCCCATTGAACAGGTAGTTGATGACTTGATGATAAATTCCTCAAAAGCATGGTCTTGGGGCCCAATTCCCAGGGTTGGTTATGGAAGGGGCAGTGATATCCGATCTGTTTTGGGGGTTTGGCCGGATCTGTGAAATACCTCGTAGCTGTTATGGAGCGTATAATTCCAATTTCAATTAATAGAGAAAAAGAGTTGCAGATCTTCTCATCAAAATTCTAAAAACTCAAAGAAATTTGCTAGATTTAGAGAAACCACTCATGTTAGTTTGGCATGAACAGAGAGGTCTATTTCCAATGACTTTTCTTTACATGTGTCTGATGTTTGCTTGTTTTGGTTCAATCCACAAATTTATCACTTTATCAATTCATTTGTTTTGGAAAAACCCAGGTCCCGGTTCAGGAATTCTTTGGAAAATGACAAACTGGGTAATGGACTTTTCCTGGTATTTCTTTGCAAGGCACACTTGCTCTTTGAATTTCAACAGCTCAGAATTACCATCACATATACCATTTATAATTCTTGATCTGGTTGCTTCAAAGAGGATGACTTCTTATTGTGGCAGAATTTTGAATTACATTTCTTCTTTGGTAAAGTTTGTGTCATTCCCATTGGGAGTTGCAGAAAGACCAGATTTGATAGAATGGGAAGAGTGCTGACGAGATGGCACTGTCCTCAGGGTAAGAACCCATTCTTCTATTACTTGTTTGGCTTGAAAATCCAGACAACAAAAATTATCAATTTCTCCTCAACATCAATAATAATTCACATGAAATGTTTAGAGCTCCACAATTGATCCATTTGTCCCTTAAGCTGGACTTAATTAGTGCCTTGTCTGATGCTCTATACATGGATAACATGAAATTTGAGAGGGCACCCAATATAATGGCTCATTCATGGATGCACCAATCTCTCTCTCTCTCTCTTTGTTAAATGGATCATACCATAGCTCCATGATTAGTATGAGGAAGATGGTTAAAGTCATGTGCTATATGCTATTTTAATTGGACCCATTAATGGTGGATACCAATCCTTGACATGGAATGTGTGGCCGTTTGAAGTTCACATCATAGGCGCTGTATATCATGACTGTCCTCCCATTACAATACTGCTCCTTCCAGGAAAGGAGCTCTTTGGTTTGGAAGTTGGCACTAATCGGGGACAAATGGAGTTGGTCACATGTTAAAGAGAGGATATGACCCACCATTTAATCTCTCTCCTCCCCCCTAAAATTAATGCTTATGTTCATTACAAATAAAATACAGGCCAAAATTAAAGCATGATCTTTGCAATTTATTGACATAGCTGAGAGAAAAAGATGTTTTTTGATCTGATGTTCAGTTTTATGCAGGGTTTTTAAAATCGGACTGGACTGGAAAAATTGGGAATCGGTCAGGTGATCGGTTCTGTTTTACCCCAAAATCGTTATTTTGTCAAAAACTATTGACTTGATTAGTAAATCGCTGATCCAAGTGATCAAACAATTCAAAATGTCCAGTGGTTTTGAAAGTTTTTATTTTTTGTCAGAACGGGCTATTCATTCAATTCGAACGACCAGACTGTTCGACCCAAAGACCACACTTCTGATCGATTCATTATCCTATTCAATTTTAAAAACTTTGATTTTATATTTCATCTTTTTAGTGGATTCTGTTTTTTTATTTCCTAGCTTTTCTGGTGGGCACACTACAAATCAAGATGTCAATCATAAAGGTTGAACAAAAATATGGGAATATGACATTGCAACCTCTTCCAGTCATCACTCCACTCCTCTACATTAATTAATAAACCAACTTCTTTTCTTTTATTGGGATTGATTTAAAGTTTTGTTTGATCTTTATGAATCCTTCTTGATGTTGTATATATCTGTTCTCATACGTAAGTTCTATAGATAAATAAATGAAACAACAGTTCTCTTACGATTATAAACCTGACCATGTCTTCAGTTCTTTCTACAATTTGGTTTTAGTGATGTTAGTGGGTCGGGTTAAGTGATAAACCCGCCTTGACCCAACTAACAATGTTGGATTGGGTCGGGTTGGCTGGAGGTTGATCTGCACTAAATCCATCCCATTTATGTAATGCCACCGAAACATTTGTAAATAAAAAGAATTTACTGAATATAAAGGTATCAATATCATTAATGGAATGAGGTAGGCACAGGTTTGGTACCCCAATCGGAGGTGCAACTTGGGAAGATTGGGTCGGGTTGAAGGTGAACACAAGTAAGGTTGGGCTTAGTCACACGGTTGGATTTAAAAGAATTTATGAATATGATTTTTATCCATTTTATTGGGTTTTATAGCCCAATATAGGAATAAAATTGATTGAAAATATACACAAATATATGTATATATATATATATACATGTATATAATTAGAAAAAAATATATAAATAAAATACATGTATTTATGTATGTATTTGAACAAGCTTGGATTGGATTGATCCGGGTTAGAATCAAACTCGAACCACCCAAGGTGTCAACCCAAATTTAAGTGAGGTCCGAGTGTTCAGCAGTCTGACATGCACAGGCTCAACTTGTGCAAAACTCCCGTTTGGGCAGCAAGTTCAGGCGCCCTAGCCCTCACTTGCTTTCTCCGCAATCTTTCGCGCTCAAGCCGTTAAGTTGCAGTCCTACTCCCAATTTGTTTTATCAGATTGGGTCAGGTTTTTCTGCTTGGAGTGGCTTTTGGATTGGTTTCAGGTTGAGCAAAGCATGTAGCAAAATCCGGCCTGTTGGCATCCCTAAATTAGTAAATTATGGAAAGAGGCACGTCTCATATCCAAGAGGCCATTTCGTTTTCTTGGAAGCTTGTAAATAATGTCCTTATGCCAGTAGTATCATAAGAACAAAACAATCTTGTTTGGCCCCATTTTGTTTTGAGGGGCCAAATAATGTTGATTTTCACTTTTCAGGTACAACTCTATAATTGGATCCATATTCACATTTGATGGGTGTGGAAACAGTTTGCCTAGCCTACCTGGCCCACATCCACGCCCATCTACAGATGGGTCAAGTTAGGCTAGGCGTGTAAAGGCCCGTGTCTCAGCGACAAAATAGTTGGACATTGCGTAGGTAGTTTGGTACTTGTCTGCTTTTGATGGTATGACAACATGGTAGTATGTTCTGTTTATTATCCAGAGAGCCAGAATCAATCCTTCTCTTACCGGAGGGCTTCACAATGGTTAGGCCTCTCTCACTCTAAAAAAGGGGAGAAAAATAATTTCAATCCCAGAAATTAATCCCATTTTGGTTCTCACTTACTTTTTTTTTTTTTTAACTTGAGGCTCAGTTTAAAAAGGGTATAATTTCTAATATATACAATATAAATACATATAAAATAATATAAGTACAATGTTTTACCCTTTTCATATTTGTATTTATATTCCTTCCAAACAGTGCAAATACATATAAAATGATATAAACTATAAGGTTTTGTGGAATAAAAATGAAAAATGCAGCTTGAAAGCTTCCATATAGAGATTAGAGAGTGGGTTTCACTTTTAAAACAATCAACTCGCTTAAAAGAGTACGGGCCAATTTAAAGGCATAGCCTAGCTCAGGAAGGTCCACGGCCTGGTGGACATGCTGGGACCATTCCTATTCTGCTGGGCCTAGATTATTGCCCTTTTTGACCTGTGGCTGTGATGATGCTATGGAGTTGTCTATCACCGCTAAAGAGTGGTGCAGAATTCCAAAGCCTCACAATTTTTGCTAAAATAAGATAAAAGAGATATTAACCTCTTGATTCTCTTTTTTCTTGCAGGGGTGTCAATGGATCGATTTTGGGTCATTTAAATCAAAATCAATTTGGATGGATTATTGAATCATACCAGTTCGGCCTTAAGGTCCAAAATGTTTATTGGATTGGATTCGACCTGATCCATCCGTAATCCATTATAGAAGATAAGAATATAAGTCTCGGGCTAAGTTTTTTTTTTTTTTTATTTTTATTATTATTGCTAGGTAAATAAACTATATTATTATGGCAAAAGATTTATAGTCTTGGGTAGAAGTTTTTGCCCTCTGAGCTATGAGATGAGCAGGAATATTGAAGTTCCTATTTACATGACAGGTAGAAAATGAACTAAACTGGAGCAATAGAGCTTTGGTCTTCATCAAAAACCAACGGCAAGACCAAAGAAGAAAGGCCTCCAGTCAATGTGCTAAGTTTGGAACTTGAAACCGATCTAAAATAAAACTAATTTGAATAAATTGGATGATCCATACATTAAATTGATCCAAAATTTTCATCGAATTTGATTGAACCCGATTTATCTGTAATGAATTCATATTGGATCGGATTAAATTGGACCAAATCCAATTCAATAGACATCCATACCTTCAGGTTTTCAAATGAACCCCATTGCCGTATCTGGAAGAGAACTTGGCAACTAGCAGAATGGAAACGCATCTCTTTGTATGAACCATGAAGAGGCGCTTCTTGTCAAATCCAAACTTATAATAGTGCACCAGATTTCTATATCACCTCTAATGTCAGGAACGAGTCAAATGTGATAGGTGCCATGAGTGGGCTTCTGCTTTCGCGTGACTGTGACTACTTAGGCCGAATATTCAGGCTTTATTTCAGGCAGGACTCCTGCATAACTTACTGCACTCTCAATTGCAGGGTGCCATGTCAGCACTCTTATGCAGATTTCCCATGTACCAATAGTAGGGGTGGCAATCTTGACCCTGACCCTTTTGATCCATCCAACCACCCGCTTCAAAATCCACCCATTTCAGGAATGGGTCATATGGGTCAAATTATCCAATAGGGTCAGGAAAAGAGGGTCAGGGTGGGATGGGTCACGGGCACCCAATGGGTCGTGATGGGTTTTTATTTGCGAAGGTGTGACTAACAAGCTTCTTCAGGTTCGATTTATGTCTACCAAAAACTGGGTTGCAAACATCCTTACCAAATGTCTCAATTATGATCATTTTGCCATTTTCCATTACAAGATTGACTGTTAGTCTGTTACTTCTGCCTTTATCAACTTGAGGGGGATGTTAAGGATACTCTAACTACTTAATTAGAACACTCCAATAGAGTCCATGAGAGCTCACATCTTCGACCATTATGCATATAGAACATACGTTATTACTAAAAGTCTATTTATATATTGTTGTAAATAGAGAATAGGATACAATCGACCTCTCTTGACTAATTATGAGTGAGAACAATTTTACACAAACCTGTTTATAACAATTCGGCCGCTGGTATGATAACATTGATTGAATGACCAATTATTATTGAGGATAACATTTTGGATATAGAGGTAAAAAGAAAAAAAGATACTGCAAAGGTAATGGCAAAGATTGCGCTCTCTTCCATAATTTTTATTTATATTCAAGCTATTATTAAAAGTGGGAATGGGGTATTTGAGAGTTTTGGACTTTTTCTTAATCAAAATACCTATCTTTTCGAATTTGTTCCTTCTCTTTTGTGAGGATAGAAAATATAATTGGGATGCTACTTTTAAGTTCATTCAATTACCTGCCATTAAGTTTTATATTTGAGTTATTAACTCTCATTCTCTCTATAGTTTTTATTTATATTTAGGCTACTATTAAAAGTGGAAATGAAGTTTGAGAGTTTTGGATTTTTTCTTAACTAAAATACTTCTCTTTTTGAATTCGGTCCCTCTCTTTTGTGAGGATAGGAAATGTAATTTGAATGCTACTTTTCAGTTGATTCAACTCCCAATCATTAAGTTTCATATTTAAGGTATTAATCCTCATTCTTTCTCATTGAATCCTATATTTGAGGTGTTTTTTGTTTTCATCAGTAAATTCACTAGTTAAATCCATACATAATAATTTTAATGGTATAAAACCCATATTTTTAAATCTAACTTGAAAACAAAAGCATTTTAACCTATTTAATTTAAATGGGTCAAACCTTGATGTCATAATTATGAAAAAATCTATGATGCTAGAAAGATATCATACTGGAAGAACTTTGACCAATCAAAATGATGAATGAATTTTGGTAAATACCATCTAATTGATAAACACTTTATGATATCTGTTGATTGGTCACAAGTTTTTTGGGATATCATGACTTTCCAATAGAATAGTTGAACCCCACAAATAAATAAATAAAAATATAAAAAGTTACAAAAAATAAAGAAAATTTTAAACTCATCTTTAAGTATTGTATACTCATCATAATAAACAAAAGTATGTATGATAAATAAGAAGTATTTTTATTAATCATGAAAATAGAATACAAAATTTAAAACTGAACTGGGAATGCAACCATTTTCTTATTGGATGGTGGGTTAGTAGTTCAACCATTTGGGTCAAATGGGTAAACCCACGATTTCATGATAAAATAATACATATTTAAAAAAATAGAAAGTTAGAAATGCAAACATAGAGAAAGGTATAGAAATTTTGTAAAAAATATTTGGACAAATTTATAATATTGCATATTCATCATATTAAATAAAAATAAATATAAAAAAAAGCTGTCTTTTAATGAAAGAAATAGAATGCAAAATTTAAAATAAATCTAAAAGAAAATAGGTTTTCCATCCAGGTACTAACACTTAGATTTGGCCGGATGGCTGGACCATGAAAATCAGGAGCTAGTGGATATTTTGGTTTTTTAGAACCCCAGTTTTTCAAATTTCTAAAAAATTGGATGATCTGTTGAAATTTGAGAACTGATATGCATTATTTTTTTAACATTAGTTTTTCAAATTTTTGAAAAAATGGATGACTTGTTCAAGAACTGGTTTGAACCATTGGAAACCATATAGGTTTCAATGATCCACCAGTTTTGGATGACCAGTCCAAGTCATTAATTTATTGTAAATTATAAAACATCCGACCAATTTTTGTATATAATGTGACGGGTCATCAGGTTGAACCAATGGTTAGGCCTGCCATTTAACCCATGACTTAGAAGGCATTCCAGTTTCATGTCCAATCCAAATCTTACAATATTGAAAATATATGAGAAAAAATGAGAATTAATGTTATTAATAATCAAAATGGCTAAAAATACAAAGAAAATAAAAAAAGAGAATTAATGTATCCCAGTCAAATTGATTAGTGGTTCAACAAGTGAGCTTTTTCACAAGAGGTGGTATGGGCTGAAAGTTAAACAAACTAAAAAGTTTGTCAAGATCACATGTTAATCAATCTGGCTATCGAATTCAATTGCATGCCGAGAGACACTAATAAACAAAAGAAGATCTGAAATTAGGTATTTAGTTTTTTTTTTGGATAAATTTTTGAAATACTTGCCATGAACAGTTGGACAATATTTTATTTTAGTCATGCATCAACGCATTCATCACTACAACATTATAAAATGCAACAGATCCATCACAACAACATGCTTTGATTACTTGTGTCTCTGTTACATCATTTCAAATACTTGGTTTTTATTGGCTCCATTTCTTCTAAGGTGCTTTAGGGAAATGCTTTAAAGTGGGGGAAGGGGCTTTCCATGGAGGAAGTACTTAACAAGGTCAAGTGCCCTCAGTGGCTGGTAGCTTGGGACCTCATGACCTGCTCCTCTTACTGTAGAAAATGTTAGGCCACCCTTGTACACGACAGTGTATCCACCAACCTATGACCAACAAGTGAAATGCCAATTCTAGATAAGAGATCTCCAAGTTCAAAAGTCACTCAAATAAGGGTGTTCATTGTACAGTCCAAACCGCATAATCGAACTGAATCAAACTGAACTTACATGCAATTTGGTTCGGTTTGCATTTCAAAACAGTCTCTTATTTTATAATAAAATAACTCTCTTCTCTCTAACCTCTGAAGATGCTAGTTTGAAAAGTTGGGGTGGTGTTATTTGGGCTTTCTAATTGGGTCCAGCCCAATAGAATCATAAAATGTTCTAAACTGTATTAAAAGCCCAATAGAATCATAAAATTGTCCAAACTATATTAGAAATGACATCAAACCGTCATAAAATAGTTTAGTTTGGTTTGAGAATTTTCCAGACAATAATTTACTGATTTAGTATGAGATCTCCGAACTTCATGGAACCTGCAGTCAACAATGTCTGAAACTCTGCTTTCTAATTCCATTATTTTATATTATATAAAATTTATATAATTATACATAAATATACAGATATTTTATATTATGTATATAAGTGATATAGGCATAATTGATCACCCCATTGGATGATGACACGTGACACACCCTAAAGATAATCTCGTCACCTCGACCTCACCTAAGGGCAACACTGTAACCTTTTGGGGTCATTACTGTAACGACATTTACTATAAGCGTTATGATCTCAGCTGAAGTCTCTTCCCACGTATTAATTATGGAGTAACGCTCAGCCACTAGTGATGTAATCGTTTCTGGTCACGTACCATTTTTTGTGATATAAATTTTTTGGCTAAGTACCTCGTTATTTGATCCGGTGGTGACGTGCCTTGGTGATGAGCTACTTGGTGGCGAACTCTCTAGTGGAGTTGCCTGGTGGCGAACTGCTTGGTGGCGAGCTCCCTGGTGGCGAGCTCCTTGGTGGCGAACTGCCTGGTGGCGAGCTCCCTGGTGGCGAACTGCCTAGTGGCGAGCTCCCTGGTGGCGAGCTCGTCGTTCGACCTGCTCCTAGGCGGCCTGCAACTCAGACGGTGGGGCTCCCTGGTGCAGCGCAACCCGACTACCCCCTGCATGAGGTGATTTCCTCTCCTTTGTAGGCGGCGGGAGCTGAGGGACCTGCGAGAACATCCTTTTTTCCCTCCTCCTTTGTACACGGCAAGAGCTGAGGGACCTGCGAGAACTGAATCAGAGGACCCGGGGGTATTTTCCCAGCGGGGATTCTCCGACGCTTAAGTTAGCATTCTGATTGTAGAGAGCTTTGAAGATGATACTGGAGAAATGAGAAAGAGAGAGAGCAAAGATTACCTCCCTTTTTTCCCATCCCCCATCCTTTGGGGGGTGAGGTCTTTATATACCCGAGTCCTCGCGGGTTAGGTGGTTGAAAAGCCTCCAAAAGGTAAGACTTGTCACATCCCGTCAGAACCGGGGTACGGTGGTGAACTCCTTGAGGTCGTCAGACTGGCGCTTGTGTCAGGCGGCGGGTCGATATCTGGGCTAGGTTGTCAGGTCGGCACCTGTGTCAATCGGCAGGTCGTGTCGAGGCCAGGTTGTCAGGCAGGAGATCTTCCTGAGATACGCCAAACTACTCCTGTACCGAGCTACCGTACAAGTGGCGAGTTGCCCGGGGGAGCTATGACGAACTGCTTGTGGCGAGCTCTGCGGAGCTGCCTGGCTCTTTGGCGAGCTCTTTGGTGAGCTACCGAACTCGTGGGGTATGCATGCCGAGTTTATCAGTGGGTGTCTTCTGGGCGGCTAAGTCGGATCATGTGCTAAGTTGATCTAGGTCGGCCAGGTCGCACAGGCCATGCTCAGGTCGCGCCAGGTCGCGCAAGCCGCGCTCAGGTCGCGCCAGGCCGCGTGCAGGCCGACCGAACCGGTGCTCAGGTGGGTCACCAACTTGGTAAGTTGTTGCCTGGGTGTTTGTCTAGTTGTTACGAAGTGCCACGTGTCGCAATTTCACTGGAGGGCCAAATCTGCCCTCATCAACTAGGATCTCGCCCGAGTAACCATTGCATTCATAACCTTGATTCATAGGATCGTTACCTTTCGCCCACTGCTAGGCCCCTGGGCAACTCCGACTATAAAAGGGCATCATAGCCAAAGGTACAGACTCTTACACACTACTCACGTTCTCTTCTTTTACTCTCTTACTATGACCTCAACTATCTTATAACCTTCGGCTAACTTGATCATCGGAATTCTCACTCCTAAGGCTACTCCGAGGGCCTTTAATGTCTTTTGGGTCTTTGCAAGTGGGACTCTCGACCACTTGACTTCATAAATTATTAAGCTGCCCTTAACTCCAAATTTAGCAAAAATAACAAGTTTATGTACCGATCAAATTCTGATGTTGCCAAATCCCATCCGAATTTGGACCGAGATCACAATCCTAATTCAAGCTATCTGATTTGAACCATCCAAAAGATGGTCATTATGGGGCTAGAAGATCTGATTAGTAGGTTATTAATTCCTTGAACAAAAGAGGAAAGTGGGATATATAATAAATCAAGCCCATTATAAGAGGATTAAGAAAACATTACCTCATTGTTTGTGTACCAAGGATACCATGACGTATTTACTAGAAGTTGAAGCTTATTCAGAGAATACTTGGTTGAAGTTACAGGAACTCTACCATCTACGTCGCCACTGCAATAAATATACTGAGAACTTAAGAAATATTCTGACAAAAGGTAGAATGAGAATATTTTAAATGACATGTGTCAGTAAATTTTCAATTAACATGCTTACAACATTGTGCCTATTCATCTAGACTGGACTTAAATAAAGTTCGATTATACTTCTAAAGATCAAGGGTTTTTATTGTTCAGTTTACCCTTAGAAATTATAATTTCACCGTACAATTGGGTGTAGGTGCTAGCTCGGAATTGATGTTAATTTACGGACAAATATGAATATTATAGGTGAAGGCATTTATAATTTTGAATTATTATAGATATACAGTTTAATTCAGAATTCTTATGATCCAACATTTTTTTTATATTTGCACAACGCCCACCATCTTCAGAGCGTTCGATATTAGGTACTTTGACAGTATGATTATGTACAGTTTAAAGCTTTGTATTTTGTATTTTCTAAACCTGTATTTATATCGTACATATTTGTATTATTACTCTTCCCAAACTGAGTTTGGAAGGAATAGAAATACAAATACCTACAGTGCAAAACCTATTATTTCTTATTTATTATAGGCTTCAGTAATTCATCTTGTTCTGTTTGGACCTTCATGAAGAATCAAGTGGAACCCTTTTGATATAGATCTAGGAGACAAGTTGAAGACACATCAATTGG
Source organism: Nelumbo lutea (assembly GCF_056320005.1). Taxonomy (NCBI): domain Eukaryota; kingdom Viridiplantae; phylum Streptophyta; class Magnoliopsida; order Proteales; family Nelumbonaceae; genus Nelumbo; species Nelumbo lutea. Next base: position 8,497,438 of record NC_142690.1, read on the forward strand.
ACCCAGATCGATCGTCAAAATTGCTTAGATCTTATTAATTTTTAAAGAAAATAAGGCTCAGTTTGGAAGGAGTATAAAAGCAAATATGTATTTGCACAGTATATATTTACATTTTGCATTTATACTCCTTCCAAACTGAGCCTAAGGAAACTTCTTCTTTACCTGAAAACCAAAACCCGAATTCCTTCAGCCATAAGCTCCTGTAAGAGGGGAAGAACTGTTGATGCACTGTCTGACCAGTTGCTGTATATTTCGTGGCTGCGGTTTTTCTGAATTCCGTTAAAAAGCTCAAGTTGTGGAAAGAAGAAAGAGAAGAACAAATGATCAGCACAATTAAGTACTGGTTTCCTTTCTGTTACTTACTTGCAGGGTCGCCATTTGTATTTGAGTTTGGTGATATTGGCATGAAGAGCCTCTTGGACATCTGGATGGTTTAAGTAAGCAATCACATAATAATCGCTGCATGGATCGAATTTCATGAGCTGCAAATTAAAACAAGCAGTCTGTTTAATTGTCTTTTCAAATATTGTTCAAAGGAACTAACAACCAAGTACCAACTCTTC